>NW_024040152.1:17846307-18446307 GCF_014851395.1 Micropterus salmoides
AATACTTTTTTATACCTCTTTATGAAAGCAGACCTTTTCACTCCATCTTCGAGTGTGGCATTTGGAACACAGAGAGACACGTCAGTTGTAGTCAAACTTGTTTGTGTCAAGCATTAAAATAATGTATCATGCTTGATGGCAAGGAGCAGATATTGATGGGAAAACTAATCAAATATGTTAATCACACTTTGCAGATACTCACACCTCATTCCTATAAAGCATATTTGCTAATGCATATACTTGTAGATACATTATTTCATTTTTAGGAGACAAAGTAGTGCTATCACTTTTGTTAATAGTATCTGTATCATCTAATATAACAATTTTCTAATTTAAAAGCATGTTTGTATCCAAGTAAGCAGACAATTAAAAATGAGAAAGGTTTTATTGTTCCAGAATAGCTTTAAGGTGTTAATAGAAATAGTTGTAAGAACCAAAAACCACTGTATGGAGCTGCTGATATCACTCTCTGTTATCCTTTTGCCTCTCTTTCATTTGCTCCAGGTTTTAGTTTCTATTTCCTCTCTATTATGTCCTCTCAGTCTAACTCATCCTTTCTCTCTATTCCCCACACCATCTCGGTCTCTTTATATTGTTTTCCTGGATTTACCTCTCTGCCTTTGTCTCTAATTTCTACCACTCGTTTTATCCAGCATTTCGTCTTGTTTCTCATCTCATTCTTTACCTTTCTCTCCCTGCCTGTTTTCTCAACGCTTGGCAGGGGATCTGTCTTTTCTGTGTGTGAGTTTACCGTCTCTGTGTGTTCACTCATCTGAGTGCTTATGTTTTCATGCATTCATGCATATATGAATGTGTGATAGCTGTGGTTAAACACACAGTGACCCCCCCATCTTGCATTTTGCAGGACAGTCTTGAAACATTTGAGGATTTTAACCATTTATTTAAAGTGTAAAAATGAAATCAAGAGATATGTGATGTTTAAAATACTAAGCAGGATCTCTGTAGACAGTCATCAGGCTGAATTAAGGGCTAGTCATGAATCAGCAAAATAAACAAATTCATCAGTGTCCCACATTCTGTATAAATGTGGGAGGAAACTAAAATGTCTTTAAGACTCAGCACATAAAGTTGAGGCAAACGAGACAACTCTATTTTCTTGACCTCATGACCACTGTGAAACAGCAGCTTCAACCAAAGGAAAAGGACAAATTGTTTCCACAGAAAGACAGAAGTGACATTGCGCAAAACATCAAATCAAAGAGCTGCAGACTTCAGGAGAGACGCAAAATTTCTCCAGTCTCCAAAGATTGTGTGTTAGATCTTTCCTTTCCGGGTTAGTCATTTGCCTGTTCATGAACACTTGCAGGATAATCTTTGCACATAATGGATTACTGTTTTCTGAATCAATATAGCAGGCAGTATGGTAGTGTCACTAAAAGTCACTGCAGGAAATCGTGGATTGAAAAATTGAATGAGGAAAGAATGGCTTCCTACTAATCTGTCTCTGAGTGTGCGTGTAAACAGTCAAGTGTGCGTAGTACAACTAAGTATAGTTGTTGTAATATAGGATCACAGAGTAGATGGCTGCCTGCTAATCTTGCTGCTTCAGTTAGCCTCGTCCTCTCAGTGTCTCTGTGTAAGGAAACCACATACAGGGTAATCATCACATACACAAAAATGCAAACACACTTGCATTGCACAGCAGTGTCTCCTATTCTCCATTAATCTTTACAGGAAACATTTAGACTGCAGAGGGAAATTATGAGGTGCCCATAGGGACATTATTCAGAATTACCAGGCATATACATGTACTTTTCCTCTCACATACACATATGAAACCAAACTCATTCACATACTATACTGAAAAGCTCACACACATACAAGTAAAATGCTTTTACATAAACTACTGAAACACTCACACACAACACACACACACACACACACACACACACACACACACACACACACACACAACTGAAATGCTCACACGCATACAAGTGAAATGCTTTTACATACACAATTGAAACGCTCTCAAACACACACACACACACACAACTGAAAATGTTAGACTCACACACACACACAACTGAACTGAAAAGCTTGCACACATACAAGTGAAATGCTTTTACATACACAATTGAAACACTCACACAAATAAAACTGAAACGCTCTCACACACACAACTGAAAATGTTACACTCACACACACACACACACACCTGAAAAGCTTGCACACATACAAGTGAAATGCTTTTACATTCACTACTGAAACACTCAGACACACACACACACACACACGCACAACTGAAATGCTCCCACACACACACAAATGAAAACCTTACACACATACAAGTGAAATTCTATGGTTGGTCCCAGCCAATGATCCCAGCTTGCACTTCAGGTAAGTCAACATTAAAGCTATACACCAAACTTTAAATAATGATTTATATGTTATTGACATTATACATAAGATTTAATATTTTAAATTTTTCTTTGATAAAATGTCTTTACTACTGACTGAAAATGTTAATTTTACATTCTGATTGTCAATTGAAAGAACCAGCTCATCATGCAACACAGATAAAACATCGAATATTAAATCTTTCACTAAGGGAGAGCAGTCTGGAATAAGTTGAAAAGTGAAAATACTGTTTCGTCTTCTGACCTTGGTCAGAAAAGGTCAGAAGACAAAATAGTTATGCAGTTTTTTTAACATTGTACCTTAAACTTGAAGATAACATAGGAGCCTTACACTCAGCAACTAGAGCCAGAGAAGGTTTTGAAGAGTGCCTTGTTTGCTGCTCTGAGTAAGTCTAGTTTAAAGACAAGAGAATGAGCATAAATCCAAACAAAACTGGGTAAAGTGCTTAAACAAAGAATGACCTGCTGACTGAGAAATTATGAATCCTACTAGATGTATCATTAATTGCAATGTTGCAAACTCTGAGGTATTCTCAGGCAAGTAGCCCACACAGAGCAAAAATAAACTGCTCAGCTGATCAAATGCACTTGTAGCAAATATGTGCTTTCTATCAGTTAACGTTTTTCACCCTTTTGCCTCACTACACACTATACAGTAAGCCAATAAACATGTAATATCCACAAGACCTACTCAAAGGTCACAATAAATGACACCATCTATAGAGCTTCAAAACTATTCAGTGTACAGATAATTCTTTTTTTTATGTAACTTCTTAGTGAATGTCACATTTGTCTCTTAAAGAATTTCTCCTTCTCCAGCTCTGATCAGAGTGCGCCTCCCTATGGCGCCTCCCAGTGCTGGTGCGCTGGCATTTGATAACTAGCAGTGGGCTAAAGTTGACCCATCTGATTAGTTTGGGCATATACTTTGGAAGAAATCAAACTATGCGCTGATGCTTGTCAGAAGCAATAAACATGTTGTTGTTTCTTGTCAGAAACAACAACAGTTGTTTGATTGTATTGTGAGACGTGTGCTTTTATTTAAACAACTTCCTGTTCAACTGAAATGCCTTCCTATTTAACTGAAATGGCCTCCTGTTCAACTGAAATGCCTTCCTGTTCAACTGAGATCCTTTCATACAACGTACTGAAATGCTTTTATACAACATACATTTTACTTGAGTGTGTGAGAGCGTAATATTTTCAGTTGTGTGTGTGTGTGAGCGTTTCAGTTGTGTGTGAGAGCGTTTCAGTTGTGTGTGAGAGCGTTTCAGTTGTGTGTGAGAGTGTAATATTTTCAGTTGTGTGTGTGTGTGAGCGTTTCAGTTGTGTGTGAGAGCGTTTCAGTTGTGTGTGAGAGAGCATAATATTTTCAGTTGTGTGTGTGAGAGCGTTTCAGTTGTGTGTGTGTGAGCGTTTCAGTTGTGTGTGTGTGAGCATTTCAGTTGTGTGTGAGAGCGTAATATTTTCATTTGTGTGTGTGAGAGCGTTTCAGTTGTGTGTGTGTGAGCGTTTCAGTTGTGTGTGTGTGAGCGTTTCAGATGTGTGTGTGAGAGCGTAATATTTTCAGTTGTGTGTGTGAGAGCATTTCAGTTGTGTGTGTAAAAGCATTTTACTTGTATGTGTGTGAGCTTTTCAGTATAGTATGTGAATGAGTTTGGTTTCATATGTGTATGTGAGAGGAAAAGTACATGTATATGCATGGTAATTCTGAATAATGTCCCTAGGGGCACCTCATAGTATATAAATAGTTAGCCAGAGTTCCTCTATTGAACAACTTCCAATATGCATTGTAAACTGATGCATCACGATCTTGGAGACAGTGACATCACTGTAGATGTGCCTAATTGTTTTCTTTTTTTCCTTTTTTTTTTGCTAATCATGGAACAATTAAAATCCATTTCTCATTTTCTTGTTTATGAAAAGCCGAAGAAAAAATAGAAAGGGTAAATTCTGTTTTTGTTATTGGATTGAGTCACTTGCCAAACTGATTATTTCCCTGCGTGGTACAAAGCTTCTGATAAAATGCTGACATGTTGTGACGAATGTTTTCATTTTTCTTCACGTTATGCTGATACACAGTTTTTTTTGGTAATGTATAATGCATCTATTTGTTATCACAGACTATGGTGATATACAGGTATACAGAAATAAAAATACAATTGCATTCAAACTTCCAGTCTGTGTGTCTATCTCCCTTTTTCTTTCTCTGCAGGACAACTCTCTGCTCTGCCAGCAATTAGCTTGCTTCGGTTCACGGGCACGATGAGAATTGTATTTTTGAAGCCCATCAGGCCTGTTTCTCTCACTGAGCTGTAACCTCTTGTCTCCATTGACTCAATTAACCCATAGACCGGCACTGCATTGCTGTTGTCTCCTCTATCCTTCCACAATGAGTGCACCCTTGAAAGAACAGAAAACCAGCCACTGGTAAATTAAAAGTTTTTTTTTTATTTGTCTCTCCAAAACGTTTTTGCCATGAATCTGCCATGTTTTGTGTATAATAATTTGTCCAAATTTTGTCAGTTAGCCACGAAAAGACTCCAGGAAGTCTCATTGGCCAGCCACTCTTGACAACAAAGTGAATTAGTGTATTTACAAAAATGTATTCTTTTGGAGAAGATAGACTAACACGCATTTGAATCAGTGCCAGTCTGTCTCCCTAAAATCTAAAACATCCAACTTTTCCCTTCAGGTAGGAGGTATCCTGTTGCGGCCAACCTGAACTGGTCAAGTTCATGCCACAGCACCTGTCACTCATCTTGAGTAATTGGCTCCAACACAGTTAAAATACTGAAATCTAGTGTCAAACATGAAAACTCACTACTTGTGAGTCTGGTGGTTCTGTTGTTGCTGCCTTTGGAAGAGATACAACACAGCCAGTTTATAGTGGTCAGCTGTCTCTAAGAGCTTTAACTTACTGTAATGGATAATGCCTGATAGCTGCTGTTACATGGTCAGTTATTAAGGTAATGTATGTGGGCTATTAAACCAACTATTATCCCTATTTTCATTATATATTGATCCTCAGAGCCCACTGTACCATACCTATTGATTTATTGCCACTCCTCGTTCTTACTGGAAACAAAAAACTTCCCATCACCATTGCCTCAAAAAGTTGGCCTCAAGACAACACATGCAGACACAACTAGATCCTAAAAACTAACTTATAGCCTCCACGCTCCCTGTTCTAGTTGTCACTGTTTTATATGTTTTGGTTACTTAGAGTACTCTGAAATTTCAGATGAGAAGTTCAACTTCTGCATACATCTTTGTTCCTGTCTGTCTTTCTGTCCGCCACCCACTGGCTCCCCATTTCTCCTTCTCTTCCTCACCATCTTTCTGTGTTTATCTCATTTATATTGCTCTATCTACTGAAGTGTGGAGATCTCTCTTCCTCTTCCCTTCAACCTTTCTGTCTCTGCCTGTGTCTCTGCTTTAGGACAGATAATTAATCTCAGATGGAACTCTGAGCCCTTCTCCATGTTTACATCTCCTGTGTGTGTTTGCTTCAACTAAGTGTATCTCTACACATTTGTATGCATGTTTGAGTGTACAATTGTGTGTGTGCGTTTGTGTGTGTGTATCTGACTCTGCTAATTTGATTAACGGGTGTAAACAGTTGAGCTAACGGTAATGACTACCAAGCAGTCTGCTGCAGTAGCCAGTGGGCTTCATACTGATTACTATCATCATGAAGATAAACCCACGGAGCAGGATGTGTGTGTGTGTGTGTGTGTGTGTGTGTGTGTGTGTGTGTGTGTGTGTGTGTGCACAGTAAGCCAGTAAGCAATGTGTGTTTGGGGGCTGTCTGAATGTGTGATAATGTGTGCACATACTGTGTGTTTCGTTGTTTGTGTGTCAGACCAGTGCTAAAGGCTTTATGCCTGTTTTTCCTGTGTGTGGAAGCCAGTCTCTAATCTATTATAACTCAAAGAGAACTACACTAGGCAAAGATGAATAGCCAGATTCCCACCATTAACACCACTGAGGCCTATAACAAAACAAACTGACAATAAACATTGTTGTCCATCGCCAATGATAAAGACTCTACACCCACAAATGCCACATTACAGAGGTGATGCTCATGATGATCAAATGATGATAAAAAAATTATTCATACAGGCCTTTGCTGTTCTGCCACCTCTGTAATTATAGTTTGGTTAAGTTTAAGAAACTAAAACTACTTGGATAAGGTCAGAGAAAGATCGTGGTCTCGGTTAAAAGAGACCAAAGTTCACGGTTGGTAGGAGACGACATGTGAACACAAGTCTCATGCACTCTGTACGCACAACCACCAACCCCAGCCTCTTCCCTAAGAGCGTATTAACAACACCGGACTACACCCACGTTAGCTTCTCAGAGACAAGGGTCATTACTTGCATAGCCACAAGAGGTTACATGTCAGGAAAACGTGAACACAGATTGTTTTAAGTGTTTAAAAAAATGACCAATGTTTTGTTTTTCTGAAGAGTATAGTGGTGATGAGCAAATGCTCTTGATGCGTTACGCACTTTGACATCTTCTGTAGATCTTCATCTCCTGTTGGAAAAGTGGTTCAAAGCATTCATTTAGACTTTGACACCGTCCTTAATGAGGAATTCAAATACATTTCTGTTCTTCAGATTTAATTTTGAATCTCAAAGTTTTGAATTCAATTCAATGTAATAATATGTAATTTAATTCTAACTGTTGCAGAATGGTTTGCATCAATAACCTACTTATATAGTAATCTGCAGAGTCGTATTCTGATATGTTCCACAATATGCTCCTCTGTTCCCCTCACGGCTCTCTGCTGAGCGTTTAGATTCACACTACTCGCATACACACATACACAAACACACACTTGTACACGCTACATGCACAAACACAGGCATGAAAGCTCACAAGCAGAGATGCTAATAAACAGAACACACACACACACACACACACACACACACACACGCCAGCACTCACACAGTGGCAGAATGCAACTGGGAGGCTGCTCCCTTGCCTTGCCTGGAGAGGGAGAAGCTTATTATGGAGCCTTATTGAAGGCTTCAAAGAGTTTAAATTAGGGTAGAGAGGAGGGATTAGGAGACGAGTGAGAGAAAGAGGAGGGGAGAGGCAGAGGAAGAGCGGGTAAGTGAGAAGAAAGGAGGTAGATAGAGAGAGGGAGGAAGTGGGAGAAGAAAAGAGGTACAAATACAGAGGGAGGATAAGATGAGAGAAAAGAGAAGGGAAGTTGGAGAGGGGTGAGGGGATAAGGGAGGGATGGAGAGGGCATGGGGGAGGAGAGAGACAAATGGAAGGAGGTGAGTCAAAGAGGTTGCTGGCTCACGCTGATCTTACACTAGACGATGTTTGAAGTGATTTACAAGTGGGAGTCACAACACTCGCTAGGAGTAACAGAAAGTCACAGCAGTCTTAATACAGTGTTTTCTCATAATGATTGTTCTCACAAAATCAAACACACAACACTGTAGGAAATGTGTGGCTGCAGGTGCAATGGATAAAACATTCATTTTATGTACAAAAACAACATGTGCAACCTTGATAGAACAAACATCACACTGCAGTACGAGAGGTGCTGTATGCTGTACAGATTTGTGCTGTTGGGCTATATAAATAAAACTGACTTGACTTGACTTGACTACAGAAACAAATATTGCTTAGCTTCAGGAGGGTTTTCAGTTGCCGGGAGTTTTGTCCATCTCGGGTGAATGATTCAATTGATACCTTACTGATATTAATAAATTCGTCATCATGTATATGCTATTTTTGACATTTTCTCAGATAACAACTCAAGATCTGGGTGCTCAATGAAAGGTCAGTGAAAAGATTTCATAAAATACTAAAATCACCATTAATTTTATAAAACTGACTGAAACAAAATAATTTTAGGTTTAATGGACAAAAACTAGATTAAAAAAATACATCCAATGACAAAAACAGTGGTATTGATGTATTGATGTATTATGAGAGACTAAATGTCCTTTAATGTATGGTTAAGCATACATTTGCTACATCAACCTGCAGGGTACAGCTAACATTTGCTCAGTGCTGGCAATTCACTGGATATTATGTTGGGTTTGTATCTGACTTTGTAAGAACACGCTGACATCACCGGTTGTGAATAGGGAGAAATAGAGAAGGGCAGTAGAAGGGAGAGAAAGACAAACTGTGAAGTAATGAAATGAAAGAGAGGAATTAGAGGAGAGAGATGAGGGGACAGAAAGCGAGTAGGGATGGTTTTAGCTAGAGGGATGGAAAAGGGCTGTCAAGGTTGCTAAACAGGGAACAAAGAGGAAGGACCGGGACAAGAGCAAGAACAGAGAGGAGATGAGATCAGAGGAAAAAGAAAAGGGAAAGAAGGGAAAAGTACAATTAAAAAGGCACTGAAGAGACGGGTGCGAAAGATGGAGGGAAGAGGAGGAGTAGAGAGGAGAAGAGTGCGACTCAGAGGGACAGAGAAAGGCTGTCAAGGTCACTAAACAAGCAGCAGAGACGAGGACCTAAAGGGATTGGCTGCAGTGCTGAACAGCAGTGACCTGTTAGTCATGGTCACACACACAACATACAAACAAGGAAGGGAAGGCAAAATAAAAATGAATTTACTGGCAAAACTGAGATGACGTTGAAGAGGTAAAGAATGGCCGAACAGATGGAAACGGAAAGGAAGAGGAGCCAATAAAAAAAAAAACATGGAGGATGTGGTTTGGCTCCACTTGAATTATGAGTCCATTTTAAACAGTAGCATCCTAACCTCTTTAACTGTCTAACATTTTTCTGACACAGTAAAATCTGCCACATAAATGCAGGAGGTAATTTACGCGTTTCCTTTAAATCTAGTCCACATCAACAGCAAATTACTAAAATTAAATCTAATGCGCTTATCTTTTTTTTCTCCTCCAAGCTAAACCAATTTGGGTCAGTTCAGTTTGCCTGAGAATCTTGTTTTTCTTAAATGTGCCACAAAAATACTGAACACCACTGGGATACATAGATGATACATGGACAGACAGATAATAGTCTCTCAGCATGATAATCTGACTGTCTGTCAGTCTGTAAAGAATTAAAAGAGGAAAACATGCAAAGCAGAGGTGGATGGTGTGTGTGTGTGTGTGTGTGTGCCCTGGGGAGGGCAACATGGCATAAAGCAACAGTCACCTGTGCGTATGTGCCTTAGGCCATACACCGGTAACAGCAGAGCAACAAAACCGTACCACATTTCAGATCTCAAGTAACATGCATGCATCTGACACACACACAAACATACACACAAACACACTGAAACACACACACACACACACACACACACACACACACACACACAAAGAGCACGGTATTTCTACAGCGAATAGATGTTCCTGTCACCTGTAACTTCCTGTGATTATTTTCATTTCATAACTTATAACACACACCGGGTGAAGGCCTTGACATAGTCTCCTGTTTCTTGAAAAACTGATTCCATTAAGATTCGCAAGTACATTTGCCATGTTTGTAATTAAATTCCCCAATCTTAACAACAATCATGGCAAATAATTGAAGCCAATGAGAAGTGCATATTAAATAATTTTTTACTCTTTATTGATAACAAGTATAAATGGATGAAAGATGGATAGATCCTGTCTCAGGCCGTATTGAAGTGGCTGGGAAAACCATAAACCTGGAATACAGTACACTATAAACCTTTCTACCTTTTAATCAATCTTAATTTCACTTATTCTAAATAAGTCTTTCTGGCAATTTAAAAAAATAGTGTTCCATTTAGACTATATTAAAACTTAAAGTTTTAAAATAATTTTTTTTTTAATAAAATAAATTTATTAAATTTATTATTAAAGAGGACTGTATTTTCTCAATACTGTACCTGTAAGGCAGAAAATATAAAAATTAGGATTTAATATCATGCAGTGGGCTATGCATCTGCTGTCTTCCTGTACATTTACATCACGTGGAATTGGGGTGTTCTTACAGTGTTATCTGATACCCCTCAAAAGGCCCCACTGACCTTTGTTTTGCATTGTTGTTTTGGTGGATTTGGTAATACAGTCTTTTAAATAAAATTTTAAATCACTGAGGGAAAAGATTTTTCAAACAATTTTATGATTAATTTAGTTTGACATGAATGAGCAAGTTACATAAGTTGCAGAATATATTTCACGAAGACAGGTGTCCCATTTTCAATTAGCAGTGGCAGTCTACAAGGGCTAGGCTACTACAAAAATGGAATGAAAACAAACATCTGGTGCGCATTGAGGCAGAGACGCTTTTTTTTGCATATTTTGTTGTGTCTTCCATAGTCATTGCCAGGTTTGCCAGTGTGAAATAGACAAATCGACATCTAAATCTGGACATTAACTTATATTTAGTTTGTTGTTTGGGATTAACCAAATAATTCGTTATGTATGAGTCAAACCAAGTGTCTTTAAAAAACACGTAGAGGTACGCAAGTAAAGCAAATGTTTTAGTGTGTGCGTTTCTTGGCTTGCGATAGGGACATTATGGAAAAAGTAATGTTAGTTTAAAGAAATTGCTGCTGCTGATTTTATTCATATTGCAGTCAAACTTTTGACAGTAAGAATTGTATTTTTTCTTTTGGAGCTGCAGAGTAAAATCTTGCTTACTGATGAATTCACAATTGTGGCATGCACTGTCATTGGTACTGAAGTGATGTTGATGTTTGGCAAATTACTGTGGATTATTGCCTTGCATAGCCTATTTTTTCTCAGTGGTAAACTTGGCGTAAAGGCAGAAGACACACAGCCTGACAATCATTATTATACTATCACAAGAGAGAAATATGATACTGAGATAATGTTGGGTACCCCATGAGATATACAAGGCAGTGTTTCCCATACATTGATATATTTGTGGCGCCCCGCCACAATATCAAGGTGACTGCCACGTATTGATTTTTGATTTTTTTTAAATTATTTAAAATGGGTAAAATTGTATTTGACTGCAGAGCTGCGTGCAGCGCATGAATCCGCTCAACACCTCCTCTCGCTCGCTCGCCCGCTCTGTCTCTCGCAAACACATTGACAACAGACCCATCTGTGAATTGAATGGTTAGTATCATAAACACCGTTGCATAAATCTGTCAGTGTCATTGTGGCATGTAAGGAGCCTAGCCAGTAAGGATAGTTATGTTAACGTTAGAATTCAGCTGGGTTGTCAGGTTAGCACGTTGTGCAAAGCTGCTCTTCAATATTCACTGCATGTAGTGGTACAATCCAAATGTGGAGCCATATGTTCTACTTGCCAATAGTGATGCAAGACAGTGGCAGGATACCGTTGTTTGTTCATAACGTTCAATTTAGATTTATTCTTTATTTTACTGATACTCAGTTACACAGCTTCTTCACCGTCTCAGTCATTGTAACTTACCTGACCCACATGATATAAAAATAATGCAACATAACGGCACAGGACAACACCACAGTGAAATACCCATTCACTACAATAACGTTGCTACCTAGACTTACTACAGTCCATTATACTAAAGTACATGGATTAGTTCAAGGTTGAGCTGAAATATTAAGGTAAGGCAAGGCAAGGCAAGTATATTTGTATAGCACATTTCAAGGTAATTCAAAGTGCTTTACATAAAACATAAAAGCAACAGGGAAATATAAAAAAAGTTTAAAAGCAACATAGGGAAATTGAAAAAATACACATTAAAAAAATAATAAAAGTTACAGTGCAGTGTAAAATATTTAATTAAAAGCAATGGTAAAAAGCTAAAAACAAAGAAAAAGAAAACAATACAGTAAATGTTACAGTGCAGTGTAAGTTATCAATCTACTAGTTAAAGGCAGTGGTAAAAAGAAAAATCTTAAAATTTAATTAAAAGCAATGGTAAAAAGGAAAGTCTTCAGTCTTAATTTAAAAGAACTGACAGTTACATTAACGGTAACGTTGTACTGGGAGTTTACCTAAGTTTCGAGCATTTTGTGTGATGCCATCAGTGTGTGTCGGTCTTTGTTTTGACTGTTGACTGAGTAGTGGTTGCAATCTAAAACCTCACCACTAGAGGCCAATGAAAACTACACATAGCCCCTTTAAAAGTAATTTTAGAATTTACATATTAGAATGTGGCAGAAGCAAGCAATTACCAGCTACCGTAAAGCTGCAGTAATCAATATTTTCATATTAACAATGCCTGTAGTGATGAACTTAGCGATAATTGTCACCACCTGCGCAGTTTCCCTCAGCTCTACAGAGCACTTTACTGTCTTTCAGCTCATTATTTGGATTTTATGGTCCATAGCTTTCCTGTTTATGTTCACTCTGACTGCTCTCACCTTGTCTCCAGTCGCAGCAGGCAGCTCTTTTTAGCAAAAAAGCTCTGATAAAGCCACTGTCCCCTACCTGCTCAGCACCAAATAACAGACAGACACAGTTAGTGATATAGTGGTGAACACAGTGGAGCATTTAGCAGATAAAGACACAGAAATTTCCCTCAGAAACTGGTGGAGACCAAAACAGAGCTATGAGGAGAGTGAATATTGGACTTCAATTTGTCAAGTGGACAGACACTAGATATTATATATCTTGGAAGTGCTGATTTGTCAAAAGCCCATTCGTTGCTAGTGTATTCACTGTTGGTGCATCTTTTTTTTTTTTTTTTACAAAGGGGATATTTAAACTTGGAATCCACTTCAGTATCCACAGTGATAATATTCAACTGGACGCATACTTCCTGAAAACATGGTGATAATCACTTCTTCCAGTTTCAATTTATGGAAATATACCCTTGTTTGGTTTTTACACCCGAATGAGCTCCATTTCGTAACGGCACCAGCAGCTATGAACCAGAAAATTGGCCCATAGCCTTGGAAAATGTGTTTCATTCTGGGCACTGTACATCTAATTGATTTATTTACACTATAAAAGCAGTTGCCAATTTCTGCTGAATGTTTCATGTTGCGTCTTCTGTAGTCTGCTCTTTGAGGACTTGGCAGCACTATCAGCTTTCTTATCATTGTCCCTGTTGGCAGAATACATCAAATTGTTATGAAACAGGTCTTGGCACACGGCTCAGGGATGGCCAGAAATAACAGTCTGAGTCTGTGGATTTTTGTAGAAGTAAAAAATTATTAATGGAAATGGAGTTATATGGATATATTTTTAAGTATTTATGACAAACACCCTCATGATTTCTCTCTCACTCCCAATCTTTCTCTCTCTCCATTTGTCAATGACTCACACACACACACACACACACACACACACACACACACACACACACACACAGATTTTAGTGTGACTATCAGAAGTGTTATCTCTGCATTGCAGACTATTAAACATTGATGTGTTATTATTCTAACAGCAGCAATCTGGATCATCCAGGCTGAATGACCCAAAATAAGAACACTTTAGCTTGCAACAACGCGGATTCATTGATAAACAACTGTTTTGTCTGCAACAAACAATTAGAGCAAGCTTTGCTGGGACCCATTTTGGTGCAAGATAATCTTTTTTGGAACATTATTGTTGTTTTTTAGAACCTCTTTTGGAAACTGGTTTCCATTAGCACTACTAAGTACTGTGAGATGCTCACATAAAGCTGTAAATAGGACCAAAAGTTGTAGGAGCAAAGAACTATTTGATTGGACTGCCTGTTTCCCCGTGTCACTGTTTGATCAGTGATATTCAACACGTAACGCCACTTTTTTTTAAATGATGAAATAGAGGGTTTCTTGAACCCACTTTTGTCTTCTCTTCTACCACTTCAGTTTGTCAACAGTTCCTACACTTCCCAGATTGCATTCTGGCACTAACTTGGTTCTGTTACAAGAAAATTACAAACATGACAAGCAGTAATATTTGCAAGTCACGCAAGGCTTAAGAATTGCAGTAGTTTGGGGGAGAGTTAAGATATCAGAGAAAACTGAAGTTCCACTCTACATGAACATCAGTTAAGTCATCATCAAGAAGTAGCACCAAGTCTGTTACAATTTGGGATCATGGACGTGAACTATATATACCAGTCAGAGAGGGTTTAATGATGCTATCACTATTGAGTTGCATTATGGGACATGTAGGATCCAGTGTTTTTGGAGCTTATGAACCCATGCTACAGACTAACACTTAGGATATCTCGGCCTCTGCAGCTGTGATATTGAGTATTCTTATTTAGAAAATCGTGTTAAATAAGCTCCTGATCTTTTATGGGACAGTCACAGTCACCTCACAGCTAGAAGGTCCAGGGTTCAAACCTTGTTGTGCCCATGTCAGCATGGGTTCTCTCCGGGTGCTCCGGCTTCCTCCCATACTCCAAAGACAAGCTGAGGTTAAATGGCAAGTCTAAATTGCCCTTAGGTGTGAATTTGTGTGTGAATGGTTGTATTAGCCCTGAGATGAACTGGCGACTTGTTCAGAGTGTACCCCGCCTCTTGCCCATTGTCAGCTCAGATTGGCAACAGCCCCTCCACGACCCTGCACGGATTTAGGGGTTGTAGATGACGGATGGACGGATGGATGGATATTCTATGGGGTGACTTTGTGCTGCACTAGTTGGTGTAACCAAAGCCTAATAAGGGCTTTCAGATGCTGTTCAAACATCTGACTTTGTTTAAAGCATAGTGATTCCATAAGGAAGTAGTGATACCACTTGATGGGACCTTTAATCTGTAACTTAAAAGCCTCCCAATGTTGTGAAATAATAAATCACTGGAGTGCCCCTTTAGGTTTTCTTCTACAGGTGTCCCAGTGGAGGGGCACCACTGAGGAAAGCAGAAACTCGCCAGACAAATTCAAGTTAAAGAATATGTGTGAATGTCTCTCCGTAGTGGAATTAAGGAATTACTTGTTTCCAGGGTGACTAATAGACAGACAGAAAGGTTGGTTTAATTCAGATGAGACTTGCGCCCTCTCTTTCTGTGTCTCTTTCTCCCTCTCTTCCCCCCAATGTGAGTGTGTCAGCAGCTCAGTCAAGCAGGATAATTCAGTTCTCACTCTGCGGATAAGGACTTCTATCCAGCTTTAGTCTGTCACAACATTTGTTCCACATTTAAATTAGACTGCTGCAGTGGAATGATTGCATATAGATTTGCAGAGTAAGGGGGAAGGAAAGGGGGGGAGAGGGGAGTAAAGAATGGAGAGATGGGGCAAAAGGAAAGAGGAGAGAGGAGAGAAATATATTGGAGAACATATATGGACATGAGAGGAGAGGAGAGAGGGGGACAACTGAGGAGAGATGGTAGACAGCAAAAGGAGGGAAGGGAGAAGACACAAAGGAACAGTACTACTTTTCTTTGCCAGAAACACTCAGTACAATCAGTCTGGTCCCCACGACAACTGTCCTGGTTTCTGATGCACACACATCTCACAACAACACGCATCTATTATAAATAGGCTAGAAATCAGATATGGCATGTGAATCTGTCTAAAATTATGCAAATGTACTTATAAGTGCCACATGCAGCACACTACTACAACTTTACATCTCATCAATGGGCCACACTGGCTGCCAGTTTTAGTTTGCCACGGTGGAGCTAATTTGACCAAATTTATATTGTGTTGGGAAGTTTAATCTATTATGACAATGCATCATATTTTAGAAACTGATGTTGTTTTATAGGGATATCCCAATCATTTCCCCCCCCAATCCTGATCCGAGTACTGTAATATTAAATATCTGCTAATATTGAGTATGATCCAATACTTTTATCTACTGAATAAATATGTATCTGACATGTTGAAATAACAGATATAGCTACCTTATTTTTCTCGAGCTACTTCATCCAAATAATAAAGGTCCTGACTGATCGAAAACCATTAAGTTTATAAGCTTAAATTCTTTATGTATTATAAATGAAAGATTAACTGGGAGAATGTGACTCCTGAAACTGATGTGATGCGATCTGCTGGAGAGAAACATGTTCAAGAGTGGAGCTTCATCCGTCACAAAAGATCTTTGGCAGGGTACAGACACCGGCTGCACACACAAACTCGACAAAAGCCAAGTTTTACTTTGGCCTGTCACCGTGTTACTCATGGAATTAACATTAATTAATGACAGCTAATATAACCTGCTGTCGGAGATGTCAGTGCTGGCTTTAAATGCTACACAAATGTTTTGTTTACTGCTCTTTTCTAATACAGGAGGAGAGATAAAAGATGTGTTAGTGTCAGAATTTAGCTCTCAGAGTCACTCACCGTTGCGTCTAAATATTTTTTTACACATTCACACGATTCAATTTTCATCAGGATAGCAGTGCTTAAGTTTATCAGTAGAGGAGATGCTGGATCATCAGCCAATAGAAGCACAGACTCAGATGAGCCAATAGAAGCACAGACTCAGATGAGTTAATATTAACATGTCCGGTAATCAAGCACTCAGGACAACTGCGCAGATACAGATGAGTGTATTCTAAATGTAGAGAGTATGGCCTACAAGTAAGAAAAGAGGATATCCAGATGATTTTGAAACATCTGGCTCAGAGGAGTTTTACGGAGGAAATGGAGCTGTCTCCAGAGGCAGAATTACTTCTCAAAGAGACCCAGTTTGAACTGGCATGTGGACTCTTATGGTATTCTCAAACCTTTTGGCATTTGTGTAAATGGCTGCAAGTCTTTTCTTACTTGTAGAATACATTAAACTCTATCTGTGCAGTTGTACAGTCACTGTTCACAAATGAAACTGACAGCATCTTGCACATTAGCTTAGTGCTTTCTGCTGGAGAGGCCTCTTGATCTACCTTTAAACCAAAGGTCCAGTGTGTAATAAGTATAGATAATTGTGCAGTGCAATTGTTGAATTTGCTTTTGGGAGAACCTAAACAGCAGCAACAAGATAGTAATGATTACATGGTTTTCACATAAAAAGTCGGATGTTTGGGAAAGAGTGTCCATCCACTTTGACTGTGTTTGAGGACCAAGCATTATCAATGTAAACACAGAGTCCACTTCCTCTTATCTTAGCTTAGAACAAGGTCCGGCCGCCAAGTACTTGATCCAGGATGTTGATGGAGCAGGTCTGTTGTAAAGATGTGGCCACAGCACTCTTTGATTTCTAGTTGCTTGGCAGCTTGAGTACCCAGACCGGACATTAGCCAGGAGCAGCCTTAAGTCCAAGCTGGGCCAGCATTGCTGCTCTCTTTCCTCTACTCTGGGGCAATCACAGAACCGGCCGTGGTGCCTGATCCATTTTGATTAATTACATAACCATGCATATTGAGCAGCAGTACTACATCAGCATAGATAATGCCCAGTTCAAAGTAAAATGTAATGAGCTGATCCATACTGGGGCGTTGCGCTGGGAGCAGCTGTGCAGATATAGACACAGCTATGGCTCAGAAGGAATGGAAGAAATATTGCAAGGTAATGCAAAGTACTGCTAAAGAACGTAAACAAATTGCGGGGGAATGCAAAATATTTAGCGAGGGAGCCAAAGAATTGCGAGATAACACAAATATAGTTCTCAAATATATTCTCCCTGTGACCCTTCAGGTGCACTGTAGTAAAGTACTTGCCCTGAAGGATCTGTACCCAAAAGGGTTAAATGCATATTTTTTGGAATCATGACAGCATCCTCTGTGTGTTCATATTCCAGTAAAGATTTTTTTAAAACTATGAGGTCATAGTGACACTGCCCAACAGCCAGACAACATCCTCAAAACAACACGCTGTAGCACTTTGAACAATGTAAAAACATGTCTGCAGATGTTAACATCAGTCTGAGATGCTAAATAGTGTGGTCCCTATTCTTATGTACCACTGCTGACAGAATTTGGCCTCCTCTTTGGCCTGTTAGCCACACTTACCGGCGCATGTTTTTTGTTTTTTTGTCAATGCCCCTGCTAGCTCAGTTGTCATGAAGACGCATTGACAAGCCTGCAAAGCCGATGATTGGAAGCTAAAGGACCTTATTTAACAATAAATGGACTTTGACAATGATGTGACACAAACCCCACTAAAACTAACAGGCTTTACTGTTTACACTGGGTAGGTGCATCAGATGGAAACATTAATGTTAAGTCATAAAAGCTTTAGATAAATTCATTCTTGGATAAGGATAAGCAGAAAGTGGAAGCTTCCTGTTTTCACGTATTCTCACTAAATACATTAAAAAGCCATTCACTGTTCATTCCACAGCTGGAAGCAAAATGTTTATGCTGCTCTGGGTGTTAGTGAGAGAATGCATGTAGGTTTTTACATGTGCGAGTGTATGTATGTGTATGACATATACAAGCAATGGCATGGAACTGTTTGTCTGTTTTTGTCATATATGTGTAGATGAACAGTGCATGTGTCTTTGTTTGTATGTATGCGTGTCTCTGTGTGTGTGTAGGTGTCTGTCACATCCAGCAGGATAAGCTTTGCCTGAGCGTGATCTCCCCATCTCTGTGTCTCTGTCTCTCCCACACTTCCTCTGTTTCTCCCTCCCCTCTCTACCTCTCTAAACGATGATGACAGTTGTTCTTTTTAAAGCAGAGTGGATCAGAATGCAGGCGGAGCTGCTGTTAATTATGGATGGCCTGTTTATCCTCCCAGGAGCACCCAGGGAGGAAAAACATCCATTCTAACTTCGCCAGCTAACGCTTTAACCGTGCTAATATGATGGGAGTCCACATAGTGATAGTGAACAGCTCAATGCTAAAGTCCTGCTAACTTCAACATTCACAGACCAAACACATCCCTAATTCATCGATGTACTGAAACAACTCAGTTACTCACACGTATAATTAAAATCCAACGATTATTGAACTAGTATAGAAACAAGTCTAGTGTCTAGTGTTATAAGTCAACAATGTCTCACCCATGTACATTTTTGGAAGCTTTCATGTTGTGTGTACATTTCTGAAGAACTAGGACTGTAACTTTTTTATTATCTGTTTATTTGTTGATTATTATTTCCATCATTCGATTATTGTTTAAACTACAAAAGAAAACCTAAGGTGACATATTTAAATAGCCAAGGATATAAACCCAAAGGTATTCTGTGTACCAAGAATGTTCCCTTAGGAAAGCTGTGAGTATCACAGTGATCCTAAGTTGTGGTTAGCACTGTTGCCACATTGCAAAAAGGTTGTGGGTTCAAACCCCAGTTTCCCTGGCCTTTCTATGTGGAGTTCGCATGTTCTCCCCGTGTCTGCATGGGTTCTCTCGGGGTGCTCTGGCTTCCTCCCACCATCCAAAGACATGCAGGTTAGGTTAATTGGTGTCTCTAAAATTGTCCTTAGGTGTGAGTGGTTGTGTGGCCCTGTGATGGACTGGCGACCTGTCCAGGGTGTACCCCGCCTTCTGCCGAATGTTAGCTGGGATTGGCTCCAACCCCCCCCACATCTAAACTGTGCTTCCTATGCTTCCTTTGAAAACCTGTCACAGCCAACTGCACATATTTAAAAATACATCAGCATTTATCTGAGATATATGTTACATTTAAAACACTGATCAGTCAGTG
The DNA here is from genome assembly GCF_014851395.1 of Micropterus salmoides. Lineage (NCBI taxonomy): Eukaryota > Metazoa > Chordata > Actinopteri > Centrarchiformes > Centrarchidae > Micropterus > Micropterus salmoides. The sequence continues at coordinate 17,866,084 of NW_024040152.1, forward strand.
TTTTTTTTTTATGTTCTGTGCAGGTTTTTTTGTAGCAGCAGATACTGCATAGTACTTAATTTGTTTACAAATCAATCGGTGTGTAAATTACAAGAGAAGAGATTGAATTCTCATTCTTCACGCAAACATTTTGTGCAACTTTAATCCAAATTTAATTCCATTATGCTCTTCAGCTGCAGGTTTGGAGTTCAATAGTAATTTATTTAATGTGAGTCCTTTTGGAACTCTTATCAAATCTATTTAGGTTTAACAATTGTAAATACACTTAAAGATAATAATAACTCAGCCAACAAAAGCAGAAAAAACAACAGCTGTGAGCCGAAAACCTGAAAATTGAATGACCAGCCAAGTGCAGACGGGGTGGCGTAGTAACTAGAAAATAGCCAAGTTTAATTTTGGCCTTTGGGCAAGATTCTTATGGAATTAATTGTTAATTAGCGGCAGCTGATATTAATCAGATATTAATCATGATGTTTGTCATTTCACCTGACAGCCAAGTCAGCGGCAGCTAAAATTGAGAAGCTTGTTACATGTTTTGTTTATTACTCTTCACTAACAAAAAAAGCCAGGAGAGATAAATTATTCACTAAAAGGTTTGTTCTCCTTAGAGCTCACTTAATCCTGATATTTTATTGAGCTCGAACCAAATCCAAACTGGAGCTGGCTGTCAGAACCAAACCCTAGTCAGCTGTGCTAATACTGTATGAGATGGTCATATGTCAAAGATTGTTGTGCTTTGTTTTTACCTGTCACACTATGACATTTCATCTACATAGGGAGATACATCTCCCATAAAAAACATCAGAGACAGCAAAATGCGTCAAGGATGTTGCAGTATAAGAGCGGTAAATAAGAAGTAATGTGATACTTTATTGATCTCTGCAGAGAGGATCTCTCCTCTCCAGTCACTGCAGGTCAGTTGTATAAAAGCACTGGAGCTGGTGGAGATTCACTGTCTTGCTCAGCAGGGCAAATGTTCACTGCTTGAACGTGAATGATGGTTCTCACACACACACACACACACACACACACACACACACACACACACACACACACACACACACACACACACAAACGAGTAAAGAACTAAAGCTAGAGTACTTAAGAGCAGCCAGACAACACGGGCCATCTATAATTTACTTAGCCTACTCTCACCTTGTGTGTCTCTGCATCTATTTTGACGTCTCTCTTTCACCTCTATAGAGAAGAACATTCACAGAAAAGCTCGCTACAATGTTGACTTGTTTTCATTATGTTTAATGCAAAAGATTGTTGTGCGTTCCCCAAAGCAGTGATATCAAAACAAGTTTAAAATTGTTCACTTTTTAGCAAGAATTGTTTGGCTGCAAAAAAGGTTTTCATTAGCCTGTAACAGCAGCCAGCACTTTTTATAGAAAGTGCTGTGAATCACTGCTGGCTTAAAGAGGTCTGACACAAGGGCCACAGGCAACACACACACACACACACACACACACACACACACACACACACACACACACAAAAGGGTGTTTCCCATATTGCATATTGCTTTTTGTTAAGGAGTCTGTGGCACATTAATCTCTTCCTGAGGTTTCACCATCATTTTGCAGGGGTGCAAACACACACACACACACACACACACACACACACACACACACACACACACACACACACACTCACACTCACAAATACAGACACACACACAATTATTGCTATTTAGCTACACAAATAGCAGATGACTTGATTCACAGAATAGGATACACACGTGTATCAAGACAAAGATGAAGTTTTGTAAGTAAGTGATACCCAAAGTACTGTATATGTTGACTTATGAATGGTGGAAATTTGTTCAATATAATTTTTATGTCATGGAATTCAATACACCGTTATCATACATACAGTATATGTACTGCATTCTGCTACTTGCATGACCTGATAGTCTGAAGATTAATCCTCTTATCTGTAACCATTCATTCTTTAGCAGAAATCTACATATGCTGCTGTCATGCATGAGCTATAAAACATAAAAGTTGCCTTGTTACAGGGGACCTTACAAATTATGATGTCTAAAGTCTAAGTAATTATTTTTGGCAGATAGCAAAAAAACAAAATCAACGTCTTGTATTTCACAGCAAGGGAACTGTGATAGTAACCTTTGAAAGGGATACGCCTGTGAGCTGCAAAAATACTGCAGCTATTTTTCAGTGCATGTGGTAATATTTTACATTTCATTGCTCTGCAACTTAAACTGCATACATTATATGCCATGCCTTGCTGATTGAGAGTAATATTAGCAGGACTAGTAGATGCAGAAGTAGTTGTAAGGTGTTTTTGTTACTGTTTTTCCAGATTTTTAAAATGCTTTCAGTTTACTTAGGTAAGTTTCATTTTGGTGGATGCATGTCACACAGTGAAAACATCAAACTTTATGATGAAAATGAGACATCCCGGATGGCACAAACTGCAGAGAGCTATTGTATGGGAGTCGGAGTCTGAGCCTGCTGGAGTTTATATAGCTGTATCTGTAAAATGTACTCATGTGACTCAGCTGATATTCAGCCACATCAGTCTGAATATCAGCCGGGTGTAAACAAACTTTTTCAACATGTGGTGCCAAACTGAAAAGTCTTGCTTGTTGTTTTCAGATGAATGTGTTTCTCTGAGTGTGCCTATCTCACCCTCAAAGCCCCAAACCAATCAGTCAGTCCTCTGATGACTGAGGCTCATTTGGCTCTTTCCTGATTGGTTCTGAAGGCAAGAAAAGAGCTAGGATTGCCCCAGTGGGAGGTTGGGAATTGAAGTTTTAAAGTTCTTTATGTGTTTCTCTTAATTTCCTCAAACTCTTTAATGTTTGTCTATATTTAATGTGTGGGTGTGTGTGCGCATGTTAATTCCTCTAAGTGTGTATGTAGTCGAGCAAATCAGACAATGTTTGTATCAAAGCTTGTGTGTGTGTGTGTAAATAGAGACGTTTTTAATTAGCTAATGCTGCAACACATTGTGGCAATATGTGGTAGACAGAAAACCAGATGTTTATTGTTTTTAATAGTCTAATGACAGTGATCTCTGCCAGTGCTGCATGGTGGAAATTGCTGCCTACTGTGTCTGCAGTCAGAGCCAGTGAAAATAAGTATTTAGTAGCAACTTTTGCCATTGATTGTGACGATGATTAATAATCACATTAAATGTGTATATACAATCTAAAGGGCCCTATCAGTCTTTAGTAACATTTATTGCCAACTGTGGGACACTACAAAACTGGCAAACATGATTTCCTCCTCAAGTTGACTTGCAGATTCCAGCCTTACCACGTACCACCCACTGTACATCATAGAACTGTTTACATTATTTACCCAACATGATTAAATGTTTCAGTCCATGTCTCCACCACTTCATACTGACTCAGAGGAGGTGAAGTGACAGAGCTTGAGAAAGGATTAAAAGCAAAAAGTAACTCACAAGCATGTGATGCTGCACGTTTTCCAAAGTATCGAGCTGAACAATTACTTGAAATATTTACAACATCACAATATGGCCAACTGCTACATCCAAATCACAGGAGCTGCAATTTTTTGATCAGTGTAAAATGTGTCACAAAATATAGTTATAAATGAAGCATTGTGGTGCTACAGAGATGCCATGAGGGAACATGCTTGTTTGGTACAGAATCCAGCAAAAATGACCATCATCATTTTTATATTTTTTTCAGAGGAAATGAAATGCAAAAATTACCATCCCCACTAAAATAGTGACTCATATATTGCATATCTGTTAAAATAATCACAATATGATTTTGAATAATCATTCAACAATAATCACATAAAAGGATGAGAAACAAAAGACCAACAAAGCAAACTAGCAGCAGGTCTGATGAACTAATAACACAGTTCTTTCCTTGAGGTGGAAATAATTTAAATGGGCCACTGGAGCTACGATTGACACAAAACAGTTTCTCTGGTATAAGGAAATGTAATTAATTATTAAAAATGGATAGTCACCCAATTTTACTTTTAATGGAGTCAGTTATTCTGTTTATTAAATTCACCATAGCTACATGTTAACATCCAATGCCGACTGATTGAAAGTGGGAAACAGACAGAGGAGGGTCTGCGGGGAGTTGATTCATGGCCACACATCAGACAGAACTCTGTAAGCTTTAAAAGACACCAGCATTTTAGTATTGGACTTTCATCAAGTCAGCAGCAGAGACTCAGATGACTTAAATCTCTAATCTGGATCAAGCTCTAAAAACACTGGCTCTTCACACAATGCAACTCAGTAACATCTTTCATTAGACCCTCCCTGACTGGTATCTGCCTTACAAACTCCACAAAAATATGTAATCTCCAAACCACAGCTAAGATAACATAGAGGCAGGGACGTGCACAGGAATTTTGAAGGGCAGTTGCTCTGACCTGAAAAAAGGCACCCCCCCCCCCCCCCCCCCAAAAAAAACAAAACAAAAAAACATGGGCTATATGAAGGACTGAGAAAAAAACATTTTTTTATTAAAAAATATACAAAAAGTAAAAACACTTAAATACAGCACTCAATAACCTAAACTACTATTAATAACAAAACAGAAAAACATGACTCGAGTCATGAAAAAAGAGTTCCTTATATTATTGTTTATTGTTTTTTTTAATCATTATTTTTTTATTTTTTTCCTTTTTTTTTTTTATTTGAAAATAAATAATCTAGATTGAATTGACAGATGGGGAAAACTCGCTTCTAATAAAATATTAAATAAAAAAACGCTTAGATTTCGGAAAAAAATACAATCCTTTTTAACCTTTTGGCTTCCCGTACATTCAGTTGCGCTTCTAGCTCGTATTCACTTCTGTTGGTACGTATCACGTATGGTAACTGGGCAAAACTACGCATGATTTGTTGTAGTATGATTGCATAAAGGAAGGAAACAGGAATTATATTTTTAATAAAAAAATGTTTTTTTCTCAGTCCTTCATATAGCCCATGTTTTTTTTTTGTTTTTTTTTGGGGGGGGGGGGGGGTGCCTTTTTTCAGGTCAGAGCAACTGCCCTTCAAAATTCCTGTGCACGTCCCTGGAACAGAATCGACTGACGTGCAGGCAGCGCTGCAGCAGTGCAGCCACTTAAACAGAGTTTGCCCTTCCCCTACTGACTTTCACTTTCGGTGCCCGAATGGAAGTGAATGAGGCTTTGCGATCGCGATTATTTTTTTATGTTATTTTTTTTTCTCGGAAGGGCGAGTCGGAAGGGCAACTTGAGTCAGGAAAGGCAAACGGGCAGTTGCCCGGGCAACCAGAGCAACCCCCCTGTGCACGTCCCTGCATAGAGGGATATAATCTGAGTAATTTTCACAGAGTTTAAAAAGCTCCTTGAGAACAGTGTTAATTTGTAGTCTACTAATAGTCGACTGAGAACAGTCTTAGTTGGCCAAGTTTCAATGGTCAGTTGGTTGCAGAGTAAAAACAATAACTTCGGGAGCTGCGCCTTGTCATTAGGGCCAGGACAAAAGTATCAGGGGATTGTTGTAACACAGAAGTCACTTGCAGGAGCACTGCTCATGGATGTATTATTATCAGATCCCTGTCACTGATTGATGGGTGCAAATTTCCAAAATCGCTGCTGATGCCACAGCGATTTAATGACAACATGAAGGCTTCAGCCTAAAGAGGATTTAGTTAGATCTATTGAGAAATTTGCACTGTAGTAACAGGAGATTAAGAGACGCCCTATACAACCAACAAGCCATCACAAAATTTCAGTTTGCGGTTGCAAATGAATGAACGAGCCTGGCTTCCAGTCTAACGTTGCTAGGTTAATGTGTTAGCTAATGTCAGTTTTCTTTAAAGCTTTTTGGTCAGAGAAACTTATGTGCATAGTGTGTTGGCTTTTCAGACCTGTTCCCCATTGTGTCTGAATGTGCATCACATGCTGCTGCAGTAACATTTATAGCCTGCAAGTCTATTATTTTGTATATTTAGACAAGCAACTTGTAATTATGCTTGATCGGTTTTTCACTTACTTGTCCTTAAAAGAAAAAGCTTAGAACTAGGCTATTGTGAATTTAATGGTAATATTTGTGTAAGCTACACAACACGCAAGCTGTCTGGCATGTTTAAAAAGGAACACATCCTGTCACCTAGATTTAAATTTCCGATACTTGTATTAGCCTTATTGAATAAGTTTAAAGAGAGAAAACAATTTTAGTTGTACTGCTTGTGACAAGGAAATTGACAGGTAAAATTGATGGAGGGCCCTTTTAATTTCCCAAGAACAAACTACATATTACATTTGTCAATTGTTTTGCAATGTGACAAATAGAAGTAATCCTTAAATAATTCATTTTCACTCACTCTCTCCCTGTCCAGTTATCAGCATCTTTCCCTCTATTGTCTCTTTCACACACACACACGCACAGGCACACACACACACACCCCTTTAGGACAGGAAGAGACCAGGAAGTGCCCACAGGTGCTGGCAGCCAATCAGAGTCCAGCACAGAGCAGGAAAATCCCCCTAGGCCTGCCCACCAACGTACACGAACACTGGCTCATGTGCATATGAGGACACATACGCATACACAAAAACTCTCATATAGGCTGGGTTGCCATAATGCCTAGGGAGTAACACCAGTACAGAGAGGACACTGGGAAGGACTGCAGACACACATGCATACGCATGCAGGCTCTCTCTCTCACACACACACACACACACACACACACACACACACACACACACACACACACACACACACATACATACATACACAGGGGAGCAGGATAAAAATACTGTGCTGACAAGTCAATTAATCAGATGTGAAGGTGCTGAGCAGAACAATCCTTACAAGGCTGGAGTTCAAAAACACTGTGTGTGTGTGTGTGTGTGTGTGTGTGTGTGTGTGTGTGTGTGTGTGTGTGTGTGTGTGTGTGTGTGTGTGTGTGTGATATTGAAGTTTATGTGCTTAATAGCTTGTGTCATAAGCTGTTGATCAGAACATTTTAAAGAATAAAGTTTAAATGTCTGAATTCTTACTGTGTTGGGTGAGAGCTGCACTATTTTTGACTCCATGTTTCTCCTCAACGTGAAACACAGTAAGTGTGTAATGTAGCAATAAAGCTATCTCTGTCAGCCAGTATGAAGTTCTTTTCACTCATGTCTGTGTCCATATCACGAGACACTTCAAACGTGTGTAAGAGCATTCCACAGTTGTATTATGTTGGTACAAACAATGTTGGTTTATAGTTTGCAAATCAATAACCAAGAAATAAAAAATCCTTAAATGGGGGACAACCCATGTTAGAGAAGAGCACTGTCATCTTCAAACACCTGCAGTAAAAAATAGAAAACCTGTTATTACTGTTAAGAGTTACTAAGTTATGATTACTAATGCCAGAGAAAGCAGAACTGCACTGTCAACTGCTGAGAGACGAAGATTTTTAAATGTAATTATAGGATCCACAAAAAAATGACACATGGATTGAAATGGCATTTGACTGGCATTTTTAGAGTTCTATCTGACAGTTTTTGATGACTGGTGGAGAGTGGAATTCCTGATTAACTTTTGGCTTCTACCAAAGCACAGGATTTATTGACTAATTTTCAGATGTGCAGCATCCAACTGCACCATGATGCCATAGTTAGAAATTCAGATTCTACAGGTAGGCCAATAAGTATATGGAGTAAAACTGTGATAATGAAATGGACTTCATAAATCATCAATGGCCAGTCAGTACTGTCAGCACCACTCGAGTGTGTTGACTTTAGCTTGAAATCAACTGACTGACTGACTGACTGACTGACGTCTCCTGAAAGCAGTCAATCAGCAGTGGGTACTGCAGTAATGACAGGGATGTGTAAACTCCCTCAGGAAGAGCTGTCAGGTCAATGGATCACTGCCACTCTGTCATACACACACACACACACACACACACATACACACACACAGACAAAACGAAACAATACATCCGCTTATAAAATATGCTGCAATTTTGCCTGTGCACACACTAAAACTCTCAAACACACAAACAGTTCTGTGTTGACAGACTCTCGTGCTGCTTCTGTCCTGTTATTCATTATGGATTCTTCCCAGGGGATTGACATGCACACAGAAATACAAACATATTTCAAGTAGTCTCTTTGCATCCACTGAATTGGATTATAACTGACATGTATTTAAATAACAGTAATTCAAGGTTGAGGATATTTGAGGATACAAAAAGCATTGTCTGTACCACAACTAGAGAGAATGAACTGAATTTTGCTGGTTGATGGATGCTTCCTAATCCTGTTTGTTCCAGGATATTTTATCTGGCCTGCGTCTCAGGCTGAGCAACTACATTTTCTCAGTTTGGGTCCCAACACGACAAGAGCACTAATATGTTTTAAATTGGCCTGAGCCCTGGGGTAAGAAACAACATTCCCTCTGTTTGCTTTCCCGTGCGACAGAAGAGCTATTATATTACAGTGGACCTGGATCACAGACTTATTTTCTCATCAGAGGTGAGGACTGAAGAGTTTTTCGACATTTGTTGGTAAAATGTATACAGTAAAATTAGATTTTTCCAAAATCCAAATGGATTCATTAATCAACATTTGACACGTATTGTATGCCCTGAATTTGAAATATTTCCAGTTCAGCTACGACAGTTCAACAGCAGAAAACATTAAACATTAGGATCTAATGTTATTCACAGGTCCTTTTTAACAAAATTTTGCTCCAATATATAACAGTCAGACAAGGAACACTGCTCGTAAAGGCAAATCAGTCCTTTAATAAGACATTACTACTCTTACTACTCATTGCAATAATAATTATTATTATTAATTATTTTTTGAGTACAACTTTTATCAACTTTTGATTGAAAGCAGCAATTTAATAGCTTCTGTGTGGGTTTATTAAAAGGCACTCTGAAAAAAGTGACTAAAGTAGGGTAGTAGGTAAGAGAAACATGTACACCAAAAATCATCACAAAAAATCCTGGAACACATGGACCATCACACATTATTCATATATAATATCACATGGTTTTCTTTGGAGCAAAGGTTTAAATTAAATATATATGAAAAGAACTCAAACCACCATACCTGCTGCTGTGCTCTGCTTCTACTGGCTGCTGAGCTCCTCCTTCCCTGCTGGCACATGGTCATCCATCCACCTGGCTTGGACTACTCTCCCTCTTTGCTAAACAACAGCAGAATAACTTTTTGACTTTGGTCTAGACACCACAATGAATTTGTTGCTCGTGTCCTAAACTCCTCACATCCCCATCCCTCTGCTAAATCACACCAGTCTCTCCTGTATCATCCTCCTCTACTTCCTCCCAAGTACTTACCTCCAAGGTCAAATGACTGGGCTTTGTGCTTGCCATGCTGATGATCTAAGAAAATAAGTTTCCTTCACTGCAAATGACAGTGGTTAACACCATTATCTGTGGACCTATAATTTAAATGTAAATGAAAAGTGCATGTGGTGCAGACAGCTCAGACAGAGTAGAAAGAGTAGTATACAGGTTGTTTTAATGACCTTTCATATCATGCAGGGACATGGTTGTTTACAAACAAACAGAAAGCGGTCAGACATGTTTACCAATTAAACAGTAGTGACAGATGTGTTTACGATCCACAAACACTGCCAGCCTCTGATGAATTTAATATTCATACCTGGCCTCTCCTGAAATCCTCAGTATTGTAGGAGCAGAATGCATTTAGAATATTTTAAAATAGGTTGGATGTGTTTTAACACGTGGATGTTTGTTTTGAAACTAAGAGGAGCACTTTTAAATTAATTTCAAGACTGTTGGAATAGCTTGTTAGATGATACAGCACAACCTAAAAGTTTAGAGGCTGGAGCATTCATGTTTGCATATCCTAAAATAAGTGAACCAATGCTGAAAATCACATTTTAGACAGTACATGGTGTGAGAAATCATTACAGATTTATGGTCATTTGACTTTGCACAATACTAAATTAGGTGGAACACTTCAAAGTGCATTTAGAATTATAAAAGTGGGATTTCTGTGACTAGTGTCTGATTCTTCTTTTGGTGACAAGCAATATTAGCAAAACCAGCCTTCCTGGCTTGTAACATTAGACTGTTGAACCTATCAGAAAGCATGAGGGATTTGGGTTATTTCAGCGGCACAGCTCTCAATATAGAGATGAGTATGGAATATTTCTGCAGGACTATTGTCTCTGACTTGTGGATTTGCCTTGATTTATTGCTTTTTTTTCATCATTCACTGCAGAGTAGTTCACTACAGGTGTAGCTGCCTATAGAAGTGATTCATAATTTATTTCATGTTTGCAGCTTTTTCCTGCTGCTGTGGAGTGGGGAGCAGAGAGCGAGAGAGAGAGTAAGAGGAACATAAAGAGTGTCAAATAGACAGAAATAGAGAGGTAGACAGAAGGTTAGCAAGGCAAGCAGCAATAGGTGGAAAGATACAGAGGAGATGAAGAACAGACCATAGTGGAAAGATTAATACCTGGATTTATCATTTATATTTACTGTATGTTCTTCCCAGGATTTGTTGTCATGTTCCTAAGGAAGGAAACTTTACATAAATGTATGCAGTATTAAAGTGAAATCATCATAAAAATGCTACTCATCATAACGCACCTTTATTTATCAGTACTTTAGGTCAAATTAAACAGCGTATAGTTGCTACGGAGTGTAAAATACACTGCATTGGTTAACATCCAATAAAAAAATAACTACAGGCCCCTCTAGGAAAAAGGTGGTGAAACAGCAGATAGAGATCAATGCAGCACTAGCAGAAAATATGTCAGTGCAAACTCCGTTTAATTTTTCAGGTGATTGGGGAGCAAACACTACAACTTGAGGTTAAAGTTTCTCATTCTAGCTTCTTTGAGAACAATAACATATGCAGTGAGCAGCTTCACATGCATAATACAACTGTGCATTAGGGCTTTGATATTGCCTTCATGCACTATCTTCTTGCTCTTGACATTTTCCCACGCTGTTGCTGCAGAGTGAACCTCGCCACTGAAGGCTACATTTTCTTTGATGTTGTGAAGTAAAGTCAACGTAACTATTGGCCTTCACATTCCACCCGCTGGCGTTGTATGCATGTGTCTCATTTACTCAAAAAAGACATCAGCCATGCAGAAAAAAGTCAAATCCTTATTACATCTCACTGATTCAGTGTTAGCAATAAAATGCCGTATGTCCCTTTTGCCAACATTTGTTTTAGTGTTTAGTACACTGTATTATGATTTTGCCCACAGATCGATCTGCTACATAAGCTGTATAGAAGAAGAGAAGAGAAGATATACTTTAGTAATCCCGCAAGGGGAAATTCAATGTTTTCACTCTTATTATTGTTAGTATTTACACACAGATCTGGAACACACACGCACAAACAAGACCCATAGCAACACATGGAGAGATGTCAGAGTGAGGGGTCTGCCACTCAGTGCGGCGCCCCGAGTAGTTAGGGGTTCAGGGGCTTGTAGTGGCCAGGAGGTGAACTGGCACCTCTCCAGCTACCAGTTCACACTCTGGTTACACTGGATTCGAACCGGCAACCCTCCGGTTCCCAGCCTAATCCTTACTGAGCTACTGCCGCCCCAAAGGAGAAGGGGAAGGGGACATCAGTTCTCAATTAACCCATCTTATTTAGGACACACAGATATATATATATATATTTATGCAACACACCCACACACACACACACACACAAACACAGAAACAGTCATACTGCTTGGCTTCACATGACCTTAAATGCCCTACTTGACCCCCTGACAGCAACATGATAAACAGACAGAAGGACAGTATTTATGAAAACTATATGCCGCCTTCTACAGCTGAATGTGGTCCAGATTCATTCATGCTGGTGCAACTACAGCCCCCCTCCCCCTTCAGGGAGAGTCTGGCTCATGTTCAATGCAGCATTTATCAATACTTTGAATTAACGACTATAACAAAAACGCAAGTGACAATTTCACACAGACAAAGTACATTAAGTAAAAAAAGTAAACTATATCTTCAATTTAAATGCAAAACCTCGTCCCTCTGGTGTGTGTTTGCACGCTGACTAAAGTGTATTTGTCAGTTGGAGTTGTTATTTTTCTCTGCAGCATACGCCTCAATGGGCTGTCTGTGTTTTTGGATGGAGCTGGGCAAGACAAATTGACAGCTTCACACACACACACACACACACACACACACACACACACACGTGCAGACACACACACACACATTGAAATACAAGAGGCTGTCATACGTTGGCTGATGGACTGAGTGACAGTTTATTTTCAGGACTTAAATGAACAGAGGGATACACTTGGTGCTCTGAGGCATAGGAGAGCAGCGTAAGCAGAAGAATATGAGCTGCACCCACTGCTTGAGGGTGAATAGATTCCACATTGCGACACACACTGTGGCCTTTGTCGCTGCCATGCACCTTTCTGTGCATGTGGCATTCAATGACCATTACTGACACAGTTTCTGTGAGAGCTGCACTGAGCAACAGAACAAAGAGAGGATATAGATAAGTAGATGTTGTGGCCACCCACACATCTCATTGACTTCAATTCTGCAGCTGGAAATGCATCAGCTTTTGCAGAGGATTCATCTTGAATGTGTCATTTCTCTCAGACAATTGGATGTCAGACACTTCCTAGATTAAAATGCGAAAAGGAGAAAAAAAAGCAAATGTTTCACAAATCTCCACTCAGTGTGGTTCAACAGCGCAGCAAAAAAATAAAGAGTGACTTTGATCATGGCACTAGTTTTTAAAAGGAGATAGTTTGAATCTGCAACTACTGACACAGAAATGTGTTTAATTGGGATGAGTAAGGTCTGAAACATTTTTCCATTTTGTGAGCAGGAATAACATGACATAATGCGAAGAGATAGAGAACAGGAAAAGCCTTGAGAAGAGCTGACTTGGGAGATTTTCCTTCCCAGTAGTCTAACATTACATGGCAAGAGAGGAGGAGAGAGACAAAGAAAAGCAGAGGAGGAAGGAAGGAGACAACAGAGGTGAGATGGAGGGGTCACACTCTACCATTCACCTCCTGCCCATCTCTTTCTCACCATGTTTGCAGGTTTCTATAGGCTACATGTTACATAATGTATTTTGTATATTTGGCGTCCTTTTTGTCTCCTTCTTCCACTCATCCCCTCTTTATTTCATCCCTTTCTCTTGTCCTCAGGCTACATATCACATACATTTCTATGTTTCTCCTCTGCACTCCTCCCATTCCTTCCCCTCTTCCACCTCCATCCCGTGACCGGATGTCCTCCACTCTCTTGTCCTCCCTTCTCTCTCCTCTCCTCTTTTTAGTCTTGTCAAAGTTATCCTCCTGCTTCTCCCTCCTCTGACAGATTTCCATCCTGAATCACTTCCCCTTCTCCTCATCCTTCCTCTTGTTTCCCACCTTTCTCCTCGTTCCCATTCTTTCAGCATCCCCCTCTTCTTCTCCTCCTAGTCTCCCCAAATCCTCTTCATTGTTTTCTTCCTCCTCCCCTCGCTGCTGCTGCTGCTGCTGTCCTTTACCTCAACTCCCCTCCTCCTCCTCTCTCTCTCCTATTGTCCCATCCCTCTACCTCCCCTTTCTTTCACGGTCCCAGGGCTCGTTAAACAATGTCCACATTCACCTGACATCATCTGCAGAGAGCCGCCTATAGGGGTGACAGTGTGTGTGTGTGAAAGAGAAAGTATGTATATCCATATAGTCTAAATTAAAAGACTGCAAGTATGCATCCATTGCCTTGGAGAGGAAATAATTAGGGTTTATAAAACACTGAATTTATGCAGAGGTTCAAGAAAGGTATACACAAAGTTTGCTTTAACACACACACAGACGTGCACACACAGACGCGCACACTCAGACGTGCACACACACACACACACACACAGAAAGTATAATGACTCGAAGTGAAACTGCACTGAAAGTGAGAGGGAGACATAGGGAGAGATAAAGAGATGTATTTTGTTTTTGGAGTTTTTGGAGTTTTGCAGTAGACTTTTATCAGTGTAGAACAATTGGTATTCAATAGAGTTAGGCACACAAGCTGTTGGTCTAGAGACAAGTACCAAACACTCTGTCACACCCACCCCGCTAACACCCCCAACATCACCAACCATTTCACACAGATTTCCAATTTCCTCTTCTTTCCATTCTCTTCAGTTGTCTGCTATCATTCACACAATAACCTCACCTCTTTGTCCTCCCATATTTCCAACTCCTCTCCTTTTTGTCTACAAATCTTCCCCCTTTTCTCTGCAAGCGTCTGTTGCACTTCCTCTCTCTGGATCTTTTGATGTCAGCTCATACCTGCTGTCACATACCACCTGTTCAGTTCTCAGCCAGACAGGACCGGATTAAATTCAACTGCGATGCAGTGGACGGGACTGGGCTAAACTGGACCAGCCTGAATGAAACTGGACAGATCAAGAAGGTTGGAAATTAACAATAGGGAAGGTTGGTGTGACATACATATTGTCTCCCTCAACTTTGGTGACCATGGTTATTCCCAGAGGTGAAGGTTTTAATAGTAAGTGAAGCTTTCTTTTTCATAATAAAAAAGTGATCCTGACCAACAACTTACCGACCTTAAACAAATATCGTCATATGTTTCACTCTGAAAAACTACAACCATTAAGTTAATCTCTAATATCCATTCAGAAGTTAGATTTTCAAAACAGTTCACACAAAGACCTAAAGTGAAAGTCATTTGGCCAAAATGACACATTTTATTAGCAAAATGTTCTAACACTCACAAAACATTAAAAACATGCAACAAAAGCAAATATTTACATCAAACCACATAGTGTATTGCAAAATGAATCATAATTACTTCATAATTAAAGCTATCAATATAAACTTCATTTTGTCTTACATAACAGTGCCACTTGTTGATACTTTACATACTGTATTTATAGAATGTGCTAAATAGGGAAGCAGGCCTTTCACAGCATGCATTGTATTCTATTCACCAATGATTTTACTAGGAATAATAAACCCTGCTGCACCTGCACTTTTACACTACAGCTTTAACCGGTGCACTTGTGCCAGATATTAATGAGCTGGCAGATACAAAAATTTTGAAAATCAGGCAAATACTTCACTTTAAGGTTTGGTTGTTCTACTAATGTAACCCAAATCCAATATTGGCACACTCTGCTACTGGCTGTCTTGTTGGAAAGCAGCCTGTGTCGCCGTTTTATGAGCCAGCAGAAGTACTTTCACTTTTAATTAATGGTGTATTAAAAGTGTATTTAGCCCATGCAGAACAAATGTGTGCAACACACTGTATAAACATCTACGTCAGATGGTCATCAGATTGAATCTGATAAGTCAACAGTATCCTCTCATTGTGTAAAGTACGACTTAATGGAAATTACCCAATTCCTTTTCTTTTGCATTGATTGGTTGCTATTTGTTGGATAGCCATGCCCGATGGTCAGTACGCTACCAGATCTTGTTTATTCAGGAAACAATACTTTTTGAGAAGCAAAGAGAGAGACAATGTGGGCGGCTAAAACAGTCGTAGAGAGAGAGCGAGAGAGAGAGAAAAAGAGGTCTCCCTCTATATGCTTACCCTATTTCATTCAACACTGGGCTGCTCCTGTGTTATTACCAAAATAGTTCTTTAAGTTGTAAAGATTATGTTCATATGCTTTAGGAATAATCATATTGTATTGGGTGCCTGAGCTATTAGAGAAGGTACAGGGAAAAATAGTAGACTAGAAAGCTAGCAAGTATGATATTTTAAAGCAATCTCATTGATACCTTCATGTAGATAAAAAAAAAAGTTAAATAATTGTATTAAATAAATAACAGCTAAATTAAGAGATAATAAACATGCAAATGCACTCTAGATAGAAGAAGTGTTCTAACCTGATACACAGCAGATTATTATAGTATTATAGTATTAAAACACAAAGTAACCTGTGAGTAGTTTATTGACCAAGTATGTTTAAACTTTTACAAGACAGTGTTATCTTTTTAAAATATTTAACCAAAACCAGTATTTTCCCCTAACCTGAACTAAATGATTTAGTTGCCTAAGCTAGGATGCAAACCATGTTCTCGCCAGTCCTGCTTTTTCTACACACTGAATCCACCCAAACCCCAGCCCTACAATTTCTCTGTTGTACAAGTCCACATAACTCAGGCAGTAATTATGCTTCCTTTTCTTTCCTTGTAAGTTCTCTTATTTTAGCTGTGTATTGTTTAGTCAGGGTTGGATCTTTATCAAAAGTCAAGGTTGTTTCAGTTTGTGTTCTCTCATGCATTTTCTCCACCTGCTGGAGGCAAACATGGATATCTGTGATATTACTTGTAGGTTTCTGAAGGGATAAGTTTGAGCTTACTTAACGCTGCCATCTAGAAAATCCAAATTTTTGGTATGTATGGATAAAGTTAAAGCAGGAACAAGCAACAACAACCACAAATGTATATCATGGCCTGATAGCACCTTTCAGTCAGAGCAAACACTGCTGAAACACACTTCTCCTACATGTTGGCTTAATGGTTTTACATTTCTGCTGAAAAGAATATATTGACTTTGTTTTGTATTAACTTGAGGTTTTCTTTTTCTTTAAAATTCATTCAGATGTGTTTTTTGGAGGAGCTGCATATTAAGGCAATTCCACATGGGCTATAACATTTGCTTGATATTTTTTTCGGCCTGAGTTGGCTCTGATCTTTATCATGGTCATTTCGGTTCAATTCAGAAAATCTCTTTTCTGTTTTAATCTGTCTAGTCTGATATTGTTACGCTTTGCTCTTTGTGTTTCTGGTCTTTTCCTCTCTCTTTCTCTTCTTTGATCCAAAGCAATAGGTGAGTTGAAAGGTTAGCTCATTCTTTGACCATGACTTCTCTAAAATCCTGAACAGAAACCTGAGCACTGCTACAAACTAAAGAAGAGAGGCCAGAGTGAGTGTAGTGTAGTGTGTGTGTGTGTGTGTGTGTGTGTGTTCTCCCAGGTGACGGAGCATGGGCGAGAGAGATACTCGTTTGATCCCTGGAACAAAGAGAGAGGGGAGGGCAAAGGAGAGAGCAGCAGAGAGAGACAGCAGGGGAGAGAGAGACACACACACAGGGAAATAGATGAGTGAGAGAGACAGATAGCTAAAGGGTGGAAGAGAGGAAGACAAGAGGGAGAGAGAGAGAGAGAGACAGGAGGGAGAAAGCGTGAGACAGGGGGTTAGCAGGGATCAAGGCTCATGAGAACAGAGCTTTGTTGAAGGGGGTTTGAAGATCACGAGCAGCTTTGTCAAACAGAAGGCAAGGAGAACTGTTGTGTCCAAAAACTGTTCAGTGCATACACACACACACCTATAATTGTGACAACTAGCATGAAACATGCAACAGCAAACAGCATATTTTAAAGGGTTTGTGGTTAAAATACATTTTCTCACTTACAGTCATGCCATGTTTTCTTGGATCATCACAGATCGGTCTGTCAGGATTCTTTCAAAGTGTTGGCCTCCACCCCAATACAACTGAGGTGAATGGAATTTTATTTGGTGGTTCTGCACAATAATGATAAATCACATTTAACAATTAAACAGCTACATCTAGTCTCTGAAATAATGTCCCCAATATGCTGAATAATCCACAGACTGAATAGCTTTGACTGGAACTACATTCTAACGATGAAATGGCCCCTAAGAAAACTGTTAACAGCGATGTCAAAACTGGACTGTGCAGAGTAACTGGGACACTGATTCCAGAAAGATATGTGTAACATGTGTGTAACATCTTTTTTGTGTAATTTTAAATGCTGTGAGCACCACAAACCTAAATCATGGCTGGTTGAAATTACAGTATGTTTATATAAGTTTTTGCAACAACAAACATTTTGAGAAAAACCTAACGTGGCCCAAAATACATATTTTATCAGCATAACAAGGAAACATTTCAAATGAATAATGTTGCAAAATGTTCACTGACAATGTATTTTATTTGTTTTACCTAAAACATCTGCTTTTAGCAGCTAAAGCATGTTTAACGATTGATCATGTTTTGGTACTCAAAGTAGCTAGGTTAAAATGGATCTTTGTTATATATTGCAGAAATCAACAGTAAATTAAAATAAGAGGCACTGGGAAAAAAGTTTGCCTATGTACATAATACAGGCAGCAATTATGTTTCCCTAAAAACATTTTTGGCAAAACAAATGAGTAGTACACAAACTTTTCAGGAGGCAGCTGAATCCATTCAGCTCCATTGTTTGGGGGTGGGGTCAAACTTCTTGGAGAGGAATATTTCCAAAACCTGGGGAAATAAAACTAAGTGCTTTTTTGTTGGGTGAACCAACCATTTAAGACAGCTCTGAAAAAACAAGATTACCTCTTAAAGCCATATTCATAGACCACACTACAATTGTTTACTGCGACTGGACAGTTTCATCAGTAATGCTGTATGCACAGTGCAGTGAACACCTTTAGCTTGCCTATGCAATCAGTCCCCAGAAAACAGCCTACCCTTCACTGATGTCGGAGGAAAAAATGCAAGGCAAATCATTTTACATCCAGTGCGGTCATCAGGGCTCCTGATCAGCAGGTAGTGAAAAGTGTTTCGACACGCTGAAACGACTAAAAGGAGTCAGACGCAGGAGAGGAGTAGATGGGAGAAGAAGACAGAGTAGAAAACAGAGGTCAAAGCAGTGAACATTTTACAGTACAATTTAATTAGTTACTTATGGCGCAGTCTGTCTTGTAAAAGTCAACACACTGTTTTTACAAATGGTTTTGAAATTTATTCTTTCATTTCCAGATACATGAAAACAATGATGTTTTAAATCCAATTAAAATCTAATCTGGTCTCCTTCATACTATACATGTATCCTGTCCAAGGCCACTGCATACATTATAATATGACTGGATCACCTTCATGCGCATATGCACACTATATTATTATGTACACAGCCATGTAACCAGCCCCCTCAGACTCACTGTCCTTCAACCCCCCCATTTCTTCACCTCCACCAAAGACATGTCACTATTGCGTTAAACTGCAGTTTATTAAAATGGTTTTGCATGTTGAAAAAAACTACCTAATGCGCATATGTATATATGTATATATGTCTGTGCTCATATGGAAATAACACTGTTATTCTATACAAATTCTGTGATTGTAGAGGAATATATTTCACACTATGCGATCTTGAAACGTCCTCAGCACAACCTAAACAAGGAAATTCTCGGTGGCAGTGTGTTCAGGTGCCCTTTAGCAAATGCATTTTGCTTCTGGAACAGACACTTGTATCGTGAAGCTTCTAATTTTGAATGTGTGTACTGAAAAAGTGCACACATACTCGGTCAAAACAAGGATAAATAAACAGTTATCGTTCCAAAAAATCCAAAAAGTGTGTTTAAAAATGTACTGTTACAAAATGTATACCACATGATTTTCATACACGAGTGATCGCATCCCCCATCATGCCTCACTTCTCCTGACATACTCCTGTATATTGTAAATGGCTTTCATCAAAAGCGCCTTAAAATACCAGGAAAGCATACTGTACATCTTTGTGTGTGCATGTGCCTGGTGGGAATTGAATCAAATATATAAACATGTTTTTATAAAACCCAGTTTAACACAGAGCGACTATCAACCCAACCCCCACATCCCCACCCACATTTACCTTTTTATTCTCTTCCCCTACACAAAGACTTTTATTATGATCCTCAAAACATGCCCAAGAGACATGTGAGTCACTCAGAGAAGTTATTAATTTCATGTGGTTAGGTATGATGAGGCACGGCCCTAAAATTACTAATCTATCCAATTGAAGACAATCAAAATTAAAATAGATAAAATAAAATAGATTTTTGTTTTATACTACCACAGCCGATCTCCAATTTGAACCACTCATCCATATCCCTAGGACTCTGAATAGGAATCATCTGGTATAGAAAAATGTGTTTGAAAACCTGTTACTTCTTGGGTGTCAGAGGTCAACATTTTTTATTACTTTGCTGATGTGAATTATTCAGTTCAATCCAAAGAGTTATAGTCAGTGACTAGATAGTTTATTCATGTTTCTGTTTATAAGCTAAAAGAATGCATCACCCATCAAACACACCGGTAAGCAATTAAAACAACAACAACATTGATAATGATGTAATGATTGGTCTTGGATTACATACTGTAAATTCAGTCTGTGGCTTGTTCAAACTCCTATGTTCAGCTCAGCACAAAAGATCCTCTGCACAGCTTTGTTTTGCCGCTGAAATCAAAAACAAGACTGAGGGCAAAACTAATTAACACAATAACAATAAGACTTGATTCACAAAAGATCAACAAGAAGTCACCATAGGAGGTACAGCACAATAATTAATCGAGCGAACATATAAATAGAGTCGACAAGAGCAAAAGGAAAACAAATGTAACGGTTAATGAACAAGTAATTAGAATTATTAGAAACACATTAGCCTCAAACAGCTAGTATAGTAGTTATCTTGGTTAGCATTCAACTGATCGTGTAAGGATGATGAAAATGATGTAATACTGAGTACATTAAGTGAGCACGTAAGGACGATCAAAAAGGTGTTATACTGAATAAATTGAATGGGAGGATATAAGTTGGGTTGATATGAGTTAAAAGATACTTAAAAATGTCCAAAAAAAGGGAAAATTAGAATGCTTTGAATCATTGCACTGTTTGAGTAAAAACTGATAATTCATTCCTTTATAAAACAGGACAAAGTTAAAATACACTGATCTGTAGATCAGTAATCTATTGCTTTTCGGGTAAAAGAGGCTAAAAAGGTTAGTAGGATAAAAAGACGATGTATGTTTAAAATGCTTTTTTTTAATTTAACTTCTATATCAATTTGGGGAAATGCATCTTAAAAAACAATATGCAGTGTTTGATTGTTTACATAAGCTTAACTTTCTTTTTGACGTATAGTTTTAAGTACTAGTTTGTGATTGGAGGATCTGTTCACGATTGCTCATGCCTCGTTCAGCCTGTGTACGGAACGTGTGGCTTACGTTCGTCCATTACAACATTGGACTTGACTGAGGCTACATCGTGTCCGTGTCGTACTTTCTATTTCCCCTTTTACAGGTAAGAACGAGGGTTGTAGTTTGTTTGAATGATTTATTTATGTGTTTAATGCTGTAAGGAACATGCAGGGAGTAAATATTAATGACTGTAGCGATTTATGTATGCACAATTAGCAGGCTAAAGGTGAAGTGTTGCTCCAGTGTAGCCTGTATGCTAGCTGTGTCATGGGAACGCCGCCACCGCCGTTTTCTGTGTATTTGTTTTACATTGTAGGGATTGTTGCAGTGTAAGAAAAATGAGTGTAATGTGAAGAGGCAGGATACTTTATATGTAAGTGCAACACTGCTGAGGGTTAAGTGTTAAGAGTATTCTGAATTAATAACTCTAAGGTAGCAGTATTTAGTATTACAGAATATTTCCAATTGTGCTCAACACTTCACAGAGCTAAATGTAATTTACTGTTCTTTGCCAATACTGTTAAAATGCTGTGAAAGTATATTGGTATGTTTTTGGTCAATACATTACAACATTGGACTTGACTGAGGCTACATCGTGTCCGTGTCGTACTTTCTATTTCCCCTTTTACAGGGGCGTAACAATCGCAAAAAGAAATAAAGTAACATCTCAAAATTATAACAACAATCACTAAACAGTGATTGCGACAATGTCAGTTTAACTGCTATATATCTGTGCTTGTAGTTGCTATTGGCAACAAAACACCCAACTAGATCCAACTGCTGGTGGCAGAATATAAGTGCTATAATGTTTGCAACCTCCCATCTGCTACAAAGTTATGGCGTATTGATTACTTCTCTTTTTCCCTCCAGAAAATTCCATACTGTACTTAGCACAACCTGTATTTATGTTTACCAGACAAGGACCTCTAGTGGACATGTGAATCACAACTTTTGTGTGCCAGAAGCAAATGTGGGAGTATCATGATGTTGTTATAACGCTACAAAGTGTTGAAGGGAAGAGGTTGGATGGATGGGTTAACAAAGTGTGTGACTCTGACACATGGCCAGACTCACAATAAACCTCAACTAATGTATTGCAGTGGCAGATCAGAAAACAGTCTTATAAAGAATTTATGTAATTGCCATTTGTAACATCTTTAGAAGGCACTGACAAACAATCAAATGGGTCATTCTGGAGGGTATCGAAACAAAATATTCTATCCATGAAAGGTTAAAATCAAGGCCAACTGGACTTGTATCTTCAACCAAGTCCAGTAGCCTTTGATTTGAACCTTCCTTGGATAACTATGACCTGGATGACTGAGAATCTTCACAGACATCTACATATTCTGTTGTTTAGTTTGGAGTAGTAATAATAATAATAATCCTTATTTGTAGAGCACTTTTCAAAAACAAGTTACAAAGTGCTTTAACAAGTGTAAAGAATAATACAAAAAAACAAGATAAGAGCATGAAAACATTAAAAAGACTAAAATACAGATTAATATAAAATTAGGAAAATAAAATAAAAGGGATAAAATAAAGTCAAATAAGATCGGGAAAGGCTCTCCTATAAAAG
The DNA here is from genome assembly GCF_014851395.1 of Micropterus salmoides. NCBI lineage: Eukaryota > Metazoa > Chordata > Actinopteri > Centrarchiformes > Centrarchidae > Micropterus > Micropterus salmoides. Next base: position 17,888,580 of record NW_024040152.1, read on the forward strand.
TATGTTTTAAGAAGGGACTTAAAAGAGTTCACTGACTCAGCCGACCTGGTTTCCTCGGGCAGGCTGTTCCAGAGCCTCGGGTCCCTGACAGCAAACGCTCTGTCCCCTTTAGTTTTCAGTCGAGACTCTGGAACAGACAGCAGACCTCTGCCCGAGGATCTCAAGGTACGTGCTGGTGTGTATGGGACTAAAAGGTCAGAAATATAACAAGGCGAGAGGCCATGAAGAGCTTTAAAAGTGATCAGTAGAATTTTAAAGTCAATTCTAAAACATACTGGGAGCCAGAGTAATGAAGCTAAAATAGGAGTAATGTGGTCATATTTCTTTGTTCTGGTTAAAAGCCTGGCAGCTGAGTTCTGGACAGTCTGGAGTCAATCAATAGATTTTTGGGTTAAACAGGTGAAAAGGCTGTTGCAATAATCCAGGCGTGATGAGATGAAGGCGTGTAAAATGGTCTCGGTGTCCTTAAAAGTTAACATAGATCGAATTTTAGCTATATTTCTAAGTTGATAAAAACATGATTGAACAAGCTTTGTGGTGTGCTGCTCGAAATTTAAATTACTATCAAACCAAACACCAAGGTTCTTTGCCACAGGCTTAATGTGATTTACTAGGGAACCAGCAGATGGCAGTATTTGATTTGCCATCTGCTGGGACCCAATGACCAGGATTTCTGTTTTGTCTGAGTTCAGCTGGAGGAAATTATTTGACATCCATTTTTTAACTTCACAAAGGCAGTTGTTAAGTGAACTCAGCATTCCAGGGTCTGTGGATCTGACGGGCAAGTATATTTGTGTGTCATCAGCATAAATATGAAAAGAAATGCCATGTTTATGGATAATATGTCCAAGGGGAAGCAGATACAAGGAAAACAAAATGGGTCCTAAGACCGACCCCTGAGGCACACCATATTTAACTGGACAGAACGAGGAGACATAGTTGTTTACAGACACACAAAACTTCCTATTTGACAGATAGGATGAAAACCATTCTAGGGCAGTACCAGAGATCCCCACCCAGTGCCTCAGTCTAACATGATGTTGTAATCAATGGTGTCAAAAGCAGCACTAAGGTCCAGGAGTACCAGGACTGAGCACATGCCTTCATCAGCAGACATTAAAAGGTCATTGGTGACTTTAAGCAGGGCAGTCTCAGTGCTGTGGTACTTCCTAAAACCAGACTGAAACTTAAAAAATATTTTGTTATTTTCCAGTACAATGAGCAGCTGTTTGGACACAATTCTTTCTAGAATCTTTGCAATAAAAGCAGTTTTGAAATTGGTCTAAAATTATGTGGGAGGGAGGGATCTAAACCAGGTTTCTTTAAAAGTGGGTTCACGCAAGCCGTTTTAAAATAATCAGGGACACAACCAGTAGATAGGGAGCTGTTGAAAACAGAGATCAAATGGGGCCCAACAGAATCTATTACTTTCAGTAAAAATTTTGTAGGTATTACATCAAGTGGGCTGGAGGACACTCTCATTTGTGATACTGTTTTTAAAAGCTCAGACAAGTCGATGGGATAAAACTGGTTAAAACTCTCTTGTTGCTGGTGAGGAACCTCTGAGTAAGAGGCCGCGGGGGTAATAGAGGCTCTGATTGACACCACCTTATTGGTAAAATAAGATAAAAACAATTCACAGTCATCATTACTTCCAGCTGAGGCACAAGGAGGGGTTGGGTTTACCAGCTGATCCACAGTCTTAAACAGAAACCTGGGATTGTGTTTATGTGTAGTAATGAGTTCAGAAAAATAATGTGTTCTTGCATCCTTAACCATGTTATTGTAGTTAATTAATAAATCCTTCAGACTGAGGTAATGGACTTGGAGACTGGATTTTTTCCATCTGCGCTCTGCTTTCCTGCATTCCCTTTTTAGGCTACGAATACTGTCATTTATCCAGGGTTGCTTACTAGCTTTAGACGTAGGCCTAACCTTTAGAGGAGCAGTAATATTTAGTGACGACAAGCAGATATGATTGAAGTGATCGACCAGATTGTTGGTGTTGGAATCAGACAGGTGTTGGCTTTGGCTCTGAAAGAATGCGCAAAACTTTGAAACACTTTGTTCATTAAAGATGCAAGAACACACGGAGCTTGGTGAGGCGGCATGAGTAATAGGCGAATCGCAGCTAAAAACAATACATCTGTGGTCAGATATGGTCATGTCCACTAATTCCACAGAGGAAATGCTGACACCCAGGGTAAAAACCAAGTCCAGTGTATGACCACAGTTATGGGTTTGCCCTTTGACATGTTGTTTGAAGTTAAAAGAAGTGGCCATATTTAAAAAGTTAGTTGCATTAACATTGTTGGGGTCATCAACATGAATATTAAAATCGCCACAAAGAACAATTCTGTCATCATTTAAAACCAGAGTAGATAAAAATTCAGGAAGTTCTGATAAAAATCCTCCAGGCGGTTTTGGGGGGCGATAAATTATAACAAATATGATAGGTTGCAGCCCTCCAAGTTTAAGAGTGAGAACTTCAAAGGAGTTAAATTCATCACAGCGTACTTGATGACATTTTAAATTTTTCCTATACACGCTCACTAGCCCACCACCACGACCACTGACCCTCGGTTGACTAAAACAATCATATTGAGGCGGACACAGTTCAGCTAGCTGGCTATAGTCATTCATTTGCAACCAGGATTCAGTTAAAAACATAAAATCTAGATTTGCAGACAAGATAAAATCATTTAAGATAAAAGTCTTACTTGAAAGTGATCTCACATTGAAGAGAGCCATTTTAAATGAGTTTGTTCTGGGTGCTGGAGTTGGTGCAGTTGTCCTAATCCTTAAGAGATTACTATTATTTCTGTGTGGGATGTGCACATTTCGGTTTACTGGTCTATGCGTGATGATGACAGGAATAGAAGTCGTTGGAACAGCGCTGGGAGCAGACGGCTTTACATGCTAGCAGGTGGAGACAGTTGTTTGTGGCAGTGAGGCAGAGATCTGTTCAGTGAGCGGTGGTGTGTCCAGGTGTGCTGCATGAATGATTAGTCATTCACATAAGTCATGTGTGGACCGCACCACATGCTGTATGTACGCAGCTAACATTTCTGAGCCCCGTTTGTTTGGGTGAAGTCCGTCTGTCTTAAAAAGAGACACTCTTTGCCAGAAAATATTAAAATTATCCACATAACACACACGATGAGCCCTGCAGGCGGACTGGAGCCAGTCGTGGAGGCCAAGGAGTCTACTGAAGCGGCCATCACCGCGACCAACTGTGGGAATGGGACCAGAGATAAAAACGGACTTTCCACACTGCTTTAAAAAGTTAAAAAGACGGTTAAAATCTGATTTTGTCAGCTCAGACTGCTGAAGAGCTGTGTCATTGGTTCCGACATGGACTATCACTCTTGTGATGGAGGACGGGAGCGATGGCATCAGGTCCTGGAGTTTTTTTAAAATGTCAGCCGTGGTGGCACCGGGGAAGCAGTGAGTGGTAGCGTTAAAGAAACGGATGTTTCTGGTTATGGAGTCACCAATTATTAGTGTGGTTGGGGAGAAAAGAGGACGAGGAGATGCAGGTTGTGGGGTTCCAGAGCAGGACTGAGCAGAATCTGCTTCAACACTGTGTGCGGACTGAGGATGGAGTGTGTGAGCTGCTGAGTGTTGTGTTGGAGTAGCAGTAACACACCTGAGAGAAGGGCTACCCGACGGTGCAGGGTAGAGACGGCCTCCGGAGCGTCTGAGCACAGCCTCCTTCAGGATCCCATGGCGGGAAGCGGAGGTTTTTGACCGGGATGACTGCCGCCGATCAGGCCCAGCGGCAGACCGGCAGACCGGCAGACCGGCGGCCCAGCGCGGGAGATGTAGCCGGTGGAGGAGATGCAACAGTGTCGGCAGGCACTGTGCGCCGAAAGAGATCCGTATCAGGGAGCCACAGGTGCATCAGCTGGATGGACCGGAGTGTCGTTAGACAAGGCTGCATAGCGGTTGGAGAGGCCGATGTGTGGAGGAGAGGCAGCCCCATCCGAGCCTCTCTTAAAGCCACGGACCACCACTTCAGCCCCGGTTGACTGATGCTTCGGAGTCGAGCAGGATGAAACCCTCGGAAGGCTAGAGGGGTCCCAAAACACAGTGTCCTGGATGTTAGCGGTTGCGCTAAGAGAAACAATCTGTTTGGCTTGTACTGAAGCCGCATCCATAAAGCCAGTCAGCAGGGAATCTTTCTCTTTGAGTTCCTCTGAAAGTCGTCGGATGTCTTCCATAAGGTCAGCAATCTTCTTGTTCGCTTTCTTAAGGAGTGTGCAGTCCTCATGGGGCAGAGTTATATAGGCTAGCATAGTCACCGGAGCTTTGTTGTGATCAGTAGCATTGATCGCGTTTTTACGGTCATCTAGCTTAAAATCCATGTCGGATGACTAAAATCCTTAACCCACGTAAAACTTAAGTTAAATAAAAAGGATATAAGAAATGTAACGAAAAAGAGTGGATTAAAACTGGATAAGAGTCCGGTTTAAGACGGAGCTTCCGACAGGTGGCTACAGACGCCAACGCATGCGCAGAGTGCAGATTACATCAGCAATAGTACTTGTTGGCACTAATCTAATGATTTTGTCAGTGTCACTGATGATTCTATACAACCATCTTTTGGATTTGGTGTTAAATATTCACCTGTTCATTTAGTGAACAGCTCTGATAAACAACCTAGGACAAATGTGTGCTTTACCACTGATTATGTATTTGAAAAGTGTTTGAAAAGCAGGACAGGGAAGAAGAAGAGTTTTGCTAATTTCCCTCTGTTTTCTCTTCCTCCATCGTTGAACAAGACAGTGTTGAATCTAAGCTGGTAGTCTCTCTCTCTCCCTCTGTCTCTCTGTCAAACAAGAGCAGTAGAGAGTGCTGACTATGAGCTGGTAGCATGGTGAGTCAGCCAGCAGCTTTACATTTAACACATGCCAACGCTAGCAGGACTGAAAGGAACGCAGTGGGGGTGCTTTCTCTCCCTCTGTCTTGGTCTTAGTCTGTGGCTCTCTTCCTGTTCCTCTCTCTTCCTCTTTGGTGATTTCTCTCTTCTCTTTCCTTTCCACCATCTTCTCCCTATTGCCACCCATTACCTATTGTCTGCCCCCCACCACTACTCTCTATTTTTGCCCTCCCCCTCTCTCTCCCCTCCTTCTACATCTCCCTCCCTCTTTCTCTCTCTCTGTAGTCTCCCAGTGGTCTTGCTGAGGGGCATATGCTGTTGCAGGGAGAAGGGGATGTCAGCTTGGATTTCAACCCTGTCACAACAGGGAAACACATACATACATGTACACACACACACACACACACACACACACACACACACACACACACACACAGGTATACAGGCACAGGAAGCAAATGGCCACTTATGAAATGTGCTACATTTCTGTCTTTCACACACACACACACACACACAATCAAATGGCCACTTGTACAGTATGTGGGCACAGACACACACATGCGATGAAAAGAGTCTCACCAGGGTAGAAAACAGTGCTTGTCTGCCTGACAGGAAGAGAATAGCCCTGTCTAAGGAGGAAAGAGACGAGAGGAGAGAAGAGAAGAGAAGAGGCAAGTGTTGGAGGAAGACCAGAGCCAAAGACAGAAAGTGTGAGGAAAGTGGATGGGGAGGAGAGTCAGATAGGGAGAGAAGAAAAAAACAGAGGGGTTAAAAGAGAAAATAATAGAGAAGAAAAAAAGACAATGCATGTATTGGGTGACACCCAATGGCTGCAGTACTTTATGTATGGAAACTAGATCGCACCAACTAATAGCAAACATCCCTTTTTCATAGCCGTTTTCTGCCAGTGTGTTCCTTTGTTTACTTCCCTTACCCATAGTTGAACCCCCCCCCCCCCCCCCCCACACACACACACACACACACACACTCTCTCTCAGCTCCTGATATGGTATCAATGACCTTAGCTCAGTGCAGCATGGTCACACTGGTCTGAACAGAATCCCATTACTGACACCCTTCATGTGTAACATTACTGCACTGTGTTGGTGTGTGTTTGTATGCCTGTATACATGCGTGACATTGCCCTTTCCATTGCAACAACAATATTATTGGTGGTGCGTAGCAGACAGATACACACATAAGCACACTAGGACACTAACCCACACATATACACAGGCAGACACAGTCAGTGTTGAATACAAAACACATAGCGGCATGGTCTTAGTGACAGAATTGGTACAACACACACACACACACACACACAAACATCCCAGAATTATTCCATTCTTATTATTATAGCTCCCTCCTCCAAAGTTATTAATCCCACACACAGGGGTTTTTGAAACATTTCCGTCTGGGAACCAAGCTCATTAAAACAGTGCTCATGTGGGTACCGACCAGAAAAAAAGCCTTCTTAAACAATATGCGTCTTGACGCTTAGTTTAAATTAGCAAATAACTCTTAACTCATATCACACATGAGGCTTTTAAACTCCACCACAGTTTAAATGTTTAAATAACATCATTTTCAATAGATAAACATATTTGATGTAGATGACGAGCATCTGCCCAACTGCCAGACTGGAGGAGCACTTTTACGTTTGAAGAATGGCGTTTCAAAGGTAAGAAAATGATCTAACAAGCTAAAATGAATTAACTACCAGGAATGTGTCTTTCTATATCTTGAGCTGCCTTTAGGTTCATTGTAACACACAAAGGCTCCCATATGGCCCATGAAGGCCAATACTTTAGATTAGAGTTGACTTTAACGGAAGAATGGCTTTGATTTTATAAGCTGCTGTTGAAATTGCTGCATCAGCCCTATTAACACCATATGGTTTGTTTTGGAAGGATGGAACAGGCAGCCATTATGCTATGAGTATAGTTTAGGTTTAGGAAAGCAAATGTGTAAATAGTATGCATAAGATCTAAACACTTTGGCAATATCATGCACAGTAAAACAATACACTGTGATTATGTTTCTCTTTAGACTAGGCTTTGGTCAATTGTTCAACGAAATTGGAAAGCATCCACAAACAAATATGTTAATAACAGTAAATTTGGACAAATACTTCCATAAATGTGCAAAAAAAACACCTCATGGGTCACACTCAAAGCTCCTTATCTGACCATATATTTTGTTACAGCATACAGATCCAATATGGTGACTGTCAAATTCAACAAGGTTGGCTGATTTTTCTGCGAATTATTCTCAATGATTAATGGTCTTATTACTACAGCTGCCCCTCCCTCCTCCTCAAACACACACAAGAGAGATACAAGTGTATGATTAAGGGGTGGAAATGAGAGGAAAGAGGAGCAGTGCAGAAAATAGAGGGAGACAGAAGATGGAAAAGCAGAAAGAGGAGACGGGGAGTGGCTGACAAAACTAACGACATAAAACTGCTCTCACAGTGGATGTGGGAATCCTTGATTGATGCCTTTTCTTGCCATATTACAGCAGCTCAGGGGTCTTTTAATTTTTATACCAAATAAACAAGAAACAAGCTTTTCACCTTAAACATGCTGTTTCCTGTTTGGCAGCAGCAGCATGAACTTTGGCTACAAGCCATTCAAATTGTCTAATTGTGTTTCTCCACCTTTTAAATACTTAAAAACATTCTCAGTTCATTTACAGTTTCTTTGTCAAATATTCTCATTCTCAGGGTTGGAGAATAAGGGATTACATGTAACGGTGTTACAGGATACAACAATAAAGTAACTGTATTCCGTTACAGTTCAGAAAAAAAGATGTAATCAGATTACAGGTGCATTTTGTAAAAATGGGGATTACACATAGAGATTACTTTCAACACAAAGTTTCCATGAAACGGAAAGCAGACTGCTATTTGCTATTTATGTCTTTCCTGTAAAAATATACAGGGAGGGATTTGTCGCAGATATTGATTGGCGTGTAGCCAGTAGTTGAACGTGGTTACGCCCCCTCCCCATCATGCAGACTCTGTGCAGACTGATTCCAGCTTCTATTTCATATAGGCTTCACCCTCTAAGGCTATCGCTATTGGGTTTACCCCTTCCGCGCGCCTGCACGGCACTGAGAATTTCAGTCTACGCCCACCCACAGCGTGGGCCTCTCCTACGTAGGCACCATTTATATATATACTCTAAAAACAAATTCAGGGGACCTTTATTACTTAAATGCATACTATAAGTCATTACTTAAATATATATGTTGTTGTGAAATAAAAAACTTTTTACTTTTAATTGTTTTTTTATTGAACATGGATGACACACAAATTATGCCTATTGATTCAATATACTATCATGACTTCTCAGAGTTTAACATTTTCAGTTAATCAAAAAATTCTTTAATTTTAAGTTCTGTTAATGTAAAAATACAATTTGATGACATGTAAACGGCTCACAGTTTCCCTCTCCTTTATGTGCGGGCATGTTCAAGGCCAGACGAGTGACCACAGGGCCACAGCTGAAACTCATTCAAGTGTAACATGGTGAATGGTAAGTAATTTTATGTTTAATTACACATATTTGCATTCGCTCAGGATTCTGTTGGTGATAGCCTACACTGTAAACCTGAACACACTGCTTACTCAAAAGACTTATGAGTTCAGCAATCAAAACCAGCTACTAAGTACACCATACACTAAACAACCAAGTCTTCTTAACGAGTTATGTTGTTTTAATTATGTGTGTATCATCGTTTTTGAGTGATGGATTTCTAAATCAAACCCTCCGAGTGTTGAGACGCACGCTGACGTGTGACGTCATTTACGGCCAAACGGGACTGTTTTCAGAAAATTCAAGATGGCTACCAGATGCGAGGGAGACGATTTTGCAAGTAACGGAGCAAAACTGTTAATAACCTATTTAACAAAAGTCGAGAGAACCAGTATTTATTCGCAGCGCTGTGAAAGAAATGTTTTTGTGTTCTTTAACTTCTATTTTACAACTGTGTGTGCTCTGGGAGGACCGCTTCAGGATGTAGAGGCAGTTTGGCGCATTACTTTTATGCTAACGTTAACGGACATTAGCTCCAAAGTAACGTAATGTTGTGACTGAAGCCTTCGCCTGACAGTCGGCAGAGAATGCGCTTTGGCCCAGTGAGTAAAAAAGTTTATCACGTTTCGGCTCTGTTGTCAAGCGCAGTTACGTTTACAGAAAGGCTAACGTTAATTAGAAGCAAGCTGGCTCACATTGAGGTAACTTTAAGTTTGCACTGTTGTGAACTGCTGTCACTGTCAGGTAACTCACGTTAATTAACATTATAATGTGGAGACAGTCAACCTCTGCGTTTGTTTATAAGCTTTTCCTGAAATAGTGTTGATGCACGGCTAAAAGATTCATTTTATTAGCTGTAAACCTAATGATTCTTCTTAGCCCTTCTATTGCAGAGACTAGTTGCCTCGCCTGAAGTGGCTGTAACGTTAATATGTATTTGAAAAAAGTTTTTTTCCACTGTGGTAATGAAACCTTTTAACTGATGAAGAATGCTCAGTTTTCATTGAAACTATTTTATCATTTGTTCATTTTGGAATATGTTTGTGGTAACGTTATGTTGACATGAGTTGCATTATCACACAAAAAGTTTGTGTTATTTAGCATTGTCTCAGATATTTAAACTAGATGTAACGAATAAACTGGAAACTTACTCTTAGAGACTAAATACATTTCTCACAACATTAAACTGTGCCAGTATCACATGTTTGTGAAAAGTGTTTACATGGCCATTATTTTGTAAACTAATAAAAAGTTGGTGTTCATATATTTTGTGCCCATTAAGGACTATAGAGGGTGCTGCTGAAGGGATTTCATCATGTCCATAATCACCTGACTTGCGAAAGCAGCTCTTGTATCGGTGAGTAAGTGAAATGATAACATATAGTATTTTTAAAAAATCTGCAAATGATGATGTTCTTGTTGACTGGACTAATAGGAATTCTTCATGTTGTACCTGCTCCTGCAAGATGAAGTATTGAGTGACACTACAGCTATCCAAGGTATGTTTTCAATTTGCACATCTCTGCATAAGAGTTAGTGTATTTCATTTGAATTATTCAAGATTATGTAGACTTGATGCATTTTATACTGCATAGATTTGAAAGACTTGAGTTAAGGTATTTAAAGGAACATACGGGCATCATTTGAACTTACTAGGATGCTTCCTTATTAAACGAAAATTCCCTTAGTGGTAACAATATTAATCTACATACATTTATGTGTTTGAATGTCTGCAGGTGTTTTCTGAGTTCCATCGTCATCATGACTAATGTTGAACCTATGGAGCCAATTCAACTGTGAGCTTGACAACACAGTTGATTGTCCTGTCCAGGTGGAGTGCTAGGATTTATGACCTCCAGGTGAGTGTAAGATTAATTTTGCCATAGCCACAATGTAGATCACAAAATGTGTGGTCATTACAGATTAGGACATCTCTGCAATACAGTTATTCTGAATTTGTGATGATTATGATGACATCTACTTTCAATGGTCATTTCACATTTGCACAGTTGTGTCATTTTGTTTTGCTTTGTTTTCCAGTACATGATCACTTTAAAAGTTATTACAAGCCTATTTTAAATGGCTATTCTTAGGCTGCACTGAACACATGATACAAATCAGAGAATCCTCACTTTATTTTTTACTTGTCCGAGAGACCAATGCCATCGATGATTGACCCCTGTAGGGTCTGCTAACAGTGCAGAGGAACAGACCGAGAGAGAGATGTAGTGTAGGCCTCCTCCACATGCAGATCCATCCAAAAGTTGTTAACATGAAATCTGGGCCAAAGAGGTTCAAAACACAGGCAGTGTTTGGCTATAAAACTTACTGCTGACAAACCACGTGTAAGTGTTTGTCCCTGTATGATACAGCGAGAGACAATCAGAAAGAGGTGGTGTGAGCTGTTGTGTGTGTGCAGGGTTGAGGGTTGAAGTGTGGGTGCTGGTGCGACTATCAAAATCACCAAATCTAAAACCGAAAACCTACCGAGTGAATAACTAGAATACTGGGGTCCAGCCCTACTGCACTGGCTTCCAAATATCTTTTGTCATGTTGTAAGTCTTGTCTTATACGTAGTTGCAGCTGGATGGATTTATTATTGTTATTGCTGTTGTTGCTAATAATAGTATTATTATTCTTTTACAATTACATTGGTATAACTGTTAAACTATATGCCTTAATGTACTGAAAAAACATTTGTATAATGATAATTATTTTGATTATCAATCTAGAAACAACATGATGTACACATGAGATGCATTCTGCCCTCCCAGTGGACCTGCGAGAGGATGACTGATTTCTTCAAGACCCGCAATGTAAATCCTCAGTATACTCGCACACAATGTCAATATCAATGAAATGTACTATGGCAAACCAACTTTGCCTCTTCCAGCATTTGACAGACTGACCGACTTCACTCCGTAAAAAACTTGGTAGCCTATTACATTACAAATTGCCGTGGATATTTTAAGTAAGACCAGGTAAAGCAGCAGTCAACACACAGGGTGCAGATGTTGTTTTCGGTTATTTTGAAAGGCTATGTCATTAACAAGCTGACACGCAGCTCACCTGCTGAGGTGATAACGGATCGTGGGTGGAAAAATACGGAAAAAAGACGAGTTCTGTGTCATTTAGGCAACTTTATCAAACATACTGCTGATGGAGAAAGTGGAGTAGACGGAGGGAGAGAAACAGAGAGAGGCAGGACAAGCCTGTGTGTTTGCAGTGAGAGACCAGAGGTGTAGGTCTGTGTGAATGTGGGGAGAGGAGAAGTCAAAGGGAGGTGCAAAGCGGGTATATTTAAAAATTATAATAATATTCGTGGGGATTAAAAACTGCTCTCACAGGGTAGTATAATGTGAAAAATTAAGACTAAGATTACAGTTACGATGCCGGGTCAACATTGTGATGTCTGTCAGTCATCGTCTCGGTCCAACCCTAATTCATAGATTTTTTTTCTTCTTTTTTTCTTCTAGTATTTAGTCTATCTCAATAAAATGCTAAAATGTGATTTGTACAATAAGAGTTATTGGTGCTTTCAGTTTGTGGGGGGCACCGATGAAGCAGTGCATGATATGCAACCTGTCTTTTAAAATTATCCTCATAATTGGATTGTTTGTATTTTGCAGTGCAAAGATGAACCAGATATTGCTGACACGCCTGTGGCTCTCCTCACTGTGGTCACTGACGACGCCCCTGCTGAGGTCCACTTCAACCCTGAGAGCGTTTCTGTTGTAGAGGAAGAGGAAATTGTGAGTGACTATCCAAAGAAACTAATTTACACATTCACCTTTTTTCAGAAAATAATAATGTCTTGATGATAGCAAACCACTGAAGCTGTGCCTAAAAGTACTTGTTGAAAGAAGTTTGAATTTAATCATGTACATAAACGGTTTGTTTCTGTGAAATATAGAAATGGCAGGAGATGTTACAATATTTGATAATGATTGTTCAATAAAGAAAAGTTACTTGTGATAATGGAGTTGTAGTTGTATCTATGAGAATTACTGAGCATCCGGGTTAACATCAGGTTAAAAGATGGTCCAAAGTGTGTCTTTGCAATTGCTAATTTGTTTTTTGTATGTTTTTTCTTTTTAATTAGATGTTTTTCTTTCTTTCAAATGTTGTTTATGTTTCAATCTGTTCTAAAAAGACGTGGGAAATGGGCAAAAATATTGACTTGTACTTTTAATTTGACTTTTTTTTATTTATTTTTTTTAGTTAGTAGTAACTCAGTGTAATTAAGGCAATCAGTTGCCACAAATATTTTAAGTTTTGGGGTAAATTATTTGAGTATGAGGAAGTCAATGATTTTGAGTTAGTAGTAATTGAAAATATTTAACAAGATTTAGAGTTGCATTAACTATAAATATTTGAATTATGTTAATCAGTAATTTTATCTAAAAGTAATCAAAAAGTATATGTAACCCAAACTCCAAATATTTAAGTTCTGGAAACTTAATTTTAGCCTTAATGTTTTTTACTGTGTACTGTAACCGAATACCGAAATCTGGAAGTCCTTACTCTGAAATTTGAGCAGTGTTGATAGTACAGTCTGTGTGCCGAGGTAAAGTTAGCTAGCAGCTGTAGCCTGTCACCGATTGAGTGGGCCTAAATCCGGGAATAATAGGTTGCCAGGTAGCCAGGGAAAACGTCTTGGCAAGCTAACTTAATATGGGATTACCCATTAGCCACCGCTCCGGTTAGCATGTAGACTAGCTACGTTTATATTAGCCAGTTAGCCAGAGAGAGAGATCAACTTAATTATTAAATTCATGTTACTTAGAAATGTGTTTTTATTGTGGCCAAAAAGCTTCTTAACCTAACTTAAAACGTTATGTTGGATCAACTTAAATACTTGCATTCATGTTGACAATTATTAAGTTCATGTTACTTAGAAATGCGTTTTATTGTGGCCTAAAATGTAATTAACCATACTCAAAACATTGCTTTGAATTAATGTAATTCTGCCAGCAGTCTTAACTTAAAAATTCTAGTGGAAAACGTTAAAATATTTTTTTTTGTTGATCCAATGTTTTATTTTTTAGAGTGTACAACTGTGAGACCCAGCCATCGGCTTCCATTTTTCTTCAGCACTGAGCTGTCTAGAGAGCAAAAGACTTTCCAGCCAGAAAACAAGAAGAACGACGTCTTCCAGCAAGCCAGCCAGAACGGGGCAATACTCCGCGGTGTCTGCCACACGGGCTACATTGTGCTGGGTGATCTCCGTCCCCACTGCGAGGCGTGCCTCTGACCGGAGTACACCAGCCGAGCGCTCACTCTCACTTCGCACTGACCGTTCTGCGCCCTTCTCCCCCCGAAGAGTGGCGGTGCCGGGCGGATAGCTTGCTGTTCAGGACGAGGAGGTGTGGCGGTCCACCCGCTCTCTAGACGAAGCCCTCGATCTGCTGTTGATGGAAGAGCGGGAGTTGGATGGCTCCACTCTTCCCATTCTTGGGTCTCCGAGCAGCTCCAAGCTTCCCCAGTTCCGACCTCCGATGACGGCGGCTTCGACATTACTAGGTTGCCGCAGCGAGGTAAGTTAACAGGGAGCCACGTTGCTCCACATTAGCTGCGGCTAATGACATTTAGCAACTGGTTTCATTGCTGCTGGCCAACCCTTGTCGGTCAGAGCAGACCACTGGTAAGCTATGGGTTGAAAAAAAACTGTGAATCTTGTTGACTCCTCTCTCCGGAGAGCGCGGCTTTCTCAGGCGAGGGGGGATGCTCTGGTGGAGCTGCTCTGCCGTGTTGTCCCTCGAGCGGCGGTGGCAGCTCTGTCGGTCATGAGGCTTCTGGGCCTAATGTTGGTGGCTCACATGGTGGTCCCCTTGGGCCTCCTCCATATGAGGAGGCTGCAGCACTGGTTCATCCGCCTGCGTGTCGACCCGGTGAGACAGAGGCTCCTGATCTGGCCTACTGGCGGGACACCCTCTCTTTGGTCAGGGTTCTCCTGGGCAGGGTCACGTCCCATATCACGGTCTTCACAGATGCCTCCCTGATGGGCTGGGGCGGGACCTGCCTTTCTCGGGTGGTGGGCGGTCTGTGGCAGGGCCGCAGGCCTCTCCACATAAACGTGCTGGAGCTCCTCACGGTGTGGAAGGTGATTCATTCTCCCCTCTGCTGCAGGACTAGCACTGGTCCGCACCAACTACAGGGCCGCGGTGGCCTACATAAACTGTCAGGGCAGGGTGCGCTCGGCGCAGCTGTTAGGTCTGGCCAGGCAGCTGCTCCTGTGGGCGCACACTCACCTGCTCTCCATCAGAGCAGAATACATCCCTGGCGTGCTGAACAGAGGGGCGGACATCATGTCAAGGAGGGGCCCTTTCCCAGACGAGTGGCACCTCCATCCCGATCTGGCGACCAGATCTGGCTCCAGTTCGACAGGGCAGAGGTGGATCTGTTTGCCAACAAAGAGAACGCTCAGTGCGCCCTTTGGTTGTCACTGAGCGCGCGCTGGGAGTTGTCCTCCTTTGGCCTCCCCGGCTGCTGTATGCTTTTCCGCTGGTGCGGCTGATCCTGCGCCTTCTGGATCGCCTGCAGTTTTCAACCTTGGCGGTGACTCTGGTGGCCCCGGAGCACACCAGCGCGTCCTGGTTTCCCTGTCTACAGTGGTTGCTGGCGGGGCAGCCCCCCTGAAGGGGGGACGCTCTCTCAGGCGTGGCTGCGATCAGGAGTTACCCGCTCCTCGGCCAGCCTCTCTGGGTCTGGCCGCTGAGAGGCAAAACCTGGAGGGCTTAGGTCTCTCCCGTGAGGTGGTTTGCACCATCCAGGGGTCGAGGGCCGCCTCCACTCAGTCCTCTTACTCCTCTAAGTGGTCGGCTTTCCACTGCCAGCGGTGCTTTCGTTCCTCCAGTTGCTCATGGACTCTGTTCCCCCACCCCCTGGTGAAGCATTTCCTTAGGGGGGTGCGGAGGTGCAGGCCGGTGACGCGGCCTGTTGCCCCACAGTGGGATTTGCCGCTGTTTACGCGCCTTAACCCAAGCCCAGTTTGGGCCTTTGGAGACGGCGGACCTGAGATTCCTTTCGGCTAAGGTCGCCTTGCTCCTGGCTCTGACATTGCAATGAGGGTCAGCGATCTGGCTGCTCTCTCTGTGGCTCCGTCGTGTCTCAAGATTCAGGGCGACGGCAGCTTGGCTGTTCTGCACCCTAACCCGGCGTTCATGCCTAAAAGCATTATGAACTCCTTTTGGTCGCGGGTCATCACCCTTTCGGATTCTTGTCCTCCTCGGTGGAGGACGCCACGTCCCACCTCCTCTTCCCGGTGCGAGCACTGTCCTGTTATGTGGTGTGCACGGCCATGTGGCGCCGTTCGCAGCATCTGTTTGTGCACTACAGGTAGTGGTCCAAGGAACTTCCCCTGTCGGTGCAGCGTGCAGTCTCACTGGCAATGCGCAATGCCATTTCCCAGGCTTACATGTCTGCCAGTGAATCTCCCTCAGATGGCATCAGAGCGCACTCCATGAGAAGTGTCTCCTCCTCAGTGGCGTTGCACGGTGGGATGACCATTGTTGCTTGCGCGCACGCCGACACCACTGCCGCGGTCAGCAGGCGACTGGGTGGCTCATTATGGCTCTGGGCAGGTGAGTTGTGCTTGGTGGTACCGTATGGGCCAGTGAGGCATTGACTCATCCTGCTTCGTCTCTAACCCAATAGCGATAGCCTTAGAGGGCAAAGCCTATACGAAATAGAACGGGGGTTACGTACTGTAACCCGGATTCTATGAGTATAGGCGCAGCCCTCTAAGTTGAAGGCCTCACTGTACCTTGGTTCTCAGTGCTGAAGAAAAGGCATTTGGGAGCCGATGGCTGGGTCTCACCATTGTATATAATCAAGGTGCGGACATAGGAGAGGCCCACGCTGTGGGTGGGTGTAGACTAAAATTCTCAGTGCCGCGCAGGCGCACGGAAGGGGTTAGCCCAATAGCGATAGCCTTAGAGGGCTGCGCCTATACTCATAGAATCCAGGTTACAGTACATAACCCCTGTTCCAGTGAGTGAACACGGCAGCTGGACCCGAGCACAGACTCCAGTAGTTGCAGGCTAACTGAGCTAATTAGATATTGGCAGCTAGTTAGCAGCAGTTAGCTGACTTGCTACAGCAACATGTAAAGGTACGTATGTGTCCATCGGGGAAACTCATAAATCACAAAGTTGAGGCAGAACAGCCGGGAAACATCTGAGAGGAAAAACAAATAATATTTTCTATCAAATATGATCCTGTTTCAGCAAAATCAGTGAATAAAGGTGTGCTTTCATTCAGTAATCAGTGGTACCCAGTCCCAGAAACACTATTTTTCAGCAGCATCATGAAAATAAAAAAAAAACTTTTCATTGGACACTAAATTAATACAGGCACAGCGCAGGGTGATTCATCAACATTTTAAAATCGTTTTTCAGGAAATGACACACTTTTGGTCATTGATGGTCCAGATCCAGATCCTGCCATGACTTATGGGCCTAGTGCAAGGCATCATATAAAAACATTTAGGCCTAAACATCGATTTTGATTTCATGAGAATGGGATATTGTATAATTGTATGTTTCTGTAAAAATACACAATGCATTCTCATCTCAATGTGTCATAACTGACGCTTTCAGACAGGGTGACAAAGCGTAAGGATTTTACACTAAAGGTACCGTTCCGTGTCCGTATGAAACGCCCTCGTTTGCTACGTTGCAGCAACACGAGGGAGGCTAACCCTACCTGTTAGCATGTGCGCGGGTTAGCCGGTCGACATGCATAAAGTGAGAATGGGCTCAAATACACTGAGCATCTTTGATATTCTCTTGTCTTTATTTGTGGTTCTGGTATTGAAGTAATCCAAAAGTAACTAAAAGTAATCAGGTTACATTACTTTTATTTTCTAGTACTTGGATTATGTTACTGATTACATTTTAACAACTAATTAGTAACTGTACTGGATTACATTTTTAACGTAACCCTCCGAACCCTGCTCATTCTCAAGGATTTTTAAAATAAATTATTTAAGCAAGAAAAGGGCTACAATTCTTGTGTACAAGTTATTCTGTTTGCCTGCATGGACTTGTTAAAGCTGTACTGAACATGTACAGACATTCAAGGCCTTTCACAGGCAGACTTGGATGACCTACAAGCCACCAAACCATGCAGCACTGAAAAACTCCAAGTTATCTCAAACAGCTTTGCTGATTACCAAACTTCCGTTAATAATCTGTCTGCAAAAAATGGATTTATGGAAAATCAGTCAAAAGGAAACGACATGCTGAAAGACAGTGCTGGACTCAAAATCTGAATCTTCAAGGAGATCAAGGCAAAGAAAATATTATTATTATTATTATAATAAGAGAATTCCAAAGATCTCATTGAACAGGAAAATATGACAATGCAGGTCATCCCAGATGTATTCCAATTAAATGTTAAACATTTAAAAAAGAATAATTAAAATAGGGGCAAACATTTACATAATGCATATTACTGCTGAATTAGCAGTGATAACAACCTTGCAAATGCACCGTTTTCCTTGTTCTTTTGTTTTGGCAGCTGGGGGTTAAATAACTTACAACAACAGACAAGACAAAAATTAAAAAATTAAAAAACAAGTTCTCCGAGCAGAGCCTGGCATTTGGATGCTCTACATATTACAGCATTCAACTGGAAACAGCAGTTATTGATGAATTAAAAAAAGCCAAGTTTAGTGTGTGTGTGTGTGTGTGTGTGTGTGTGTGTGTGTGTGTGCATGAGATGACATGTTCTGTTGTCCGTATCTTTACCTGACATGTTGTTGAAACACCTGTACAGTTTTGCAGAAAATAAACTCAGCTCTGTATTCATGACTGGAATAATGCAAATGTTTACCCCCCACACACTTGTTAAAATGTGTTTTGTGTTGAAGAGGGCAACACACGGAAGTTCCACCCATTTGTGCTCCCAAAAGTGGTTCATTTGGGGTAAAATAGAATCTGTTCCTTCTGTTTGCATGATGTGATTTGGCATTTTCATGGTTTGCTGAGCACAAACTTCCTTGTAATTGGTTTGCTTTTCTCCTAGCAAATGCATTGACCCCTGTTGGAGGGGATTGCCTACTATTAAATGTTGGGAGAGACACTCCCATTTGCATAACAGTTGATCTACAGTTGTTTGAGATCTGTAAATGATGGTTTAGAAGATTAGTTTCCATAATACAATAACCATCAACGTATAAAATGAATATCCACCATGAGTTGTCACACTACAATAAGATACTAAATAGTATTTTCTGCAAGAGTAACTTTTGTTAACTAAAAGGTTTCCTCATCATCACTCTGACCAGTGTAAATCGTTCATATCAAATTTCATCAGTATGAACTCACTGTTTTATGTTCATAACTTTGTGTATTAATCTCTTGTTTAATAACGGTTTAATTTTCATTTCTTATAAAATGATAAAATCTGGTATAATTATGAATAACAAGAAATCAAATCTTACGTCATTGCATACAAAGCCCCTTCTAGGATTTCTGTAATTTGTGAAAACAAGTGCAGAGTAATTGGGAGAAACAATATTCCTGCAGTACTGAACAGATGCACACAGGACAGGCATCAGCAGAGCCGAGGAGCAGACCCACCAGGGCAAAAAAAGTGAAGAACTGGCCTCACCAATGCCAGATTAGAAATCTAAATAATTAGACTAACAACACAAAGTGCACAAACAAGCAACTCTCCCTCTCACTCTCTGTATTACTGCAGCAGTGCAGAACTGAAACAAAATCAAATCCTTTGTCCTCTGGGTTTAATGAGAGTAACCAGTCATGTTTCATTTGAATGTTTTTCTCCCTATATAGGCATACCTTAAAAAAGGTACATCGAATAGTGTAATAACTATCAAGAAACCAGTTCTCTATTTACTATTTTTCAGA
Source organism: Micropterus salmoides (assembly GCF_014851395.1). Taxonomy (NCBI): domain Eukaryota; kingdom Metazoa; phylum Chordata; class Actinopteri; order Centrarchiformes; family Centrarchidae; genus Micropterus; species Micropterus salmoides. The sequence continues at coordinate 17,907,878 of NW_024040152.1, forward strand.
TTTGGAAACTATTTTGGATTGGACATTTGCAAATATACTTTGCATTGACTATTTGTAAATTCATCCCAGTCACACAGTTGTTCTGTGGTGATTGACGCAGAGGGGCAGGGTAAAGCTCACAAAGGCCAAAGTCATCGCCTCAAGTACAGTTTCTTGAGGAGCAAAGGCTGCTGCTCACATCACTCAAGCTACTGCAGATACACTCTAAAATATCATGTGTGAGACTTAAACAGAGACATGAAGGTGATGTTTCAAAAAAAAAACCTTGGGTAGAATAAAATCTTATTACAGAGTGTGACACTTTACTGGTAATCACACATATGTGCAAATAAGCATTTTCGTGTTATTGTATGACAGGAACAGTTGCAGTCCAGTTGCTGTCCAATTAACATATACACAAAACAATCTGAATTTCAAAACTTCAAAACTTTTGAGAACCATGGACAGATTGTCAGACGACAGCATGAGCAACAACATCAGTCACTCAAAACAGCTGAAGAATGTCACTCCCTCTTTTCTCTTTCCACCTCTGAAAAACACACAGTAAGACAAAGTTGAGGCAGATAAAATAAAAAGAGAGAATACCTTAGGAGGAAAATTAAATGAGACATTAAAATAAGGATGGAAGGGAGGGATGTATTAGAAAAGGATAACAAAGTAGGAGGCAGCCAGAAAGCGATAGAGGGAAGATTAGAGAGAGAAAGAAGGAGCGGGGTGAGTGAGAGCCAGTGGGAATGCATGGAGAAAGAGATGGTTGTGACTAGAAAGGTGTGATGCAAGTAGCAGGGTGAGTCTCTAATTAGTTTTTTTCAGCTCAAACTTCAATCTCTCAGTGTGACCTTAATAAACAGATGATATAGACACACACACACACACACACACACATCCATGGCTGCGTGCGCACTCACATTCACACACATGCAGGCTGATGAAAGTGTTACCTCAGCATTTTCCAGCTAAATGTACTCATTAGCCTAGTTGCACATGGCTGCCTGGGAAAACAACAAAGTCAGCTCCAGAAAGCAGAAAGCATTCATCTAAGAGGCTGTCAGAGAGGGAAACAGAGAGCAGAGGTCTCAGCACTACCAGAAACTCATGGCTGCATTATTTTCTCTAAGACTGACTCTATTGTATTGTATACAAAATTAACTACATTTTTATTCAAGAACTTTTCCTCAAAAGCAGTCGCAAATAAGAGTTGTCATAATGAATGATAACCATCAGCTTCAATTAACACTGCAACCAATGCTAACAATTACTAACAATTTTGTTTTTCTTTTTTAAACTGGTGTCTACACTACAAAACAAGCCTTGTTAGGACCATAGACTGTTTAAGTTAGGACCTGGACAAACTCTATATGAACAACATAGTAGGGAGATTCATACACTAGATACATAAAGCATTTATTTCCCCTTGTAACATTTACCAGTAAAGGATCAATTAAGCTTATTTAACGGTCAGAAGAGATAAAACAAGATTGTATGCAGTTGGGGCCTTGCATGTCTACCTTTCCCAGCACCTACTGCTTTATGGTCAAGTTTAGAAATGCATAGAAATGAACTAGGGGCGAGTGGTGACCCAGAGCGACATGAACCATTGGGGTCATTCAAAACAGAATGCCACAGAGCATAGTGAGACAAGCCAGTGATCAAATGTAAGATGTGGGGAAGAATGATCCAGTCATAGAACAGTGGCTGTCCCATGGATAACGATTTCAGCCTCATATCTATTCATGTATTATATATACAGGATATATGCAGAGTTGCAGGGCTGGAACCTCACATTTGGTGAAAGGTTGGGTACACCCCGGACTGTTCGCCAGCTTGTCACAGGGCTAGCACACAAACAGACTTTCACACTTATAGAAAATTTCTCAAATCCACATGACCTGCATATCTTCTGACGATGAGAGAAAAGCAAGACAGTAGAAGGATTCCCATGCAGTTAGTGTGAGAAAATTAAAAAATCCACACAGACATGCCCACACCAGCTGCAAACAGGACCTTCTTGCTTTGAGGTGACACTGATAGCCGCTGATCCACCAGGCTGTCTATCTCATCAAAGCTGTCCTAAATGTGTGTCCAACTTGGAAGGCAAAGGAACATGTTCCAAAGAAAAAAAAAAGAAAAAACAGTCCGTTGCCACCTGATTGCAGGGCTATACTCAATCTGACAGAGCAAGTAAAGTGTTAACATTTTACAAGTTGGCAGCCTCTCACTTATGGTGTAAAATGTAACAGAGTCAGATCTCTTCACAGGTTCATTGCTGTTTTGAGACTAGAAAATATCTGCTGTGAAAATTCCCCAAGTTGATTTCTCTTACCGGTAACTACCAGGTGGATAGCTGCATTTCCTGCCCCAGGAAAGTACTAACACAAGTGGTTGTTGTCAATCTGCAAAGGCGAGCAGCTCTTTCAAACTATCTTCTCAAGTAATTGAAATACTGGACTGTGTTATACACTCATCCAAGTCAAAAGGCCCTTTTCTGTGGCAGTGGAGGCAAGATGACCATCTGATTCAAAGGCTAAGCTTCTGGCAGAACCTGCTGGATGAGAGGAGTATTTCTGGCTGGTTTTGTGTATATTCCAGTCTCACATTAAGCATCAGGCTCATCAAAAGGGACAGGGGACACTTGTGTCCATACGGGAGAGAGGAAAGAGAGAAAGTGTTTGAGAGTACTTTAGTTATGTAGCTTATACATTTTTGTCTCATTTCTTTCTATTCTTGAAGTGACAGTGCAGGAACAGAATTCCTTACCTGAAAATAAATTGGCTCCTCTGAGACTTCTTGCACTTGTATGGCTAAACTAAAGGTTGAGGTAAGGTGAGCAACAAGAGTGTTTCACATAGCGGAGGAAGCCTACAAAGACTTAAGGCCAGGATCAAGCCTGCTCTGGGCTCAGATAACAGTTGGAAGTAGTCTTTGAGGAGAATAATCTTCACTGGACAAATCAGGATACAGTGTGGACAGAGTCATCGTTCAGCTTTCAGGAAGCTTTAGGAAGATTAAAGGCACCCTCTACGTGAAAATATATTGTGGAGTGGAACTGCAAAATACAACAACACAAGCAAGCTAGAAAAAAGAAGCAGGTTTTACTGTATGCCTCTATGCTCCATCCATGCACCCAATCCATAAGTGTGCAGCACACCAACTGACCCCATGTAGTTCCATCACCAGTGATGCAGCCACCTTAACAATCCCCACTTTAGCACACACGTATCTTTCACAAGAAAAATTAATCACATGGGTTTACTGCGACTAAAACATTAAAATTCAAAAAAAAAAAAAACCTTCTATAACTCAGGCTCAAAAGATTTGATCCAGAGCCAGCTTTGTCAAATGGTGTTACTATTACAAGGTTTTCTCACACCCCTTGTTTATAACCAAAAACAGCAGTCTTGCTCAAGGAAGGAGGCATCGCAGGAAGTTGCCAGTGGAAATGTGAGTCAGAGCTAATAAACTGCATCATGGATGTAAAACAGTCCACTTCCTGTCTCTGAATTCCGTTGTCTGGTCAATATGAGTCCCATTTTTTCCAGACCAGCTTTTAAAGAATTAAATCATGGCTCCTATCCTGGCTCTCTCTCCTATCCTCTGAACAATCACCACACCCACCGTGATGCCTGGTTGGGTTGTTTGGGCCGGGTGGATCGGGACTGCAGCTCTTTAATCTAAAAACCCCGTCTTCATCTTCCAATGACTGAATTTATGTCATGCTTTGGCAATAAAACTGGAAAAGATAAACAGATAAAAAACAAAAGTGTAGCGAAGTTTGAAGGAGCTACCGGCTGCTTCTTCTACAAGTGCTGCCAGCTGCCATAGGGCATTTCACGGGGCAACCGGCTCCTTCAGCTGCCGTACGAACTTGTGGGTTTGATGGGCGGGGCTTAGTGGAGTGATACGAGCAGCACAGAGAGAGACGTGGAAGGATTTTGCATTCTATGTTCAATTGTTGCTGACTGCAGCTTTAAACTAGATTAGAAAAATTCCGGGTCCTTCGCGTACAAAACTGTCTGCTACAGCTAGCAATAATAAAAACAGCAATAATTAAGCACAAACTATCTGTTGGTTAGTGGTACAGTATTTTTAAGTCCCTGGTGTCTAAAATAATTGAGGTTATAGTCATTATTTATATTCAGTGCCAGTCAGTAATGATTCGGAAGATATATTTACATATATTACAAACAAGAACTTTAACACAACTGAAACGTAGGATGTATTTTTAATACTTATTACTGCTCCAGTTGCCTCATATACATGTGTGTCTTTAAAAAGTCTATTTGTTTTATATTATAATTGATAAGCCTATATACTGTACTTGGATATTGTTAAATGAATAAACAAGGTCTTTGGGGGTTCAAGTTTCAGTCTCAGTGTGATGTGATTTAAAGGTGAATGCTTTTACATAATGAGCGAGAAATATATTCATTTAGATTATGATTGAGAAGTACAGTGTATTAATTGAGACTCAGTGGTAGCGTGATAATTGAGGAGTTCAATTTATACATATTCATTACACCATAATGTGCTGTATATATAATCTGTGAGAGCTGAGCTGATGCAAACAAGCTCCATGTGAAATGTTTTAATTGGCCTGTTCTATTTCCATTTCAATAAGATGTCCCCTCCTCTCTTTTTCTCCTCCCCTCCTCTCCTCTCCACTCCTCTTTTGTCCCCTTTACTTCTCTCAAGCTGTTCTGTATGATATTTGACATGCTGGCTCCCTCTCGTCTTCCTGTTAATGGATCGGTTAACTCCATAATTTGGAGCTGTATGTAGAGAGATAAAGACGAGTGTAAGTGTAAGTGAACGTGCAAGTTTGTGTACGGTTAGATGCAGCAGGACAAGAGTAACAGGAAGTTCAAAGAGGAGGAAACAGGAAGATGAAAGGAGACGCCTGAAAGGAGATGGGATGAAGAGAGAAAAGTTGAGATTTCATGAACACTACAAGTGGAGCTCTGGCAACACAGATGAGATGTACTTCTGATCAGAAGCCATTACAGATTGATACCACCAAAACGGTAATCCAAAGTTATTCAGAATAGGGCGATCTTATCAGCAATTGAATTCAAAGAAAGTTTTGAATTCTGAGAGTCTTATAATCTTGTTCAAATGTAAATCTATTTCAAACTAGGTTGATCGTAGGTGTGCGATGCCATAACATGCTAAACTATGAAATAAATCCTGGAAGTTACTATTGTCCAATGTTAAATTGAATGATTGAGGTGTGATAACCTGGAGGAAATACTTTAAACACTACAAAAAAACAAAACAAAGAAAGCCTGCTGTTATAAAGAAAGATCACTGGATAATAAAGGAGCTTGGTGATTTGTCAATAATTGTATCAAGATAACATAAATGCATTGTTGTGTGCAAACGAAGAGTTTACATTTAACATACAGAACTTACAAACAATATTACACTCTCAAACTAAAACTGTAATTTAAAATAAAAACAAACTAAAAGGGAATGTCTATGAAAAATAGAACTGAAAGAAAATGGAAACCACACCGTTTGAAATAAATAAATGATACAAACCAAAAGTGTAAATGTGCGATAACTTCCTGCAAACTGTAATTTCCTTGAGGCATGAGTGCAGCGTGTTTATAAGTCATAATGTTCAGTGCTGGAGTCCCACCATGGCTGCACTACAAACAGCACTCTCTCAATTCAGTCAAGTCAGGAAGCGCATTTGCTTCAACAATCAAGCACTTAAAAACTTCTGGCCACGACTGAAATGATTCCAGTTTGATTTAGATGCAGATGAAGAGGAAGGAGGGAGGAGAATAGTATGGATGAGAAAAAGGGTTGGAATGGAAGAAATCCCTATCCTGTCTCCTTATTCCAATGCCCCTCTTTTATCCTTCTCTTGTCTCTTTTCCTCTCTTCTCCTCTAGTTTAAGTTAAATATTTCCCTTCTTCTTTCCCCCTCCTCTTTCCTTTGCTTCTGTATTTAATTCCAACCTTATCTTTCTCTCTGTCTCTTCTTTTCCCATATTTCTCCCATCTCTCCTTGACCCCCCCACCCGCACCCCCACCCCGCCTCGTTTTTGTGTGCCTTGCCATTCTCCGTGTTGCCCCAGGCTCAGACATATGGCGTTCTCCTCTCTGCTATTGTCATCCATTAACACAGTTGTCGGTGGGAATTACAGACACATAGCGCAACATTCAAGGCTGTGCTCCAGCTTCTGATGTTGGAGACAGAACGAGGCAGGGAAGGATGTAAGGTGTCTTAAAAAGGGCATGAAAAGAAATCTATTATGCTGCATATCAAATATTACCTCAGACAAGAAATGTCTTGCAAAATTTATGGTGAAATACTTACATTACAGGATTTTAATGTAAATAACGCCCTTGGCACACAAAATTGCTCTATTAACCAATCTGTACCAAGTTAAGGACAAATTTCAAATGGTATGTCGATATTTGTCTTACATACAAGAAATGTTACCTTTTTACCAATTTAAAACATTAGTGTGCAAGAAATTCATAAACAGAAAGCTCTGGATACATTTTTTAAATAACCAAGCAAAGGCCAAGCAGTTAGCTCACTAGCTTGGAGAGCTTTTCCCCCTTGAAATTATTCATTTAATTAACGCCTATACAATCCTGAGAACAAATTCTCTGGGAAAGTACAGAGAACAACACAGTACAGAGAGTAGACAGCTGACTAGCTGTGTTAGTGGTTAGTTCACAAGCTATAGTAGTTAATCTAGCTCCCTATTATTTACTAGCCCTGCAAATTGTCCCTATGTCACTAAACTTATAGACCACATATTTTGCAGTGTAACTTGTCGGTGACTGGGCCTTTATTCAAAATTTGCTATTGTAGCATTTTAGCACCATATTCTCCTTAATGCACTCATGGACTGAAAATGACTACACTATACTTCTGCATTTGTACATGCCCAACACAACCTTTTCACACTGTCATGGCAGAGTGAACACAGCTGCAGCTTATAAAATTTATTATGGGTACGTTTGATTCAGGTGTGCCAGTTAGCAGTAGAGACATATTTACTAAGCCTACTTTCTGTTATTTTCATTACGCATCTGCCCCACAACTCAATTCAAATTGTATGTAAAACAACAATACTAACAATGGAATAATACAAACAACTCACTCCCTCTCTACTATGTTGGCAGGGACACGAATAGCATGCACGTAACTCAGAAGAGAGCTCGTGGTCTGGTGGATTTCAGATATAGGAAAGTGAATTTGTGATCAGATGTTACTGAGGCAGGAGGAGGAAGAGAGCTACATGTTTAATTATGGCTTTTTGTGGAGCAGAACTGTGACAACATCTGCTCTAGAGTGATGTCAAAGTTGCATCAATTCCGACCCGAGTGTCCAGACTCAGGTCACATTTAAAAAGGTCTGATCTGTATTTGGACCACATAGGAAAGTGGTACAAATTCGAACTGGAATAGATAAGATTCCATGTGACTTGGCATGTTCACTCTGTCATAAAGTGATCAGATCTGAGTCACATATGAGCAAGGATTTGGGTCACTTTCCCATAGGAAAGCAAAATCCAAGATGAGATCTCATAATTGTTTCCTTCTGTTCTCCTACACATAAATGAGCTGCTTTTAATAGGTGAGATCAAAGGCCTTTTCTCCCACTTCTCAAATTCATCTTTGGAGAAACAACCATATAAAATCTCATTTATGTCTGACTCTGAACAAAACAAGAGATCTCTAACTGATCTTATAAAAGTCTAATTTAAGTTTCCTGAACATTGGACCACGAGATCAGAGAAAGAGCTCAAAGAAAACTCAGCTATGACTCCTTAGATCTCATGATTCTTCTCAAATATGTCTCAGTTTTCTCATATTGGTCACAGGATCAAAAAACTCATCTCTGTCTTACACTGATCAAAACAAGAGATCTCTAACTGATCTTAAATAAGTCTGATATAAACTCCTGAACCTTGGACCATGAGATCAGAGAAAGAGCTCAAAGAAAACTCAGCTATGACTCCTGGGATCTCATGATTCTTCTCAAATATGTCTCAGTTTTCTCATATTGGCCTCAGGAGCAAAAAACTCATCTCTGTCTTACTCTGATCAAAAGATGAGATCTCTACAGTATCTTAAATAAGTGTAATTTCAGTCTGCAGAATGTGGATCAGAAAAAAAGCTCCAAGATATTTCTCAGTTTTGTCTTAGTTACCCCACACACTTATTTTACTCAAGTACTTTACTTACATCAAATGTAGTAAAGTATTTTCTTTTTATGGGGGTTTGTACTTTTACTCCCCTTAATTGTTAATTGTTTACTCTCCTTATTGTATTTATTATTGTTAATTATCTGTTACAAGTTACTGAGAAAAATAAAATAAATTTTGACATTGAAAATAATGTCGTGCTTTCCAATTGGTTAAGGTAGTCACAGCCAGCATAACTCGGACACCCAATACTTTGACATGATGTTTAGAGATTAATTCATTAAGGACCGAATACACGCAAGAACTGAGATGCAACATTTATCTGTCATACAGAATAAGCATTTTTACTTTTGATAAGTACACACACAAGATCATGAACATCTCCCCAGAGCTCGCAGCTGCTTTTTAGGAGCAATAAGCAAGACATTAATGAACTCAAAAAGATACAATGATGAGATCTCATCTGTTACTTTCATTTATCCTATTGTAATTTCAATTCAGTGTCCATTTGTCTTACCCAAGTCTCAAAAGCTTAATCTCTCTTCATCTCATCCTTTTCTCCTAAGGGGTTTTAGGAGCAACAATTCAGACTGGAGTGATCTCAAAAAGATATACTATTGAGATCTTAGTGTTTTCTCAAGAGTTAAAGAAGACTATTCTAAGCAAAAGATTTTTCCTCTGGGTTGGCCTGCAGTCTGAACGTAGCCAAATTCAGCTAACTTGCTCATTAGCTTTTGCAACATCCCACTGAGGGTCCCCTGAGCAAGCAAATGTAACTATTAGTATAACTACTTAGAGTATATTAAACTGTTTAATGTATGATTAAAAGTATCTTCAGTGCTTTCCTTTAAAATATCAATGTACCATAAATGTGTTCGGTGTAATATATTCTGGCTTTTAAAAAAAGGTATTTGCAATGCAGTATAAAAAACAAAATGTGGGTTTTGTCTAAAACATAAAAAAACAAGATGTTTGCATCTCCTCTATCAGCAACGGACTTGATCACTGTTAGTTTGATTGGACGAGATGGAAAATCACAGCACATACACACACACACACACAATCACATACGCACACTTCTTCAAAGTTGTAATTAAAGTGGTTGTGATGACAAAGCTTGGAGTGTGATGTATACTGTAGTCACTATCATATTCACAATAATGTGTCTGTGTGTATGTGTGTGTGTGAGAGAGAGACAGAGGGGGAGAGAGAGACAGAGATAACAGCTCTATAATAATCAGTCTGTAGGAAGTGGAAGAGCAGAGAGCTGTGACAGCTTGTCCACCAGCTAACTGTCAGTTGTAAACAAACCTATGCGCACACACAAGTGCACACTTGCACGGATGTTAATCAAACCTCATAGTTGTTACATCTGATCCAATGTCAATGTACTATTTAAAGATATTTTTACTTTATAGTGTAGTATGGAGTAGAGATATGGGAATTGCAGTGTTTGTTGGGTAATGTGGAACAGCTGAATGAGAAACAGGTTTTTAATGATGACATGACAGCTGATCTCTAATTTGCAACATGAAAGTAAGAATTGGCTGCAGTTGCTGCTGCAGCAGTGATGCAGGATAGATACCACCTTGTAAAATGGGTAGAGTGAAAGGCAGACAGACTGACAGACAGTCAGGTAGGGAGACAGACAGACAGACAGGCATGCATGCAGAGAGACAGAGCCTGAGGTGGTGTGTTTGCATCTCTCCTTCATCATCTGCAGATTTTGATTCTGTTTGAAGTTCTCCTTTTCTGTGATGGGTTTTGTTAATTCTTGTCAGATTGTTCGCTCACTTTTTTTCTGAGTTGTCAGGACAAGGCGTCTTTAATCTTCCTCATCCATCGTATCCGCAAAGAAAAGAGAAATACAGCTCTTTTCCTTTTTTCGCTCATAATAAGATGAAACCCACTAGCTGTGTCCATATTCCAATAATCTAAGGCTTACTTTGATATCATAGTTGTTAGGGGACATGTTAAAGAAATTGACATTTTAGATCTTTAATAGTGTGAGCATAGCAGAGGCATGTGGAGGAGCAGTTTCAATAATTAAAAACATGTCTTTACCTTATGCAGCAAACTTCTCACTCTCATACACCTGGGGGTTAAATTACACTCAGTTGTGGGAAGGTTTTAATTTTTTTTAATGAACACAATTAACAAAATAAAGTAATTTTAATTCCATTTCTTCTTTATAGTATAGATTCATATTTAATGACAAATCACAATGTTGAGAAATGTATTTCCCAGAAGTAACATATTCAATATTTTTCTTATTACTGCTATTACAAAGGATGTGGGTGTCAGGGTAATTTGTTATGAGTAAAAAATAGTAACAAGTATAAGCAGATAACATATTACAGCACATCATATTAGTCTGTGAAGAGCAATGAGATGTAGAAGTATTTGTCTTTCCTAGTTTCACATAAATCGATCTTTGCAAGAGGAGATCATCAACACAACACAAGTACAACCTAAAGGTATATGTATGTAACCCTGTATTTTAATGAAGTTTTAATGAATAAAGTAAATGAGCACCTGTACAAACTTTGTAACCTTCACAGAATGCATCAAGCTTTAAACATATCACATTTCTGTGATGTTTGTCTCTTGCAGTTAATCTGCCACCTACTGTAGCACAGCACAAAATGAAATATACACAGAGGAGAGGAGAATTAAACAGAGCAAACTAAACACTGGACTCAACTAAAATGAAATGAAGAGCAGAGAAAGGCATAGGCGTCATTGAACGTCCTAATCTTCAGTGACTTTGTTGGAAAGATCTGGAATCCTTGACCGTTAAAGTCAATCTCATCATAATACAGGTCTATTTTCCAGCTCACAGTTTGCTGACAGAGGAAATCATCATACTGGGGAGAAACCAAGCGTTCGCACTTTAAATTACCGGTGACCCCAATGCACGTGCGCACACACACACACACACACACACACACACACGTAAACCCTGCAAAAGAACCCATTAGTTTATCAGATAAATAATCAATCGGTTATTTACTTTTATTTCAAAACTTGACACCAAAAGCCACAGTTATTACCTGGAAACACAAGTTATTTAAATTTAATAAGCAATTATTTTAACTAGATAGTTTACTAGTTATTTACCAATAATCAAGGCCTGAACTTATTATGGGCATAACCCGTTATGCTATTACTCATACATTCAATTCCATTATCTTTACATGACTTCCCCATTTTTACCCTTATGTTTGAGCAAAATTATACCCAAATCAATTACCAAAAAATTACTTCATTATTACTACGTGATTCCCAAACTATAATAATAATAATAATACATTTTATTTGTGGGCACCTTTCATAGCACTCAAGGACACCTTACAGATTAAAACAGTTAAAATACATTTCAAGGAGGCAATACAATAAAAAATCAAAACATGACACAATTTAAATATTAAGATAAAATAGAATAGAGAAAAACAATTTTAAAAAAGCAGTTCATCATGAAACTATAATGCAACGTGCTACCTATTTTCACACTGCCTTACTTTCATTGCCTGATTTGTCGCTTGGTTTAGTGTAGCATGGCTAAATTAGTTATGAATTTTAATAAATTTAGGAGAATTAATACCCAATTATGAATTTTAATATTCATAAAATCAAAAAATTATTCCTCGTTTCAGGGCACCACCGGAGTTGTTATAATCCTAGAGTCTCCGGACCTCTAGGTAGCTTTGAATAATTATACAATTATTACTAGTGATCAGTTAGTTTAATAATCGCTAAATTATCTTAAATCAATCAGTCAGTCTCATATCTAAAGGGTCAATTCTCTTGGCAGGGGCGTGGAAATAGGTAACACACACAGTTTCCTGATCTACAGTGAATTTATTAATAACTAAAGCGATATAAACGGGTGGTTAAATACAGGGAAAATAAACAATGGCGGAACAATGAGCAATGGAGGTTCGATTGTGGGAAGCATTTGACTCATACGGCATAGGAGAACTAATGAAAGTAAGCTATGAGTTTAGGAGTTAAAAGGAAATATTAACATTATGGGACATCTCTGAACACAGAATGTTTGTTAGCACTTACTGCTTGTCGAGGGCCTGCTTTGGCCTGTTGCACGGGTCCCACGCTAGCTGCCCGATCCTGGCTTTTTGCTAGGGATTCTCCGGGGTTCTCCGTGTCTGACTGAAGAAAACGCCATCCTCCGTCTGGCAATTCGGCTGTTTTCAGGTTTCCTTCGTTGCCGCTGGCGAGACCACGTTGACCTGGCAAGACCTCGGTGAAGTTGGCTCGATGAAAAAGCTTAAAATGGAACTTGGTCGTTCCTGAATTAGTCCAGTGTAACTTAAGGGACTGATAACTTTAACAAAACAAAAGAAAGAAAGAAAATAAAACAAACTGAGGGGCAGATCGATGTTGCGGCTTCGCGTGTGTAGCTTCAAGCGAACAAAGGCCTGTTGCGCTGGTAGGAATCTTAGGGCGTTGCCTGGAGAGGCACGCCGGACGCGTGCCGAGGCGTCCAGAGAGCAGAGCGGAAGGCCAGGGCACGAGGGGAGGAGAAGAGCAGAGCGAGAGAGAGAACGACGTTGCGTGTCGCTCTTTTGTTGCCTGGGGCGTGGTTCCCCAGAGGGCGTTTCAGGTTTCCTGAGGGACTGCCTTTCTAAACTTAATGTCTCTGTAGCCCTCCCACTCAATTCCACTGGTTGTTTTTTTTGGGGGGGTTTATCATGTGCATGGGGAATGAATTGGTGAGGGGTTACTAGAATTTAACTTGGTATGTATTTACAGCAACTAACAACTTTGGCTTGCGATACTGGCTAGGGTGAAGAGAGGCCTGGTTAGCTTAAATATAGCTATACTGTCATATGTTTTTTTCTTGCGAGCATAAAACCCCCATGCACATATACTTAGCCCCTATAAATCTTACTCTTGTTTGCAAAAATCACACAAATCACATTACCATCGCACACATATAAATCAGACCACAAACTTGAATGTTGTACACAAAAATATATTTATGTTCATTTCCAGAACCAGGTGAGTTGCCCTTTTAAAATGTCCCCATGGTCCAAATGAAATTACTGAACAATACCCGGGTTTTTTTCCTCAGTTTGTGGTACCACAACGTTGGCGCGCTTGTTGGAGCTCAGTTGCAACCTCCCAGAAAAATATTTTCTGTACTCACGGTTTCTTGGTAACAGAAAGCTTATAGTGACAGTCCTTCCGAACCCATAGGTCCAGTGGAGAGATGCACAATGAAGAAACCCGTCCTGAGGCTCCGTCCGTGCACAAAAACACAGACACCTCCGCCCTGCAACGGCAAGTAATGAGCACATCTACTGCAGCAGCATGGGTGGCAGCATCCAAGGCACACTGGCCAGAAATTCACAAACACTAATGAGCTTTACTTTATCTTGTCTAAACATGTCAATTCCATTACAATTCGCAATGTCCATACTCACTCAGAAACTCGGCGACAAAAATAGGTTTCTGGCTATGTAGTAGCAGTTTGCATGTGGCTGTGGCGTTAGCTCCACTTCAGTAGAATCTTCGTGGCCGATTTAACCAGCTCCAAAACACAGCTCACTCTCCCGCGTTAACAGGTCTCACACTGACAAAAAAAATCTCCTGCCACTTAACTTTTAGGACAAGTAATATTATTAATCCTACGGAACCTACAACCTCTTACAGCTCTGAGCGTATCTATGTTCTTTCCTCAGCTTCCTCTTTTTTTTCGTCTCCATTTCTTTTCCGTTTTTTCCTTTTTTTAGTCCCGCCCCCTCAAAACCCGGGAGACTGCAAAACTGCTTTCTGATTGGCTCTGATTGGATAATGAACAAAACTGACACCAGGCCACCCAATACAAAAGAAAATGACCTGGGAGGTTCAAGGGCTACTCACAACATAGGATATTTGAACACCTCACAAATCATAACTTAATTAATAAATATTAATACAAAAATGTATTACACACCAGGGACAATTGAACTGGCCCATATTTCAGGATATACTGTATTTCTATTAGCAGAACACAGAGGAAACAATCTACATATTTAGCGGGGTGCTACATCTAAAAGAAAAAGAAATCTCTAAAAGAAATCTATTTGCGCGTATTATAATCAAATATTTTCCACAATCAAACGTCAATGGTCAAACGGTTGTACCGTTCTAAGTTAAGCATTTGGTAACAGGAAACAATTGTCAGATTATTGGTCAGGATATTTATACACTGACAGCATTTCCAACGATGGTATGTAATACTTATTTTGTCCACTTTGGGGAGCTCAGGTTACATGAGGAAAGCTTAGATTAATCCAAGACCATCTCTCCTTAGGAACTGGGGAATTTAGTTATTCAGCCTTAAATTCAAGCTGGCGATTAAGAGTATAGTATGACATTTCTTTATCATCATTTCTAAAGGAATTTTGTGAGAAAGTATTGTGAACAAGCATTGATTACACGTTAGATGAAAGAGTGTCTTGCTGAAAATAAAAACACTGCAAAAAGTAACTTATTTAGATTCTTTTCAGCACTAATATCAACAACAGATAGCAACAACATGGTAACATAACTACTCAAATAGAGGCAAACGTAATGAAGTAACTAAAAGATTTAATTAAACTTAATTAAATGCTTTGAGTTTTTGGACTGCAGTCTTTGGTTATTTAAAGTTCGGCTTCCTGGGTTATGTCACACTTTGGTGAGACAAGGAGTATCCCTTTGATGGGGTAATGAAACACAGACCCATCCCAGTTGCCACGGTTACATGTGTGTGTGGGGGGGCAGTTTTGATAGGCTGTTCAGGGAAATGCTAATCGCTGAGAGGAATTTGGAGTAGCTCCAAATTTATTTAATATAAAATGCACAAATCCACACCGTTGTCAATGGATGCAAAGAATGGTGCTTTTGGTGGAGAACGTTCTTGCTAGTCGTTCTTGGAAGAATGAACTCACAATGTCACAAGCACACAAAACGCTGATGAGTTTGAGATGACGCATTCTTGCTGGTATTGTGCGATGCCCCCAGCACAGAGGCCGCCTGCAGTGCTCCGAGGTAACAGCCCGGCTTCATCACCCAAAACAAAAAGGTTTATTGCCAGGTAGATTTTAACTTACAAAGAATTTGCTTTGGTGTAGTGGTGCATAAATAACAATTATATAAAATCAAAGCAACTAAAAAGCAAGTATTGTAACCACAACTGTACACTAACAATGTAATGTCTATTTATAATAATAAAGCAACAACAGTGCCCTTTCATACAACTTCTGTTGTTTATTTTATATTTTTTCCACAGCGCTTCTTTCACAAGCCAAAGATTTTCTGTATATCACAAGCCAGATGTTCCTCGATTTAAGTTAAAATGTTACTCCGAATGTAATGACAGAATAACAGCAGTACAAAAATGTTGACTATCTTACAGTTGTGGGCCTTCCCTCTGCCATCGTTGCTGGAGTTGTCAGCTACATTGGCTGCAGTGATCTGTGTGACTGTGGGACCACAAGGCTCTGTGAGCTGACCGGCCAGCCGGCTCGCTAGCTACCTCCACCTGATTGTGGGGCTTCTCAACTACAAAACGTTTGATCACATTTTCGATTCACTATCAAGTTTTATATAACTGCCGATATTCCACATCTGCACAATTGATTTCTCGCCTCAAAACTTTGTGAAATTAGTGAAAATATTTACGAAAATTGTAAAAGTGGCCTCATTTTCTGCTGCTTTCCTCTCCTCACTTGAATGCTGACATGAATGCTGGGATATCTGTGCTGTCAAGGTCTCACAAGTTACCAAACGAGGTATTCTCGATAAAATGGACGTGTCAAGAACATTTCCGTGAATTTTAACCATTTTAGGCAAAACTCGTGTATTAGGACAGTACTTAGGCCACAAAAGATGACGTTCCACAAGGACATAAGAACACAAGTAGACAAGGAGGCAGATTAAGAAAGGCCCAATATGACTAGTGTGGTCTGAGCATTCACTCTTATTTTTTTTATTAAATATATGCTCTTTTTAACATGTAGATGGCATTGTTGGGATGATAGTTTTTTGCCTCAATTATTCTTATTTACCAGACTCACATTTGTAGCCTATAGGCAGCTCCTTTGCAAGGTCCACAATGAGGTCCCAATGGCTTTCTGTTTTGTTCAGGCATAGTTTGAACAAAATTTGTGTCCTGACAAAACAATGAATAGGACACATACACACGCACACACAGACACACACACACACACACACACACACACAGACTGTGAAAGACACTGCAGTGTGAAGAGAGAATGTGGCTGAGGCAAATGCAGGGAAAAGCAGAGTGCTTTAAAAGTCACTTACAATATGGAGAGCCACTTAGTCAAGGTCATTGTTGTACTGAGTCTGTGCATGTGTGCATGTGTGGTCCTGTATATGTACATATATCTGTGTGTCTGCCTAGTGAATACAATATTGCAGCCATTTTCAGCTATACCAGAGTGCAGTAAAACTATTAAATGTCTGACAGAAGTGCTGACTGTAGATTACAGGGGCTTTAAGTCTGAGCCAGGCATTATGAAGCCAGTACGCTCCACAAAACTATGTGTCACTTTCAACACCCACGAATGTTGTATTGCATACAACAAGCAACATGTTGTGTTACTTATTCCAGACAAGATTCTTCTCATGCTGCATGCATGCTGTTTGAGTTTGGCATCAGCAGAGCATCCAGCCTTGTTTAGATGTCCCAGCCATAGACTGTATATAGGAAGTGGACGTAATCATCGTGACGTCACCTGTTGGTTTGTGGACTGCGTTATTGAAGCCTCAAGTTTGGCCGATAGTGAGCCGCCATGTTGAGTTTTTGCAACCAGCAGCACAGGACGTGGTCATATTTGGACAAGATGGTGGAGCTAA
Source organism: Micropterus salmoides (assembly GCF_014851395.1). Lineage (NCBI taxonomy): Eukaryota > Metazoa > Chordata > Actinopteri > Centrarchiformes > Centrarchidae > Micropterus > Micropterus salmoides. Next base: position 17,924,920 of record NW_024040152.1, read on the forward strand.
TGGCCATGTGTGGAGCTAACTAGCTTGCTTAGCTAGGTGCATCTGTAATTCACGTTAACTGTCGTTTTAACAGGGCTGGCAATTTTGTCTAGCAAACAACAGTCTTAAAACTAAATGTACTCACCAGAGAAAGTGAACAGCCAACTCCTAATATGCTTTTTCAACGGCGCTGGTTAAATTTACACAGTGCCATGGGTACGAGTCACTCTAGCCTGATTGACAGGTCGACATGGTAACAACTCGTCAATCATAGATAATCCCGCCCTGAAGCATAATCTGCTTTATGGTCTATTTTCCTCTAAATGGGACCATAATTTACTAAATGAACATCATATTGTATTGAAGGAAAGTGTTTACTGAGTTAATAAATCAGCTGAGAAGTAGGGTCATTTTGCCATTATTTCTAATGCAGCAGGACTTCTTTTTGCTACCAGAAGAGTCACCCCCTGCTGGCCATTCGATAAAATGCAGGTTTAAGGGACTTTCGCGTTCGCATCAGTTTGCTGACTGGAGGCTGCCCGCTTGCCCCAGCGGATCTAAACTGAGCATACGATACACATAGTACCATCAGTCTGCATGTTACATAGTGGTTGAAATGGGAAAAAAGAGAGGCATTCAAGGAACAGATACCTCATGTACCTGCATATACCATAAAACGTAGCACACGCACACACACACACACACACACACAAAGACAAATGCATGAAATAAAACAAAATAAAAATTGCAGAATTTTTGTAAAACTGTGGCCCGTTTATCAAAAGTGGTTTATGAGCACTGTTGGCAGCGTCACATTTCACATATCTTAGTCACTGGCCAATTTTCGATAGATTTTCAAGCACCACATCTCTCATGCTAATTCATTGGCTGCAAATATGGCCTTTGTTATGATTTATGAGACTTGTCAAAACACAAGAGGAAAGCCCAGAATTGGTGAAAAAGGGTCCTTGGCCTTATTGCAAACCATTTTCGCATTCATTTGCCTATTTTCAATTATGCCTTAAAAACAAAAAGCTAAATTTGATAAACTTACTAAAAGCAATAAGTGCCAAACTTTTTCCTGTTATCAAAACACAAGAGGGCAGCCCCTTTAACTCTATCAGTCAGCTTATAATGTTACTGCTCATGGTCACATGTTCAACACAATAGAACACAAAGCTACAGAAGGTTGTATTATTGTTATTATTGTTATTACTATAATTTTCCAAATGGCCAACATCTTGCTTTAGAAAACAACTTATGTGGCCTCCCGAGCATTACTCCCACTGAAAATGTGTTGAATATGTAACATCCTGCCACGCACTGTGACTATATATGATGAATTCACTCATGCAACCATTTGAAACACAACAGAAGCTCCATTTAATGTGTTCCTGCATTGCACTACAGTATGATTAAATAGCAACCCAAGTGTTACAAATCCACTCGAGACGGGGATTCCTTACAGCCTGAATGAGGACAGAAGTGGCTACGTGCAAATGGTTCATATACATCACGCCTGGCAATCAAGTGTTCAGGTGATGACTGCTCTCAAGTTCACGCTAACAGCTAAGCCGGGAGGGAGAAAGAAAAGGAGGAGAGAGAGCAAGACAGAAACGATGGAGCGGATAAAGAGAGAGTGGGAATGCAGTTGGGGAAGAGAAAGAGGGAGATAAGGAGCATGTGTGAGCCTCTAACCACCAGCTGACACTCTTCATCTGTTGTGTTCTGTCTGCACGCCTGTTTCACCATCGGAGCACTGTGGGTTTGTCTGAAAACATCAAAACAGCCAGAAAAACACAGAGAGTGGGAGAAAGACAGAGGGAGAAAGAAATAGCGTTTTCTTAGAGAGACTCCGGCAACAGCTTTCTGTCTCACTTTCTCTTCCTTTCATTTCTCTCTGTGTAATATCATTTCCCCACTCTGTCCTGCTTTTATCACCCCCCCACTTTCTGTCTCTATGTCTCTCTCTCAGCGTCTCCTCTCAGAAGCAGAGTTGGGAGTTGGGAGCAAAAGGCAGGAGACAGACAAGATAAAAGCTGTTTCCTGATTCTTCAGCTCGCAGCTTCTCTGCTGTCAGGCGAGAAGACAGCTAGTCAAGACAGAGAATTTCCTGCTTGATGTATCCCTGCACAGCTGCTGTCGCTAACAGGCAGACAGGCAGAGAGAAAAGAGGTGGAGAAAGACAGACAGATGGATGGATGCAGAGGCAGAAAGGCTGGTAAGCTGATATGTAGACAGGTAGAAAAAGAAGCAGACTGAAGATGATCATGTAGACCTATACTCTGACCTCTTTGCTAAAATGCAGACCAGTTTAAGTTTTTATATGTAAAGAGAATAAAACTCATTATAATAACATCTGAAAAAATATGTGAAAAATTAATCTGAAACTGTTGCCAGGGTCACTAACAATGTACCACAGACAGGAAAAACAAGAGATGTACATAACACATGTAATAACCTCAACCTAATTGTAATTGTAACCTTAAAGAGGTGGTATTATGCTCATTTTCAGGTTCAAAATCCTATTTAGGGGTTGTACCAGAACATGTTTACATGGTTTAATTTTCAAAAAAAACCCATATTTTTTGTCATACTGCACATTAGTGATGTGCGATACCACTAAATTCCTATCCAATCCAATACCAAGTAATACCGAGGCTGGTATTGCCGATACCGATAACAATACCAATACCACTACTTTTTACATATTTTATTTCTAGTTTAATGTGACACCCCCCACCCGTTTCTGTATTTATGAGAGAAATAAGGAGTAGGCTGTAGCCTTACCAAGTCAAAATTATAGCTGCATAATGACAAGACATCAAACTACTGTCATATTCTTTAATTATAGCCTAATAAAAATATCCTGCTCAGAACCGCCGCTTCATAACATCATCCTATTATTTTGACTTAATCTCAGATGTTTAGCGAAGTTTGCGGTGTGACCAAAGTATTTCAGCGTCTTTGCTCACACATCACACACAGCATCATTATTACCTTCACAGCTAAAATACAGCCAGATGTAACTGTTTCTACAGTCAGCCAGAGTCAGTATTCAATTGCAGGAAATGTAAAGGGCTGCAGCGGCTCACTTCACAGAAGAAGCTCCGTCAAAGAGCGGTAGCGCAAGCATGACTTTGACAGGCAGAAGGAAAAGTAGTTCCTATGACCCAAGTATAATTAGACCATCCTGGTGACCGTAAGATACTTAATTAAATAATAAAACACACACTCACTCCAAATGACTGAGTTTAGATATCGATACTTTTATATGAGTATCGATCCTGGAGCAGGAAACGTTGGAAGTCCTCAATACAATGGTTAAAAACTGAAATTGATCAACACAAAGATAGCAATACACACATACATCCACCAAACACACACATGCACACTGCTATTTACTGGACACCATCACAGGAGCTAACAGGAAGATGGTTATGCTTCCATTGTTGGGTCTTCCTGTGTCTGTGATGGCTGGTGGTATACTGTACTGTATATACTACACACACACACACACACACACACACATACATGCAGACCTACTCAAACGCTCACATTTCTACCCTGACATTATCTTTTTAAGCTCAGGCTTCAAGCTTGCTGTCTTGCAATTTGTTTGTTTTATCTGTGGGGAAAGAAGCAGATATACTTTAGAGATGAACTGCAAGCATGACATGTTCACAAGCGCCCAGAGCAGACTGGTGGTCTGATGAAGGTCTGGCTCTAATCTCACACACTTCACTGTATTTACCAACAAATACCACTTGTAACAGAGCGGGTAGTGTGAGTAGTGCTTCAGTTTCCTGTGACTTCCCCGCAAAGAAAATCCTCCTGCTTTATGGAAACATCTGACAGCAGGACAATTTAAAGGTTTGCCAGACTTCTTTGTGCTTCCACGGAGTTTAACCACACTGGCTCACTATATTATGGTCTGGCATCGGTCAATGCTCTCAATCAAGCTGTACCGAGACTTTGGTGACCTGTATGTGTGTGTCATGCAGGCAACATTGAAGAAGCCATTTTCTGTAAAGATTTTTGATGTTGCAATGATCTGTTTTCAGAGCTGTAAAAAAAAACCTGTAAACCCACATTTGACAGCACCTAAACTTGCTTCCTAGTTAACGACTCCTTGTTCCAAGAAAGTGTCTACTGTAGACTTTTTTGTTAGCTATTCTGTTTTAAAATACTGCACAAGAAGAACGGATGACAACATACAGCAGTAGTAAATAAAGGCCAGCAAAGTGCGTGCATGTGAACATTCAGTTTGAATAGGCGGTGGGAGATTTTAGAATGTCGGGATTCTTGTTTCAGCATGGAACAGTTCATCTTTATACAAGAGAGCTTGATGAAATTTTTCAGCGTAAAAGCACACCGCACATTAGTTTTTCAGCCAAAGACTGGAATTACTTCAGAAACAAAGTCTGTAAAGATATGAGTGCTTCAAAAGGAGTTTTAGATCGTGCAAGGACAATTCCATCATTCAAAATGCAAGGATGGGAACCCCAGAGCAACAAAAAGGCTACCCCATCATGTCTAAAGAGTGTGAGACGTGGTTCAGCACCGGCTTTGTGGTCCAGTGGGGAGAATGGGATAGAACCCTTGAAGTCTTCTCACACATTGATAAATTATTCAGATGGTATAAACCTTATGTTAGCTAAGTAGGGATCAAAAGAAAACTTTTTGGTCCTGAGGACAAGCAAGATGAACAACAAATAACACCGCAGAAAACCTCAAAGACCTCCACGACGTTGCTGATGGTGACATTGTTCTAATTAAAATGTTTTGTACAGGTACGAGGACATGTGCAGCGGGCGAGGATCTATCGAGCAGCACTAAATATTTTCCATTACTCCAGGATTATGTCGCCAATAACTCATGGGTGGATGACTATGGCAAAGAACTGGGGAAAAGAAATTTAACATTTCTCATTCCTGAAGAAAAACCAGAAGAGGACAAGAGCAGGGTCAAGCCGTTTAAGGGTGCATGTTTGGACACTCTGGACTGCTGCGACAAGAACACATCTCCTAACACTACTATTAGCAGTATTATACAGGTAACGGTAGCTTATTATTTAAACGATATACTGCGGTAAAAAGCTATACAAACGTGTGTATTGTGCATATACAGATGAATGGTGCAGAAAACAACCTCACACATGCATTGACATGCTGCCCTTCTTTTATATCAAAGGACATAAGAGAGAAATTACGCAGAAGCTTTTTAACAAAAATTTTGCCGATGCTCAAAAGTAGGTCCTACGTGGTCTTGGGTTGGTGCCAACGTGTGAATGCAGTATTCGGGATGTTGCAGTAACTGCTCTACAGATTTGGCTGAGGAACCCTTTTCTCATTGCTTTGCTTAAACGGGTAGTTAGAGTGGAGGACAGTGTGAGAACAGTATCTAAGGAATCTCTGGACATCTGGAAGGGGGAACAACACTAAAAAACAATGGGGAATGTGTCTAGTCTACTAAACCTACTAAAGATACATCGTGTATAAGATGAGAGCACTGTTATGTGAAGCTGTTAACAATGCAATATGTGACACAGATGGGACACTATGTTGTTCTAGATTTGACAAACAGGCAGAATGTGTTAGACGACCTTGGGATGGCGTACCATGGTGCAAATGACAGCGGATAAATATGCAGATGTGAAATCTACTCTACTTGATATAGCAAGTGTTTTTCCTGTGAATGATAATGAGTTTCATATGGGTCATGTGTTTTGTTTTTGTACTTTTAGCATTGATTTGTGTGTTTTAATGCTAACCAGAAAACAACATGTCGATGTTGCTCATGTAATACTGCTTAACTGAATCTTTGGTTTGTAAAAACATATTTGCTTGTACTTCTGAAAAGTGTATACTTGTAATCATTGCTGACGGATATGTTGCGTATGTCGTTGGAAATAAATTACTTGAACACAGACGTTGAAGCGTCAGTCTTTGTAACAAAGATCATGGAGGAGGTGATGAGAAATATATAGATAGAAAATGCAGGGGCTTACGGAGGCAAGCAAAAACTTAAAAAGGCCATATTTGACACTACTGGAGTTCGATACGCAGATTCAGACGTAGAAAACTGGCTCATGATGCAAGATGCCTATACTCTACACAAGACGGCTCCAGTGCATTTTAAGAGAAACAAGGTTTTGGTGAATTCAATAGATTGGCAATTCCAGCTACATCTAGTTGACATGCTTATTCTGCTGAAAATGATGGGGTACGCTATTTATTAACGTGTATAGATTTGTTTTCAAAATACGCATGGGTGCGTTGTTTAAAAAATAAGAGTGGTAAATGCGTCACAGCATCCTTTAAAGATATCTTAGCTGAAGGTAGAATACCGCATAAAATTCAAACAGACGAGGGAAAAGAGTTCTTAAACAAAGATTTCGATGCGTTAATGAAAACTAATAGTATCGCACACTTTACCACATCAAATGAGACTAAGGCATCTGTAGTAGAGCGCTTGAAGAGGACTCTGAAATCTAAAATGTTGCGTTATTTAACAGCCAATAATTCTAAACAGTATATTGCAGGATTTAGTCACCTCCTACAATCATAGTTATCATCGTAGTATTAAAATGAAACCGATTGATGTAACAAAAGATAATGAAGATATGGTATTTAACAACTTGTATAAAACAAAAGATAAAAGAGTAATTCGTTTTAAATATGAGGTGGGCGATACTGTAAGAATTTCAAAACTACGCGGCCCTTTTAAAAAAGGTTATGACCAAAATTTTACTGATGAATATTTCACTGTAAAGGAATGCGTGTCAAGGGACCCTCCAGTTTACAGGTTAAAAGACTATGACGGCGAAATATTACAGGGGACATTTTATGAACAAGAGATGCAAAAGGTTGTTATTGAAAAAAAATGGGTCGGATGGCCAGATAAATTTAACTCATGGATTTTGGAAAAACAGGTAATTCAGCTACCAGATTACAAACACACGTATAAATGGATACAGAGGATTTTTTTGTCACCCTGCCCAGCAACTTGTCTTCATTATTTTACCCAAGCAATACAATAGCAAACTTTAGAACGAAACTATCCAAGCATTTACACTTTAAATCAGCATACGAGGTGGGTTTGATAGAAATACAATATCCAAAAACACGCCTTCTTCTTTTTTTTTGATACTGTGTCTTATATAAGGAATTTTACCTTTTAAAACATTGTAAGCTATTTCGCATAATGATACCAAAAGGTCTGGTGATGCAGATTTAATAATATTCACTCTCTGAGATGCATAGTTTGCAGTAAAGACAGGTTTCTTTTAATGGGATCAGACATGTTTATTTACTTTCTCTTAGGCACATACACAACAGGCAGTCTGAAATCATCAGCTTTAAAATCAATCATCAAGTAACCCGTAAGGAACACTTGTGGCGTCATTGAAACAATCCATAAAAAAATGACTCTTCCCAGGAAACATTTGTCTAGCCATTAGCATGACTTGGTATTTATCTCTGGGATTTTTAACAAAACAAGATAATTGGTATTCAAATTAATAGTACAGCTAACTTTGCCTTGAAAAAGCAAATTCTGAACTAGGTATAAACAACTTAAATTTCTATGATGCACATATTTTGTAAACACATTTTGGACCTCAATGTTATTGCTAGCATCATTCATTAAATCATCAATAATCAACTAATTGTTTTTAGCTAAAGGCAACAATGTATCATCACATAAAGAAGATGGCAAGCCTTCAACGAAATTCACATTTCTAATTTTCAATAACTGTCATACAATGGTTGCTAATACGAAAAAATATATACAACATTTTCAATCTGTTTTAAAATGAGCTTATCTGCATTTTCAATCAACATTTTTACAAAATATGTTTTACCGCTATTTGAAGGACCTGACACAATTAGACTAAAAGGATGTTGTAGTCTAAAATCAAAACCATCAGTCTCTAACAGTCATGGTATGGTAAAGTTCTCAGATCAGGAAAAACTCTGCGTTTCATGTACACGACTTGAAGTCTTGTGGCAAATGTTTTATTTTTTAGTTCAAAAGCCTTTTTATTTCTCAGATACTTAAAATTGTCTCCTATTGTTAGGATAGTAGATAGGGTGACATCTATCTCAGCTTAAATCACATCCTAATGTCCGACGCTCATGTGATGTAGGATAAAACCAGAAAAAAAGACTTTGGCCCTGACGGATTTTGTTTACTAGCTAATAATTAAGATGTTGCAGGCAAAACACATGATCGGTCTAAGAAAGTAACACAGAAGACGACAATACAATAAGTAGAAAGAAATATTATTACAATATAGGTGACTGTTGTGGGTGTGGTGTGGGGACAGAGTGGACCCAGATGCAATGCTCAGGTTTGACAGGTTTTATTAGGGGTAAGAAGGGGTTGAGGGACTGGAGTTGAGGGTGAGGTGGATGCCGGGGAAACGCAGGCGCGGGGAACCGAGGGGACAGAGACCAGAGAGCCGGGGGACACTGGGGCAGAGGAAGAGAGGAGGAACAGGAGAACTGGGAGGACGACGTGGGGGTAGCCCGAGGGGAAATGGCAGGTGAGCGAGCCCAGCTGACTGACTGAAGACGAGGGTGAGTGAACCTGGCAGGCAGAGTACAGAGAAAACCAGGGAAAAAACAGAATCACAGACAAAAAAAGGAGAAAAAACAAGGACACTCACCGTCAGCCGGGCTGCCACCACAACAGGTGACAACAACTAACGCCAGTTCCCTAGCAAAGGTTGTGATCTATAAAAAACAAACTCGTTGAAGACATTGAAAATGTGCTTCCTGTAAGTAAACTCTGAACCATGTGTACGCACATAAAGAGGAGAAATGGCGACTCACACGGCAGAAGGATGAAACTGTTTGAAGCTAATAGTCCTACAACTGTGTTATTAACTGTGTTAATATATCGAAATATTACTTCTGAGTAGTATAGGCTTAAAGCCTAAAGCCTTTCTAAATAATCAGACTTATTTGATTGATTCTCCCTGAAGTTCGGTATAAAAAAAAACATAATTTAAGATCATTTAAATACACAAAAAGAACCATGACTGAGGATAATAAACACAAGCGGAGATTCCGTCTGCAAAAGAACACCTCAAATGTTTTGGACCGTTTAATCAGGTATCATATTAATTACTTGTATGCAGTACAATTTATTCTCATAAATAAGGTGAACAGGAGGACAAATTACATTTGATGCCATTTTCAATGCGTCAGTCGAGCAAATACTAGTGCATAGTTTCATACTATATTGTTATCACATGTTCTGTTGTGGTGACAGCCCGGCTGACTACTCACACCCGTGTCTCCGACCGCCACACCTGCCAGCTATCAGCCTCATCGCTACCAGTACTTCAACCTCGGCTCTCCACTCCATCCCCGCTTGATCGTCATCGCTCCAGACTTGGTGCCACAGCTACAGTCAAGCTTTTTATGATCTTGTTCACGTCTGGCTTCTCTGTCTCCTATCTCCCTGAACTAACCCTGTCTGTCTGTTTCCCACCAGGTCCACTCACCTATGTCTCCCGTTCGGGCAGCTGGGCTCGCCTACCTGCCTTCCCCTCTCGCATCGCCTCCACGGCGCTCCCCAGTTCCCCCTTCGCTCCTCACCTGACCGCCAGCCACCACACCCTTTCCCACCTCGGCCTCCTGTACCCCTCGGCCCTCTCGCCTGAACTCCTCCTGCTCTGCCAGCTCCTCGGTCCCCTGCTCCCACGTCTGCCGGTGTCAATCTCACCCCTTTTTTCCAGCCCCTCTACATCCCTCTTTTTCCCTCAATAAATCTCTGTTGAAACCAGAAGCGTTGCATTTGGGTCCGTTCTGTCCATAACCATAACATGTTCGCCCCTGTTCCTGCAGATCTGTTATAAAGGGAGGGGAGCCTCGGCGTTGTTAGTACACGATTGAAGAAAATAAAACCATCATTTAGTTCACCTCTACCTGATAACATTATTATATAGTATAGATTAAAGTATAGGAAGGGATAAAACATCGGATCTAGATTCTCATGTGTTGCAGGATAAAACCAGGGGGAAAAAAAGACTTTGACCCAGAGTTACGCACAGCTGTCGCAGATAGAGAATGCAAACTCGGTTTTATCATCAAACCATTTAAACTTCTGTTTTTTACGTATCACATCTGACATATTTTGTTTACCAGCTAATAATCAAGATGTTGCCGGCAAAACACAAGAGTGAGTAAGTTTCTCATGGCTTCCAGTGGAATTTGAGGACCTTAGCCTATAGCCTATCAGCTTTAAAGGCTGTCCCTCAGACATCCCGTGATGCATAGCAGCGGCGGGAGCTTTGTTAAAAAATACTGAAAAACGTCCTATTTGCATGAAATACAAAAGATACTTTGTAATCTATGTTTTCTTAAATGTTTCTGGTTAGAATATAATGTTTTTTTGTCGGTAATTGTCATTCCTATGACAGTTTACCATTGAAACCATGACTATTTTATTTGATGGCCTTGTGACCGGACAAAGCATTGACAAGTGACTACATGTTATATTGCTACCAAACACGTGCTGTGGACAAACTCTTGAAAACTCAGAGGAATCTATTGGGTTAGAGGTGTTTTGTTGAACTAGACTTGTTGTTGCAGTACTGCAGCCCCTATGGCGGGCGATGTTGAAAGAAAAACACCAGAAAACAGTGCCGGTCACATCAAATTCTCCGAAACTTTGATCAACTAATAGGGCTTAAGGTGTTTCATTGAACTAGACTTGTGACTGCACCGAAATGTGCGCATCCCACGCAGAAATAATAGTAATCTCTTAAGGATTAGGACAACTGCACCAACTCCAGCACCTAGAACAAACACATTTAAAATGGCTCTCTTCAATGTGAGATCTCTGTCAAGTAAGACTTTTATCTTAAATGATTTTATCTTGTCTGCAAATCTAGATTTTATGTTTTTAACTGAATCCTGGTTGCAAATGAATGACTATAGCCAGCTAGCTGAACTGTGTCCGCCTCAGTATGATTGTTTTAGTCAACCGAGGGTCAGTGGTCGTGGTGGTGGGCTAGTGAGCGTGTATAGGAAATATTTAGAATGTCATCAAGTACGCTGTGATGAATTTAACTGCTTTGAAGTTCTCACTCTTAAACTTGGAGGGCTGCAACCTATCATATTTGTTATAATTTATCGTCCCCCAAAACCGCCTCAGGATTTTTATCAGAACTTCCTGAATTTTTATCTACTCTGGTTTTAAATTATGACAGAATTGTTCTTTGTGGCGATTTTAATATTCATGTTGATGAATGCAACTGACTTTTTAAATATGGCCACTTCTTTTAACTTCAAACAACATTTCAAAGGGCAAACCCATAACCGTGGTCATACACTGGACTTGGTTTTTACCCTGGGTGTCAGCATTTCCTCTGTGGAATTAGTGGACATGACCATATCTGACCACAGATGTATTGTTTTTAGCTGCGATTCGCCTGTTACTCATGCCGCCTCACCAAGCTCTGTGTGTTCTCGCATCCTTAATGAACAAAGCGTTTCAAAGTTTTGCGCACACCAACAATCTGGTCGATCACTTTAATCATATCTGCTTGTCGTCACTAAATATTACTGCTCCTCTAAAGGTTAGGCCTATGTCTAAAGCTAGTAAGCAACCCTGGATAAATGACAGCATTCGCAGCCTAAAAAGGGAATGCAGGAAAGCAGAGCGCAGATGGAGTCTCCAAGTCCATTACCTCAGTCTGAAGAATTTATTAATTAACTACAATAACATGGTTAAGGATGCAAGAACACACTATTTTTCTGAACTCATTACTACACATAAACACAATCCCAGGTTTCTGTTTAAGACTGTGGATCAGCTGGTAAACCCAACCTCTCCTTGCGCCTCAGCTGGAAGTAATGATGACTGTGAATTGTTTTTATCTTATTTTACCAATAAGGTGGTGTCAATCAGAGCCTCTATTGGGGGTAATAGAGCAGCCTCTTACTCAGAGGTTCCTCCCATCGACTTGTCTGAGCTTTTAAAAACAGTATCAGTATCACCAGTATCACCTTCTGGCTTTCTGCTGTTCTTCCTTGGGGCGGGGTACAGCTTCCCCCGGGACATGCGGTCTGGGGTCCTTTGTGCTTTGAGGGGTCGCAGGGTGTCCTGGCTTCTGGGGGTAGGGGTCTCTGCGCGGGTGGATCCGATTGCGGTTTGGTGGGCTGCGGTGGGATTGTGGGGCGATTGTCGATGCATCTTGATGCATTATGCTTTTTCCCTGGGCAGGGTCTCTGGATGGCTGCTGGGCGTTTAGTTTGTGCATTGGAGTCCGGGGGAGGCATCTCCTCGTTGGCTTGGAGGGACCTGTTTGCGTCCCTGTTTTGCTTCATTGGCCTCGGATCCGTGCTTCACCATTTCTCTGTCGGCCAGTTGTTGGACCCCTCTGGATACTGAGGTATATAGGTAGTTTTCGGGATGTGCAATGTGGGTGCGGGGCAGGGCTGTGCTCCGGTTTGTTCTGGGTTTGTGCCTGGAGTTCTCGGCCCTTGACGGTTGGGTGGGTTGTTGGTGGCATGCAGCTGAGCTAGTTGATTTTGCCTCGTTGCTGGTTTGGCTGGTGTTGCACGGCATGGCGGCCTTAGTTTTTTCCGGCGGTTGGGGGGACGGCGGACTTTTATTGGCGGGTGCACGGTGACCTGTGCGGCGCATTTGCTGCCGGGCTGGGACTTGCTGCTGGTGTTTCTCTCCGCTGGCTTTTGCTGTCGTGTGGTTCCGTTTGCTCTCTCTCGTTTGCCCGACCTCGCACGCGGGATTCGTGGGGGGCTGCTGGGCATTGGGTGTCGCCGTGCTCGCGCAGTGTGCGCGTTGGGCTCGTCACTTGTGCATTGGTGTTGATGATTGCGTGGCATTTGGGCATTTTGGTTGTTCGCTGCGCGGCGGTGGGGTGCTGGGTGGGGGGGGGGCACTGGTCTATGTTGTGTGCGCGCCGTGGTCGGTCCGGGCGCTGCTCTTCCGCGGGTTACGCTTTTTGTGTTCCGTCGGCATTACGTTGTCAACTGGCATTTGGGTCGGGGTCTTCTGCGTTTGCATCGCGGTGCATCTGGGAGTCTTTGTTTTTTTGATTGATTTATTCTTTTTCTTTCTCCCACCCCTATTGGCTACTGGGGTTCTTGCCTGCCTGTTGCTGGGGTAGGTGTGGCACAGTCGTGGTGTCCCACTCTCACTAACAACTACATTCTTTAACAGACTTATGCGCACACACGTACACACACACACATACAGACACATTCACCCACACGCACACAGACACACACAGAGACAAACAAATTTAGGTTGTCCCTGGTAGAATTATTCCTGATGCTTTGCTTTCTTATTTAAATTAATTATTATTCCAGCTCTCGTGGCTGTGCTGTGTTGCTTATTTAGTGTGTGTGACTGTTTCTTGTTTTCATTTTTCTCTTAGTTGTCTTACTATGTCAGCGGTTTATTGCTGCTGTTCGGCTGGTTGTCTTTTACTATTATTATTATTTTTATTGTTTGTTTTTGTTTGTGTTTGTTTGTTGTTGTTTTTCTCCTCCCCAAGCCCCCCTGCAATTGGTGTTTCCCACAGCTTTTCCCTGTTCCCCACCTTCCATCCCCCTTTCCCCCCTTCTCTTACAGGTGTTGTCCTTTCTCTATGCTGTCTGTTTGTGCCCCTCCATCCCCGTGTCTCCCCCCCTGTCCGGCCCGGTGACAAATCAATACATAATTAAATAAATAAAACAGACAAAGGAGTATTTTAATACTCTCTTGTTAAAGTAAAATCTGTCTGGCACAATATGGTATCCAGGTCATTATACTCTATACCAGGCTGCTGGGCAGGACAGGTTTAAAAAAAAAAAAAAAAAGAAAAAAAAAAACAGTATCACAAATGAGAGTGTCCTCCAGCCCACTTGATGTAATACCTACAAAGTTTTTACTGAAAGTAATAGATTCCGTTGGGCCCCATTTGATCTCTGTTTTCAACAGCTCCCTATCTACTGGTTGTGTCCCTGATTATTTTAAAACGGCTTGCGTGAACCCACTTTTAAAGAAACCTGGTTTAGATCCCTCCCTCCCACATAATTTTAGACCAATTTCAAAACTGCCTTTTATTGCAAAGATTCTAGAAAGAATTGTGTCCAAACAGCTGCTCACTGTACTGGAAAATAACAAATTATTTGAAAAGTTTCAATCTGGTTTCAGGAAGTACCACAGCACTGAGACTGCCCTGCTTAAAGTCACCAATGACCTTTTAATGTCTGCTGATGAAGGCATGTGCTCAGTCCTGGTACTCCGGGACCTTAGCGCTGCTTTTGACACCATTGATCACAACATCATGTTAGACAGACTGAGGCACTGGGTGGGGATCTCTAGTACTGCCCTAGAATGGTTTTCATCCTACCTGTCAAATAGGAAGTTTTGCGTGTCTGTAAGCAACTATGTTTACAGACACATGTTTACTCTTTGTTCTGTCCAGTTAAATATGGTGTGCCTCAGGGGTCGGTCTTAGGACCCATTTTGTTTTCCTTGTATCTGCTTCCCCTTGGACATATTATCCATAAACATGGCATTTCTTTTCATATTTATGCTGATGACACACAAATATACTTGCCTGTCAGATCCACAGACCCTGGAATGCTGAGTTCACTTAACAACTGCCTTTGTGAAGTTAAAAAATGGATGTCAAATAATTTCCTCCAGATGAACTCAGACAAAACAGAAATCCTGGTCAGTGGGTCCCAGCAGATGGCAAAACAAATACTGCCACCTGCTGGTTCCCTAGTAAATCACATTAAGCCTGTGGCAAAGAACCTTGGTGTTTGGTTTGATAGTAATTTAAATTTCGAGCAGCACACCACAAAGCTTGTTCAATCATGTTTTTATCAACTTAGAAATATAGCTAAAATTCGATCTTTGTTAACTTTTAAGGACACCGAGACCATTTTACACGCCTTCACCTCATCATGTCTGGATTATTGCAACAGCCTTTTCACCTGTTTAACCCAAAAATCTATTGATAGACTCCAGACTGTCCAGAACTCAGCTGCCAGGCTTTTAACCAGAACAAAGAAATATGACCACATTACTCCTATTTTAGCTTCATTACACTGGCTCCCAGTATGTTTTAGAATTGACTTTAAAATTCTATTGATTACTTTTAAAGCTCTTCATGGCCTCTCGCCTTGTTATATTTCTGACCTTTTAGTCCCATACACACCAGCACGTACCTTGAGATCCTCGGGCAGAGGTCTGCTGTCTGTTCCAGAGTCTCGACTGAAAACTAAAGGGGACAGAGCGTTTGCTGTCAGGGACCCGAGGCTCTGGAACAGCCTGCCCGAGGAAACCAGGTCGGCTGAGTCAGTGAACTCTTTTAAGTCCCTTCTTAAAACATACTTTTATAGGAGAGCCTTTCCCGATCTTATTTGACTTTATTTTATCCCTTTTATTTTATTGTATTTTACTAATTTTATATTTATCTTAAACGTGTATTTTAGTCTTCAATGTTTTCATGCTTTTATCTTGTATTGTTTTTGTATTATTGTCTCTTGGGTATTATTGTCTTTACACTTGTTAAAGCACTTTGTAACTTGTTTTTGAAAAGTGCTCTACAAATAAAGATTATTATTATTATTATTATTATAAACCCCAGAAAACAGTTCAAGTCTCACACAATCAACAAGTTACCTCCAAGGAAGCAAGATTCTCTGCATTAGCCTATATGTTTTAAAATCTAGATATTTGTCCCATCATATTAGCAAGGCATAAGGATTATAATACGCTATACTTTAATAAATTTATTTGTATACAGATAACTTTAATATCATGAATTTCATAGGGTTCTTAAATGTTTGTGATGCGCATAAGGATTATAATACACTATACCCCCCCTATCCACGTCATCCGCCCCTCCCGATTTAAGCGCGTTTACGAGAGCGCGCGCGTGGGGGTTCGCAGGAGCGCGCAAAGATGGCCTATATTTACTACTTACAGCTACAACTGAATATGGAGGCGGGGGCTACAGGTATTATTGCATTCTGGACTATCACTTAAACCTGTAATTGAGTCAACACCTTTTGCTGTGCCCTTCCTCTTGTATGGAAACGTGGTCTGAGCCACATGACGGTGGCGGCAGAGTGAAGTTATCCAGCCTGATGAAAATTCAACACGTGCTTCACATTTATTGCATTTTAGAACATATCCTTTGGCGTCTTCTGTTCCTCAGTGCTTCCTTTATGTGAGAATGTATTTCAGCACTGCCACTCTGCCTAATGAGCACACACCTGAGTGCACATGTGCATACTAGCGCACACACACACACATGTTGTGTACCAACGGTGTGGATTTGTGCATTTTATATTAAATTTGGACTACTCCAAATTCCTCCTCTCACTCTGGAAGAAAGAAAGGAGGGGGGGGTGAAATTTTCCCTCCCCAAGTGCTGTCTCTGAGCAGCCTGATCGTAAAACTGGCAACCTTTGATGCCGCAGCAAGATAACGCGGTGCTTGACTGTTAAACTGACAAAAGGAACATTGACCAGCGATTACTGTTTTCCTGAACAGCCTATCAGAACTCTTCTTAAAGAAAGGGCAGGAAACCCCAAACTGCCCCCCACACATGTAACCGTGGCAACTGACCTTCCTTGTTGTTTAATCACCTCACATCAAAGAGATACTCCTTGTCACGCCCAGGTGTGAGAAAATCCAGGCGCCAGGGACAGCCCTGAACTTCTTTATGTAAACAAAGACTGCTGTCCCCCAAAGACTCAAAGTATTACCTTGTTTAATTAAACAATCTTTTAGTTACTTGATTACGTTTGCCTCTATTTGATTAGTTATGTTACTATGTTGTTGCTATCTGTTGTTGTTATTATTGCTGAAAAGAATCTAAATAAGTTACTTTTGCAGTGTTTTAATTTTCAGCAAGGTTAATGACATTCCTTCATTTTATGTGTAACCAATGCTTTTTCACAATACTTTCTCACACAATTCCTTTAGAAATGATGATAAAGAAATGTCATCCTATACTCGATTAATTGCCAGCTTGAATTTAAGGTTAAGTAACCAAATTCATTCCAACCAAACTTCCCAGTTCCTGAGCAAAAATTGTTTTAGGATTAATCAGAGCTATCCTCATGTAACCCGAGCTCCCCCATGTGGACAAAATAAGTATTACATGCCATTGTCCTAAATGCCGTTAATGTATGTCACTCGGTATTTATCATGACCAATAATCTGACAATTGTTTCCCTTATCAAGTGCTTAAAACTAAGAACGGTACAACCGTTTGACAATTGAGGTTTGATTGTGGGAAGATATTTGATTATAATACGCGCAAATAGATTTTCCTTTCCTTTTTATAGACATATTAAAAGTTTAGAAAGACAGTCCCTCGGGAAACAGGAAATAGCCCGCCCCGCCAGGAAACAAAGGACTGCCCTCTGGGAACCACGCCCCATCGGACAAAACAGCGACACACGCTGTCGTTCCCTCTCTTCCTCTTTTCTCCTCGCTGAGCTCTGTTGTTGTCTGTTGTTTCGTTTGAAGCTACACATGCGATGTGCCACGACTTCAGTTTTTCCAGCAACTTTACTTGTTTTATTTTCTTTCTTTTGTTTTGTTAAAAGTTATCAGTCCGTTAAGTTACACTAGTCTAATTCAAGAATGACCAAGTTCCCTTTTTAAGCTTTATTCGTCGAGCTAACTTCACCGAGGACAGACCAAGCCACGTGGTCCCACCAGCAGTAACAAAGGACGACTAACACCTCTGACCCGAGACAGGGTTGGGAAGGCCCCACTGCGAGTTTCTCCATTAAAGCCGACAAGAGACAGACCCCTGGAGCAATTCCCTGGCAGAGAAAGCGACTGGCTGGCGGCTTGAAGCTGTCCTAAATGAGAACGCACGGACTCTGCCAGTGTGAGGCCGTCTTACTAGCAACCTGGTGGGGAGAAACACAAGCTTTAAGACCAAAACCCTGCATTCTGTGGCAGTGATGTCCAATAGTTGGTTAATCCAGCATATGTAATCATTGAAACGCCTAGACAAATTTAATTGAGTTATCATCTAATTGCATTCATTAGCTGCCGTATGAGTCAAATTTTCCCACAATAGAAACCACATTCTCATTGTTTAGCCATGGTTTACTACTTTGTTGTATATAACAGCATTTTTATATCACCTTAGTTAGTTAATAAATTCACTGTAATCAAGGAATTGTGTGTGTCTAAGTCCCTGCCATGAGAATTTACCCTTCATATGAGATTGACTGACTGATTGATTTAAGATAATTGAGCGATTATTAGCTAATTGATCACTAGTGAATAATTGTATAATTATTAAAATGCTACCCAGAGGTCCAGAGACTTTGGGTTAATAACAACTCCGGTGGTGCCCCGCGAAACGAGAGATTTATGGATTAATATTTTCTGAATATTAAAATTCATAATTGGGTATTAATTCTCATAAATTTATTAAATCATACGTAGCTTTAGACCTGCTACACACACAAACACACTCTCACAAACAAAAACACCCAGGTCACACTTTTGGTTGCAGATTCCACGCAAATACACACCAGTCACGCGGTTTTCAATCTTACATGTTCCACTTTAATTATTCAGTAACACTTCCTCAGTTTGGTCATGTGTAGTGACATTGATGGTGTTCCTGAAGCACTGCCCAAAAGACAAGCTTACTAAGTTATTTATCTTGTATTCTTACTGAGCAAGTTTGTGTTCAGTCTCTTAAATTCACACAGCGCTGCACACGTCATTATCAAGCAAACTCACAAGCCTCACAGGACAAACCTCACAAACTGATCAAAGCATGATACATGCCTGTACATCTTCACCCTGATAATGATTTATACAGGGGTTGGTATCACCTTGAATGAAGCCAAATAGTTTAACCAGTGTAAAACACGTTTGTGCATGCCAGCTATGGTGATAAAAGTCCGTCTTACACAGTGAGATTACCTGCTGAGGCTGATAGCCAGTATTACTCATAAATTAACCTTTGGTGAGCGGTATGGCTCCTCGCTTTATGATGGGAGTCGTTTGTTCTTGTTTTAAATGCATTTTTGACGTTCACGTCTGTAATAGCGCAACCATGGTGCTTCATAGCTGCAACCATGGTGCTTCATAGCTGCAACCATGGTGCTTCATAGCTGCAACCATGGTGCTTCATAGCTGCAACCATGGTGCTTCATAGCTGCCACTGTTCATGGTCTCGCTGCAAAACAGATTATTTATTAGTTATTCTGTCCCCCAAACATCAGAAACTGGTAGGACCAAGAAATGTCTTTGCTCAACTTGCCGTATCCTTAACTTCCCATCAGACAGGACGGCCAGACACATCCCATGAGAGTACAACTTTTCCTTCTTTAAAAATATAAATCACTTGACACAAGTGTGTTTTTTTTGACACTTTCTGAGCTACAGAAACATACAGGAAGAATACTGTCCCATCAGACATTGCTGCTCCCGCCCTCTCTCTCTCAATGGAGCTGATATCATTCTCTCATTCTTTTTTCCCCACATCAACATCATTGTCATCCCCTCTCTTGTGTCTGCCTTTTATATAGTGATCCTCTGACTGTGGACAGTGTCTGTTTCTCTACTCTCTGCCTTTGGGATGTAGGCTCTTTTTTGCGTGTGTGTGTGTGTGTGTGTGTGTGTGTATCTCCTCCAACCCCATAGGGGCTTGTATATGAGTCTGGCCCTCTCTGCTTGCCGTTGTTATGCCAGCTTTGTGCCTTTGAGCAGCTGTGAGTGTGCATTTATGCCCGTGAATGTGTGTATGTGTATAAACCTCCATGTGTGTGCCGTATGTGCATTTGCATGCTGTAAGTGTGTGTATAATGTTTATCGTGTGCATGTGAGTGTGTGCAACTCTTTTCTGCCAAGACCCAGCTCATCTCTGTGTCCGTCCATTGTGTCCAGTGCTGTGTTCAGTGGCTCTGGGAATTTGGCCGCTATAGAGGACAATGCAGAACAGACAATAGTTGGACAATACATGGATACTCTGTGGTGCACCGGGAAGAGACACCTAGCATGTACTTATAGCACCAGGAGTTTGAGTGCACATTACAATGTTCTCATGTGCCATCTCTCCAAACCTTTCTGCCATTCTCTATTGTGTACAAGATGTAATGTCCTAATCAGGGCGTGTAATAATACCTAATTAATTTTGAAATATATTGCAGTGCTATAAAAGTACCAGGTCCAAATCTGACTTGCAGCCAAGGCTGTGAGATGTGTGTGTATGTGTGGGGTATTTAGCCATAGCCATCATGCTATACATCCCCCCTCCCCCTCCAATGACCTCCTTCGTCCAGCAGAAGCCAACTGGCAGCTTGACATCCTGTATCTAAAATCTATTAGTCATTCTTTCTCCGTCACTCCATCCATCTCTCTGTCTCAATAAGCCATCAGTGGTTTTGGTTCTGATCCAAATCAATCCTGTTCTGACACTGACCCGAATCATTCATCTCTCCCCGCTGTCTCTCTCTATCTTTCTGCTTCTCTAACAGAAGGAGTGTGTAGCCAGCTGCCAGCTAGCATCAGTCATGTTGTCAGGGTCTGGCTCTGGGGCTGCTGTTGCCTTTGAGGGCACGTTCTGCCACAGGTTTCTCTTAAAGTCTGTCCCTAAACAGTTCATCAACTGACGGCATTTAGCGGTGTTGGCCTTGTCACGTGGTTTCGGAGCAGAATTTTAGGCTGTGCAAGCAAAAGTATTTCAATGAGTTGAGATGATTTCTTTGACTGAAGGTGAAATAAATTAAAGTCTGTGACTGCCTTTTAAATATTCTGTTTTATTATGCCAATTTTGTCAAATTGAAGAATAT
This sequence comes from Micropterus salmoides, assembly GCF_014851395.1. NCBI lineage: Eukaryota > Metazoa > Chordata > Actinopteri > Centrarchiformes > Centrarchidae > Micropterus > Micropterus salmoides. The sequence continues at coordinate 17,945,718 of NW_024040152.1, forward strand.
TTCAGAGCAACTTAACAGCAGCTGAGATGATGACCTGTGCTATTGCCTAGTATATTCAAGGAATTTGTTGTTTCCATGTGTCTTTATTTAATAGATATTGTCTCAAGGCTGTGTTATTTTTTTCTGTTAGTTATATTATGAATGTAGGAGCCTTATTTTGAAGGTGAAATGTGGGTAGTAAATGCAAAGTCAAATGGCAAAAGAGTATGAGCATTTGAATGCCAAAATATTTTTCTTTGGTGTTCTTCCAAACAAAGCAAAATTTCACATTTCATGTCACGGGCATATGGTTTGTCAGTACTTTGTTTTAAATTGTGTTTAACATTGAGTACTATTATAACGTCTTATCTGTACTAAGTTTGGGAAGGAGGTGTGTAAGATAGCAAGGATTAGGTAATTTGTGTTATACTAACCAGCAGTTAACATTCGTTGGTTATGATGGCTTTGTTATTCCCAAAAAATGCTGATCTAATTCTGTAGCTACAGCAGCATATATAAGAATATGTATGTTAAAATAAAGAGGGTTAAAACTGCATGTGTGATTTGCACTATTTTTGTTATGTTTCATGTTAACTACAGATAAAAAGGGACCATTTAATTTTAAGTTAGATGTCTATGTGTGGCACTCTATCAGAGCTTGTTGTTTTGTTAAGTTTAATTAAAAGGTAATTCACAATTGGGGTATAATTCTGGAGTCTGAAAGGCTACAGAGCTATTTACTCTTATAATATTAAAGAACAGTAATTTTTTTGTTGTATTTTACAGGACATTAAAACAATGTTTTATAATGCAAAGGAGGCTATAAACTGAATTTTTTTATTGCCGACTATGATTCTCACCGTGCTGCAGTGATGGAGAAATGTACTCCAGAGTGTGTCAGTACACCATGACATCACTGGTGGGTTACAGGTGCAACAGTGCACAGTTTTCAGCCTGGTAATCTTATTCTTTACACACTGCTTAACAAAAAGCATATCGCCTTTTCACCGCTGCTTTGTTCACTCATGTTACATGAATCATCACACTTTTTTATTTGCAGAACTCCTACATTTTAGTCTTTTGTTACTAAAGTGGTTGATTAAGCTTCCTCAACGGAGAAAAACTCCTTTTTGCTGATGTGGTCAGTATGGTAATGCACAGCATGAGCAGCTGTTTCAGGTTCATGAAGGCATAGACAGTGATATCTCACTGAAAAGGCTGAGCTTCATCTTAGTGCCTGGCTCATATATTATTTTGAGATGTTTATGGTCTTTATACATAATGTTGAATCACGTTCAAGCTCATTGTCTTGACCTGTGCATCAATACTGTGTGTCTGGCAAACAGCTGTTGAACTCCTCAGACTCAGTGCCAGAGTAAGCAGCTGCACCTTCTTCAACTTCTAAGCACAATGATTAGCTAATAAGTACCTAAACTAACATCACGTTCTCAACACCAAGATGCGAGTCACATAAATTTAAAATGAGATTTTGACTGTAAAAGCAGCCGCATTGTGGAGTTAGTATGTTTTTAATTCCTGTCTTCTCTCTTTTCTTTGCTGTGGCTAATCGTATCCATCTTGTCTCTCCTGCAGCAAATGTCGTTTACCTGCTGTCTACTCGCCAGGAACTTCAGAAAAGACTATTACATAATTAAGAAAAGATTCACTACGCCACACTCATGTCGTCTTTCTCTGTCACCCTCTCCTTCTTTCTCCAAACCCCTATACTACCCACCTCTTGCATTTCTTTTTCTCCCTCCTTCCCTTCCTGTTTCTCTGAGATCAAATACAATCTATCTACCCGACATGACAAGCAGTTAACAGCTCTTGCAGGCCTTCAAGATTAAAAAATGTAAAACTATTCTGCTTTTTTAGACGTATTTCCCACCAAAGCCCACAGAGTCTCCTCCAGATTTAATTGGCCCTATAAATAAACTGTTCTGCTGCAAAAGTCGTTTAGAGGGAGAGAAATGGAAGGGAACACACAGAGAGAGAGACAAAGAGACAGAGAGAAAGGCGGTGAGTTGCAGAGACAGAAGGACAGACAGAGGAGACAGACAGAGTCAGGATGTGAATTACCACAGAAGATGAATGTAATTCTTGCCTGAGCAGTGTTCAGACAACTGACTTGGGATGCAGACAGACAGTGATGGCTTCATCAGAGCAGCTGAGAGAAGGAAGCTGAGTGTGTGCATGAGAGAAAGAGGATCGGTGTGTGCCTCACAAGAAGACGGAGGTGACAGAGAAAAACAGATGCGGACTGAGGAAAAGAGCAAGTAGGTAGGTTTATTGTCACACTATAACAAGTTATAGAGTGAAATTTAGTTTTGTAACTTCCTTCTGCTACATAGCAGACAATATACAGGTGCTGGCCATTCAAAAAGTGAAACTTGGATATTATATTCATTCATTACACACACACACACACAGATATATTTCAAATGTTTATTTCATTTAATTGTGATGATTAAAACTGACAACTAAGGAAAATCCCAAATTCAATATCTCTGAAAATTTGAATATTACTTAAGACCAATACAAAAAAAGGATTTTTAGAAATGTTGGCCAACTGAAAAGTATGAAGATGAAAAGTATGAGCATGTACAGCACTCAATACTTAGTTGGGGCTCCTTTTGCCTGAATTACTGCAGCAATGCCGCGTGGCATGGAGTCGATCAGTCTGTGGCACTGCTCAGGTGTTATGAGAGTCCAGGTTGCTCTGATAGTGGCCTTCAGCTCTTCTGCATTGTTGGGTCTGGCGTATCGCATCTTCCTCTTCACATTACCCCATAGATTTTCTACAGGGTTAAGGTCAGGCGAGTTTGCTTGCCAATTAAGAACAGGGATACCATGGTCCTTAAACCAGGTACTGGTAGCTTTGGCACTGCGTGCAGGTGCCAAGTCCTGTTGGAAAATGAAATCTGCATCTCCATTAAGTTGGTCAGCAGCAGGAAGCATGAAGTGCTCTAAAACTTCCTGGTGGACCTCAGAAAACACAGTGGACCAACACCAGCAGATGACATGGCACCCCAAACCATCACTGACTGTGGAAACTTTACACTGGACTTCAAGCAACGTGGATTCTGTGCCTCTCCTCTCTTCCTCCAGACTCTGGGACCTTGATTTCCAAAGAAAATGCAAAATTTACTTTCATCAGAGAACATAACTTTGGACCACTCAGCAGCAGTCCAGTCCTTTTTGTCTTTAGCCCAGGTGAGACGCTTCTGACGCTGTGTCTTGTTCAAGAGTGGCTTGACACAAGGAATGCGACAGCTGAAAGCCATGTCTTGCATATGTCTGTGCGTGGTGGTTCTTGAAGCACTGATTCCAGCTGCAGTCCACTCTTTGTGAATCTCCCCTACATTTTTGAATGGGTTTTGTTTCACAATCCTCTCCAGGGTGCGGTTATCCCTATTGCTTTTACACTTTTTTCTACCAAATCTTTTCCTTCCCTTCACCTCTCTATTAATGTGCTTGGACACAGAGCTCTGTGAACAGCCAGCCTCTTTAGCAACGACCTTTTGTGTCTTGCCCTCCTTGTGCAAGGTGTCAATGGTCGTCTTTTGGACAGCTGTCAAGTCAGCAGTCTTCCCTATGATTGTGTAGCCTACAGAACTAGACTGAGAGACCATTTAAAGGCCTCTGCAGGTGTTTTGAGTTAATTAGCTGATTAGAGTGTGGCACCAGGTGTCTTCAATACTGAACCTTTTCACAATATTCTAATTTTCTGAGATACTGATTTGGGGGTTTTCATTAGTTGTCAGTTATAATCATCAAAATTAAAAGGAATGAACACTTGAAATATATCAGTCTGTGTGGAATGAATGTATACATTATACAAGTTTCACTTTTTGAATGGAATTACTGAAATAAATCAACTTTTTGATGATATTCTAATTATATGACCAGCACCTGTACATTAATAAAGAATCAATTATGAAAAATGGTAAACAGAAATAAACTATCATCACTGGAACAGTGCTGAGGATGAATTAGAGTTTAAGAATCTGATAGTTTGGGGGAAAAGCTGCTCTGCAGTCAGGTGGTGTTGCAGCAGAAACTTCTATATCTCTTCCCAGAAGGCAGCAGGGTGAACAGGCTGTGGCTGGGTGGGTACTGTCCTTCAGTATCTTTTGGGCTCTGCACAAGCACCTCACCTCACCGATATCACTGATGTTCGGGAGATGGATACCGATAATCTTCTGAGCAGTTTTAATCACCCGCTGCAGACCCCTCCGCAAGATGGGGAGGTAAAAAGAAACAAAGACAAATGTTTACATTACAACAGTCTTGCATTTAATACAAATTTGGAAAAGTTTAGTATGTTTGCGATTTTTGTTGAGGCTGTCAAAGATAATCACTGGCTACTAGGCCTGTTACGCCACACATACACACACACACACACACACACACACACACACACACACACACACACACACACACAAACACACACACACACACACACACCAACATTAGGGGTGCAACAGGATATTAAATTCCAAATAATATCCGGGCCACTGTGCTTCAAGGTTCAAAAGTCGCCCAGCACCATGACCTGAAGTTGTTTGATTCCCTTGAGAAATGAAAGCATATTTCTGTCTACTCCTGCTCAACTACATAAAAGTACTTACTAAATGGACAGCATTTATTTGGTGCTTTTTGGCAGCCTCAGTAGGCCCAATTAAGTGAAATATAAATGCTTTTGTATGCTGGTATATTCCACTTGTGATCCCGGTTCTTTTTTGCTTTTGCAGTCTTCTTGCATTTGTTTACTATGCTTTTTGAGAGTTTACCAAATTCATTTTGACGCACCTGCAACAAAAAGACTCTCAAGTCCTAAGACATCTGTACACAAATGAGTCATTAAGTTGAAACCCAGTCAGCAGTATGCGTGGGGTTTAATATATGTTTGAAAGTCAGATATGTTTATGAGCAAGTTTTCAACAGCAACATAAGGCAAGTTAAAAAATAAGGCCAGTTAACTGCTGCTTGAATTGCTGGTGCATCAGTCACAGAAATGGGATAACTGTGTAAAGTTGCAAGAGGAAAAGCCCCAAAAAGCAGAATGACATATGCTAAACATATGCCAGAAATGTTATTGGCGAAAAGGAACAGTGGTTACATTGGTTGTGGTCACAATTTAGGAAAAAACAGTTCATCCCTTGAGAGTGTGTGTTTATACATGAAAAGTGTTTGTGGGTGAGACATTTGTATATTTGCATGTGTATTTATGCATATGAAAAAACTGAGAGAGCAAGCATAACTGTGAGATTTGTGTGTGTTTGTGTGTGAGAGAAAGAAACAGAGTGCAACCATTGCTTTGCAGGGTGTTGACTCTACAGGGATGTGCAGTAACATGCCGTCTAATTAACAATGTCCTCTCGGTGGTGAGGCTGGTTCCCACAGCCCCAACAGCCATGATTAAAAGAGATGCTCTCAAAGGACAGAAAACTCTTCCAATTCACTCCAGATACTTCCTGGATGCTGTCCACACACAATCAACCCTCTCATCTTGACCAGAACGGACGCTCTTTTAACTCCCCGCCTCACTCTGTTGACTGGGCCCTTCTCAAGTATGCATAGACTTTTCCCCGACTTTCTCTCTCGTTCCCTTCATCTGTGCGCCTCTTTCTTCCTCTCGGCTCTTCTTTTCCCATAAACACTCACTCCCTTCCCTCCCCTCTCACTTCTCTCACCCTTGCTGTCTGCCAAGGCTTCACATCAAAGCTGATGATTGGTTTCTAACTGTTCAGTAGGCAGTATTTTATCCTCCTTTGTGTGAAGAGACTAAAATAATCAGCATGAATATGGAAAAATCGGCTTCTATGGTAATATTCAGCCCAGTAATATCCATATCAGTCAAACTAACTTGGCTTAATTTGACTTACATACAAACGGATGGCACCACTTTATTCCAAAGTCCCCTTGGCTTAGAGTCACATTGTAAACACTGACTTTGACTTATGTGTAGAAATATACAAACTTGTCAAGGTTGTTGGCTCAGTGCTGAAATTGACTCATGTACAGAAAGCAACAATTTGCTTCATTTCTGTTGTTTTCTTGGCAGCAGCTCCACCTCCTCATGTAAACTCTCTTCACCTTGGTCTGACTCCTCCATACACTACCACTACTGGTAGAGGTACTCAAGGTTGTTCAAGTGTTTAGAGGCTGTTTTAAGAAGTTTCTTCAGCAAGGTCTCCAACTGAGTTTTAAAGCTGTATTAAATTAATATTTTGTCCTTGGACAAAAGTTTTCTTAAAATATACTCATTTGGGACATGATGAAGTTTTAGGTTTTATATGCATTTAGAATCCCAGTGAAACAATATTTAAACAGCCGATTATAGAGTTAATACTTGAAAAAGAATGATGCTCTCAGTGTTATGAGCACATTTTCACCGGATAATAATAAATGCTGATAGTTACAGTTAACAATAATTATTGTAAAAATGGTTGAATATCCCTTTCAAAACAAATAAAGAATTTAGTTAGAATAAATTAGCTGCTTTAATTAAGGCGAAACTAAATAAACATTTTTTGGGCAAAAGCCAGGTAACCTGGACAGACTACATGTTTTTAAACTGAAGTAAAAGCAGGGCATTCAGCTTGATGTTCAAAACTTTATTTTCAAAGAAAAATACAAAACCTGGGCGGCATGGTGGTGCAGTGGTTAGCACTGTCGCCTCACAGCAAGAAGGGCGTGGGTTCAAACCCCAGTTGCCCTGGCCTTTCTGTGTGGAGTTTGCATGTCTGCGTGGGTTCTCTCTGGGTGCTCCGGCTTCCTCCCACTGTCCAAGGACATGCAGACTAGGTTAATTGGTGACCCTGAAAATTGCCTTAGATGTGACTGGTTGTTTGTCTGTGTGGTGTGGCCCTGGGATGGACTGGCGACCTGTCCAGGGTGTACCCTGCCTTTTGCCCGATGTCAGGTGGGATTGGCTCCAGCCCCCCACGACCCTGTACACAGGATAAGCGGTTGAAAATGGATGGATGGAATACAAAACCCAGCAAATCACATGTGTATATATATATACACATTTTCGAAGCATGTAATAAGGTCTTTGAAAACTTGTCTAACAAAAGGTTTTCAGTAATGGTACCTGTTGTTGTGGTGAAATAAAGCAGAATCACTGCATCTGACACTTCAAATCTGCCACCAGCAGTGTGACATCCAGCTCTCAGATTAGCAGCTACAAATGACACATTACAGTAAATAGCCATTCTTAAGCTTTAACTTCAATCGAAGTCTCCTGCAAACCCTGGCTTCACTGGTAAACTATACCCTTGTTTCAAAATTTCTGAGATGACAAACAAGGTGTCTGCCATTTGGGGTCTTCACTTCTGGAAATAATAAGTTCTGAGTAAGCATATATTGATACTGCAGTATTAGGGGGAATTCATATGGCTCAGTGGATTAAGTCATACAATCTTTGTCACAATGTCCTTCTTCCTGTTGCTCACTGAAATGAATTAAACAGAAGTGTTTTTTATGAGGCAGAAAATGAAGGGAGATATACAGAAGGACTGTAACAGATTGAGGGAGAAAGGGGGAGGGTGAAAGACATATTTCTCTCTCAAAGATTAGAAAAGAGAGATATTTCTGTAACTCCAGGCTAATTCAATGAGTAGTGCCAGATCTCACTGGGGATTTACAGACTTGGCTTCAAAACAATTAGCTGGAGAATGGGAGCTGTTTAAAAGACAAGGAGACGAGGAGATCTTAATACAGCTGTGGGTATTTCCCCATGGAGGAGTCATTTTTACAACCTCCTTACAGTCTCTCTCTCACTCTAATACTGCTAGCCAATCTCCTCTGTCTCATTTCACACAGAAGACAATTTTGTGAAAGCTGCTGTGGGGAAAACAGAGGAGAGAGGAAGAGAAATAGAGAGTACTGCCGACAGAAACTGAGCAGGAATAAAATAAAAAAAAGAAAGATGAGACGGTGTGAGGTCTGAGGAAGTGCTAGAGAGAGGAAGGGATAAACTTTTAGAGAGAGAGATAAAACCACAATTGGAAGGCGGGAGCAGGGAAACAGAGGCTGGAAAAGAGAGAAGGGCAAGCTTAAACAGTGAGACAAACAGCAACAACAAGAGAAAAAAACAAAAAGACATACACCCCAAGAAATAGATAAGGCTCAGCAGAAGGCAGGTTGTCGTTGTCTGGGGAGCTGGAAGATTGAACATTCCTCTCACTTTATGAGGACTTCCTGCTTGCTGCCCTCTATATACCAAGGGCCAATCAGTGACTCCATCTGTCCATGGGGGCCAATCAGTCAGAGCACAGAAGAACTAAGTCAGCATGTCCTTGTCCACACAGGTAATCAAAGACGCTGTTAAAACTCTACCACTGTGAATGGCTTTTCACATGCTCCTAAACCATGGTTTTCCACACTGTAGCACTCCCAGTACAGGGCTGCCTTGAGGTAGCATAGCCCCTTTTCACATGGCAGAAGCTCACTGCAGGCTGAGTTATTGTACTCCATTAACACTTTGACATCAACCGTAGGCGCTGTTGTGGCAATTTTAGCGCTAATGCTGCATTTATGTGGAAGTGAACATAATTACCAGGTTCTGACTTGTTAAAGGTAGAATGAGGGGCATTTGTCGGTCGCTGTTTACAAACACACCATTGAAAGTGTGTGTTACAAAGTCCACAGAGTCCTCCAGCTGATCGAGGCCATTCTAGTCACGGAGAATACGCAGTTAGTCTATTTTTGAGGGAAGCCGCATCAAGCTGCACAGAGCAGATCGAAGTCACACAACAGCATGGAGAATAATCTAATAATTTTCAAAATAAAACACCCTGTACAGACTCCCGTTCGCAAATCAACAATAAATACAGTTAAAACTGACAAAAAAAAGAAACCATTTAACCATGTAGCCTACTTAATCATAGTAGAAGCACAGAAAGCAAATAATTAACAAAATCTAAACATGTGAGCAAAATTAGACAAAATGTTCTGATTCTGAAATGTTCCCAGTGGGATATGCAGATGAGTAGACAAAAGAACAACACACAGAGTCACAGAGAGCCGTTGCCAGTGCAGACACTGTCGGATGGAAATTTTGTTGTCGCTCAACCCTAGCAACACTAACGCGACACAACCGGACTCAGTGGACTTTCCATGTAAAGGTACAGACAAAAGGGAAACAACAGGGAAGTAAAGGGACAGTCAGTGAGAGAGAGAGAGCTTCTAATTCTTTCCCAAAACGACTCATGGCTGTATTAGATCAAAAGGGTGCTTCTACTAAATACTGAGCAAAGGGTCTGAATACTTATGACCATGTGATATTTCAGTTTTTCTTTTTTAATAAATTTGCAAAAAATTTCTACTTTTCTGTTTATTTCTGTCAAGATGGGGTGCTGAGTGTAGATTACTGAGAAATAAAATGAACTTTTTTGATTTTTGGAAAATGGCTGCAATGAAACAAAGAGTGAAAAATTTAAAGGGGTCTGAATACTTTCCGTACCCACTGTATATATGATACAACTGTATCAGTTCAATATGGACCACATCTTTTAATTTCCAATTATTATCCAATTATTAGATTCCATATTTTACAGGACAGTTGGCAACCCTAAGTGACGGACACACAGATAATCATCACCTGACTCCAGTGTTTTTTGGCTAGCTGTTTTGGTTAACTCTCACCTCTCTCATCAACTGATTATAAATTGCTAAATGACCATTCACACAATTTTTACCCTCCTACAAGTGGATCTGCAATCATGCAACCCTCCGGAGTTGTCCGATGATGTGAATGCTGGCACATTACTGCTACCTTCTATCCCCTATGATCGCTGCATAATGGAAAGAATAACCCATTTTAAAATGCATTATGTGAAATTGTGGTTTCTTCAGGACAAAGAACTAAATTAATATACAGATAAAAATGTTGTCATTAACATTTACACAGATTGGAAAATGCAATAGTCCTAACAAACAAAAGGTTTTCAAGACATAATATTCATGTTTGCTACTTTTTCCTCCTGTTTTTGCTATGATGTGTTATGCCTGACAACCCAACAGTGTCTCTTTACAAGTAGCTGTTTGATGCTGTCTGAAAGTGACACAACTGGGAAAGATACAGTAGAGGTTTCTCTACTAGCTTGATTTGATGCCAGCAGTAGGCCAAGATACCAAAACCCTATTACTATTGCTGTCCATTACTGTAAACTGTGTACCTCTTTGACAGCCTGAACAGTCAAAACAAAACAATTATATTTTCTGTGCAAGCTTACATTACGAAAAGGCAAACTTGAAAAATAACTAGGCTACATAACAATTCCTCTTGGGAAAGTAATGCCACAGGCTTCAGCTGTATAACAAAAAGGATTAGTGGGATCAATCACAGAAAGTTTTTTTTTTTTTTTTTTACACATTAAGCAGGTCGGCAGGAAATTACGAATCCTATTCGACCTGAGCCCTAACTTTGAGAAACTAAAATTCTTGTCCAGGTATGATTTTTCTATTTCACAAACAATACACAATCATTAGACTAATAGTAAATGTCAAAGATCTAGGGAGAACTCTAAATGTGTTTAATTTATATAATCCTGACTATTGTATTGTCATGTTCACCTGTCGTAAAAATAGTTAGAACAGCTCCATTGTGCCCAATGTGCCTGTACCTCTTAATCCATTTATTGTGTTTTATGCATCTTGTTTGTGAGGCCGTTATGCAAAATTGTTATTAGTTAGTCTTATTATAATTATTATCAGTATTACTCAGTAACAAACACATCTTTCCTACCTACAGTATAAACACATACAGCAGTTCTCTGTGTTGCAGCGGCCCGTGTCATCAGACTACTCCCACTCACACCTCCTCCTCTCAGCATGATAAACAGACTTCTCCCTGGAGAGAAAACAACAAAGTCATCCAACCTCAACCCTAACAGTCACTGTCACTTTCAGGGATAGAAAGTCACAGGTTACATGAAGCAGAAATATAGTTATTAGATTTTAGACACATTACAAAAAAAATATGTAACAATGTCAAACCAGAAAGTATCGATGATCTGAGGTTTCTTCTGACCTGCAAGGTTCATGGAGGAAAAAGACCTTTTTAAATGTTGTCAGTTTCATAATCTTTGTCGACTAAGCAGAGCATCGGGAAGTTTATTCTTTGTAGAACAACACTAATTTTTAGAAATTAGAGCTCAGGTTGTTAGACCATAACTAACTATAACTAACTTCTCCCTCTTTTCTGTGTAGGAAGAAACTTTATGAAGTATGTGGTGTTGGGTTTTTTTGGCTGCATGATACACTGCTTCATATGTTCTTGTTTTTGTAAAATTATCATATCAATTATCATATTTAATAAGCTCACACATGTTGCAATAATGGTAAAGAAAAGCCATCTGTTTAAGCTGTTTGAAACTGCCAATCAAAAGCAAATATAAATCTTTACATAAAAAATAAACATTAGCTTTTGCCTGTTGCTTTCTTGCTTTCTTTCTTTCTGCCTTCATGTTTTGTCTGTTCTTTGTTGCCTTGGAGGAGTTGAGTATAGTCCCATGCGGCTGAAAAATCAATAACAACCTCAGAGTCATCAACACCAAGAAAAAATGTGCATATCTCCTCAAATACTGGACTTCTGGCTTTCTGTTAACCTGAGGGAAATTGAAAACTCTTTAAACAAGAGTACCACCGTTGTCAGACAACCACTTGCAAATTCAATAGCTTTTCTGCCTGTGTATTCTGCTTTTAAGTCAGAGTCTCCGCATTATTTGCATGTTAAGGTGTCTCTCTCACTGGGGACCAATTAAATGATAAAACAGTTACAGGTTCATTTAAATTCACTCTGCAAGAGGCTTGTATTGATAAATGGCATGGAATTACAGAACAGCAAATAACTGCGGGTAGTGTATATTATTTTCCCTTTTTAAATTAATAAGGTTGCAGAGGAAAATTTTGTGTCTTAGGGTGAGTAGCAATACCTTCTCAAGGGCTGTTATGTTTAAAGAAAAAAGAAGGGAGTCAAATGAAAGAAATACAGAGGGAAGAAGGGGAAGAAACACTTTAACTCTAAACTAATGCGGTGGCTCAACACGTTGTTCAGCTCAGGACACAAGTGAGAAATGAAGTCTCTTATTGTGGCAGCCAACATCATTAAAGCTGCATTAAGCATTTTTTTTTTTTACACTAACACTGAATCAGATGGCTCCATGAATTAACAGCCCAGTTGGCAGCTCTGCTGCTTTCAGACACGTTTCAGCTCCTTCTCTTCCTTTGCAGGACAAAAAGAACAAAAACAATGCTGGTTCATATAAAATCAGGGACAGATGCTCTCAGCACACAAGCTCACAAAAGCTGCTTGTACCCTAGATATATCCTAGACTAGATAAGAAGTGACTGGTGAAGAAGGCAGCAAGCCTTCCCCCCACCGGTGACTGAGAGTTACTTCCTTGTTAAAAGCATCTTAAAAGAGCAAAAGGCGCAGAAACAAACATAACAAACATCTGATAAATCTGTTGGAAATAATAGGCTGCTGAGCTATTAACTTCATGTACAGTGCTTGTACAGGCTAGTTTTGTACTGAAGTGAACGTGACAACTTGGACCACAAACAGCCTGAACTTTCTACTGAACTAAAAAACTGTACTGTAGTGCATTTGAACGGTCATGCGGCTGCTTAGCTAAGAAAAAAAGTGAACAAACTTCATAGTCGATGACTCTTAATAATTGAACTGATAAAAGTGATTCCAGAGACTCTTGTTGATGTGTGATAAAGCCATCTTCACCTTAATAAAAAACCCAACAAAGAAAGCAATCAATAAATAATTGTTGAATTATTGAGCTGATGCATAAATGCAATGTATATTCATTCATTCATCTGACGCTTTCATCCAAAGCGACTTACAATTGCTATATATGTCAGAGGTCACACGCCTCTGGAGGAACTAGGGGTTAAGTGTCTTGCTCAGGGACACATTTGTGTGTCACAGTGGACTTGAACCCAGGTCTCTCACACCAAAGGCATGTGTCTTATCCACTGAGACATCACCCCCTAGTTCACATGTGAGAGCATACATTATTCTCTATATTGTTAAGAAAACATATAATTGCGCTATTAGGTCTCCTAATTTCTGTTACTAGTCAGCAGTGTCTTTGTCTTACCGCCGCTCTACAGATAACACAACACTGTTGTCACTCACTGGCAAGTTTAGTGTGAAACATAGTTAGTGTTGACTTTACACTCCAACTTAGTGTCAAACTTACATTCAATTGGTTCAACTGAATACTAAATACTATAGTGACTTCTGGACTATTCAACAGGTCATCAGAAAGAGAATTCTAATAAGTTTCCCATGTTTCCCTTTTTCTGCAAGATTTGTAAGTAGCATCGTATAGCTATCGTTAGCAATTGTCTAATCCAGTCTGACCAATATACCGCACCAACACTACATATACTATAATGAAAGTGTTATATTTCAGCACTGTGGACTAATACAGAATGTGTTTTTATTGGTCAGGAAAAGGAAATGACACAGGGCTTGTAAACACTTATTATCTTTAAGAATATCAAAGAATGATAGAGATGGAATAATTGTTTTATATGATTCAAAACTCACAGCTACAATATCACTTACAGCAGCTCTTTTCTAAATAACAAGGAGGACTGATTAATATAAAAGCATCTGGAATTTGTATGAAGCATCATCCACTTAGAAGAGACTGAGAGAGGCAGACAGACCAAAACATACACACGCACATAAACACACACACATGCACAGCCATGAGTTAGAAAGGCCTCTTGATGTTCTCATCAAGCCAGAAGGCACAGCAGGGACTGACGACTCACTGTCAAGAGACAAATCAGCGCGCTCACACACACACACACACGGGAAGAGTAATGTCTAAACATTTCCCCTTGAGATGCAGTGGTTCTTTCATCTAAAAGTTAACTGTTTGTGATTCTGTAGGTGGGGCGTGTGAGAAACATTTCTGAAATTTGCTTTTTTTTGTCTGTCCACCTTGTTCAGATGGATACAAAGAGATGGAATGTATGTGTGTGTACACATTTGTGTCTGTGTGTCTTTAGAAAGAGACTGGACACAGGTAGTTACTGTCCTCTCGATTCTTCATGAATTAGAATGACAGATAATACAGAAGTTTATTGATTGCAAAACTACTGAGTGAGCACAGACAAAGTTAAGATGTAATCAGTCTGCCAGTCAAGGTTTGTGAGCACAGAGGTTTCAAGTACAAAACAAGTATACAGGTGCTGGTCATATAATTAGAATATCATCAAAAAGTTGATTTATTTCAGTAATTCCACACACACACACACACACACACACATTTCAAATGTTTATTTCCTTTAATTGTGATGATTAAAACTGACAACTAAGGAAAATCCCAAATTCAGTATCTCTGAAAATTTGAATATTACTTAAGACCAATACAAAAAAAGGATTTTTAGAAATGTTGGCCAACTGAAAAGTATGAAGATGAAAAGTATGAGCATGTACAGCACTCAATACTTAGTTGGGGCTCCTTTTGCCTGAATTACTGCAGCAATGCCGCGTGGCATGGAGTCGATCAGTCTGTGGCACTGCTCAGGTGTTATGAGAGTCCAGGTTGCTCTGATAGTGGCCTTCAGCTCTTCTGCATTGTTGGGTTTGGCGTATCGCATCTTCCTCTTCACAATACCCCATAGATTTTCTACAGGGTTAAGGTCAGGCGAGTTTGCTTGCCAATTAAGAACAGGGATACCATGGTCCTTAAACCAGGTACTGGTAGCTTTGGCACTGTGTGCAGGTGCCAAGTCCTGTTGGAAAATGAAATCTGCATCTCCATTAAGTTGGTCAGCAGCAGGAAGCATGAAGTGCTCTAAAACTTCCTGGTGGACCTCAGAAAACACAGTGGACCAACACCAGCAGATGACATGGCACCCCAAACCATCACTGACTGTGGAAACTTTACACTGGACTTCAAGCAACGTGGATTCTGTGCCTCTCCTCTCTTCCTCCAGACTCTGGGACCTTGATTTCCAAAGGAAATGCAAAATTTACTTTCATCAGAGAACATAACTTTGGACCACTCAGCAGCAGTCCAGTCCTTTTTGTCTTTAGCCCAGGCAAGACGCTCTGACACTGTGTCTTGTTCAAGAGCGGCTTGACACAAGGAATGCCACAGCTGAAGCCCATGTCTTGCATACGTCTGTGCGTGGTGGTTCTTGAAGCACTGACTCCAGCTGCAGTCCACTCTTTGTGAATCTCCCCCACATTTTTGAATGGGTTTTGTTTCACAATCCTCTCCAGGGTGCGGTTATCCCTATTGCTTGTGCACTTTTTTCTACCACATCTTTTCCTTCCCTTCGCCTCTCTATTAATGTGCTTGGACACAGAGCTCTGTGAACAGCCAGCCTCTTTAGCAACGACCTTTTGTGTCTTGCCCTCCTTGTGCAAGGTGTCAATGGTCGTCTTTTGGACAGCTGTCAAGTCAGCAGTCTTCCCCATGATTGTGTAGCCTACAGAACTAGACTGAGAGACCGTTTAAAGGCCTCTGCAGGTGTTTTGAGTTAATTAGCTGATTAGAGTGTGGCACCAGGTGTCTTCAATATTGAACCTTTTCACAATATTCAAATTTTCTGAGATACTGATTTTGGGGTTTTCATTAGTTGTCAGTTATAATCATCAAAATTAAAAGGAATGAACACTTGAAATATATCAGTCTGTGTGGAATGTATGTATACATTTTACAAGTTTCACTTTTTGAATGGAATTACTGAAATAAATCAACTTTTTGATGATATTCTAATTATATGACCAGCACCTGTATAACACAAAATTGGCTGGTTTTGTACTAAAGGCTGACTTCAAAATGCAAATCTCATTTCCCGCCTCTATTTACCACCTTCCTAAACATAAAATGCTTCCAGGAAAATTTTCTAAACTGCTGTAATCGTCCTGGACTTTGTGTTATGATGCCTGTAACAGCTTCTTCAGCATTAACACTGCCGGCTTCAGTAGCTCCTGGGAGGCAAAATAATTTATGTCTGGAAGACACATTGGATCTGAGCTCAAAGACAGGGCCATGCATCAGTCTAAGTAATCTCTGAAGGTCTGAACATTACTTAACATCTTACATCTTTGATGCTGTGTCTTATGACTGTTGTGTAGTTTAGTAGCGACCTGGATCAACCACTCACTGTAAGAACTACTAAGGCCTCCCTTCAACACCAAGTTATTAATGCCCATATTTTCAACATACAACTACTTACACTTGTGTCACTTCAAAATAGTCAAGTATCTATCATTACTCAAATCAAAAGATACCAATAGCTCAAAAGTAAAAAAAGAGGGAGCAATAATGCTCTGAAAGGCAACGAGTGCTATAAATGGCATAAAACTTAAATACTGATGTTCACATAGGCATTTTGGCATGTTACAGAAGGAAAAGTGCAGATGTAACTAATAGAATAAATAAAGGAATAAAGGCTGAATTACATTCAGGCTTCAGCTTCAGCATCCTGTTATTATGCATGCTGGTTCACTGTCACGGCTTAAATGAAACTGAGCCATTGCTAATGTCACTATAGTATAAACTAGCAACAATCTCATTTATAACACTCAGTCTAGCTCACTAACCGTTTCATTATCATCCAGTGCATTTAGCTGTGCTTGTCATGCTGAGCCTCTGGTGAAAGATATACCAATAGTTATTGAAAGGGGGCACATGAGCTAAGGCTGATGTATCACGTTGGCTAAATGAAGACAGTGTAACGTTATCATTTAACGAGGATTGATTACATCAACCCCAAGCTGATAAAAATATCATGTTGCAGTGGGAGTTTAAATGAGTTTCTAGCATGTTGTGTGAAGCTTTCGCCCTGTGTTTCCGTCTCTGTGTGTCTGATTATGTTTGCTCATGAGTTCGAGCATGCGTAAGAGCACATTGCCATCTGAAAACAACACCGCTAGCGGCTGCTGAAAACGACATAATACCCCTTTAAGGTCCAACAAAGATGCAAAGATCCTACCTTTTATGGTACCTCAGCCACCAAAAGAGAGCATTATCATGCATCACCTCCCTCTGCAGTTAGAGAAACATGTGGCTTGCTAGGTATATGGTAGGCCACATGATACAAACAATACAGGGAGCCTTTCATCATAAAATTGCTATACTGCCTCTTTAGTGGTAAAAAAAACTAATTTAACTATAAAATTTACAGTAGCATGAATAAAAAAGGTAACTTTCGCTGCAGTAATTTATAGCAGAGCAGATGACTGGATAGACTTTTCTCACAGAGGACATGTCATAGCACTAAACAGGTGTACCTAATAACATGAAGGATGCCTCCATTCTAGTGACCCAGTAAGACACCTGTGTTTAACAAATCCAAATGTCCAGAGTGAAGACAACACTGAGAACGCCCTGCATGTAATCAACAAGCTACATTCATTGATTCAAGGCAACAGGTTCACAGCAAGTGTGAAGGTGAACAGTCTACCTCACAAAATCGATGTCAATGTACAACAACAGATTTAAACTTCAGTGGGGATCAGTTTCTTGAAAATGACAGATGATGACAATGCATTTCTAATATTTACCCTGACAACTTATCCTTCTTCTACTACAACTACACTTCACAAGGTGGTGTGTGTGTGTGTGTGTGTGTGTGTGTGTGTGTGTAATGCGTGGTGCACTCAAGAGGATTTTCAAATCTTAACAGACAAACACAACTGAAATACAGTAATAACAACAGATCTAACAGATTTTTTATATTTTAATCATAAGAAAGCACACACCACTTGCCGTGATTTCAGAGTAGCGATTTCAAGGACTTGGGATCTCACAGAAATGTGCATGATCACACATGACTTATGTGTGAAAAACTGCAGATGAACTTGTGGCTGAGAAGACAGAATCAGCATGGCTTATACATTTTATAGCGCATGCAAGTACATAACATATACAATTGGTGACGCTTGCCAGTCAGTTTGCTCTCATTGGCTATTTTGGTTTCTGCTTAATATTCCTGTTCCTTTCACACTACATTTTGAAATCGGGGAGACTCTGTCCCAGGCAGTAACATTAAGATTATGTCTATAAATCCCTCACACTACAGGATCATTTGGGCAGATAATCTATTCAGACCAGCCTCAAATCAGGAATCCTACGATTGTCGGGAGGTTGCGAATCCGAACCAAAATCCGCCCAATTATCCTCTAATGTGAGGCCAGCATAAGGTGATACTAAAATGATAAAATCCCACGGCTTCAATGATGTTGCAGATCAAGTCCTCTGTTTGTCTCTCTGCCTCATTTCCCACAACTTTTTTTATATATAGTACATGCTTTTAATTGCCTTTAATTAAGTACTGGCAATCGTTAAGACCTTCTTGCAATCTGGTGTTCTCCTCTGTGTCTTTATCAAATGCTATTACCGCTGTGCTTACAGTAAGAGCAGCTTCTGTTTTCAGTGACTACAAACCACTTTTGCACAATTGTGGATCCCTTAGAGGTGCTGTCATTGGCCTTTCAAACATTAAGTTTGGAATAAAAATGAGAAAAATGGTTGTATAATAAAATTTAAAACGCAAAGGTTTGGGTATGGATTTGGTTTAGTTCGGGTCAGGTGACAATCTGACTGTAACTACAAAGGAATCCTCAATAATGCACCTGTTTTATTCTTTTCTGCTGTTTCTGAGGGGCTTGATATGGCGTACAGTGCAACTGCATGGATCACTCCAACCCTTAAGCTTGATATATTCAATATATCCATCATTGCAGTATAGTTTAGTAATGTTAAAGACCCTGTAAACTTTTGGTCCACCCACACAGGTGATTTCACTTACGCTGGCTAATTACATGGGCGTATCCAAATGATGCTTGATTGACAACTCACTCTTCTTGTTAAGAGCAGTTTGGTGATCTCATGTAATTCCAAGCATATGTCCTCCCACCTTCAACCTGAGCAGAGGCCTAATCACCCATAATAAGTGAAAACACCTGTGTGGGTGAGCGAGACTAAATCTGACACGTTTACTTTAGGTGAGACCTATACAGGAAAAATATTTTCATGAAGCAGCAGTGTTGCCAGGTGTATGATAATCATCATATCTGACAATAATCTAGCCATTTCAAACATTTACAATGGATTATTTTCCAAAGCCCTAAATGTATGATTATTTTGAAATGCCATAGTTTCATTATTTTTACAAACAAAAACACCAGCCTGTTGCAGTCAACTTGGAAAACTCACTTGCTTGGCCTGAGATATGATAATTCTGGAGTCTTTGTTCGATTTTGCTTTTTGGCGCCCAGCAACACTGTGAAGCAGCTTTACAGCATTTCCTTGCAAAGGATGAGGAACAATGACCTCATACACCTCTGACTTAAGAAGAATGACTGTAGACTTTGTGTCAAACAACACCGTTATGAAATATATTGTCTGTGACAGTCTTGCCAAAGTGCTCTCTCCACAGGTGGCCATTTTTTCACACACCAGCCCAGCGAGGGTGATATGTGCTTTTGACCTTTATTTTTCCAGCTCATGAACTCTGACAGGGTGCGTTGGTGCTTCTCTTTCAAGTCCTTTTCAAAGCACAAATGAGAAAGAGATACTGTAAACTCACTAAGGACTAAGAGGCTGCAGTGTTCTCTGATAACTCTGAACTGGCTTAAGATCAATAATGCAGCCATAGCTACAGTACAGTGATGCAATGAACTGACAGGACTCACTGACTAATAGGGTTAGACTGTCTTTACACTGACAGCTGATTGTTTTCACTAGGATGTTCTTCTCTGTGAATTTCAGTAAACTTTATCAAGACTGTAGTACATGAACCCAAGAGCAGGAATTAACTTTTCATTTAGATTTTAGAAGCAATTATTTAATCTTAATTGATATCAACACTTACAAGGACTGCAGGACAAAAATATCCACTAATAACGTTTGTAAGTTCATGAAATGTAATTTCTCTTTGCCTAAGACATAAAATTCTCAGACAAAATTCAAGTACTATATGCATGTATAGTCAGTAGAGCCTATCTCTGATAAATCTATAGAAGCCTATAGAGAGTATGGTATATGACAAGTTAACTGTTTTCTTATTCTTATTAAAAATTTATGTCTTTTATATTATGGGTTTCAAAAAACAAAGGTCTGTCAATATGTTTTCATCAGATTTTTCAAATAAAACTCTTTGTAACCAGCTGACAAACTTGAAAGAGTAAATGTATCTCTCAGTGTTGCCAATACATCATGTGTTGTGAGTTTCAGACTAGACCGATTCTTTATATACACTGATAAAAAAGATAATGTGTAGAGAGAGGTGCATTTTGAAGGATTGCACAAACATACTTTTGCCCAGGGCATCACCACGAGCACACTTCATGGTGAAGAGAGTGATAGAGGAGACAAGTGATGAGGATGAGGAATGAATTCCCAATCAGAGAGAACATTCTGAGGAAACCTATAAAAAGGTAAGGCAGAGGAGTGTGTTCAACTACGACAACAAAGCCAAGGAAAAAATATAAATGACTTTTTTCTTTATGCTATTTCCATACGTGATATATTTGTCATGGCTGGTCTGTTGTACTTTAATTATTGCTGGACGTTACAGTTTAACATTGCTCTTGGAAATCTTGTATCTAGCCCCCAGTCCCCTTACTTAAGTTTTTGAAGCCACATCTCATTGCCTACATCAATGTACTGAGTTTACTCAGCGGTTTGCGAGATGGTTCCTATCATTTAACTATCAGTGCTTGAAGTGGGCCGGTACTCACTGGTACACAGTAATGGCACTTGTACATTTTACTCTTTGGCGTACAGTGCCAGTACATTCTCACCATTCTGCTAATCTCTCTCAGTGGATATAGATTAGGAAGAAGATCGGGTGCGTTTTGTTCACGTATGATCAACTTTTCATCAAGATGCTCTTCAATGTCACTTTTCATGAACCGACCAATCACAGCCTGATTAAGGCAGGACATAAAAAAGGTTGACATGCTACTGCAAACTTTCAAAATGTAGGCCAGAACTGATTATGCATGAGTGGTTGTGATTTTTTTACCATTTTTCTAGCACAAGGAATTAAGGAATGAAAACAACCCACAAAAATAAAACAGCTGTACCTTGAATTACTATTATTAGAGGTGCTCCGATCAGGATTTTTTTGGCCGATCACCGATTGCTGAAAGCAGCATCGGCCGATACCGATCACCGATTGCTGAAAGCAACATCATTAAGTGTTAAAGTTAACAGATGATAAAGTATCATGAAATGACAACTGTTTATTTTATTGCCAGGAAACATGGGCAACAAATTCCACTCAATCTGTGTTAGAGACTTACAGGTGCTGGTCATATAATTAGAATATCATCAAAAAGTTGATTTATTTCAGTAATTCCATTCAAAAAATGAAACTTGTATAATGTATACATTCATTACACACAGACTGATATATTTCAAGTGTTCATTCCTTTTAATTTTGATTATTATAACTGACAACTAATGAAAACCCCACAATCAGTATCTCAGAAAATTAGAATATTGTGAAAAGGTTCAATATTGAAGACACCTGGTGCCACACTCTAATCAGCTAATTAACTCAAAACACCTGCAAAGGCCTTTAAATGGTCTCTCAGTCCATTTCTGTAGGCTACACAATCATGGGGAAGACTGCTGACTTGACAGCTGTCCAAAAGACGACCATTGACACCTTGCACAAGGAGGGCAAGACACAAAAGGTCATTGCTAAAGAGGCTGGCCGTTCACAGAGGTCTGTGTCCAAGCACATTAATAGAGAGGGGAAGGGAAGGAAAAGATGTGGTAGGAAAAAAGTGTACAAGCAATAGGGATAACCGCACCCTGGAGAGGACTGTGAAACAAAACCCATTCAAAAATGTGGGGGAGATTCACAAAGAGTGGACTGCAGCTGGAGTCAGTGCTTCAAGAACCACCACGCACAGACGTATGCAAGACATGGGCTTCAGCTGTGGCATTCCTTGTGTCAAGCCACTCTTGAACAAGACACAGCGTCAGAAGCGTAAACCATAGTAGCCTTTGCCTGGTTACTGTGAACATCTTATAGCTTAACAAATATATCTTTACTGTGGAATAAACTACAAAAACAGAACAAACAGCATCTTTATAAATTTACTACAACCATAAAAACTGCAATAAAAAAAGGCTGTGGCCAAAATATTTCAGAGATAAAGGAGCACAGGCATCATGAGTCGATGATAAACTCTGAAGTAGCTGCTTTTTGTTCTGGAAAGCTCAGGCAGGTTCTGTGGGCTTTAGGGGAGAGAGAGAGGAGTGGAGAGAAGGAGAAGGGCTACAGAGAGGAGTCATAACTGCCTTCAATGAGAATTGAAATGAAATTTTAAATAAATAAAAATAGGCTACAATGTAAATTCCATATTATACAGTCAGTTGTTAATATTACATAGGCTACTATATTCATAATTTCATATGGTTTACCATTTGTAGGCTATAGGCCTTATATCATTTCAGTGGATTGTTTTCATTTTTAATCCTTGTGCAGGAAGCACAACCTACATATTTTACATGCTGCCACCGACTTTACCAGAGGAGAGAATAGCAGTCACTTTAAATACGGCCAGAAGGTTTTTACTTGACTTTATAAAGGTTAAAAATACGGGAGATTTACGGGGATAACGGGAGGGTTGACATGAGAGGAGTAGAGAGAGGAGTGGGGTAATGTGAGGCTACATCCACACTGCTACATTTTTAAAACAGTTTTATAACGAAAACTATCTTTCTCCGTCCACAGCAGCGTTTTAGCTGCGTATCAGAGTTGATCTCTGTCTATACTAGAACGACTGAAAACACACATCTGGTGGCCGTTCAGGTAGCTACACTGGGCATGCGCGTGCCAGTGTAAACATGAAGCAGATGGTCTACTCCACAGTAGCAGACGATTTAGCAAAAGAAGAAATTAATACAGACCAAGAACCACACCAGGCTTTTTTCTTCTTTTTTGCATTGACTGACAACGAAGTGGAACTGTTACTGAAAGTAACACGAGAGTACGAGAGACGGCGACGGAAAACAGACTGGGAGTTGTCGCAAAGTAAATACAGCGACATGCACAGTAGGCTAGGCAAACTGTTAAGTGTTATTTACACAGTACTTATATTTTTAATAAAAATACCAAAACTAAAACTCTGTAAAGCATCGTGTTTTTGCTTTGCATGACTGATAAGACCGACTCACAAAGCCAAATGTGAGTGTCATCGTTTTATAAAGTCCTCTGTTTTCGGGTCAGCAGCGTTTTCAAACAAACATCTTCTGATTCACCGTTTTAATCTGGACGGGAGGCGGAAACGTAGAAAAAGGTCTCATTTTTATAACGAAAACAGAGAGAGAGAGGCAGTCAGCTGATTGAGTGGCACTACCGCTCTTTGCATCAGGAAACTCACACTGAAGGATCAGTCTCTCTTCCTGATGCGCTGTCTATTAAACTCCGGTTGCGGGTGGCGTGTGTGTGAGATGAGCACAGCTGCAACAGTTTCACATGATCGCTCCTGCGTGTTGCTCCACTTGTCTGAATTCTGCTCAACTCTAATTGTAAATGATTATGTGGGCGCATTAATTCCTTCTTGTCTGAGAAGGACTTTGGTGCTAGCTAGCTTTGAAAACCGCTCACACAGCGTAGTGAAACATTTTAGCAGCCGTTGAAAATTTGTCTGGCGAGTATTGCATCATCTGATCGGCTTTTCATATCGGCCTTTTTAGCGACCACCGATCAAACTAGTTAAAGCCATTATTGGCTGATTATGATCGGTAACCGATCGATCGGAGCACCCTTAACTATTATACTAATGGTAAACTGTATACTATTACCGGAAATTATAATCAACACACTTATATTAGCCCTGATCGATTCTTAACCACAGTGGCGTGATATCAGAAAATGGTTTTAATTGTGAAACAGTTGAATCTGCTGCTGAAATGTTACAAATATTATCTGTAGCCAGCTGACTCACATGGCAACACCTGAATGGGGAATAGCTGGCACCTATTTTTTCCCACTGGGTACAATTATATGTGTTCTTGCTTTCTTGCCTGTACATTTATACAAATGAGATTGATTAAAGGTGAAAGAGGAAAGACCTGTTACGTTTGTTGTTTATAATACAGCAGGCATCCATTAAGTCTGTCATCTTGACAACTATAGACAGTCTCCTGTTCAGGTTTTAAGCATGTATGTGGGTGACTGTGCTCATTGGCTTCGGCATGTGTCTGCAGGGGGCAGGGTGTGTGTGTCTAGCTAAGGAGGAAACTCAGGGAGACAGTTGCCACCACCATTTCAGCACTCAGCAGTAAAGTATTGATCTTGTTTCAGCAGCTCTCCTTTTCCACTTCTCTCTCATCACTCTTTCTGTTGCTGTCTTTCATTCTTCTCTTCACTTGCTCTGTTAAATTTTATTTTCTATTCCACTTTCTGTTAGTATGTATTTAATACCTTCCCTAACCCTGAACCCAGTGCAATGTAATTTTACTCCCCTTTCTTTCTTTCCTCTTCCCCTCTCTCTTTTCCTCTCCTTGCTGAGTTTCTCAAATTCTCCCCTTTTCTGTCCTTACCCTCCTCTCATCATGCTGTTTTTCCTCCCCTTATGTCCCTCTCTTCCTGACTCCTACAGATGTTAACCTTGTAGCGCAGTTTCCTCAGGTTGGAGAGACGCACAGAGAGAAGAAGCAATGCAGAGCTCAATACCTCCACCCTCAGGTGATGATGTGAACTTTTCTCTCACAGCTTGACTGTAATAAAATCAAACCTTGATGATTCATGGATTTTTACAGCAGTGCTGTAGAGGGCTGTAAATCATTTTAAGATATCGTCCTCATAAACCTTGGCACAGAATCATCGTTCCCATGCAGACAGAGATGTATGACATCAGGATGCTGCTTTCATGAGTCTCTGTTGTTCACCTGAAGACTTTGAAGGGAACTTAAAGACCTTTTTATTCAAGCAATTATTTTGCTATTAGGCTGAACTGATTTCATATTGAACAAGTAGTTTTTTGTGAGATGTCTTAAGACAGTTAGACCTACAGACAGATAGAGCCACATATAGACTAACAGACAGACAGATATGTTATATAAAGAGCTTACAGGGACTAGAAAAACACAACTCAACATCTGTGAAATCTCAATGGAGTTTCTTGCTGTTGCGACAATAAATTATCTGCAATCCTCCACATGTGCAATCATAATACACTAAGACAAAACACAACAACAACAACAAAACCAACAAACAAGCCATATGATAAATAAAAAGCAGAACAAAGGACAGTGATGCAGAACTATTCCCTTAGCTAAGGCGCTTAGCTCTCCATGGTCTGATACAAGCCATGCTCTGTAACAGTAACAAGGGGCGCTTTCAGGGTATGTGGTAAAAGTTACAGAAGTCTGTATATAATGATATACATGTCTGAAAGGCCAGCACTTCCAAGAATTTCAATCAAGGAAAAAGACCAAAATACTCACATAATAGTCATCGCAACTTGAATGACATTTAGATTACAGTTTTGGATTGAGAAACTAAACAACACAGACACAGACACGCAAGGGTAGCAAGGAGGAGAGGAAAAAGGAGGAGGCAAGAGGCAACAAATGGAGGAGTTAGAAAGAGGGGAAGAAGAAGATGCAATAATGGGAAGGGACAGAAGGAGAAGGAAGAGGTTACAAGAAGAGATTGAAGTGAAAGAGGAAAGATGTGTAGGGAAGAGGAGGAAGGAGGGGGGGAGAGAAAGAGAGGGGCAGTGTAAGGATAGAGAGAATGATAGCTCATGGTAAGTGAGGAGTGTGTGTGAGAGAGAGAGTGAGAAAGTGTGTGTTGTCAGTCTAACTGCAGATTCTGCTCCTTCACTGTCAGCCTGCGTCAGTTGAAATGCTGAAATTGGCATATTTCCCCCCTGGAACAACACACACATGCACACATACAGTTAGTTGCAAACGTGCAAAATGACACTGAACACCACCTCCCTGCATGTTTCTGTCTGTAGGTGCAAAAATAAAACAGAAGGACTAAACCAGAAGTACACATCTGCAAAGCCTGAAAATGCTGCAGACTGGCAGGCAGGATAATATTCATTCAGTGATTCAATGTTGATTCTGCCCTGGTAGGTTTGAACAGCTTTGAAAAGGTGGTGCCTGATTAGTGGTTTGTCTAAATGCTAACTAGTACTGAATAAACAACAAAGATCCAGATTTCAGTTTACATATTTCATTGTCCTCTCTTTCCATCACAACTCATTGCCATGGTTATTCAGAGAGTCAACCAAAAGATAAAAATTTTAAAGTTTAAAATCTGCAAATCACTGCCAATTTAAAATAATAAAGAAAACGTTGAATTTCTTTGGTAAATATTTTAAGAAACATACAGAGGATGAAGGTTTGACTACTTTTACTATACAATAAAAGGTTGAAAAAAATATAGCTATACACACTCATTGTTCACATCAAAGAGAGACATTCTTTTCTTCATGAAATGAATAAATGGACTAAATTTGACAATCCTCATTATTGTATACGGTCTATGGAACATCCACATAAACATGGAGTCAGATTCTGTGGTTTTAAATGAACTTCTATGAAGTTTATATTAATTGTCACAACTTATCTTTGCTTCAGTTTAAGTCCCAGTTGGTTCACATTAATGGGACACTAAAGTGTCCTTTACATCTCTAAAATAAACTAACCCTTCATAAGGAGACTACAAATAATCCCTGCGATGTTCCTAGTAGCTCCACTTCAAATAGCTAGCACATGCACACACATAGACACATAACAAAAACAGATACATACACATGCAATCACAGATACACATTTGAATACAAAAGGGTAAACAAACACTCGCATTAAAATACACACACCTCTTCTGGCAGCAGATCAAGAGAAGAAAGTGTGTGTGTGTGTGTGTGTGTGTGTGTGTGTGTGTGTGTGTGTGTGCTTGTGTGTAGTGAGTAAAAAGAACAGCTTCTTGGACAAATCCAGTCTAAATAATCATCCTATCCTGGCCATCCAGATACCAACACTGTGTCCCATGTGGCTTCATTACTGTTGCTGCTAATTAAGCAGCTCCAAATAAACACCATCTTCTGCCTTCATTAACACAAACACAACAGCATCAACACATGCTTAAACTGGATGTATTTGTTGATGCCGACGTCAAGTACGGAAATACATTATATGCGCTTCATGGGGTAGAAAATTAACACTATAAAATGTATTTAATATTCCTTGCAGAGTTTATATTCCCAACTCTTTACATTTACAATACTATTTTTTCACTTTCTTACCTCTTAGGAGTTATATTAGTAGGCTAATGAAGATGCCAGACTTTCATTTGTTAAATAAATTTATCAAAAAAGGTAAGCTTTTTTAGAAGTTTTTAGAAACATATATTATTTATGATGATTTAATTTTACTTGTCTAGGAAACATGGCTATTAACAGTGGACAACAATAGCAAGAATTATCATTAACCAAAATTTAGCATTGAAACCATTAGCCGATTAGTTTGCAACAATTTCGATAATCAATTAACCATTTAAGTAATTTTCCTTAAATTTAGTAAAAGTCCTTAACTTACACCTGACACAAAAGCGGTGCACAGCGCAGTGCAGGTGTCATTGTTAGTTCCAGACTAACAAAGTTGTGTAAATAGCAAATGTACTTGCGCCCAATGTGCTTGTGCACCCCTAGTTCCAGACTAACAAAGTTGCGTAAATAGCAAATGTACTTGCGCCCAATGTGCTTGTGCACCCCTGGGCATGTTGGTCTTAAAATGAGGTATGGACAGGTGCATTGTTGACACATCGCTATCTTTAGCAATTAACCAACAAAAACCTGGTCTAAAGTGCCGCAGTATTTTCCTGCTATTTAAAGGGTGCATTATTAAGATAGTAAGATGCGCCTACATAGGCACGTTCACAATTCACGTACACTCTGCTTGTTACTCTCACAGGGATGCGCAGCAGCGCTCATCCTCCTATTATTACTCTCTATTACTATTACTAAATATTGAATCGAGACAAAAATCGGCAAGCTGCAGCCCTAGCATTTTATTTTTTTGGAAGGTATGGCATGCTGCTACAATCAACAGATTAATGAACAGATGAAGGCAGATATTAGTAGTAGTAATACCCTCACACCCCACATATACATATTAGGGCTGCAACTAACCATTATTTTCATTGTCGATTAATCTGTCAATTATTTTCTCAATTAATCGACTAGTTGTTTGGTCTATAAAATGTCAGAAAATGGTGAAAAATGACGTTCAGTGTTTCCTAAAGTTCAAGATGACATCCTCAAATATTTTGTTCTTTCCACAGCCCAAATATATTCAGCTTACTGTCATGGAGTAAAGAAACCTGAACATATTCACATTTAAGCAATTAAATTATTAGTCATCATTGCAGCTCTAGTCCACAATAGTATTATAAGCACTGACAGCACATGTACTTGAGCTGTGCCAACATTACTGACTCACACTGGAGGATAACGATATCCTGTACCCATTTATTAACCTCATGACCTTTAACTCACTGTATGGTATAATGGGAAAGATATCCCCCTCCACGACTGCATACGTGGAGAACATTGGATGGTGAGGTGATTTATCAGCTGCAAGAGGGCAGACAACAACTGATCTAGTTTAATTAATTTGAGTCTGCAGTGAAAAGTGTGTAATTACAAAAGAGCTGACGGTGGAGAAATCATTGAATTGAAGTGAATTACATCAGAATTGTTAGAGCAAAATGCTCCGAAGTCCTTTTGAGGAAAAGAGACACTAGATACATTTGTGTCTGTGCATATACACACTGTACATGTCCTTCTGCATTCATACTGTGTCTGCACAGCAGTGTGTGTGTGTGTGTGTGTGTGTGTGTGTGAAATAATGAGCAGAAACATAATGTATGCTGAAATCTCAGTACTTCAATTTAGTCCTCCATTACAGCTCAAAGTGCAGAGAGAGAAAAGCCTTTGATTATGGAGCTGTTAAAAACAAGAACACAATGTAAACAACAGCAGACCGCTAGACTGAACTTGTACGTTTTTCTTTCATCAAAACAGAATTGATCCCAGATTTGCATGCAGAGACATTTGGCTACAAAATGCTTAGAATGTGCAAATGTTTGAGGCGTTTGTTTGAAGACTGCGGCGTTGCAGTTTTTTCACAGAGTTTTGCTTTCACAAAGTGTGAGGTTGATAATGTCAGAGGAGCTGCAGAGTCAGAGAAAAGCTGTGATAAAATGCTTCATAACCCTGTGACTAAAGGACACCTCGCCTCTCTTCTTATAACCCTTCAAATCTCCATCTTTCCCCACTTTTCCCATTTCCAACAGTTTACCCTTGAGTACCCTGTAAGGTAAGACGCCTGTATTCATATCCTATTTTGAAGTCACAGAACACCGGACCAGAGGGTGTTGGAGATAAAGGGGGAGACATTATCTAAACTTGTACAAAGGTTGATGTGGAAGCATTGTAGCCTCACATAGTTTTAAAGGGAGGAAAATAGAGGTTTTAGATAATCTGAGTTTTAATACTGATGTCACAAACTAACAAATTAACATCTTACGTAGAATTTTGCAGTGTTAATGAGTGCTGATTTTTCAGTGACAATTACATGGAGTTGACAAGTTGACTGGAGTGTTGTTTGTTCCCTCATAGAGTTGATGTGTGGCTCTGGGGCAAATGTTCAAAACTAGATGAAGGTCTTAAAAACTGTAGGTGTATGTTGTAGATTCAACTATATATTCACATTTAACACTGTTTGTTTTCAGTTGTTTCATTTGTTTATGTCACTTGATAAAATGCAGTTCAACTGATGAGTTAGAAGTATAGGCTATGAACATGACAATGACTTTGATTTCTCCCCAAAGCTTCCTGAAACTACTTGAAACCTCAAAAGGATATCTTGACACACACTTGTCACATTGTAGAAAAAAAGTTTTTAAAAACGATCTAGCTATTAGGGTTGGGCCGATTGACGATGGCTGACAGACATCACGAGAGCCGGCATCGTGAAAAAAATGTTCACATTATACCACTCTGTGAAAGCAGCTTTTAATGACCACAAACATTTTTATTATTGTTTTTAAGTATGCTTTGCACCTGCCTCGGAATTCTCTTCCCCCCACACTCTGACACACTCACACACACCTACACTTCGGCCACGAATTGATTAGTTCAGGACTCTGGGTTTCATTTGTCACGTGACAGCTCGGCTACAGGGCTGTGGTAAGCAGGCAGCACAGGAAACAGAATTGATTAGTTCACGACTCTCAACTGTGGGTCTCTAGGTTTGAGTCGTTCATTTGTCACGAGACAGCTACTGTGGAGCAGGAATTAACTACTTGTTCACCGCTCACATGGGTCCTCCTCAGTCTTTCATTCACTCGGCAGGCTGAGTGCTGCCGGCGCCGGAGAATGAGAGGCAGGTCGGCTGTCAGGTAACAGTCACTGGACTGACATTATATCTAATATCTATTTTGTGACATTTAATAAAGCATAACGTTATTACAGCGCAGTTATGTTGTGCTAAGTTATTGTTTTAACACAGCCGCAGTAACTTTAGTCCTGCTAGTGTTTAACATTACAGCTAACAGCTGATGAGAGTTGTTCTGGGTCCACTTCAGAGCCCTGACACGGTTCTACCTGGAGCCGAATTACCTCAGAGGTCATCTCCTCTCCAAAACAAACAGACCCGGTCATTAAAACATTAAAACACAGCCACGTAGCAACGTTAGCGTTATCCCTGTAAACAGCTAACAGCTGATCCAGGTCCGCCAGAGAATGCAACGTAACTTTTCCTTTTTATTTATCAACAGAGCCATGCTGTTGTTTCACAGCTCGTGACTGGTGAACAACCTGGACGTCTTTGAGAGCGATGTGCTCATGTGTGTTTCTTTGTCTGCAGAATCAGGACCTGATGAGGCCCATTCTGCGTCCAGACCTGCTGCGTTTATATGTGTTTATTTCTTTGTTCCTCTCTCTGTGCTGTAGTTCTTTAAGACCTTGGTGGCTTGATCAAGATTATTATTAAATTAGTTGAATTTTAATAAGTGTGTTTATTCATATAGTGTATCAAGCTTATTACTTCAATATAGTTACTGCAAATCTGATTGTAGATGAGTAATATTTTACTCATGGATAGGGACGTTAGGCTGCTGTATGAATGAGAACTTTAGAGATAATGAGAGTAATTATATACATAAGCCTTTACATGGCTGGTCTGGTTGTATACTCGGGAAAGATTGTGAAAATGGAAGGATTTAGCTGGAGTAGTGGTGATTACATATTTCTGTGGTTTTTACATGGTTTGAATTTGGCTGTGGACCAAGGGGGGGGTTATATAATGATGATATACAGTAATCAAGAGGTGAATTTGTGCATTATACTTTGTAAAATAAAGCAAGCCAGGCAGCCTTCCGTGTTTGAGAACAGCGCTGTTTAATCGCCCACTAGAGGGCTGCAGCGCCGCAATAACCAGCCTAGTTCAAATGAACGAAGTTAACGAAATTACCCAAAAAAAGATTAGTTCATTTTAATGAACGAGATTTGAATGAACGAGTCTGTCAAAAGATACGAACTTGCCATCACTAATCCACCGCGACGGCAACTTGTAACGCAAGTTAATAGTCTACCAATTTTTTTTACCTAGTGAAGTTTGTGCGATAACACGTGCACTTAAGACGACTGCTGTCCCCCGCGCACCCGATTACATCGTCCATCCCAATGTCTCATTGCAGACATCGTCCGATGAAAATTTTGTAGATATTGCCCAAACCTACTAGCCACAGTAGGGAAGGTTCATTTAGCAGCTACAGCAGCTTATTTACATTACATTTATTAATTTCATCCAAAGCGACTGTCACATGTCAGAGGTCGCATGCCTCTGGAGCAACTAGGGGTTAAGTGTCTTGCTCAGGGACACAATGGTGGATGTGTCACAGTGGGAATTGAACCCAGGTCTCCCACACCAAAGGCAAGCATTTTATGTATGGTTTTTACTTGGAGTTATGACATCATAATGTGACACCTAATTAAAAATTCATGAGTGTGAATTAACTAGTGCAAAATATGTAACCTCCAACAGATCACCATATTGCCATATTTATAGTGAATTATAAAATACATTTTGGTACACAGTAGTAAATGTAAATTCTAGCAGAATAAAATACTAATAGGGTCATTTGTGTTTTAAAAAAAAATAGATGGATAATTATTGCCTGAAGAGATGGGTATAAACAATATTTATTTTTTCTAAAATGTTTCATCATTTAGGCTTTGATATGGGTGTGGTTTCTACCTTTGAAATATGTTTTATGTAAAGTAGCTATAATCAACAATATTAACAGCGTATCACATGACGATGTGCATGTTAAAGTAGTTGCTCATAGTGACAAACCCCAAATAATTACCACTGCCATTCCCCTCAGCTCTGTGGACTTTTATGTCTTTCAGCTCACTGTTTTGGTTTTACAGGCTGTGGAGGTACTGTTTTGGGTCACTCTCAAACACGACTCCGACTGCTAGATGTGTAAATAGTCAAAGTTTTCTAAAAAGTTTGTCATAACAACTTTATAAGGTGATAATATGTCAGCGTTGCATTTACAGCTTGTTTCTGCTGCCCCCAAGTGGCCAAAAATCAGTTAATGCAGGTTTAAACACCCTTAAAAAAGACATTTCTGTATTAGAGTTCACAAGATTCAGAGTTCATAGCAGATCTGTTGTACAGATACCAGAGATGGGGACTCGAGTTTGATACTTGGACTCAAGTCACACTTAAGTCGCACACACAGTGACTTCAGACTCGACTTGAGCCTCGTCCTCAACAGACTTCAGACTTGACTCGGACTTGAGGTGCGGGACTCGTGAACAATGTTTTTTTTTTAGGAAACGTCTTATGACTTTGCTGTTATTCCCCTCCCTGCGTTACCTATAACCTACCTACGTAACACATACTATGTACCTGCTGCGCACGGCCACACGTGAGAGAGGACAACAAACATGTTGACCGCATCATAAACTTTGGCTTTAAAACTTCATACAACAAGACCCAACAACAAAAGAAGCGCTGAATACTAAACAGGTTAGTAACCTGAAACATGTTTAGCTCAGCATTGGCAATCTAACGTTAGCTTGCTTCTTGCTTTAGCTACGACCAACGAGAGGTTAACTCCTGGCTGTCATTTGTTATGAAAAGATGAATGAGCATTTGTTTGCTTGCCAAACTTGTGGTAGTCGATTAACATAATCATTTACGTCCCACTGGCTGCCATCACGTTAATTACTGACGTTGGCTACAAACAGGTTACAGGTTTATTGTTGATCATGCAATGTTACAATTTTATTTAGTTAACATTACACTGGGTTTGAGAGTCTGGGGGATGTATTGACTTACAGAATTTATATACGCTTTATACGCTGTCATTAGTTGTAGACGCATTGCACATTAGGCTACATGGTTGTGCTCTGTAAGTGAAAAACAGGTTACAGTTACAGAATTACTTAGATATACAGTGTTCTAAGCTGCTTGGATGGAATGCAGCAGGTGATACAACACATTATAACCACGAGAGACTAGAGACTTGACTTGGACTCTAGCTCAAAGACTTGAGACTTGACTTGGATACTAGCTCAGAGACTTGTGAGCATCTCTGACAGATTCTTTAGCAGCAATATGAAACGAATCAAATTGCAATGATTTGATGGTTCGGGTGTTTAACATGAGTATCTAATTGTTACCGTTTTCATTTAGGCAAATTCTTAGGCTAAGGGACAAAAATAAATACATGAAGGCCTTCTTCAACTGTAAATGCATTTGTTAAGGCTGATCTGAATCTGTCACAGTCACTTTTCTGCAGCATGGCCAAAAGCAACCCAGTGAAGCAGCAATGAACCTATCCCCCCCTTGTGCTGGACCAAAAAACAGCCTCCCCAAACCCTCTTCATACTTTTCCGCATGGTTAGCACAGCATGCGGGTTTGAAGGTCCACTGAAACCAGATCCAATGAAATTCTTTTAGCTAGGGAGTCCAGACTCACCTATTTCATGGTAGGAAAACACTGAGGCTACAAATGAAACAGATAAAATGCTTCTCTTTCTGTTCCATACAAAATCATTTCCATTTTACATCACTCTCATATAGCGAGTGGTGAATGACATTTCCGCGGGCCAACTGTTAAGCATGGTCTGCTTCACTTACACACACACACACACACGCAAAGATAAAATGCATGTGTATGAAAACAAGCTGTCTTGTCCCTCATAGCTCTCTGTCTCTGTCTAACTCCCACTTGTGCCCTTTAATATTCTGAAGCAAGTCAAACTATTTTAGGTGCCATTTGCTGCTTGCGTGTGTCCAGTGCATATCACAACAGAGCTAAACTGCTCTGATTGTAACCTTCTACATGACATAATTATCTTTGAGTTTGAGATAAAAACATTTTTTAATACCACACTGAATGACAGAGGTAGAGAATGAGGGGTTTGACAGCTGACAGGTTGTGATTCATACTCAAACTGACAACTTTGTCAACATGAAGCATGTGTTTATAGCCAATAACTCATAGGTATTTAACATCACAGGGCAGTACATTGTGAGCTCCAAGTTGGAATACATTTTCAGAAATCAGGATGACCTTTTTCGAATTTCTTACAATAGTCATAGTGACAGATAGAGTAGCTAAAAACGTACTTTAGCCCAGGCGCAAAACCACTGTCAAATGATGAAAAGGAAGCAAGTATTAATGAAGACGTAAACATAAAGAGGCAGTCAAATCTTGGCAGCCAGCTTGCGTTCTCCTATACTATCTTATATTTCATCAGCTTTCACCCTCCACCACCATATGTACAACACATAATATAGATGTTTTTTATTTATATTTCATCAAACAAATTATGATGGTGATGACAGGCAGACATTCTATTTGACTAAGAGCTGTTTTTTGCTTAAGTGCTGTTAAAGATATTTTTGCAATAAGTTTGTTCAAATTCAATAAACCCCCAAAACTATTGAAGCTGACTAGAAAGCTGAACATCTAGTGACTGGCTGTGGGGGTCTGATGCAAATAAGAGAGTTGCGCTGAATAATCTGGTTGGATAAAACACAAATGCACAAAAAACATTATTTATAACAGCATACCTCTCAAAACTAGGCAAATACAGTACTCTCAATCCTTTTAAACAGGTACAAAAGAGCTATTTGATTATGCTATAATTCCTGAAACCATTTACAACAGCAAAAAAGAAAAAAAAAAAACAATTACACTTCAACACTAGGCAGACACTGTTAATCAAAACTGAGATCCATTAAATTACCAATACTCCAACTACAAGTCCCCAGACTCAAACAGCACAACATTCACATGTTCCTACAATAATCATGATTTACTGAACGAAAATAGGCACAGACACAGAAGCTAAGGAGATATGGTCAGTTTTTAGCTGAAGGATTTCCCGAGTGCGGTATGATTTAGCAAAGAAGGGAACTTGCAGGGTTCTTTAAAGAATAAGCTTTCAGATATAGGAAACAGGAAGTTACTCTGAAGTTCTGACTATCCCTCGAGGGTTATTCCACTATTAGAAAGCTAAGAGAAGTACAGACCATGTGGATGAGTGGAGCAAAATTTCCTGCGGGGAAGAATGAGCTAAGAGTCAGGTAATACGGCATGCTGCATGGGCCAGAACACTAGGATGGACCATGATCTGGATGTATGAGGTTATAGCTCTGCTAGCAGCATGGTTGAGTTTTCAGTTTGAAGCGGCTACATGCTGCAGATCTATTCCAGGGTCCTTGGCAAGTGGAAACTTGGTATCATTTATTCCTTCATCCACCACTTTCCCACTCCCCTCCTGTTTCTCCAGCCATCTAGCAGGAAGCCCATCTCTCCCTCTCTCTTTTTCTCTCCCTCTCAACCTTTCCCTCACTTAGCCACGTGGAGATGGATGGACAGAGTGTGCAGGAGTCCTTGGCTGAACTGCAGAAGTGCTGACGTGGCGCCAAGCCCTCTAACAGCGTAATGACGCCTCTATCTATCTCTCCATGATGCACTCTCTCTCCCTCTCAGATGCATACACACTCACAGGTGCATGTACAGATAGGTACTTCATAAAAAAAGGAACACTTACTAATGTAGGACTGCACATATACACAGAAAAGTGCACACATGCATACGTTATATCTGCACACAGATTTATGTGCTGTACGTAAAAATGCGCAAACACACACATGTACATGTGTACGTGCACATGTTAACAGCAGAACACACAACTCTCTATCACTGTCTATCTAATGACACCTTTATCACTCCATCCAGTCTCCTATACAATCAGCATCAGTCTCTATTGTCACACACAGACACTCAGATCACACTCCTACCATCACCATCACCATCACCATCACACAGATGCACCCACCTACACACACACACACACACACACATACACACACACACAGGTCAGCTCAGTGACGTTGGAGTGTGTATTTCTCTTCTGCCTGTGTTAAAGTGAGTCATCTATCCTTCCACAGCTTCATTACAACCTGCAAGGGCAAACACTATCTCTCGCTCCCTCTGCCTCTCCAGATGGAGGGGGAGGGCGATAGAAATATACAGTAGATAGAAAGTGAGCCCCCCTCCCTTTGTATCCCCCCTATCTTCCTCTTTCTCTCTTGTTCCCTCATCTCTATATTTATCTTCAGTCTCTATATCTATTGCCTTGTATCTATGTTTTCAATCACACGGTCTTTGTCTCTTCCTCGCTCACGTAGCCTTGAGCAAGTGCCAGTGTGGTTAAGCAGCTTGATGTAAACATTTTAACCCACTGAACAATGCAACAACATGAATGCAACAGGAGTAGAGAGGTACACGGACAGATATAATCAAAAGTATGTGGACACTCCTGTCTACATAACTATTTTTTTGGGGCATTATTTTTGAAGGTTTGGCCCAATTAAGGGGAATCTTAATGCAACAAATACAATGATAGTTTGAACCGTTTGGGAAACACTGTTTCAACACGACAGTGTCCCTAAGCACAAAGCGACATCTATAAAGAAGTGTTGATGAAGAACTTGACTTGCCTGCAGAGAGCCCTGCCACTGCCCCCTGAAGAGTGGAGGCTGTTATAGTTACACATTAAGTGTTTTTGGAATGAGATGTTCAAAATGTCACATATAGGTGTAATGTTCAGACAACCACATTGTGTATATAAACAGAATGATCAGTGTAGACATGCAAGGTTAAAAAAAGAGGTGTTAAATATGGAAAATTTAAAAGGTCATGTTTCTATAACGAGAGACAGGAGGAAAGGCAGAGACACATGAAAAGATAAATTTGCCGTGTTTCTACCTGCCTCTCACTGCTCTTACAGAAAGCTTGTAGAAAGCTTAAGTTTTTGTGGCCCTACAGAAAGCATGAATAATGCATCAGTGAAACCTCTTATTCTCTAAATTTTAAATGGCTAGCTGTTATCAAAAATAACCTGATCTGTGGAGCATTAGCAGACTTGCACGCAACAGAGTGACGTCTAGAGTATACTATAGGAAAGAGAAGAAACTTGGCCCAAGTTCCTTGCCAGTGTTCAGCAGAGCCATCTTAACTGCTCACCAAAACACAAAAGTTACATGATTGACACTTATTTATTTATGAATACATTTTCTAATTAGCATAAATGCTTTGGCTTATCACCAGGGCGTGAAATGTGTTTTCACAAAACACAGACTTTAGGTGTTTCAACTGGGACCCCAGAATAAGACAAAAGACAATGGGATGACTCACCAAAAGGTAGGAACAGGATTCAAACCTTGGACTCCCTCTACTGGTTCACAGAGCAGGCTGATTGAAAAGCCTCTGGAAATTGTTGCACTGTCGTGGCTCTTCAATGGAATCACACTGCTCAGCTGCCCTATGAAAATTAGCACAAGCAGTTAGAAGAGAAACCAGCCAAATGCTGAAACTCTGAATCTGGAGCAAACTATGCTGATTTTGTCTCTTATAATCAAACAATGGACCAGCTTTTAATCCTCTCAGTCACCACAAACAAAACACGTAAAAAGCAAGATGGCAGCCATAAGGGCAACATGAGATGCTTTTTTTAATGGTTTGGGTGAAAACAAAGGAAAATGTAGCTCAGCAAGGAGTTTAAGAGTTAAAACAATTAGTTATAAGATTCCTATTGATCCCTCCCCAAGGTCTCCTATCCAAACAACTACAGACAGGCTCATTACTCTAAAAGACAACCTCATAGACAGTAAGGACTGATAAAGCTGGATCAATGCCACTGATCAGTTCCCACCACAGTATTGATAAGCACACAGAACTAGAATAGACAGAAAGGGCATTCTCATTAAATGAAAGCTTTCAAACAGTCTTTTGGCTGCTATACACAAGGACTAACTTATGGGGTGTGATGTAATTATCCCCTCTGCCACAGTTTCAGGCAAGATAGTTGAAATCTCGATTCATTATAGCGAATTAATAATCCCTAAAATTAAATCGTTAAGGTATTTGGCCATGCAGTCAAAAGAGATGTGCATCTTTAACAAGACTAACAGTCCATATATGTCACGATAGTGGACCAGTGAAGCTGTAGTGCTCATTACACACCACAAAACTAGTGGTGGTGAAAATTGGAAACGTTGCTTCTCTTAGAGCTGTGCCACTGGTAGAATATAAAACATGTCAAGTTTGGCAGGTTCGGAGTCCATTTTTAGGGCCCACTGCTGTGATAGCCACTTAATTTCCACTTTCCAAGCCAAACAAGTTCACTGGCCCAGACTACTGCAAGTATGCTGAATGACTTTGAACCACTAACAGCTATCACACCCATCCTTTGTAAAACCATGGAGAGAGTTCTAGTCATCTAACATCCTCGGGGCTCACGCACTTAGACTCTCTTCAATTTGCTTACAAAGTCATAGAGGTGCAGATGGTGCACTGTTTATATGCCAGATTTTTATTGGTGGAACTTTCTTCAGCTTTTAACTCTTTAAAGACACATATATAAACTGAGCTCCATGTTGACAATATGATATAACTACTCCAGCACGGCTACTAAATGGACCTTGATGTGTCATTGTTGTTATTGTGCTGGCACACCGTGGTGGGATGGCAGAGGTTCAAAACAATAGTCCTTTTCAATTTTACTCTATTCTAAGAGGAGCCCCTACAGGCTCGCCTGCAGGCTGAAGCCTAGTTCCTCATATCTCTTCTTTACTCACCTGTCGGTTACAGAGTGTAACAGTCAAGTTACCTTACCGGGGTTTCTGTCACTTCATGTGGCGTCATGAATAACTTAAACTCCTACAGTACGCCCATGGGAACTGTGCGGAAATGTGAGCTTAGGGTGGATTGTTTGGCAACCCAGGCACTTCCCTCTCTTCAGCTACTACGCCTGCTACGCTAGTAGTAGCAACAGGCATGCTACTGTTAAATTGCAGAACTGAACATTAAGTAGGTTTATAGTTGTTGCTTTTTTCTCTGTTATCATGGGTGACTCGGACGTGGCCGGGGCCTTGACTCGCAGGAGAAGGGCGACTTTTGCGGCGGGGAGAGGCGCGAGTCTGCTGCCGATGAACGGGAGGTCTGCGGCGGTGCGTCAGAGCTCAGTGACCGCTGACATTAGCACAGTCAGTGGTCAGGGACAACGTGACGGTTCACTATCAAAGAGTGACAAAAAGAAACGCAAGAATGACATAAGTGACGGACTCTGGTGAGTGTCAAACAAACTGCTGAAGTTTAGAGTTTAGTTTGTTTTGTTAATTAAATATCCAACGTTAAGCTTCAAAAGGCCAATAGCTAACTATTTACTTAAAGCTAGTATTATTATTACAGTTTTATTAATGTCGGAGTTGGGTCAACAGTTGTATCACAGCCACGGTCGTGTAGGGTCGCCCCGAACAAGCCCCGTTGATTTTGTTTCTCTTGTCGCCCATTCAATCACAGATTCCCAATTTTTTTTAGCACTGCTTAGCAGAGTGACAAAAGCACTTAACCTGCATGGCTAGACCAGGAATACGTGTGTGTGTGTGTGTGTGTAATAGTAGTAATAATAATAATAATAACAACAATTTTCTGCTGATAAGGGACCACACCGATATTTTTATTATTGAGTGTAGGTTATTGTTTTTGCAGCTTTTATCTACTATCTTTTCTTCTTACCAAACTGCCAGCACATCTGGAGGTCAGTGTGTATGTGTGTGTCATGGCACACATTCTGTGACCTTCAATATCATAGTCTTTAACAGCTTAACTTTGCTCTGGTGTTCGACTTTCTCTGAATCCTGTTGCTAGCTATCTGCCAGTTTGTGCATGGATGTTACACGCCTCAGTGACAGAATAGTGTAGGTTCCTAAAAGAAATAAAAGAAAACTATTTGATGTGCAATGATGCAAGAGTCGAATGGATATAAATATCTGTTAAAGCTGGAGTAGGCAATGGTTGGAGAAACAAGCAAGAGACAGCTCTAGATTTTTAGAAGTATCAAAAGGAAAGAAATCCCACCCCCTTATTAAAAATACTCCCTCCAGAGCCACCCCTCCAAAACACATTTGTTCATGTGCATTGACTCCAGGGATAGAGTGCTTACAGGAAGGTAGACATACACATAGGCCAGCCAATCATTTCATTTATTTCATTCAGACCGAATGAAATGATTGGCCATGCTCATTACAGTCCTCCAACAGCCACAGATACCTTCATTTTTTGTGTCATGCCTAATCTAGCTTTAAGGTCACAATACTCTTGATTGTTTTACCCATTTCTCCATCACATTTTTTTCTGTAGCTGCCATAAGACACAGGAGTCCCTTCTGAGTTCAGCCAGTGGTTACAATAACTACAGAGGAATCCTTAACTGGTGTGTGATCATGCTGGTAAGACAAAAGTTTGCTCATGCACGCACACACACACACACACACACACACACACACACACAAGAAACACATGTATACACACCAAGGCCATGTCCAGCATTTATATATAAGTGATTACAGAGATAGAGTGGGACAGCACAAAGATGGGTTTACTTTAAACCAAGCAAAGGATTCAGCCACTTGTTGAAAATGTCTGTCCTTCAACACTTTTCTTGGTGGCCAACTAATAGAATGAGACAAACATATTTTTGTGTTTCTCTCTATGGTAAATCTACTGGCAAAGCATTTTAGTGTGCATAGCTAATTTTAAAATAATTATCTGAATAAAAATGCTAGTGTGGATTGAGAAGTTACCAGCTTTTTTATCTAATGTCCAGAAATCTCCTGTAAACACTGCTTCTATGTCCTTGCGCCTTTTCGTTTCTTACATTTTACAGTTTCTTCGTTTTTACTTTTTGCACATTACAGTGCAATCATACAATTTTCATAATATGTAAAAGGAACATATCAGTAAATCCCAAATGTGCAGTGACAGGAAGTAGCATTGTTATAATTCAGTTAATATCCCGTTTGTGCTCATCATCATCAAGAGAAAGTGAATACCAAGCAGAAAATCCACTGGCACGGATAGATACAATCACAACAACACAAAATGGCATGAAATAAAGAAGAATCAGTCCAAATTGTTCTATAAATTCCCACTTGTTTTCAAATAGACTCACTTTGTCTGATTTTGTGACAAATCTGTTTTCCTGCCAGCTTAACCACACTCCAAAAAAACGTAGCCTCAGCAAGGGGTTGTATTTGACATAAAGACGTGCTAACCCTATTCTGGTTTGAATCAAACATGTTGCAGTTGTAGGCAGATCATTTATTTTTTTATTTTTCATGAAATAATCAAAGCCAAATCTGTAGTTAAATGTGTTTTTTCTCAAAATGATGTGCAAGTGCTGTAAAATAATTCTATATGATTAACAAGTTTATGTCAAGCTCAACACCTTTCACAGCTTTCCCTCTTCTGTGCCAGGGAGAAGTGATAGAATAGGAGAGAATAAGAGAGGAGAGAAGGCTAACGAAGCCTTCTGTTAATCTAAGCTTTGAACACAGATCACTGTGTTCATCGCAGAAGGTTTTCCTTCAGTCCCACTGAACTTCTTTCCCATCCCCAGGCACAGAGCCTTTATGCTGCGTAATGAGATATTACAATCCATTTAGAAATAGGAAGAGCAAGGAGGAGAGATAAGAAAGAATGTGGGGAAGAGGAGGAGAAATAGGTTGAGCAGAGGAAAGAGATGAGGTAAAGGGAGAGAATGGAAAGAGGGGAGCAACAGAAGGAGAGAGAAAAGTATGGAGGAGGGGGCTGATATAGAAAGCTGCATTTATGCGATTAAAAGCGTAGAAATGACAATATGATCAAATTACAGAAACATACATGTAGAGCAATTAAGAGGGAGTATTGTCCAACAAATGGAAATACTTACACGAGACAGTCGGAGATCTTTGACTCATGCTTTATGTTACAGGTGCTGAGTAATGCTCGCCTCTTCTTAGAAAACTTGCTGAGGTGAGTAAGTCCGGGGGCTTTTGAAAAGCATGTTATTTTTTTATTCTAGTCTTTTTCACATTGACAATAAATTATTAATTGTTATTTCAAAAGGCTTCCTGTATGCTTGTTCCCAGTGTGTCATTCTTAAACAGAGATTCCAATGGTGTCAATGATGAAAGATATCAAACAGAAGTACCAGGTTCTCAGAAATTTCACAGACTTTACAGAGTGGTTTCACTAATCCTTAATCTCTTTTTTTCTCAGTTTTAACAACAGATCTTTTTCATCGCAAACATTTTGACATGTGTCAGAAAAGGCACAGGTGTAATTAATCCAAACAATAAGGAGTGCTATGATGTTCTGGGACTCCTAAAGTCCCCCTCCACTCAAAACTATGTTTCTCTTCTTGTTCCTACATTTGGGTGTTTGAGCTTCACTGTGCAGAATGATGTATGTGCAGACTTTGATTCCATCGGTGTATGAGTTTCAGTTTGAGCACCTAGGCTGAGTGTATGAATGTGTGTGGATAAATGCGATGTAGTGTAAAAAGCGCTTTGAGTGGTCGCAAAGAAAGGCGCTACCCAAATACAGATTAACATTAACATGAATTGTGACATCACAAATCGTTTGGAAGCCAATCCTGGTCCAATATGTAACCTATGTATAAGTGTGATGTAGAAAGTTGAAGCCACCAGTGCGCATACACTGAGAATATACATTATAGTGGAGCAGGAGACATCTTGTGTCCAGCAAAAAAACTTTAGAAATAAACTATCTATTTTATAAATTAAATCTTTATTATTATTTTATTAGTCACACTTGTGCTTTGCCTGCTATGACATGTCAAAATGTGTGCTGTAAAAAGTAAATATTTAATATATAAAATTAAACAAGTGCTGAGGTCAGTCGCTAACAATTTACTCAACTTAGAACATCCATCTTGTGTAGCAAATATGTGTGCAGTGTGTAGTTCTTTAGAATTTGAATTGTTTTTAAGATAATTTACTTCATTGTTGGCTTTAAAATAACACATATATTTTCAGTTAGATTTTTCTTTTTTAATCTGTCACTTCCTTTTGTCCGTTTGTTTGATTGTTTGTTTGTCAGGTACGGCATTCTTGTGGACCCTATTCAGGTGATTTCCTTGTTTCTGAATGATCCCTACAGCTGGCCAGCAGCATGCCTGGTGATTGGTAAGTAAACTTATCACCTGTCTAATAAGTCACCTGCTAGGAAAGCATCACATCACAAACAGGCACACAGTTCAACAGCATGATTCCTGTGATTGAGATCCAAACTGTTACATATTAGGAAAATTTGCTTAATTCATAAATAGTGTCACTTTCTT
The DNA here is from genome assembly GCF_014851395.1 of Micropterus salmoides. NCBI lineage: Eukaryota > Metazoa > Chordata > Actinopteri > Centrarchiformes > Centrarchidae > Micropterus > Micropterus salmoides. The sequence goes on from NW_024040152.1 coordinate 17,989,464, forward strand.
CAAATGAGCTTGAAAAGAAACCACATTTTATAAATGGGATGAAAATCGACAGATGTTAAACCAAAACGAGAATAACTCACAACCACCAATGCCAGATAAATGAAATGGGACACCTGAAAGTCAGATTCAGCTGTAAATGAAAATGTACATGAGCATAGCTCTACTAATACCATAGAAGTATATACATTTTAATCTAGCCATGTCTTTAAATTATACCATTGAGCCAGTGATGTCCAAGCAGCCTAGCAATAACACTTCAACATGAAGAAATACTACTTTTTGAGTATAAAATGTTTTTTTCTGAAAAGACATTTTAGATAATTGGGTAAAATAACTTAACTTTTTAAAGCAGTGAACAAGTTTCAAGTTTGTCCTTAAATAGGTGGTGTGTTCTGCCTCGCTTCCAGCCATGCCTTGTTTTAGGACACGCACAGGCAAATGCTATAGTCAAAGTTGTTTGTTTTTTTCAAATTTTATTTTTATGGTATATATCGCAGTGAAGGTCTGCAGTGGTGCAGCTCACAGCGTCTCTAGAGGGACAATCACCTGCCCTATATACTGCACACAGGTACTGTGCTGCAGAAAGAAGAGAGTGAGAGAAATGAGCAAAAGAGGAGAGAGAGAGATGGCGGGGGGACAGAGAAAGCTAATCTAAAGTGCTGCATCGACACAGGGCATGAGAAGAGGGAGGGAGAAAAGGATAGAAGGAGTTAAGGTAAATGACTGCACTGACAATGCTGAAGAGACAGGTGAGAACGGGAGTCTGTTTACAGTAGCATGGACAGTAAAGCAGCTCATTTCCAAAGGCCATTCAGTACTTCTAGAGTCACTGCAGCAATTTACGCACATACACTCCCACACAAATACCCCACCACAAAGTAAATGAGAAGTCTACAATTTATGGTAGAACTACCAGCAAAATGTGTAAAAGATTGGAAAAACAGCCTAGAAAGTTTAACATTTGGGCTACTTCCCTGTGAGTGACCAAAATAAAAAGAAATGTACACTAGTGTAAGGTTTTTAAGTACGTCACAAGTCTGTTAATTTCAAAATATCCCCCAAAAGCTGCTAAATCGTGCTGTTTGAGGGGGCTAAGTCATTGCTGTGGGATGCTCAAAAGCTGCTCAACAGTCCTGTTTCCAAAAGGTATTAAAACAAAAGTATTAGTCGGATAGGCATGTTTTGTGTTCGGATTGACATGTGGTGAAGAACAAAAACTGAATAAATTAAACACACAGTCAAAATCAAAATGGTTAGATGTCAAACATAGCCCCATTGAAGAAACAGAGGGTTTTACTCAGCATTGGGCCCTTTTTTTTCAGTGGAGCAAATTATGTTGAAATGAATGAAAGATCTTTTCATGATTCTGTAATTTGCATATTCAGTGAAAATATGAGCCCTCTCTGTGTGTTAAAAGCCACCTGCTTATAAGAATTCCCGAGAGGAAATTATAGATAGTTGGTCTCTTGGTTATATGTGCTTTTTGTTTACTTTTGTAAAGGTGCTTTCAGGGGTAAAATAAAATGGGACATTTGCCTTAATACAGAATCTCATGTAACCATAATGAGGATCATTGCAGAATACTGGTGAAGTGATGCCTCCTTTGTCTAACTAACTGCACATTATGGCAGGTTCAATAAAATAGTTTTCACTTGTGCATAATTAGCTTGCTTTATTGACAAAATCTGGTCACATGAAAAAGAGTTTTACCTGTAAGGCATTTTGTTCCTTCTTAGAACCTTCTCGTCTCTTCATAGTGCTAACTTTACTGTGAAATCAAAAACAAGCGCGTGACTGAACCAGTAAACAAATAGATGTGAAATGCCAATGCTGATGTGGAGTTGCATTGATGCCATGATAAGTATTAAAAATGTCTGACAGTTAACACGTGTGTTCACTCTAGATTAGATGGATTGACATGCTAATGCACTGATTAGGGTCTTAAAATGGAACAGTTGCTGCAATTATGTGCCATCAGTGTGGCTCAGCCTGGTCTAGTTAAGGTCATTTGCAATCTACATACCAGTGGTTTCCTTACGTTCATTCAGCAGTGAGTTACAACATCCCGTAGTTTACACTGACACTGCTACAAGACATAAAGCAAAAAATCTATGTACAATTTAGCCTAATGTGCTCCACACAGAATACGTTTTTAACAACTAGCACTGTTTTCTAAAACGTGGATATTGTAGCTGTTTCATACAAAGCAAGTACTCTTTTATTTCCTTGCTCTAAATATAAAACAGTGTTTGTGAAGGTAACTGAAAGCAGCAACAATGGAATATAAAATGTGTGTGATTTGTGTGTACGTGAGTGCAATTCGTGCATGCACACCCACGCACTTGCTTTGTCTAACGGTTGGTCTGTGCTGTGCAACACATATGTTCTGTTAGTGCTGGCTCATTTCTTTCATCAGGTGTTGCTGTTTAATCATGTGAGAGTCTGTGACCGTGTCTGTGTGTTTGAGACAGCATGTTTTGTGTGTGAGAGACCTGGGTTTTGCTTAAAAGGCAGCTGAAAAGCTTAAACTTGTCATCAAACCAGGACAACCAATTAGACTTTGAACCGACATAACTTAACCAATAACAACCAATATTATAAAGTTCATAACTGAAAGTAAAATCCTGTTGAGTTTCAGTATTTTGTATGGTAGATGCATTTTCTTTCCAGCTCAGTAAAAATGGCCTGTTTCTATATTCATGTCAAAAGCTTGTCCATCCACTCAGTTCAGTTCAATTCAATTCAGTTCAGGTTATTGCTTCATTTGAATGATCCTGCCTTCCTTTATATGTTCACTTTCATTCTTAGGCTAACTAATTAGATATTGACAAAATAATCAGCTTGAAATGAGGAGAAAACAGTGGCAGTTTGGAGAACAAGGTCTTTGCCAAACAGCAACATATTATTTTAATTACAGTTGTCTGAGAAACTTGATAGTCGGCTCTTAAAAAAATTAGTCCCTATACGTCCCCTGTGTCAACCCTCACATTTTATACCTTCAATGTAACCTATTTTCTTTCATTTCATTATTTAGAGAGTTACAATTTTACACTTAAGTATAATATTATTAGCCACAAGTAGACTTGTGAAGGCTTATAAAGAAATATTTATTTTTCTATGATTCATATTCATACTTTCGTCCTTCAGAGACTCTTCAGAAGTGGGGAAACATTATGTTATAGAGGAACTGACATCCATCTGTCATTGTGTTTTGACAGTGTCCAATGTGTTCATTCTGTTGGCTCTCTACACAGAAAGGCAGCTGTCGAAGGTGAGTGGAGTAACCCCTGCCTGCACTCAAACATCAGAGCACTGTGCATTTTAACTGAACTGTTGAATTCTGAGCACTTTAACAACTCCCAGGAGGGATTATTTTTCTCAAACTGTTCTCTGAAACTGACTGACTAGCTGAGCCTCCCCAATTGCATCTGTAAATGTTAAACGGTAAAATGAGAAATTAGTTTCACCATCTGCATTTAGGGCATATTCCGTTATGCTCTGCCGTTTGGCATGAATATGGAACTGCATGAGCTTTTGAAAAACTTTTAATTCAAGGTAATTAAGGTAGTTAGTCGGGTGATGGTGGTTTAAAATAGGACAACTTCACCTTCATCAGCTGTTGTGATTTAATGTTAAAACCCCTGCTGTCCCTCTCTTCCTCTCTCTTTCTGTCCCAGGGTTCATTCAGTGAACTTCTTGGATTTCTGGTCCATTGCATTTACCTGACAATCATGCTAACATTCCCTGCTGCTATGGTCCTATTGGTCCCCTCCATGACCCCAGGTAAAATATTTTTATTGTTATTAAAACACCATCCATGCAGGCTTGCTACTAACTACTGTACATAACACAGACAAATAGCTGACTAAAATAGTAGTATCTATAATGCTGCCAAACCATTATCCTTTCACTGGTAGTTTACAATGTAGTCATGTGTATAAAACAGAAAATAATGTAGTTGTAATAAAGATTAATCCGACATTCATATCCTTTACCCTTCAGGGAAACAGTGGACCAGTTTGATAGTGTCGTAAAATACATCTCTTATACAGAGTCATAATTGGAGTCGGTTAGTGGTAATGGACCAGTTGGTCATGACTGGATTATTTCCAGCTGGCTCTGAGAGGAGGAGAGAAGGGAGGAGAGGAAAAGAAAAGAGAGGAGAGATGCCAAAGTGGGTGTGGTTTTCAGTACAGGGTGATCCAAGGGTCATATTCTTCTGTCTTCATAAGACTGCCTGACAGAAACCATGGACGCCCTCCACGAATGATAGAATTCACCCATGATAAATTAGCAATACTTTATTATTTGTACTTCAATTATTTCTTCACCAAACGTAGAAATTGTTTTATAGCTAACGTATTGTTTTTTTTATTTTGGAGTAATAAAGGTGCTGACTTCTTATGTAGTTATCCAACTTTCACTATTCCCCTTGGTTGACTTGATGTAAATGTAAAAAGTAGGACCTCCAATAGGGACATGTGTTGAAACAACACATGTCCCTAGTGGGGGACATGTAATGTAGGGAACATGTGGGGAACATGTAATGAATTTGAAAATGTTAACCCTTTCATGCATGAATTATGACAGGCTCCGTCAGGATTTTTTTCATATGTGTTTTTATTGCTCTTTAGGCATGCAAAATAAAATTAGAATTTCATTTTTTTTTTAAAACATACATTTTTCAAGGAGTTTTTCACATGTCTACTAAGGTGGACAGCGTACACGTAAGGATTTAACTGAAGATATTTATTTAACAAACCAATGAATAAAATGTTAAACTAATGTGGTCACATATTTTAACATATTCCAATACAGTTTAATGCAATGCAGAAACGCTGAACCTCACTTCTGACTCCTCAGCCTCTCTTTCTCAGCATCCTCAGCTCCACTGTCACTGCTGCTAGCATTTGGGGGTCCACCTATTTCTGGCAGCCATTCATCATCACTGCCACTAGTATTATCCTCACTTTATTCTGATGGAATTTGCTCCACTATCCTGAATGCCTTTCTATTACTTGCTGCAACACACTAAATGTTATTCACATAATGGAACTAATCTGCACCAAATAATGTTTTTGTTACAAACACTGCAAGTTTTACATTCTGATAACATAAATCCATTGATTTATATCCAAAAAAGTTAGTGCACATAAAGTTATAGTAATTGTAGTTGAAGTATAGCCAGCGATGCATAATGTCCAATTTGTTGGACAGATGATTAATTGCAGTTTCCTCCCAACATAAAATCAATACTTGGAAAGTTTAACAATTGTATTACTCCTTAGTTGTTACTAGATGTTACCAATTTTTATTTACCTGCAGGGGTCTCCTATAATTGGAGGAATGGCAAGATTTACCTGAGCTGAACAGTGTTTCCGATCCTCCGTCGGCCATCTTGGTTTTGACGAATTTAAGTTGCACTTACAACGGCTTACCAGAGGGTGGAAGTGTATGGCATGGAACGCACTGTAGTTGCTGATATACAACTATATTACCAGAACATCTGCCTATTCAAGTAAATGGCTTTTGAATAGATATCCACTGTAGTGACCACTATGCGTGAAATATTTCACTGCAAAGGCCCCATTTCTCACTTAGCCTACAAATGTTCCACGTTAGGAGTGTTTCACACCATTAATATTAATAACAGATTTTTGCCGTTGTCTCAGTCCTTTATTCTTCAAGCTTTAGTTCGGACACCTCTAACTTCACCTTGACCATGAGACAGACTGATTTCTGGGGTCATTTGGCACACATTTCAATGTTAATACGGTCCTAGAAAATCATTGTTTTTATTATTTGCTCCTCCTATTCCTCTACTTTGATATATTCTCCTCTCCTCTCATCTGTTCTCTCAATGGGAGGTGAAAGAGTAAAGGAGTCAGTCCATCTGTCTGTCTGTTATGCTCTGCGCTTCTGCAGGAAGGGCAATGACAGAGGGCAGGTGTGTGTGTTTGTACGTAGGTGTATGGACAGATATGTGCGCGTGTGTGTGTGTGTGTGTGAGAAGAGAGCTATTGCATTTACCACACACTGCTTATGCAACCAGTATTCAGCCATTTTACATGAAGCAGATTACAAGGATCTGATATCAAGGTTCATTTCAAATTGTATGAAATTTCTTTGAGGAATACTGTAGTGATGAGAAACTGTTCTCGGCTGTCTACTGTCATTATTTCATTATTTCACTATTTCCTCTGCTTTTGATGTCCTCTAATGTGCACATGGCTGCTGTAAGGAATTTCTGGCTTCAGAATAAAAAATAGAATAGTTGTGTCTATCTTCACATCTCAATGTGGAACTAACTATGGACCCATTACATGTTTACAGTAATAAGCCACGAAACAAATAGTAAGGGTGATTAATCATATGATGCTATGCAATATGATACAATACACTGCCTTGATATTTGATACAATCTAATATAATATGAAATCTTATCATTTCAGTGATCACAGCGAGATCTTATTTAGAAATCAGATTTGCCAAAAGCAAAAACTGAAAATGAGTCAGACAGCCTAGTGTGAACACGGTGAAGTCCTGCATACTTGTTGTAAAACACACTGTAACACTCACGCTTATGTCGGTCTAATGTATACTGAGAGGTATTAAATAGTTCAACAGTTTTGTTGAACTTTGTTTATTGAAGTTTTCTATCTTTTATCATAAAACACACACAAAGCTTTCTGATTTTTCTGATCATTAAAGGAGAACAACGGTCTCTTTGGAGTATAAAGGAAGAGTTTTCCTCCAGTTTTTTTTAATGCAGGTACTCCAGTAGCTCTCCATGTAATTAATGAGAAAAGTAGATATCCTCTGCAGGTGCTGCCAAGGACACAGTGTCTTTTTAGATTTGAAGTGTAAGTCACATCTCCGATCCAAACTAAGATAATTGTCCATATTTCACAGGCTTGAAAACAAGGTGTGTCAAATTGGCATTCGAGGTACATACAGCAGGTATCATGTTACCCGAATGAGCTGAGCCAGGCGTTTCTGGCGGTGGAACGAGTTTCAACTTTTTACCCTGATCAGCGTACTCCCCCAAAGAGCAGAAGCACGTCTTGCTACAAAAAATAAACCATGTCAAATTTAAAATGAGTCAATCTAGCTGTGGTTTTTCAACATTTAAAGTGGATGGTTGTGAGTTCACAAACAAATAAATGATTTTGGTGGGAAATGGGGCGTGGGTGATGACTGGCTCCTCTGGTATGTTTTTCCACTTAAGCTCCTCCTCTTTGTGTTTCCATCATGGCTACAGTATCTATCTATCTGCAGTGCCCTTTTTGGAGCCAATCTGGTTTTCTAGAAGCCACATAGAGACAGATGGTTAATGGATAAGATCTGCTATGGTTTGATGCCAGGTGTGCTGACCCCCACCTCACCCTTGTTGGCACAAAGCAGGCGGTTTTTATGTGTGCGTTTCTGTGTGTGTGTGTTTGTGCACATGTATGTGTGTGTGTGGGTGTATGGTTGTTGGTGTGTGTCTTCCTCTCTGTTCAGCATGATCCTTTTCTGTCAAACATATGGTGACTATTGATAAAGCCCAGGTAGGCAAACTGCTCAGTTGGTCTGTGTGTGTGTGTGTGTGTGTGTGTGTGTGTGTGTGTGTGTGTGTGTGTGTGTGTGTGTGTGTGTGTGTGTGTATGTGTAAGAGCACACACTCAAAGGTTTCAGAATAAGTTTACTTATCTAACATTAAATCATTTTCTGTATTTGCTCACAAAGAGACAACACTGATACAGTTTTATGAGTGCACACACACACACACACACACACACACAACCGATCTAGTAAACATGGTGACTATACTGTATAATAATGTCCTTGGCATAGTTAGACTGCTCTCATAATTTGAGTTTAGATTATTTATTTTACTGGGCTTGTTTTGCAGTTTGTTCAAGATCAAATGACAACCTCTCTTTCTCGCTACTCCCTTCCTTGCTCACTCTCTAAATCTTCCCTGCTCTCACTTTGTTTCTTGCTGTCCCATCTCACTTTTTGCTCACTTCTCCTCCTCTGTCCGTCTGTCCCCTCCTTTCTTTTTCCTCCCCTCTACTGGTTGGCTTCCCCTCTTTTCGTCTTCTCATCTCCTCATACTTCTTTGCAGTTGGTTACATGTGCTGACACTACAGCTATATTGACATATCGACATCACAATGTTCATGTGATGTATCCTCTCTCTCTCTCTCTCTCTCTCTCTCTCTCTCTCTCTCTCTCTGCCAGTTGGAGGTGCGTTCGTTCTTGGTTCTTACACCATCCTCTTCCTAAAGCTGTACTCCTATAAGGATGTCAACATGTGGTGCAGAGAGCTGAGTGCTGCCAAGGCCAAGAAACTGGCCAGGTCGCTGTCTTGTAAGTCACAAACATGCCCATGCGTATTTAAGAGGTAAGAGAGGGTTTGCAAATCTAAATTTAAGACCTAATTGAGAATGGGCTCCTCGATAATTTTATGGGCAGTTTCTGTGTATATTTTAAATGTCTTTGTAGTTCTTAGCCAAGATGATCTTCCAGTTCCTTGCTCATGCTGTTACAGTGACATCTAATGGCAGATACTTGATACTGCAGATCTTTGATAAAATGGAAGTTTGACAGTTCAGCATACAAGGAACTGTCACAGTATTGTGTTGACATTTCGACAACAGAAACTGTGTAACTGTAACAGAAATTGTTGTATAACCACATTCACATAACCTGTCTTTATTTTTCTCTGTATTTCTATGTACAACTCATAAAATACAATGTTATCTCACACACGCTTTGCAGTGTCATGACATTGGGCATGTGTGTTTGTGGATTCATTCTGCAGGTCCCTCAGCACAGCACTTAAATGGAGGTGACCAAAAAGTGTGTTACCCTGGGAACCTCACCATCAGAGGTATTTAAATACATCGTTTATATAAAAACTACACTGATATTTTGGACATATAGTGTATTTTGACTAACTGTTACATTGAACTCCTCCTCTTTGCAGACATGTACTACTTTGTCTTTGCTCCAACTCTGTGCTACGAGCTCAACTTCCCTCGCTCTACTAAGATTCGCATGGGTTTCCTGCTGAGGAGACTGTTTGAGATGGTGAGGGAATATCTCGTGTCCACTCCAGCCAGAAAAAAAAAACACCTCTACTCTAGCTGTATGTTCACGTTTAAAAGGGGCCCCTTTCCCTGAAACTAAGTGCTTGGCATTTATGTGAATTCCCTCACATTTTTACAAGCATCTCCCACAAGAGTACACAGCTGTTAAGAACTTATAGTTTGCTTTACATGTTGTTGAAGGGGATGTAAGGAGAAATGTTGCTTATTTAAAGAAAAACATTGGGTCTTATTTTTGTCATTGTTATTAGTGGTTGTGATAATATTTTACACGTCAAGTAAAAACCCTGAGATCTGGGGACATGGGGACAACAAAGTCCAACGGGGCAAGGAACATGAGCAGTCAGAAAATCAGACATGTAAACCATCTCTTTCCAGACATGATACAGTTCAAAAAGCGTCACTGTTTGCTATATGATGCGCTTCTCATATTCTCTGTCGATCTTTGATAATTATTTATTTCAGTGAAATCGTGTCATGTTGATGTGTCTTTGTCTCCAGCTGTTCTTCACCCAGATGTTAGTTGGTCTCACTCAACAGGTACGGTCTTACAACGTAAACCAAAATGGATGTTTGCTGCTTTATTTTCCTGTCCATTCAACATGTCAAGTTTTTTATGCCATTATTTTTATATTCCTAAAAGTTAACAAAAACCTCACAATATGAGGTTTTTAAACATGAAGCCAATATGTAATATTCACAGTTTACAACACATATCTGAACACTGCTTATTACTTTCTTGCTATCAGTGGATGATTCCCATCATTCAGAGTTCCATGAAACCACTAGAGGTGAGAATGACAGTGAAGCTTATACTGCACAACATGGTGTCATGGTTTTTTTTAAATGCTGCGATGCATCAATGGGTCTCTTCTGTGCTCTGTAGGACATGGATCTGTCCAGGATGACGGAGAGACTTCTAAGATTAGCTGTGAGTACAAACGCAACAAATGTCAATACTACATGTAGAACCTTTTACTAATGTTTTTCTGTCATGCTTGCAGCAAGTTGACAGCCAGCCCACAGGATGAAATAACAAGCAGAGCATTACAAAGCACAACAGCAGTATCGAAAAAATATAACTCGCATTCATTTCTAGCAGAAGATCATGGTGAACATTGACATTTAATTGGTGTCTCCAGATGTTACTGTTACACAAACTACAGAGATAATACAGTGCATATTGCATATTGTCATGTATGCTATAGTGATTAACTCATTGTACATGAGAATGAATTATATCTCACAGTGGCTATGTTGGGAGTATGGGTAGGAAACATGCTCATCTTTTTTAGATCAGTCTTTTACTTGTAGTTAGTTTGGACATTTCCTCTTAAATGTCTCACTGTCATAAATTTTGTTCCTGCCCCAAGGTCCCTAATCACTTGCTGTGGCTGATGTTTTTCTACTGGTTCTTCCACTCGTCTATGAACTTCTCCGCTGAGCTTCTCCGCTTTGGAGACAGACAGTTCTACAAAGACTGGTGGTAAGTATGTGTGTGTGTTTGTCTGCTTATGGACTTTTTGAGGTGTGGCGGACTGTGCTGAAGGACTGACTGTATCTGTACAGTTCAAAGTTGCTGGATGCACTGGTATTTGCATGTGTGTGCGTGGGGATGGATTTGCAGGCACATCATGAATGAACAATTCAAAAGTGTATGTGTGGTAGATAATTTGCTGATATTAGTGAATCAATTTCATCTCTCAATGTACTGTAAGATAATTACTCTTATTTCTGCTTTTCCTGCATGACAATAAAGATTTTAGATGTTTTCATCATCAATATTGGTCAAACTACTTTAGATCCATTATTTAGACCCTGTAATGCTTCAGTACTGTTTTTCTGACTCGTCTTTCAGGAACTCTGAGTCGGTGACATATTTCTGGCAGAACTGGAACATTCCTGTACACAAGTGGTGTCTGCGGTGAGTCATTCGCAGACTAACACAATGAGAGGGTGCAATGAAATTTATAGAATTGAGCGAAGCTTAACAAGGCACACCGATGTGTGTGGGGAAAATGATTTGTCTGGCTCTAAGTGGTAGTAATAAATACTGTGCCTGCAGCCAGTTCCACATACACTAATATTGCAGCAGGAGCAAATCCAGTGAGTGAGTTACATTAAACAAGACAAAGTAAATGAAATGCTGTTTAGAGGATTTAAAGCCTTTGTAATATCTGTTGGAGAGGGCGATTTACAGCACATAAGAGAGTTAAGATATTTCAGCATTCAGTATTACACATTAAGAAACAGATACTAAAAAGCTGACTAAACAATGAAGTTAAATCTTTGTCTTCAGGCCATTTCTATAATCATTATCAGTGTGTTTGACTTTCTGATTTCCAGTATATGTCCATCCACCCCATTTCAACATATGTTTTTTGTCTGTGTTGCAGCCACTTTTACAAGCCACTTCTTAGGAAAGGATTTAGTAAAATAGTCAGCCAATCAGCTGTCTTCTTCTTGTCAGCTTTCTTCCATGAGGTAAGAGCTGAGCTTGACCACTTTCTCTGCTTATGTTGATATGGTAGATACACAGTATACACAGTAAAATGGGTGAAATGTTGGGTGAACTTTTTCTATGTTTGTTTGTAAAGCAGCTGTCTGGTTGTTGGTCTGATGTTTGCTGTATGACACCAGTGTTTCCCCTATATGCATTCTGGCGCTATTGAATCACGCCCGCCACTACAAAAATTTCCCACGATCATTAAACAACGCGCTACAAATGTTTTCACTCGCACACTGTGCGAGCACGGCAGCACTCAATGCTCGGCTCGCTTCCTCTCCTCGTTCTATGCAGAAGATATGCAGCGTACTCTGAATTAGGAGGTACGTAGCGAGTGTTGGATTGTCCGAGCGGCAGAAAGTGACGGTGAACGCGAGCGGAAGAAAATATTCTGGCAGTAAATGCACGGTGTCTGTTACAGTATGTTAGCTTCTCAAGACCAAGAAAAGTCTGTTGTCCTGTGTTGTCCCACCTGCTGGAAAAGTGAAGCCGGTTAACGCTAAGTTAACTAACATCTCCCCTCCCCTTCAGACTGCGCAGCTGAGCAGCTTCTACAGCAGCTACACAGCTGCTATGTAACTTAACATTAGCTCAATTTATAGAAAGTAACTGGAAGCTATATTTTATTACTGCCTACTTGTCCAATGTTGAATACATCAGGAACAAACTTAGACTAAACTGACGTAGCCTGCAGCTCTGTACTGTACAGACTGATTCAATTATTTTTCAGTTTTCAGTCTGAAAAAGTGGTTTTGGAAAAGAGGAGGTGGTGATTGGAGGAGCTGAGGTTAGTAAAGGTAATTAGTGATGCAAACTAGTCCTTTTAAGCTAATGAGGAGACGTTTCTTTTTGGATTTTAATGTGCAAATAAAATGCACCTCAGAAGGGAGGAGGTTTCTCATGTTGCCTATTTTTTATATTAATGTCTACCGATAAATGTCAGAAGCTGTAAAATGAAGACACAAAAGGCAAACATGAACAGTCGTATCTATAATGATTCTGAGGTCATATTAACTGGGTTTTCCTGCCTTTAAGGCTTAGGGGTGATGCCCAAAACATGCTGTGCCATCACTGTAAAATCACTGTGGAGCAACAGAACCAACCAAATTACTTAATTGCTGTTTGTCCTGCCCCCGCTGCTGAAAAAAATCCTAGAGGAAACACTGGACAAACTATGAATTTCCGAAAGGACTAATACATATATATCACCTATAAACGTAAAATAATCTATCAAAGCTTTGAATACTAAAATGATCGTTAGCTGCAGCCCTAAAACGATGTTTTGACCTATCGTTTGGCCCTGCAGTGGGTGTCACAGGACCCAGTTGATTGTAAATCAACAACACCATTCTCTAGTAGCCCAGACCTAACGTGCCTTTAGCCTGGGTTTAAATTCAACACTCAACCAAGAAAAGAGCACATACGTGGTGGCTTGACACGGCCTACACCTGTAGCTCGATAGGCAGCTTAATCTGAAGGCCGTGGCCTGCTCAGTAGTCCAGCCGTCATCCCTTTTAACTAGTTCCACTAGTCTTACAAATACTTACTAGCTATATCAGAAATGTTTCCCTGACCTTTAAAGGATACTTGAATCCTATCCTAACTTAAGCAAAGAGCAGAAACGGGGCAGCATGACCCAGCATTATATTTATATTGTATCTGCTTACGCTAAACTACAGTGACTGGCCTAACTGGCTCGATAGACAACTTCATCTGAGTGTCATCTACCATCTGGTTTCACTAGTATTTGTGTATAGAATACACTGTACCTTCAGTGTCCTCAAAACTCCTAATCCTCTTACAGGTAAATGTTATTGTGCAGATGTTCCGATAATATTTTATAGAGAACACAATACATTTGTTTGTTAATTAATTAATTATTAATTGTCTGTTTGTGTGGCAGTACTTGGTGAGTATCCCTCTCAGGATGTTCAGACTTTGGGCCTTCATGGGCATGATGGCACAGGTAAGACCCAACACATATCACTGATGACAAACTCACAGCTTTGGTTGGCACCAACCTGTACTGTAAACTGTATAATATGTATTGTGATCTGGGTTCACATTTTGTAAGAAATATCATCTTAATGTTTGAAAAGATTACAGAAAATTGGTATAGGTAGGATAGGGGCACTGTAGCATTTAGTAAATAGTTTGTTTGTGTAGCCCAATCATACTAGAAGTCAAAGTAAAGAAAAGTGGATGACATTCCTTTTGACTCCTATGCAATATTTAAAAAAGCTCTCCTCAGTATTTGACTTTGGCTCCAGTACAGTTAACTTAATTAATTACCTCATTAGCATAACAGGGCATATTTGATGTATCATCATGGGAAATGTGGCAGGATTATAGGCAATACAAATGTTCCTTGGTCTCTGCTGACTTTGTTAGTTTGTTATTCATTATAGTGAACAGAAATCAGAGAGAAATAAACACACAGAAAATGTGAGATGGTAAGAAACCCAATTACCCACTCTGCTTATTTCATTTCTATTTTTATTTACTCATAAGCTTCCATTAGCGTGGTTTGTTGGCCGCTTCCTGCGTGGTATCTACAGCAACGCTGCGGTGTGGATCTCAATCATCATTGGTCAGCCATTCGCTGTCTTGATGTACGTCCATGACTATTACGTCCTAAACTACAGACAAGAGGCTGACTGATATGCGTATGCGCACACACACACACACACACACACATACCATCTTTATCTCACTCTTTCTAGCTGTCTCTCTGGTATGCACAAACAAAAACATCAGCACCCAGTGGAGGTAACAGATATGTCAGGATGAACTGATCACATTCTGATCATGTTTACATTAGACATCTTGGCCATTCTATCTTTGGGGATGGTAAGAATAGCTAACAGGGAAAATAGTTTTTATATTTAAAGTAGAAATTGTAGAAAAATGTTGAATCTTGAAATACTACTTTAAGGAGAAAGGCTTCGATGTATAAAGTGATAAACTCATGCAGCATCTTGCTCAGGTGATTTTTCTTCCGGTGTCTTTTTAAAACCTCTGACGGCCAGTTGGGGCTGAAATGTTTGCAGAATGGATAAACTAATATATGTGGTACTGCAAAGACCCTTCCTTTGTTTTATCTTATAGGGTTTTGCTCCTCTTCAGCTCTGTGCAACAGTATGATGACTGTGGCTGAATTTGATCAAGTGCCTTTTGTAAAAGTTATTACAGTGATTTAATCCAATGGGTTTCCTTGTTCCCTTTTTGTGAGCCAAAGGCACCTTAATCTGTCTATAGTAATGTGTGCTGGTAGGATTTTTTAATGTACGATTTTTGTTTTTCTACGATGTTTTATTTTGTCATTTATTAAAAAGGTGCCGTTACAGTAATACATCACTTATCCAATCACTCACTTTGTGAAAAATAAATTTTTTGTCATGCTACTATCTCATTAGACTGCTGCCCAGTAGTAATGTCTAATCATGTGTCTAAATACAATGTATGTTTCTGAAAATAAACATTCAGAGTACAGTTTTCATCTTATTGTGTGTTATTTTTGTGCTGATGTTTAAATGTGACATTTCTAAGCAGATCAAGGTAAATAACGATTAAAAGCAAAAGATCACACCTACAGACAAAGACAGGTTCTCTTCTTGAAACTGAAACTCACACAAGACACAGAGAGCCAGTAGAGAAAGCACAATTTTCTTAACGTCCATACATTTGTTATACAGTAGCTGACTAATATATGGAAATATTTATCCAATAATAAATAATGTGAATAATAAATCCACATACATTATGTAATTAAATCATCCAACATAAACATCTCAAAACATTGCTATTCCCCTTTAAACATAAGTTTACAATTACAGAAATGTGGATATTACTCCTTGGAAAGACATAAGGAGCTTCACGTAGCTCACTGACCAGTTTACATCATAGATTGTATTGAAAGGGGGTTCACATAAGGAGCAATGGCGACACCCTCTGGCTAGCCGAGGCTACTACACAATAGCGTCTGCACATGGTCTAATAAACACGATACGAACACTCCTTAATTCAATGTTATAGGTGTCACTGCGTAACTTAGACATCAGAAGGCTCACACCAGTTAACTTATTATTTCCTGCAGTGTTTTACAGCATGAACATTGTGCTAACATTAGAAATCTCACTCACCACGCTGGCCACATGTGAATGCATGTTAACTCTACAATACAGAAACAAACACAACAAAGTTACAGTCACTTACTTTTCGTAATTAACTCAACACACGGAATATTGGAAGCTGGATCATTCAGGAGGAAATAAACATGCTAATCGTCACAGGTACGTGGGTTAAACTATGCTCATTGAACTTTCCCACTATAAGGTTTCCGTTCCCACTATAGCCAACCCACTAGCTACACACTTCCCCCACCGTAACCACAGAAGAAGAGTCTTAAAGCGGCAGGCACCCAGAAATGTCAGAGCCTTTTATACAGCCGCCCCCAAATGTGCAATGCACATTTGCTTCCAATAAAAGGCTTATCAGTCAGGTTGAGGGGGGCTCACAGAGGTGTCGTCCTCTCCGGACGGGAGAGCAACCACTAACCGAGCTACCGGTCGGGTGTACACATGTCCTTTGATGTCCACATCAGCGGATCTAATACACCCATCGTCACTGCGGTGAATCTTGGTTACATGCCCAATGGGCCACAGGGCTCGAGGCAGCTGCAGGTCCACCAACATGACAACGGCCTTGTCCAATAGTTCAGGAGAAGAGCTCAGCTATTCTGGCGCCTACAAAGACCTTGTAGCGGCAAGACTGGGAGTGCAGCCAGGTTAGCACTGTAGTGGAGTCTGACCACAACACAGTACGATCCACTGTCAAGGTAAGTTCCCTCTCGAGGACACGAGCTAGCTGCACTGCAACCAGAGCTCCACAGAGCTCCAGGCGTGGGATCACAGGTCCAGGCTCTCTGATCTGGCCTCTTGAGGCAAATGGCTCAGGATGCTTGGATCGTTGCAGGCCCATTGACGCAACTCGAAGCCCGCAGCGGTCAGAAGATCCCTCAGCCGATCCACCAGCAGCTTGGCTTCACCTGGTGTACACACACTCTGCAGGCAGTTATCGACGTAAAAGCAGTTCTCGACAGAGAATCTCAGGTTGTCATCAGGCTGGCAGTGGTCAACAACATGACGCTGCAGGGCGTATGTCGCACAGCAGGGGCTGCAGGTAGCGCCAAAAGGCAAAACTTGCCACTCAAATGTTCTTGGGGACTCTTCCACCTTCAGGTCCCGCCACAGGAACCTTAGGAGAGGACGATCTTCAGGGATGAGGCGGACTTGATGGAACATCCCCTTGATGTCGCCACTAACAGCTATGGGATGTTCGTGAAATCTCACTAGGACCCCCAGCAACGGGGCACCGAGGGTAGGGCCAGGTAGCAAGTACTGGTTCAGGGTCTGTCCGAGGTATGGGTGTGAGCAATTAAAGACAAGGCGGTTCTTTCCGTTGTGGCTGACGAGGTGATGTGAGATGTACCAGCACAGCACCTGCTTCAATCAGCTTCTGCATTTCCATCTTGTAGGCGTCCGCCAGTTTGGGGTCTTTCAAGAGACGCCTCTCAGTACTACGCAGCATTGGCATAACTGACTCCTTCGGTGAGTGCAAAGGGGGCATGTTTGCATGGCGCAGCAATGGTGTGGCGTACCTGAGAATTCCATCTACCTTAGTGCGGACAGTCTTGACTTCAAGCAATGCTACAGCCTGCTGATCCTGCTTTGACCGAGTCACTTCTCTCTCATGTCGGTAAGGTACAGTGTCTACTTGCCAGAGCCTCTCAACATGCTTATAAAGCTCCTCCATTGGTGGCATAGATGAAGTGAACAGACACTGCGCAGGTTGGATGGGCCGCCCCATGAATGGGGTGGGGCCTTGAAGAGTCCACCCAAGCCTGGTGTGAACTGCGGCTGGACAACCCGGTGGACCAAGTCTGACGGGCTCGACAGGTATTATCAGCTGAGGGTTGTCGGAACCTACCAGGAGTGTTGGCTGAGCGTCTCTTAAGGCAGGTAGGGGGATGCCACTCAGGTGTTTGTATTTCCGCTGCAGGCGGTCGATAGGGTAAGTATGGTGCGCTAAGCTGAGGCGGCCAGCTGTGAAGGCATCATTGATCTTGTAGTTAGTCTGAGGGTTTGCAGCTGGTGAGACTCGGAAAGACACTGTGTGTCCATGGAGTATCTGGATGTCTTGACGGACTGTACGCAGAGGAAGAGCTTCAGGAGTGCCCTTTATGCCAAGAAACTTAGCGGCTGCTGGCAACAACATAGTCCTCTCTGACCCATCATCGAGGATTGCAAAGGTGTTGAGTGTCCGGTCCTGATGGTCAGTAGTTGTACACCTGCTCTAAAGGATGCACATACTGTATTTCAAAAGAGTGGAGAAGCGTGCACAAACGTATTCTCCAAACGGGCCATGCGTTTTGTGGTCCAGTGAAGTGTTCAGTCAGTTAAAGGTGAATCAGATGTGAAGTATAGGGACTCTGTCGGTCAATCCTTCTGCCATCTTTACAACTATATTGTTATCAAATTCAAGACTCAGTTCAAGCTGTGAAGGCATCCATACTTCAGTACCTCCAGGCTGATAATTCAGCTCTACAAATCTGGGGTGATTTAGTTTTTCCTCTGTGTTTGCCCCTAAACCGGGTCAAAAACTCCACCAGCTCTCTTCTCACTGCTCCTGTACCAATGGCGGAATGACCCAACAAAATCACTCACATTCTGCAACACTGGTTGAACATACTTCACCCTCATCCCAAATCATTACTCGTGCAATTTCCAGCATTTTTTTCTTGCACGTTTTGTTCTTAGATCACATTAAAACTGGCAGTTTAAAATCAGTTTTGACATGGTAAATGACATTTACCATGTCTCAGCGCTGTCAATACAAAGTCTGTTTTAATTCTCACATTCTCTTGTATTAGTTTCAGCCACAGACATTTAACACACCACGTGTCAGATGTACAATCATTGTCAGTGATATTCATCATGATTAGGCTACCTACCAGGCTTAATTTCAAACTTAAGACATTAATAAACATCATTTCACCACTGTGCCACTGGGCATCTCAGCCACAAAATGTGGTATTAGAGCGTGGGTGTGTGGGTGCGCACACGCACACACATGCGTGTAGATTTGTCATCCAGAAATGCGAGGACAGGACTGTGAACCTGTATTTTGTCAGGTTGACAGTGAATTAAACAGCAAGTCTGAGGCAAATCACAAAGTTTCTGTAGGCATGTGTGGACGTGCTCTGTAAGTGTGACATTCGGTTAAACAATCGTCAGTGGGGATTAGAGTGTAGATGTGAAAGGAGACATGGCTTTGCAGGATACACGGTACAATATAGAGAATCTACCCCACAGTCAAAACGTACTACCTCATTTTCTCCATTAATCTTCTTTGTTTTAATTCCAAGAATTTTAATTAATTAATTCCAAAAAAGGACTTGATATTTCAGCAAAGGGTGTAAAGCTAATCTGGGACCCATCTTAAAGCATGTTAGCGCTCATGTGAGGACCCACTGGAAACAAGCACATTTACAAGTATTTATTGTCAAGGTTTAGGGAAATGCTCACCTACTCTATGTTAATGAGGTGATTTATTTTGTAAGTAGTAAAATAAATAGAAAACAAACCCTCAACACAGTATTCTAAAAAGCGCAGAAACGTCATCATCTCTCGTCTATCATCAATATTCAGATGGCTCCTGACAGAAACAAAGCTTTGTAGTTCCCCTAGTTGGACTGAGTCATGTATATGCATATTTCTCTGTACTTGCACACACACACACACACAAACATACTGTATGTCATCTAATGATCCATCTGTCATGTCTACACCTATACATACCAGACACCAAACAGACACACTGTACTCATTTTGTCTTTGTCTGCTTGTCTTTGCCGTCCCTTCTTCCCACCCTCCTTTCTGTCCCCATCCTGCACCTTCTCTTTGTGTTCGTCCGCAGTAACAGGTTGATCCATGGCTCTCCTCCTGACATCCGTTATTCCGGATCTTTCCAAGGGACGCTGACAAGCTTTGAGTGATGATGATCCTCTAGACAGGAAACCGGGAGACACAAACCTGTCTCATTCTGCAAGATGGATAGAGCGCAGGTCCAGGGACACATCATTAGGGGACAGACTGAGCCTTACATTTCAGCACAACTTTCAGTTGGGCCTATATGTATTTCGATTCATGTATTTAAGTGATACACAAAACAATACAGTGTGTCCTAAATAGCAATTTGCTGAACAAGTTGAATCATCTTGAGAGAAGTTAAGATGATATCGTCTGTCTGTTTTTTCACTTTTAGTGAAAGCAAGTGTCAGGATCAGAAGAACATCAAATTCACTTGTTAAGCCTTATTTATTTGTAGTTTGAGCTCAGCAGAGTGAGGTGAAAAGCCTGTTCAGGTTCAAGATGTTGTTTTTTGAGTTTATTTTTAATATATCACTATGAAAGTGATCATGAAAAAGCAGTGGTGTTACATCATAATCACATTTGATCACAAAACCTTTTAAAATATATATTTTTATTGCCGGTTTATGATCATGTATGTTAAAACATGAGATATTCCAGCGTACTGATACATATGTCTTTTTGTGTATATTTTTTTTATATATAGCACAAATCAGATGGCCTTCTGTCTTCATCTGCCAGTTCAATCCCATATATCACTCTTTATTCATATTAATGTTTATTATAAGATACAGATTGGGGTTAACCCATTCTCCTTAATAGGAGATGACTAATTTACTGGTATGTTGTTTTAAACCAAAAAGGAAGAGACTTAAGGACGCGCTAACAACACCCACAGTTGATATTTCCAAATGATAAAAGATAAACTTTTTCTTCATCCACTTTCAGAGTTCTTACTCTATCTTAAGCTATCTTTATTAGGGGTGGGGGGAAAAATCGATACAGCATAGTATCGTGATATTTGCCATGACAATACTGTATCGATACACTGACGCCAAGTATCGATATTTTACTATATAAATTGCAGATGGGAGTTTTAACTTTTTGGTACTAGAATAATAAAATCTATTGCTTTTTTAGTGCACTAGAAAACTTAACAGGACCATATAGAGGACTGAAAAAGTGATATGAACAAACAGAGAAATGTGTCTTTTTAGATAAACAGATGTTGACAAAGTTTTAGGGACCTAATTGGAAGTTGGAAAAAGGTAATAAATTGCAATATATCTCAATATATTTAAAATCGCAATAAAATTGAATCGCAACATAAATATCGTGATAATATCGTATCATGGGGCCTCTGGTGATTTCCAGCCCTAATCTTTAGGTTTTTTGGTATAAAAACATTCCTTTTTCGCAGTCACTCACTGTGAATGTCAATGTTTTAAGGATATAATGTGTTTGAAATAAAATAACAATATACTTTTATAATGTTCTATAGGTTTATAACTTTGTGCACTCTCCTCAAGGAGCACACTGAAATTGAATTGAAGAAAATTAAAGCCTAGAAGAGAGAAAAATCTGTATCAGTATTTCTTGGAATTAACCATGAACATCTAGTATAGTATATGACCTCCACAAAGTCTTGAAAAAAATCTGTCAAAGTTGAAACACCAATGAGACAAATTACGATAAAGAACATGCATGAAAAACAACTATACTGTAAAGATGACCTTATTGTCCCTTTTTTATGTGAGGGAACATGTACAAACTCCATCATTTGTGTTATACAGTATACCTTTTAGTCTATGCCTGTAGTCAACAATATGTATTGGTTTGAAAAATCACTTTATGGACCTACACAGTGTGTCAAGTATTTAAAGTATGAGATATGCTTGTGATGTTGTGTGCCTGAGAATATCTGCTGTGTCCATATATATGTGCATGTGTGTTCCAACATTGGTGTGTTTGCATATTGTACATGGGCACGCATGTGCACGTCCCTGCTGAATGTAAACGCATACTAAGACTTCCTGTCTGAAGACCAAACTGAGGGAAGATTTAGAGTGAGAGGGAGGGAAGTAGAAGGACAGAGTGTTTGAAGGGAGAGAGAGAGAGACACTAAAAATGATGCAAACAGGGATTGAAAAAGAAGGAGAGAAGAAGAAGAAAGAGACATTGAAAGGAGTGAGACGTACAACAATATAAGGAAGCAGAAAGATCTGAGGATGTTGGAAAAATCCAGAGAAAACAGAATACTGAGTAACTGCTGAGAAGCTGACACAGTGACAGAAATGACAGGGATGCCTCTGATGCACTGATCTGAAAAAGTGTGTTGATTAGCCAACTGGCATGACTCAAGAACCTGAAAGGAGACACACAACTGACACACTGACAAGAGGAATGAAATTCTCACTCGATAACTTAAGTGGATCTTCAGAGATGAGATAAGGGTGCACAGGTCAGTGAAAGTTGAAGCATACTCACTTGGAAAGGTCCATCATCACCCGTTTGGACACTGACCAAGGATCTTTGGACTAGGACGGACATGAGGACACGTCAACATCATCAGAGCCAGATTTGACTTGTTGTGAGTTTGACTAGTATCTCCTTTTTCTCAGGAGGTAAGTTGTCATCAGCAGTCTACGTACAATCTATTTTTAGTTTTTCTTTTAAAAAGAGAGAAATTAAATCAGGTCTTACAGTTATGTTTCATCCAGGAACCCAGACTAATAAATATATGCAAGTACAAATATAATGCCAAAGATCCCTAAAACAGTGTCAGTTACAATCCTCTGCCATCGCAGAGCATGTTTGTAATATCTTACACAGAGTACATGGAAAGGCCCCTGTGAACATTTATTGAAAGTACAAGTATAGCTATTACTAAAATTGGAGTTACAGCACCAACAAAATGTTTTGTTTGCCTTGAGGGGCTTTTCTATGAAGCTATAATCTGATGCATTTGACAGCGTGAGATCTGTATTCCACTATCCCATCCTGTCTCTCTCCCCTTCTGTATATTTCTCTCTTTCACACAATCCTATGCACACACACACACACACACACAAACACTCACTCACCCTGCCACCCAAATGGGACTCCCACACTGCTGGAATTTATTTGGACAGTGTTATTTGTGATCTGCCTCTGGGCCCGCTGCTCTCCTCTCAGCATCACTTTACAGTCATTGCATCACCACAGTCTTTGATGTTGTAAGAGGAAGAGCAACAATAAAATAGCAGCAGTGATGCATTGGACAGCTTGTAATGATGAGCTTTTCAAAATGACCATAGGCCTACACTGTATGCCTGTACAAAAACCTTTTTAAAACATGATCAACTTTACTTTTGGTCCACAAAATCTAGAGTAGTTCCAAAGGAATGGTTACCCACTGTAGGTTCAAATGTTTCTTTTATCTTTCTTTGCACTCCTGCAGGAATAAAGCCCTTTGATAAACACAGACCACAGCTGTGCTAGAACAGCATGCTTACATTTGCTAATTAGCTTTAAACATGAACTTTAGGCTGATGGGCATATCATTTGTTTTGCAGGTATTTGGCCATGTACCAAAGTGTTGGACAAATGAAAATGGTGATTGGCCACTAGAGGAAACATTAAAGGTGCCATATGTAAGAGTGTTAAGCAATTTACATGACTTAAACACTTTGCATTGCCAAAGTCTGAAGAGATTGTAACGTAACTTAAAAAATGAGACCTTCCCCAACTTTCTCGGTTGCCTGTGGACTTTGACTTGTAGTTTCTCTGGGATAATCCAAAGTATATGACATTTATGCACACTCCTGAGTGCCTTCTCTTCCGCTCCCTCACAGTGCCAACAGTGTGCAACACTAGCTAATGTTAGCTTAGCGCAGACAAACTGCTAGGTGCTACTAGCTAATGTAGCAAAAAATCATCTTGAGTTTGATAATTTCAGCTAAAGCTGGGTAAGCACTTTGCATTGAGCTCATTTGTGACAAGATATTTGACATCATTTTAGAGTCAGAATGAATTTCAGCATTGACAGGCGTCGTTTGCTGTGCAGTGTATGGGGGGACCAAGGATTGTTCAACTGGAGTCAGATGTCAGATGAATTTCTGACATTTTGGTTGGCTGTTGTCAGCAAGCACAGCAATGAGTCAATTCCCCATGATCTGTGCCTTTTTTTCTCACTGCACCTGGGCAAAGTAGCAAACGGAGCCTACCTAAAATTTTCTCTGCAAAATGGACAAGCCATACTGTCCATGTCTTCTAGCCACCTGCGAGTCCATATACACACGACTGAGGTTTCAGCACACAGGATGGCACAGATGATCAAAGCAGCATGGTTCAGTGTAATTAGCATTATTGCTACCAAGCAAACTTCTACCTGCCTCAAATCTTTCAAACAAATCTTTATTAACAATTTATTGTTAATACACAGAGTGGTCCGCTGGGGCCGACAGACCAGTTTATTTTCTATTTACACAGTGTGAGCACAGCTTTGGCTTTACATTGCAGACAATTTCCTTGTATGGTAGTCATACTTGTAAGTTTAATTAAAACAACAGCATTTCTAAAATCGTATAATGTTTGCCCAGTTTAATTCATCCAGATTCCCTTGGCAGATCTTGCTGGGAGATTGGTTAACTTGCTGTTTGTGGGTTGCTTTGTCAGCTGGCGTTGCGGGGCGGCTGGCGCCGGATCCATGCAGCGTAGCTGGGTTGCAGCTGGCTGGGTGCTTACTGGGGGCAGTTTGTCTCAAGGTCAGCTGCACTAAATCCAATCCCTTTGCTTCCTTTTCTTACAATGATGGGTGTATTTCTGTCTGTCCGGCTCCATGCTGACTGCAGTTAATTGCCATTAATAACAAGGATACTCTGAAAGTTGCACATAGAACATTTAAGAGTAAACTTTATGAGTAAACTAAGTTTAACTAACATCCCCTGAAAATCTTGTTTTTCTTCTTACCTTGCTGCAGTGATGTACAGATGCAATCAGGGACACCATGACATCACTGTTGATGTAAGGTTACAGGTGCCACAGAGTACAGTTGTCAGTTGTGGTCAGAGGTGATACAGGCTTGAAACTTCCGACCAGAGAGGGCAGCAAAACATTGCTTTTGAGTCTGGTGTTAAGTTACCTTTTGAAGGATTGTGAATTTGAATTGCATGATAATCCATCCAGTAATTGTCAAGATTTTAGAATACCTCCTAATATCTAGTTGCATGGCTAAAAAGAACACAATAGCTTTGGATAGTTAAGTGTTGGGGCTCATCATTCAGCTTTGAATAAGAACAGCTTTCACAATACATCATTGTAAACCACTGGAATAAATTACTTGTCATTGCCATTTGTTTCTGAACAGATGAAGTCAGTGGTTTAATGCAATTTCCCCAGAGCAACGCCCATAACACTCGTTAGCACTGTTAATGATGATGAACTAGCTCCAGTAAGCTGAACAATATCATGGGATGTTACTATGAAAACATCCATTTATTTTCTTCAGTGGTCTTAATGTTCTATGGCTGGACTGGTCTTGTTAATGCAGATAAATCATATTATTCATGCCTCACCCTCAGCTGAGCATGTTATTCTCATTAGCCTTCTTCATCAGCTGGATGATTCTTTTGCTGTGAGAGATTAGTTGGTGAGCCATGAGCATATACAACACAATATGTTGGGCTTCTTAAACCTTTCCAGTCTGGGACTCTCATGAGCAATTAAACTACATTTGTCATGGAAGGATACAGTAGCAAGCCCCCCTCCAGCCAATTTTGGGTTCACCCTCATTGGGGTGCTGTATGGAAAATATGGTGTTTAACCTCATGTGACTTGACATGTTTTAAATGTAGGTTAACTCTATAAATTAGCTTTTTTAAATCTCCTGCATAGTCCTCAACTCATACTCTACTGCTGCCCTCCAATGTGAGTCCACAACTTAGTACAGATTTAAATTATGAAAAGATTGTAGTCAAATGAGTGAATATAAAGAACAATGCCACTTATGGTGCATCAATGTTTTGAAGGGGTGAACTTTAGTGCACTGTCCTAATATAGCCACTGATCACTTGATGGGCTTGATGAGGAAATAGCTACTATATAATGACCAGGAGTGATTCATATTGTCTGTCTAATCTCATATTATATTCCACTGAGATATGTATGTGGTGCAGTCAGTGACTACCCTCTGCTGTCTATGTATTTGCACCTTGTAGATTCTGGTTCATATTTGCATATTTTCCTCCTCACAGCTGAAAGCACCATATGTAAAGGGTCACATAGTTAACTTGAGTGTCTAATTTCATAAAGTCTCATTACAGTAGGTACAGCAGATTTTGCTTGTGCACTAGAAGAAATTATCACCACACTGTGAAAATATGTGTGAAATATACCCTGGAGATGACATGTTGCATTTTGCCACCTTTGATGTAATCTACGTTTTAACTGTTGTCTGCACTAGTGATTGTACTTACTGTTGCTCAAAAGAACTGTTATCCTGTCGACACACATATACATAGAATTTATTCCCAAATCCACTCTGTTTATCCCAATTACGAGAAGAATTTGTCATCTTTCTCAGCAACAATAATCCTCGGTAGTAATAAAAACAAACAGGGCATAGAGATCAGGATTGATTTATCAGGCACAAAATCACTATTTGTGGTTCAGATCGGATCTGCTCTGAGCTATTTAAATGAGATGAAACCACACAGGATTTTTTTTCATGTTATGACTGCCGTGAAAAGGTCAGAAGGGTTAGATGCGCATATTTCAGTGTTTTTACAAAAAGGGTAAGAGTTAAAATTGACATATTTAAATTCTTAATAAAACTGATACTGACAAATATAATAAATATATCCATAACCCCTCACAGAAGACTGCACAAATAAATAGAGTTACATTATAAATAAATTATTGGTTTAAAGTGGCTTTGTCAGTGTGGCCGTGCCAACAGCAACATCCACACTGAGGTCAGAGACAGTGAAGAGTGGCCGTCAGGGCAGGGGAGTGGAGAGGGATGCTCTGTATGTTGCACTGTGCAGGGCTTACTTTATTCCCACAGTCTTTTACTATAAAGGTGATTGTGTGTGGGAATGTGAGTTCAGGGTGTCTCCCTGTTGCCTAATGCATGCTGGGATAGCCTGCAGCCAGTGAAGAGTTATAAATTGGTACAAAAATAAACAGATGGGTATCTTGCAGTTTCCACCCAGACTACAATTTCAAGTAAATGTTTACTGTGATTTTGTCTGACAGTTTCTGCACCAACTTTGGAACATCATCACCATCATCACTATCATCACCACCATCATCCTCACCATAATCATTAAGATGATCTTCAACAGCACTGAGTCCTGGCTTTTCATCAATACTTCATTTCCCATCCTGCCTGTAATATCCAGTCCCAGTAACAGAAGTGGTATGGAAGGATATCTTCAAAGACTGGCTCATTTGGATGAGGGGCTCTACAATGACTTTTACGGCCTTTGGATTGCACTGATGGTTATAAACTCTCTCATATTCCTGGTAGGAATTTCTTTTGGAGCCCTTTGTGGTATAAGTAGATATTAATACATTCTTATGTAAGTTTTTCAAACACATACTGACAGTGCCAGTATGTATAAACTCTGTAACTCTACTCTTCTCTTCCACAGGTGGGCATGGTGCTTAACATAGTCGCACTTTATGTTTTCTGTTTCCGCACCAAGCAAAAGACCACGTCAGTGATCTACACCATCAACTTGGCGGTGACGGACCTCTTGGTGAACCTCTCTCTGCCAACTCGTATCCTGCTCTATTACAGTGGAGGAGCGTGTCTCACCTGCTCCTACATGCACATCTTCAGCTACTTTGTCAACATGTACTGCAGCATCTTGTTTCTGACCTGCATTTGTGTCGACCGTTACCTCGCCATCGTGCAGGTGGGTTTTGCCTGTGATCTGGTAACAGAATTGGTCATTTTCTGATGCCTAAAGTGTCCCTTGACAACATGCTGGATACCTGCTCATCCTTACTCAGAAACCAGAAGGAAGTTAGAGCTGCATATTTTCTTTTGTCCTTGAAGGTTGAAGCTTCCCGTCGGTGGAGGAACTCCAGTGTGGCCAAATGTGTGTGCGTCTCTGTCTGGCTGTTTGCCATTGTGGTCACCTACTCCTTCCTCTCCACTGCTTTCCAGCACGCGGGCTGCTGCCTCTCAAAGCTCCTCTTTCTTACCATCACTGAGTTTTTTCTACCCCTCATCATCATAGTGGTCTTCACATTACGGATTATGTGGGCACTAGCTGACCGCCGTCTGATGCAGCAAAGCAGGTATAACCAATCTTTAATACATATACACTACCGTTCAAAAGTTTGGGGTCACCCAAACAATTTTGTGTTTTCCTGAAAAGTCACACTTATTCACCACCATACGTTGTGAAATGAATAGAAAATGGAGTCAAGACATTGACAAGGTTAGAAATAATGATTTGTATTTGAAATAAGATCTTTTTTACATCAAACTTTGCTTTCGTCAAAGAATCCTCCATTTGCAGCAATTACAGCATTGCAGACCTTTGGCATTCCAGCTGTTAATTTGTTGAGGTAATCTGGAGAAATTGCACCCCACGCTTCCAGAAGCAGCTCCCACAAGTTGGATTGGTTGGATGGGCACTTCTTGCGTACCATACGGTCAAGCTGCTCCCACAACAGCTCAATGGGGTTCAGATCTGGTGACTGCGCTGGCCACTCCATTACCGATAGAATACCAGCTGCCTGCTTCTGCTCTAAATAGTTCTTGCACAATTTGGAGGTGTGTTTAGGGTCATTGTCCTGTTGTAGGATGAAATTGGCTCCAATCAAGCGCTGTCCACTGGGTATGGCATGGCGTTGCAAAATGGAGTGATAGCCTTCCTTATTCAGAATCCCTTTTACCCTGTACAAATCTCCCACCTTACCAGCACCAAAGCAACCCCAGACCATCATATTACCTCCACCATGCTTAACAGATGGCGTCAGGCATTCTTCCAGCATCTTTTCATTTGTTCTGCGTCTCACAAACGTTCTTCTTTGTGATCCAAACACCTCAAACTTGGATTCATCCGTCCACAACACTTTTTTCCAGTCTTCCTCTGTCCAATGTCTGTGTTCTTTTGCCCATCTTAATCTTTTTCTTTTATTGGTCAGTCTCAGATATGGCTTTTTCTTTGCCACTCTGCCCTGAAGCCCAGAATCCCGCAGCCGCCTCTTCACTGTAGATGTTGACACTGGTGTTTTGCGGGTACTATTTAATGAAGATGCCAGTTGGGGACCTGTGAGGCGTCTGTTTCTCAAACTACAGACTCTAATGTACTTATCTTCTTGCTCAGTTGTGCAACGCGGCCTCCCACTTCTTTTTCTACTCTGGTTAGAGCCTGTTTGTGCTGTCCTCTGAAGGGAGTAGTACACACCGTTGTAGGAAATCTTCAATTTCTTAGCAATGTCTCGCATGGAATAGCCTTCATTTCTAAGAACAAGAATAGACTGTCGAGTTTCAGATTAAAGTTCTGTTTTTCTGGCCATTTTGAGCGTTTAATTGACCCCACAAATGTGATGCTCCAGAAACTCAATCTGCTCAAAGGAAGGTCAGTTTTGTAGCTTCTGTAACGACCTAAACTGTTTTCAGATGTGTGAACATGATTGCACAAGGGTTTTCTAATCATCAATTAGCCTTCTGAGCCAATGAGCAAACACATTGTACCATTAGAACACTGGAGTGATAGTTGCTGGAAATGGGCCTCTATACACCTATGTAGATATTGCACCAAAAACCAGACATTTGCAGCTAGAATAGTCATTTACCACATTAGCAATGTATAGAGTGTATTTCTTCAAAGTTAAGACTAGTTTAAAGTTATCTTCATTGAAAAGTACAGTGCTTTTCCTTCAAAAATAAGGACATTTCAATGTGACCCCAAACTTTTGAACGGTAGTGTATGTAGTAAGGAAGTACAGTATATCATGACATACAAGAATAGACCATACAATAATAAAAGGATTGCATTGCAGCTTTGAAAGCACTAGAGGCTTAAAGCTGATGGGATGTTACACTTGTGGCTTTGACTGTACTTTCTCAGGGAGAGGAGACAGAGGGCTGTCCAGCTGCTGACCACAGTGCTGGTCATCTTCACCATCTGCTTTACACCTTTCCACATCAGACAGGTGAGTGAGAGACAGGTGTGTTGCATTGTTTAAAAAAATCATCACCATGTCACCATTTATGAAACAGTTATGAAACAGTGGTTAAATGTGACAACATCATGTGTGATCTCATGGTTGTATTGTAGGTGGTGGTGTACTTCTACCCTGATATGCCTCATCATGTGATAGTCTACCACTTGACTGTCACTCTCAGCAGTTTGAATAGCTGTATGGATCCTGTCGTCTACTGCTTTGTTACAAATAATTTCAAGGTAAGACTGGAGTCCTTTTCTTACTCTCTTTCTTACCTTTCTTTATCCCATCCATCCCACCATCCTTCCACCTTTCCATCTGTCCATCTGTCCTTCCCTGCAGCCATATTTGTTCATCCATCACTCATGTATTTACTCGTTTAATCATCAATTCACTGAATAATTCACTGCCCTGTTCTGCCTCAGGCCACTGTGAGAAATATTTTCCGTCGTACAGAGCCCGAGCAGACGAGTGGTGACATCATCAGCATGCAGCACAGCTCCAAGGCCTCAGGAGGGACTGCCAACGCTGTCACTAATAATGTGATCATGATGACCAAAATTCACACTGCACAGAGACATATCGGGGGAAAACCACAAACTTTAAATCCCCCTTCACATGGAGTGAAGAGAAGTGAAAGTTAATTAGTGATCACAGTCACCTGGGGAAAGGTGGCTGATGTTTCTGCACTGCAACATGCTGAGCAGTGATAACAGCATCAGTGTATAATGGCACAGTGCTAAGCGCTCAGGATCAACTGCCAATGCTGTTATAATAATATGGACCAACCAGTTCACATAAAATGTGGTATGCCACAGCCGAGCATATTCAGCAACCTTTTAAATCAGTTAAAACACTGACAAGAGACCATTTCAGTCTGCAGCCAAACCTTCCCATGACTTTGGACCTGTGACTTCAAAAATACAACTGAGTACAAAACTGATTTATATGTATTATTACTTCAGTCATACAAGTGACAAATATCATAAAAGAAAGTTGTTTAACACTCAAATTTGATGTACTGTATACTATCCACATTAAATATATTTTACCTTTAGAGAGTACTTGAGCAAGGAATATTTACTGTGCCCAAATACATTTCTCTGAATTAATTAATTTTTAAAAACTGAAATAGCAAAAGAACTGCAGCAAAGCTGATGACTCCGGTTTTGATTTTTGGTAACATAACAGAGAGAGTCTAAACAGTTGCACTACATTCTAAAGTTTCTTTTATGATCCCTAAATAGATCCTCTATAGCTGAGAGTGAGCACAATTGCCACTGCAAAAGGATCACTGATAGCTGTGACTTCTTTGCAGAAAATCTTAAAATCTTTGGAGAGAAGTGTTGGCATTAACAAAAGAAGATATTGATGACCAGCCTGATACCTGTCTTTGACCACTGCATCCTTTTCATAACAGCGAGACATGTAATGTCAAACAGACTTGGATCAACTTCTTACTGTAATGCCTGATTAAGTGTAAACATAAGAGAACTTAACATCATACAATTACATAATGTAAGACGGACCACATATGTATCTGTTTCCCACATGCAAGGATAGAAGTGTTTTCTGTCTGGATTGCATTGTGACCACTTCAGAAGATCCACTCCAAGAAAATGTTTGGGAATGATAACCACTTTTGTGCAGCAGAGGGCAACATTGCACTCCCTTTCAAGGACCATTACAGTAACAGACCAAAGACAATTTTATCACTCAGAAAGAAACTGCTTGGTTGGTTTCTATTTGTTTTATTGAACCTCTCTTTGCAGGGAGACATGTCACATATTGGGGAAATTACAGGGGGATGGGGAATAAAGGTGTGTTCATGCCAGTCAAATGTTTTGCTTTGCTTTATGATATGGTGCTTTCCTTGTTTGGAAGGCGTTATTTTCATAGTCTTGTGAGTACATAATATTGCTGTTCTGTCTGCCTTTGTCTGTCTGGTTCTTCACATATAAAATCAGTCTCGTAAGTCTTTAAATTTTACAGTTGAGGTTTGAAAAAAAACCTAAAACCAATAAGTTAAATGATCCATTAATTTTAAAATTATTTATACATTATTATTGTTGATACAATTATTATATTATTCGTTTTATTCTATTGCTAGTGTTATTAATAATTGATCATTATAAACCATTATTGATTCCCTGCCCTCCGTAGGTGAGTCGCTTGATGACGTCATTTGCGTTCTCTTGACACACGTCTCGCTTTGTTACTGTGGAAACTAGGAAACCAATGAAAGAGATTGACGAGTGTAGTAAACGATTTGGTTAGCTGGGAAAGATTAGCCATATTGCTAACCCAAACCGGTATTACGTTACCTTAGCGGAGTAAAAGCGCAGGTAAGTTATCCATTTCTGTCTTTAATATTAGTGGTTCTCTCTGTCTTAACTTGCTAACGTTAGCTGCATAATGAAACGTTATTAGCCGGCTAAGCACGCTAAGGTAACGTTAGCCACAAGTGAAACCTCAGCTAATGAAAGTTAACATGGATGTGTCCAGAGACAGGTGTGTCACTCGCTAAAAATGCCTCGTTATTAATTAAGTGTAGGATGTAGTACAGGTCGGTGGGGGCAGCTCAGGTTACGTTAAGTCAGCGTTACCGTTAGCAGACGTCCAGTAAGTTAACTGGTTCAAGAAGTCCCCCATACACACTCGTCATACATTTCTGTAAGAAACAAGATATTTTCAACTCTAACGTTACTTTGGAGAGATTAAAAACGTATAGAATGGTCGGGTTACTCTCATATATCACTACAGAAAATTGCACAATATCTCCCATCTGTGGGAAGGCTCCGTTTATTTGGTTTAACCATTAACTTATAGGTGACCTAACCTTTATTTGAGATCACTTTACCTGTCATTTGTTCAGAAAAGGTAGACAGGAGTAAAGACGAGAGAGAAATGGTAGCTCAAATAGAACCCACAAATCATCGCTGTTCTCCTGCATACATTTATCCTGAGGCAGTTTATGTATCTTGTTAAGCAGATTATATATTTTTTAACTGTTAACACTCATGCAACATCCACGGTGTTGTGAAAAGGGCTGATGTCTTTATGTGGCTTTTGTTCATGCCTTGGATGTCTTTGTAGCCTGCCAGTTTTGTGGTTTAAAGATTATGGTTACAGGTGATGTCAGTGAGTATCACAGACTCAAGAAGATTACTGTAAAGATTGTCCATCATATAACATGACGGACAATCTTTATAGTAATCTCAGATAGTTCAGTTATGGATCCTCTGCTCATTTATTCTGCCATGTCTATTCCATCTGTAAACTTGAGAGCAGGGCAGCATTTTTTTCTAAGCCAAGAGAATTTTTGTTTCCTATCATCGGACCCAACTTCATTGAAACATTTTACACATGGGAGCCTTCTAGGGCTGGGCAATAAAACAATAATGATAATTATCACAATGTAATTTTCCTCAATAACAATAAAACAAATGTTCAATAAATGTTTGATTTAATACTTAATTTTAATACTTAATTTTTCTATTAAGATATTTAATTTGTTGAGGAAAAGGGACTGAAAAAAGATTTTCCCCCTGTACTATTTTCTAACTTTAGCTTTTTTAAAATTGGTTTTACAGGTTGCTGTGTGACTTAGTGGGTCTTTGCCAAAAAATTCCCACATGCTTTAATACAGACTTGAACTGAAGTGCACTTACATACACACACACACACACACACACACATACACACACACACTTCTGCTGACCCACACTCTAGTCTTACACAATTCAGTACTGCATACGACCAACTTCCAACACAAACTGACACATTCACAAACCAATTCTAACCCTTCTCACTGCAACTTGAACCCATAACACACATATCACCACACCCCTTCTCCCACCTCTTCTGCTCAACACGTCTGAAGCTACGCAGAACTTATCTGATCTTCCTGAATTTTGACTCTGTGCAAGCCACAGCAAGGAACACCACCGCTCAGCATGATGGCCGCAGGATAAAAACATCAACGTTTTGGACACATTAATGTTATTATAATGATGATTCATGCTTCCTCCACAATCATTTGCAATTCTTTGGATCCAGAAGGGGCTGACCATCAAAAATGCTCGCTGATTAATCTTTCTGGAAAATCTTTTGCTTCACTTACATAGTGAATGATCAAGATGAAAACCATGAACATTACATGCTCTATTAGTATATAATAATTGGTAGAGTTCTGGAAAATAATAGCAATAAGTGGTATACACTGTTAAATATACAAACCATCCAGCAAAATAAATGGCTCCTCTGAAGTCAAACCACACTGTAATGGGAGGAGAAGCAGAAAAGAGTGAGTCTGCTGGCCTTCTGGAGAAAAAGAAACCCAAGGAAGAAGAAGATGAGAGTCAGAAGGAGGTGGAGGAGGAGGGTAGAGGTATGCAGACCCCTTTGCATCGCTGGGTGATGCACGGAGCGGTGATGTTCGGACGCGAGTTTTGCTACGCCATGGAAACAGCTCTGGTGACGCCAGTGCTGCTGCAGATAGGTAAAGAGATACAATACAGTCGTATAGAGACAGACACACTCTTGCTTTTCTCTCACTTAAACACATGTTCTAGGGTTGTCATAGACACTGTCTCTGTCTTAGAAATGTGAACCAGCTGTAATGTGCAGATGTGCTTTGGGCATCTTGTTCTTTGTTAATTTTCTATATATAGAAATAGTTGGGTTTGGTTTGTGTTGAAGCCCACTCCAGCTATCCAAAAAGAGATGCCCATCAGCTGCAACAGTAGTCGGGTAAAAGCAGCAACATAGTGGAATTTATTGTTTGCTTTTTTATGATTGTTTTATTGTATATTGACAGTTTATTGTCTGCTATGTAGCAGAAGGGAGTTGCAAACAGAATTTATTTTCACAACCCTGTTGTAAAATGATCATTACATTACCTTGAAAACTTGAATTTGACCTGGCTGCAACGCTGTGTTGACTAACCTGTGTGCCCAGCAGTAGCCAACCGGGGACTATGCAGTTAGATGTCAGGTTTGCCACCATAGCAGAAATGAAACAAAGGCATTTTCCTAGGTTAGGTATGACAAGAATGTCTAACACAGCACATTTCAGTCTCTCTGGTTTCCTCCCTATTCACAATATTGTAGCAAAGATTATGTTTAAAAAACTTCCAACCAAACCCCACTGAGGATGTTTGTGAAAGCTTTTTCTAAGCATCCAGTCTTGCTTCATTATGATACCAGTAATGTCTGTGGAAAATGTATAGAATCAGTTAAATTTGTAGTTTACTATATTGTTTACGGTGTCTGTATGTAATATGGGTTGTTTTCATAGCCCAGAGTCCAAGGCCAGACCTCGAGAGTGAAAAGGTTGTTGATAGTTGACAATTGACTGGCATTGGATTATTGATCCGAAGTAAGCTAGTTGAATAGAAGCGACTGATAAGGCGGTACTCCAGTCTCAACAAAAGTGTGACTGATACTGCGAAGTACTATATCTTTACGACATTAAAACTCAAGCAGGATGTATGTGCGGCTTGGCCTTCTTGCGACACAAACCTGCCTAATGTGTGTCATAGTTTGCTCAAAGGTGCCCTGTGGAATTTTCTTTAAAACAAAAACAGATTATGTTGACATTCGGTGTTACTCATCAAAACTTATTATTTATCCATTAGTTCTAACAAACAAACTGAATGCATTTCTTCTTCCCTGCCTTTGCTGGATCATTGTCGCATATATTGGCATATTACTGCCACCTGTCAATCAGTGGAATAATGTGAACCCATTGGCGGAATTTTGCATCACATCACCTGCCTGTGCATGTGCTTCCTTGCGTGCATGAGACACAACTAAACAGCTTCATAGTGCTAGCTACTAGAGGTCAAAAACTCCACAAGGTGCCTTTAAGTCTGGCTGTAGGCCCATTAAAAAAAAGGGAGTGAGTGGCAATGAGAAGTAAGGCAAGATGTTTTTCCTACTGAGAAAAAGTCATCTGCTGTAATGTTGACTTAAGGGAGGGGGGAGGCTGGAGCAGAGAAAGGCTGCCTTGGTAAACATGTTGTCCCTGTGAGAACCAGCCAGCTCACTGGATTCAAATCCATCAGATTTGTACATTGAAACTAAAAGTATTTGCTAGATGACAGTATCCAGATTTTCTCACTCCTTGTAAGTGGAAAATCAGGGGTTACGTACTGTAACCTGGATTCTATAGTATAGAGTATAGGCGCAGCCCTCTAAGGCTATCACGATAGCCTGTCAGTGTTGAGATTGTCCGTACGTCACCGAGGCTTCAGAGCGTTGTGTAGAGAGGGCCGGGCAGAGCGGGGGATTGAAAATCTGCTGGCTGGCTGAGAGCTGGTAAACTTGGGGGAGAGGAGCAGGGAGCAGCGCTGCAACCATTGGAGAAATAAACACCCTTAGTCGGTCGGGTTCGGGTCTGACAACTACGCCGTTTACTCGCGGGAGGAGCTCGGAGTTAACTGCTTTTATTAAATTAGCTTTTTACTTTAGTTTTTGGGATTTCAACGTTGATTTATCTTAACTGGAGCTTCTCAGCAGCTAAATTCTGTGCACGTCCGGTTCCAGTGTTGCTGTTAGCATTGTTAGCTCTGTTGGACTACGACTTCATATTTATATAAAAACCGGACAAAGCTGGACATTACTTGGAGAAAAGAAAGCGAGGAGGTTGAACTACCTGGTGAGTTCAGAAAACGTGTCTCTAACTTTATTCCAGCTATCATTGTACTTTACTGACCAAGTTAGCATAGCCCTGATCGATCCAAACTCCATTCAGAAAACAAACATTTTAGAAGTTGTTGTCCTGTTGTCTTGCTGGCAGACCTGACAAAGCATGAATTCATATGTTTAACAAATCTGCATCATGTTGTAGTTTAATCCGTTTATTGTTATTTAATCACAGCAAAATGTTTACTTTGGGTTCATACAGCTGTAGTAATGGCGAGTTGTGTTTATTCACCTTATCGCGTTAAAATCGCCATCTCGCATTGTGTGTGAACAATTGCAGCGAATGTACTCACGCGAGGAAAGCGTCGCGAGGTGAAAATTCGCGGTTGGTCTGAATGTGGCATAAGGCCATCGCTACTGGGTTAGAGACGAAGCAGGATGACTCAACGCCTCACCAGAGCCATAATGAGCCACCCAGTTGCTCACTGTCCGCGGCAGTGGTGTCGGCGTGCGCGCAAGCACCGATGGCGCGGCATGGTAGGCCAAGGGCCGACCCATGCGTAAGTCGGGAAACTGGGTGGGGGGCACTGCAGCCGTACAGACGCAGGCGGGGTCACGACAGCAACTGCATCAGCTGCGCACAAGGCAGGGCCACATAAGCAGTGGCCGTCCCCCTACACCGGGACGCGCTGGTGTGCTCCGGGGCCACCAGAGTCACCGCCAAGGTTGAAAACTGCAGGCGATCCAGAAAGCGCGGGATCAGCCGCACTGGCGGAAAAGCATACAGCAGCCGGGGAGGCCAAAGGGGGTGTGAGAAGGCGTCCACTCCCAGCGGGGGGAAGTCCTGCAGGCTCAGTGAAAACCAAAGGGCGCACTGAGCGTTCTCCTTGTTGGCAAACAGATCCACCTCTGCCCTGCCAAACGGGAGCCAGATCTGGTCGCCAGATCGGGATGGAGGCGCCACTCGTCTGGGCGAGGGCCCCCCTTGACATGATGTCCGCCCCTCTGTTCAGCACGCCAGGGATGTATTCTGCTCTGATGGAGAGCAGGTGAGTGTGCACCCACAGGAGCAGCCACCTGGCCAGACCCAACAGCTGCGCCGAGCGCATCCCGCCCTGGCGGTTTATGTAGGCCGCTGCGGCCCTGTAGTCGGTGCGTGTTGCATGTGCTGGTCCCGCAGCAGAGGGGAGAAATGTCAGATCACCTTTCATACCGTGGGGAGCTCCAGCACGTTTATATGGAGAAGCCTGCAGCCCTGCCACAGACTGCCCACCACCTGAGAAGGCAGGTCCCGCCCCAGCCCATCAGGGAGGCTTCTGTGTAGACCAAGATATGGGACGTGACCCTGCCCAGGGGAACCGACCGAAGAGAGAGGGGGTCCCGCCAGTTGGCCAGATCCGGGGCCACAGACAGAGGAACAGAGACGACGCGCCGTCTCTGTCACACTGGATTGACACGCAGGCGGATGAACCACTGCTGCAGCCTCCTCATATGGAGGAGGCCCAGGGAGACCACCACGTGAGCCGCCGACATGAGGCCCAGAAGCCTCATGACCGACAGAGCTGCCACCGCCGCTCGAGGGACAACACGGCGGAGCAGCTCCACCAGAGCATCCACCCTCTCCTGAGAGAGGAGTCCAGTACCACGCCAAGGTGGGCTGTCTGCAACACCGCTTCGTCCCGGGGCGGCGCCAGCAGCAGCATGTCGTCCAGATAAAACAGGTGAAAACCTGATGCCTGACCGCCACAGCAGCTCCAGGGCCATCTCGACACACTTGGAAAAAGTGCATGGGGCTAGGGAGTAACCGAAGGGCAAGCGGTTGTATTGGTACTGGGCGCCCTGGAATGAAAACCGCAGAACTTCCTGTGTCCGGGAATGACGGACACATGAAATTACGTGTCCTTCAGGTCGATGGAGGAGAGCCCTTCTCCCTGGTGCACACACTCCATCACCTGTTTCACTGTTAACATGCGAAAAGGTCTCACCATAATCGCCCTGTTGAACAGTGACAGGTCCAGGATGGGCCTCTCACCGCAGGATGGTGTGTAGTGCTATCCTGTCTACATGAAGCGTAATCACCGCTTCAAGGGCTCATTTAACACAGCCTGGCTTCCGTGAACCAAGGGGAAACCCCTGGACGCACAGAAGGACTGTGCCATTGATGCCGTGATTATGCACTAGCTCGCAGCCGGGCACTGCCGGGGGAACGTGCATGTCAACAGCATCACACACTGCCCGGCAGATTTCTTCGTCAGAAAAATATATGTACCGGGTGTGTATATGTTCTGTCCACACGAAGTGAATGTCCGCTGTCATGGGCTCATACAGTTTCTGTGGGGAGGGGTGTGTGAAGGGACCTCTGATCGTGAACAGAGTTTACTGCTTGTTGCTTTGAGCTTGAAGCTGCAGATTAGCCACTTGGCTAATGGCAGCTGGCTCACACAGTGTGGGAAATGTTTGCTTGGTGTGGCTGGTTCGACTGAGACAGGCACAGACAACTTCCACAAAAGGAGCATCAAGATTTCACACACAGCTTTTTTTCGACCCATAGCTTACCAGTGGTCCGCTCTGACCGACGGCTGATCCCGACAGACCGGATGTGAGTGTCACAGTAGCTATCCGTTAGCTCAACGTTAGCTCCCTGTTAGCTTGCCTCGCCGCGGTAACCTAGTAGCATCGAGGCCGGCGTCATCGGAGGTCGGAACGGGGGAAGCAAGTGGCAGCAGATCGGAAGGGGTAAACCCAATAAAGATAGCCTTAGAGGGCGAAGCCTATACGAAATAGAACAGGATATTGTCACCTAGCAGAGACATATGTTTATTATTATAACTGACAGCTGATGCGTGCATTGTCTCCCATAAATTTTACATATATTTAGGCCAAATCTGTACATTGAAAATTGTCAAACCATGTTGTTATTGAAAGAATGAGTGTTTCCAGATTTCTGTGCATGCTAAAGCCTTGTTCTGTGTTATTACGTGGCCAACTGGTGATTTCACCACTTTCCTGTCTGGTTGCTACTTTCTTTGTCAGTGTTATTGGAACTGGCCAGCTCATTATCTGAAATGTCCCTGCTACCCTAAAAGCTATTGGGAAAGGAAGCTGTTTAAGAGCTCTAGTGATTATTCAGCTTGCATTGGTATATAATTTTACTTTAAAAAAAAAAAAGTAAAATTATATACCAAGTACTTTTAAAAGTTCAATTTTTTTTTATTGTTATAAATAGTACTTTGAACAAAACTGTTGCAACAGGGTAGTTGCAGAGTGCCATCTGGTGGACAGATTATGCAACAACAACACTCATAACATGATAGAGGCATCTATCTCTCAATTTCTTTTTTTGTCAATTATCGGCTGTTATAAACACCAAGACCGATTTATCTACAATTAGCTCATATCAGCCGATAATATCATGGCATGTGATTTATCGGTCAGGTCAGTACTCTTAGTCTTTTCTAAAAAATTTGAATTAATTTACCGTTTTTTTTATGTTTATTTTTTTAGGTCTTCCTGAGCAGTATTACAGTTTAACCTGGTTCCTCAGTCCTATCCTGGGTCTCGTCTTCACACCTGTGATTGGTTCAGCCAGTGACCGATGTACTCTGCGATGGGGCCGGAGAAGACCATTCATTCTGGCCCTGTGTGTAGGTGTGCTGCTGGGAGTGGCGCTGTTTTTGAATGGATCATTAATAGGTGAGTAGAAGGTTTCAAAGGACATCACCACAAATTATAATAGTTATTGTTTAACCCCATCTGTATATATTTTGTGGTGTTCTGTCAGGCCTTTCCATTGG
The DNA here is from genome assembly GCF_014851395.1 of Micropterus salmoides. Lineage (NCBI taxonomy): Eukaryota > Metazoa > Chordata > Actinopteri > Centrarchiformes > Centrarchidae > Micropterus > Micropterus salmoides. The sequence goes on from NW_024040152.1 coordinate 18,029,607, forward strand.
AGATAGTCCCAGCAGCCAGCCAATTGGCATCGTCCTCACTGTAGTAGGTGTGGTGGTGCTGGACTTCTGCGCTGATGCCTCGGAGGGACCAATCAGAGCGTACCTTCTTGATGTTGCTGACACAGATGAGCAAGATATGGCCCTGAATATTCACGCCTTCTCTGCTGGTAAAACATGCATGCACGAACACACACATACACAGACCATCCACATAGACCTGTAGAAATATCAGCTATACAAGAACAACATATAGAAGTATTGCACACACATCATCAAAACCCACCAATTATTTCTAACTTCTAATTTCTCTGATATTTTACACATATAGGCAGTACAGTTTCAGAAGCTGCTTGTACTTATCCTGATATCTTAGACTTACAATAATTGACATGTGTATCTGTGTCTATACCTGTCTCTTCAGGGCTCGGCGGGGCAGTTGGCTACATGCTGGGTGGTCTCGATTGGACTGGCACAGCTCTGGGCCGAGCATTTCAATCACAGGAACAAGTCCTCTTCCTGTTTGCAGGTGTCATCTTTATTATCTCTGTTACACTGCACATGTTCAGTATCCCTGAGCAACCTTACGCTCCACCTAACCAGCTTAAAGTCACAGGAAGTGGAGAATCTACCAGCCAGTTGTCTTTCAGGCCCGTTGGCCACAAGCCGCTTTTACTTGATGTGATTGCAGAGGAGGATGCTTCTGCTCAAGCACCCTCACAAGAGGACAGCATATCAGATTCTGAGAAAGGGGAAATGGACTTCTTTGCTGTGGAGCGAGTGCGGAGTAAAAGTGATTCAGTCTTAGCCATGCCAGATGCTACAATTGAGTTGGATTCTGACCTCGACCCAGATGCACAACTTTTCCTGCCAGAGGCGCATCACTTTCCACCCGAGACACAGGGAGAGCTAGAAGATGTTTTCAAGCCCTCAGACCACTGCATTGGGTCCTCATCTCCTTCTGCTGGACCACCCGCCCTTTGTGATGGGATGATGGTCTTAGAGCCTGAGCTTAAGGGTCCAACAAATGGTCACCCTTCTCTCCATCAGATCAGTTCTTGCTCAGGGGATGCACAGGTGAAACCAGCTGCTAAGGTGGCAGATGCTATTTGTCTTGACTTAAAATGACATTGTCAACAGAAAACAGGGAATTCATCAAGTGTCATTTTAAACAAGCTATTTGATGTGATTATTTTTATTAGGCATTATATGGAACTCTTCAGTGACAGAAAACATCTGTATCAGATATGTGGTTCAATGTCTTTAGTTTCCCTCTCCGCCTTCAGTATGTGTGTCTGTTCCTTTCTCCTGTCCCAGCAGATCAAAGCTGGCAATGGTGTCAGGGCTGGCTTGTCCTCTTCTGACCACTCCAGTGCAATAAAAGGCCATGCCTCCACAAGGCCAGTGAACCACCCCTCAAACACCACAGCTCCATCACGGCCACACCCACACACCTTCTACAGACAAGTACAATTGCATTTACCATTCTTTGAATTAATACAATTATTTTCTCGACACCATGCTAATTTGAGAAAGCTGATGTTGGTCTTTTTTCTCTCCAGCCCTCCTTTACTTTCTCCTACTACGGACGAGTGGGATCACATCGCTATCGATTGCGACGGACAGCACCGTCGAGCCTTCGGCCAATCACCACCTCCCGCAGTCTGAATGATCTGAGTGACCTCCAGAGGCCCGCAGATAGGCGGGAGTTGCAACTGTCAGCCAGCAGTCTGTCATCTGAGGGCTCCAGCGAGGGAGGACCAGACAAGGGTACAACTGTTCGGCTGCTCTGGCTATCCATGTTTAAGGTGAAGTAAATTGGAAATTATTATGTATTTTACTATTGCACTTCATCATATTTACAACATTTCAAGGAAAGTGTCTGCTTTTGCAAAATGAACAAACCAACCTTTTGGTTGTGGAATTTCTTCTTCATGTTCTCCTGCTAGCCTTGATTCCTTCTTTCTTTTCTGTCCTCGATAGATGCCGAAGCAGCTGTGGACACTGTGCGTGTGTCACCTCCTCACATGGTTCTCCATCATAGCTGAAGCTGTGTTTTACACCGATTTCATGGGGCAAGTCATCTACCACGGAGACCCCACGGTACTCACACACACACACACTGTCATTCCCTGTTGTTTTATTTTTTAAAGACAGTTGCGCTAACTGACATCATTTGGCATTTTGTATACCACATGGTAGAAGAACACAGATGAATGAATCTAGCATACTTCACAAAGTCATGTATAAACACTACAATGTCAGCCATTCAGTCTATTTGTCAAGTCAAGGTTATGATAATATTGAAAATCTTCCACTTTTTTTCAGGCTCCAGCCAATTCAACAGAGCTACAAAACTATCACAAAGGGGTACAGATGGGCTGCTGGGGACTGGTGGTATATGCTGCTACTGCTGCTGTGTGCTCTGGTAAAACTCAAACACTGTTTCCACATTTAGATTTGAATTTAAATCCTCTAACAGACAAAACAAGTGGCCAGTGATAATTAAACCTTTTCCCCTGTCTTTGCTAACCTGCTTCCCTACTCAGTCTCCAATAACGGATATGTCTCTGTCTCCCTCTTTCCATCTCTTCACTCAGCAATCCTTCAGAAGTACCTGGATAATTTTGATCTGAGCATTAAAGTTGTCTACATTGTTGGAACTCTGGGATTCTCAATAGGTCAGTTTTTACAATTCGTAGTTTTCAGTCACGTTACATGCGCGGTGACCTGGAGGGCAAAACAACAGACCAACATAGCGGCTCACACCCCAACTCCTCCGTAGAGACGCTGCAAAAGCAGTTAAATTTTATTTGGATCACCTCTCAACTTAAGAAAAAGAAAGATATGCTTCCTGGTTGGCAGGCAGCGGAAAATAACGTCTTTTTTGCCCTCCAATGGAGCGATTTCCTTGGAATGTGACGTCACGTGAAAACTATGTATAGAATTAACAGCTGACAATAGTAGAGTGAAGTACAGTATTTAGTATTTGCGAGATGCTGCATATTGTTTTAATGGGTATGCAGAGTAAAGGGAAATGTTATGTGTGTCTCTTAACCTTAGGAACCGCTGTCATGGCAATATTCCCTAATGTTTATGTTGCCATGGTGATGATCAGTGGCATGGGAATCATCTCCATGAGTATCTCCTACTGTCCCTATGCATTGCTTGGGCAGTACCATGAAATCAAAGAGGTATGTACACAAACACAGTACACTCACATCTTCATTCACACTTTCCCTACCTTGGGACCTATACTACGATGAAAGATCAGCATAGCCTGGATATCTTTTCGATATCTGTCCTCAGAAATCGCGATCAACACAGTGCAGCTGCCAAATGCAGGAAAGACAGCAGGCAAAAAATCGCCTGCTGTGTGAATGTGTAAGTTAATGGGCTTAAAAAATCACTGTCCCATCATTAGGACATGAGAAGATCTGTCTATAGACTCACTTTCAAGAAATTCTCATCACTTCAAAAAGTCCGATTCATTTATTTAACACACTGACACAATGTTCAAAAATTGTTCTAAATTAACTTCACGTGGCATCGAAACAAAAAATCTGTTCATGCAATCAAAAGTGCTCGAATAATGGTCGAAAGACTCAACCACGACTTCAGGTACAGTTACTGAAAACTCATCAACTTTACTTGTGCCCAAATAGGGTCGGTGCTATGTTACCAGTTTCTGTAATATGAGAAACAAACACAACCTAAAGTTATGATAAACAAATTCTCATATTAAACACAATTTAAATAGGCCTACCAAACTATATGCTCATAATATATAACATATAAAGAAAAATTCAACCATTTCTTTTGACATTCTCAAATATAACCTGCTTACCCTGATAAGAAGCGAACCACCATTTCAGGACTGAAAAACAAGGGTTAAAGCTGAAGCTACACTGTTAATGTCAAATCCTGCTTCTTATTACAGGCCTGTGGGGATACAAAATAAAACCTGAGATGGGAACATGCACTTTACACACATAGAAAGACAATCTATTGGATATGCGATTGAAGTGACAGTCTCTCCTCTACTGTTCCTCTCCTCAGTACATTCATCACAGTCCAGCAAACACTAGAAGAGGCTTTGGTATTGACTGCGCTATCTTATCCTGCCAGGTGAGCATTCATTCCTTTTTACTTTTTAGACCGCAAGTAAAATTCCCCATTAGCTCTAAACTTAAACTGATCCAGCGGCATCCATTCAAGTGCCATTTTGGAATTGAACAATGAGAGTGTGTCAAGAATATAGGGACGTTCTATTTTGTTTCATTTCCAGGTCTACATCAGCCAGATTTTGGTTGCGTCAGGTCTGGGTGCTGTGGTAGAAGTGGTCGGCAGTGTGCGTGTCATTCCTGCAGTGGCCTCTGGGGGCTCCTTCCTTGGCTTCCTAACTGCCTGTTTCCTTGTAATTTATCCTGACATTGAGCCCAGCAGCTCTGAGCAGGACCAGGGCTTGGTGGGTTTACCTGGAGATTCAGACTCAAATGGAGAAAGGACCAGTGACATGAGGTTGGCCCTGTTGAACCTCACAGATGGGGATAGTTTAAAGAAGACAGAGAATCACTCTGTTGCCTGAGCGTTAACAAAGAAAGAATTGTTTAGGTTTAGCCTCACTAAGCCCAAGCTACAACATGTAAGGACTATACCAAATGCATCTGATTTACTAATTAGTAAATCAGATGCATTTGAATTAGTCTTTTTGAAGGAGGAAAGATGACGAAAAAGGGGGAAACGTGACTGAAAGTTTACATCCCATCTACAGAAATCTGGGTGGAATGGATTAGGATAGATTATCTTCTTGGAGTAGAGTACTGATGAGAAGTACTTCTCTGCTTGTCTTGTTGCTACCTCAATCGTAAAACAAATGTTTGAATGGTTAGACGGAGAGAAGTAAGCCATTAAAACAGAAAGAGCCACATTGCGCAGACTACTGAAACAAGTAAGCTGCTGAATCACTTAACATTTGACATTCTACTTCACAGAAGCTGCTCCATAACTGCTTAATGGACAATCATAATGCTGTCAAAGTATTACTTTGTGTACGTCTGCAATACTTGTGGACTGAATACAGTTTCCAGCCCACAGGTCAAGCTTTCTACATGTGTTGAAGACATAACAAAACAGTTTGTTTCATTTCACATGTCATTTTATTCACAGTTGTGATGTTGGTACTGGTGACATAGCAAGCTAGTGTGCAGTTAGAAGTGCGCTTTTATGATTATTTTCTCCCTCTGGTGTACAGAAATACACTAATATTCTGAATGCCACATTATCTTTTTATGCCAGTGTATCATTAGTGTATCTCTAATTTTTTACCTCAAGCGGATTTTGGGTGGCATTCAATTCGCTTTCTATTGAAATAATTTGAGTTTTGAAATATACATTCCAAATACAGTCGATGGTAATGGTAAACAAGTTCACAGTGAGTTTATGTTCATCATGACAGTCAAATCCAGTCAAACAAAAGATTTCTTTTGAGAAATCGTAAAATAATTGCAGTTTCTGTTTGTACTTTTTATTGGATGCCAAATTGGTGTGCTGTTGTGATCATTTCACAGCTCTGTCCTGCTGTACAGAAAGGATCAATAGCTTATTGTGGAGACCTATTGTGAACTTTAAGCTAAATGCAACATTATGTTTAGCATAGTCCCTACCACAGTTTAACATATTGGAAGTGTCACAAACCTAGTGCAGTGTACACAGTGTAATAAGCTACAGACTTATGTACAATATTAATTAACAGCCTGATCTCTCCTTCTCTCTTGAAAATGAGAGTTTGTGTAAATGCCTAGAGCAGCCTTAAGTTTACTAATAAGAGCACCACTTCGTTAATTGGGGAGGTTTAATGTCACATAGTCTGAAACTGTTCCAGACACCTGTAATGCTGCATATATTGAATGGTAGAGAGGACCACTTCTATGCAAGGCCAGTGACTGATCTATGCATTATGTTATGACCAAATGAACCGTAAAGAAGCCCAGGACCTTTTCAGTTTACTTTGCTCCTCAAATGATTTGTTCAACTCTGAGGATACAATGAGTGAAATGATTGCACAGATTCTTTATTTCACAGGATGAAAGGATCTACTTTTATGACCTGATTGAGGACAAGATGTCTTATTACACCTTTGAGAGACTGCTTTACCCTGTTTATGGGTGTTTAAGCAATGCCAACAGTATTTGCTTGGACCTTGTATCCTGCTAGCTATGCCATTGCCTTGTCTTATGACAAAAAAGTATCTTCTATAGTGTGATCGTTGTCACTTCAGGACACAGCCTGATTTACAAGCACTACAAAAGAAACACCCTCATTCTGTGGAATACTATTTTCCCTGTAAAGATTGCTTCTGTTTTTTCAAAGCACCTTTTGACATGAGGTTAGGGTACATTTTGATAGTTTTAAGGGTCATTTTTGCTAATATTATGTTTTCCAGGCAGTATAAGCACATAATACAGAAATCTTTTAAATTTGTAAATCAAAGTATAACAGGACTATTTCTTCATGGAATCATAAAAACGTTTATCAGAGGGTGAGAAAGAAACGGACGGGTGAACCAAAGCATCTTGTTTTCTCTACAGCCTCCGTCACTCTCACATTTATTTAGTTGTTCTAGTTTGGTTCAATGAGAAATTTAACTTTAGTTGGTCTAAATGTCTCAGACCAATAACCTTTCTATGCCAAACTGCTGTACTGAATAAGATTAAGAGTTTATCGGAACAGGCCACTGGGTTACTGAAATTACTTTGATTTTATACAAATGTTAAGACTTTTAAGGTGATATTTTGGTTTGAAAGTCAATTACTGGTGTGTTTTAGGTGATTTTAGGTTCTTTTTGCTTCTGTACAGACTTTTGTACAATGAAAAAAAGGTATTCTTTTGTACCAATTATTTGAAAAAAAAAAAATACAATGAATGCACCTTTACTTGTGTCTGTTTTTATTGACTATCCCTTACACATGGTATTTCTGCACATCATTCCATTGATTCTTATGTGAACATATGCGATTTTGTAATCATTGTCTAAGTAAAAGGAATATTTTAACTAATGTCCATTTTTATCTTGATGGTATTGGTATGATGACGATAAATCAAATTCATTACACCAGTGCATGGGTGCCCCATACCACGTGACAACGTTTGTAGTCAGAGGTCACTATTCTACAGCAAAACTGCCAGCAGGTCAGACACACAACAGCAGACCTTCAAGACCACTCAAAACAGACCCACACAATGTTAAACCAGAACCAAAGACACTATCATAAAATACAGTCTGCATTACCATGTCTAATTCCTAATTCTTATCATTTCAACTTTTAAGTTTAAGTTTTTAGCAAATATCTATACCTATAATTTATAATAAATATAAATACCTTTCCTTCTGCTCACGTTGAATGAGAATGAAATGTAATCTGCGTACAATAAACAGTTGTCATGCTGGGGAATTGGGAATTTTTGGTCTCTGTAAATAATATTAAACAGAGTACTGTCTAGACCTGTTTTATATAAAAACTGCAATGAGAAGCCTTTTGTTATGAATTGGCGCTATATAGATAAAACTGAATACATTTGAAATAACAAACCTGGATTTTAACATTTACCTAGCCTGGTAAAACTCCAGAATTCCACAGTGAAAACAAATATTGTGCTTATTGTAGAAAGATACTGAAATAATGAACTTTATATTGATTGTCAAACTGTATCTACAATAACTAATCCTCAGTTTCACTGCTCTTGCTTAAGTGTTGGCTTACAATTACATAAAATATGAAATGATATAATAGTAATGAAATGACAGGATGGGCTCTCAGCTAACATCAGATAGCGCATTTAAAGTAAAATAAATGCTAATTACAAAACTCTGAAGGTGGAGTGTATTAAAGCAGCTAGACAGCGCGCTACTGACATTAACTTACAGCGTCTCCACAGCGTGTGATGCACTCAACTGCTGCGACTGATGCGGACGAAGAAGACGATGAACTAACTAACGTCAAGGTTAGGAAATGGTACGGTCCATTTTAGGGGTGTCAGAAATCGTATTTCTGGAATCGTGAATATAAGGCATGAGTATGGGAAATATTTTGTAATATTTATAATGACAGGGAAGAAAGACCCTCCTGAACTGTTGTTTTTGCCTCTTTTGGGTGGTCCAAGCCATAAATCCCCCCCCGTAATTCGAACCATGACTGTAAACATGGAGTGACTGAAGGCATGTAATGCTCAATTAGTCAACCACCACCATCCTCAGGCCAGTATGAGTTATTACAACAGGAACAAACGCGAACTGTAAATGGAAAATCCACCTTGATCGTCACACAGATATTTTGAGTAGGCGTCTCCTAAGCGGGAAATTCAACCAGAACATTGAGACTTAAAAATGTTTTTATTTGTAAGTCAATTACACAAATATCACATTGGCTCCAATAATGTTTGTTTGAAATATTAGATCTCTGTACAAGTTATGCAAGACATTGTAGAAGAAAATTATGGAACAAGACATAGCCTATACTTTACAAAATCTTGGAGGCTACAAGGTCTTTTATTACTCTATAAATAAACATGCATCATATGATACTGCATTGTGCTTCCTCAAATCAATGCGCATGTTTGTTCTTCCACACAGAGAAACAGGAAGCAGACTGATAGTAAACATGGGAACAGTTAGCTCAGTGCCAGTCGGTGAAGTGAAGGAGCTTGCTGTGCAGTTGGAGTGACTCGCGGTCCAGACTGCTGTCATGAAAAGTGAAGAGGGGATGAATGAGGAGCCGCACGGTCACCTGTGAGAAGGTTCGTGACCTGAAAGAGAAGCCTACAATTTAATTGCAGGTTAATTATTGGATTTTAAGAGGTTTTTTTGTCTTACTTTAACAGTAGTATAACGTTGACAAGTCGCGAGGGTGACCAGCAGGCTTGACTCCGCGTCACATGAGTTACAGCTGCAGTTACAGTTTCATCCTAATTTCAAAATTGAATTTGTAAAACTTTGCGAAATGCTATATTCTGTGCAAAACTTTTATCCTGTTTAGACCTTATGGTGTGCAGGCATGCGTAGAAATATGACTGCAAAATGCTATTTTGTGACATTTATTATGCAAACATTGTTACTTTAACTCATAACAGTGGCAGTGGTCTTGACATCAGCTTCACATATTAGATTCTGAAGGGGTAAAGTAGCTTATAGCGGGCTCATATACAAGTATTTTCTTGTTCTGTGCCAGTGACCTATTTATAACTTTTCCTTAAGGTAACAACTGGAAAAGTCAGTCAGTATTTCCTCTATAGCTGAGCTTCACATTAGCTGTGTTAGCATATTATTGTTGTGTAAGGAGGGAAGAAAGTGAAAGAAAGTCATGTTCAGTAAGAGCCTTGATAAAAACCGGAAAAGCAACCTGTTTGATAAAATTGTCTGGATTTGCAGATCAAAGGAATGATGTGAAATTTGGAGACATCAGACAGTGTGTCTTCAGTCCACTTAAAGCTGTGATTATAGCCCACTATACAGTATCTATATTGATACTGAAGATCAGATGTTTCTTTTAGACCCTTCTGTGTGCTTATATTTGCGTATGCTTGTCTGTATTCGATTTCCCCATTCCTCAGCTCTGTCCCTTCACACTAGTTTTCTTTTAAGGGCACATTTGATTCAGGCGAAGCAGAATTTCAATCCTGTTGAAAGGTCAGACATCTCAGGTCTGGTAGACAGAAATCATGCTACTAACTGTGCCATGATATTCTCAGAAAAAAATATACATATATAGATTATTATTAGTCACGTGACATGTTCTTTAATGGGACATTAGTTCAGTTACACTGGACATTCTTGCTGCTGATGACTAGTTATTATTTCATTTTAAACGAGTGAACTGTATTACACTGCTGAAATGGTTATTTGCAATGGTCCAGCATTGTTTTAGAATCTTTTAACAGTAAAATAAGGAGAAGGATAAAAACATACATGTTTAAACATGCTTTATTTGCTAGGTAGAGCACTATTTGGCCTCACCAAAAAAGTGCATTTTTTAAGGAAAGTCTTATGATGTTTCTTGCACCTTGCTACAAGTCTGCATATGCAGCTGTTTTACAGTGGACATGATGTTAACATTTCATCCATGCAGCCTGTTCAATGTGGCCCAGTTACAAGTCATTTTCTGTGTTTTTTTTCTGTGCATGTGTTCATCCCCCTCTGCACACATTTGAGCCTAAATTTCCAAGAAGAGACGACTAAGGAACAGGGAAAATGTGATCTGAAATAATTTGCTCCTCACTGTGGTGACTCAGCTGTGAAAAAGAAAAGAAAAAAAAAAAAGAACAGCAGACAATAGAAGGACAACTACTAACATGAAATGTGGATCTGCAGTGAAAAATATTAATTAAAGCGACATCCTGTTTTCTGTCCCACATAGATTAAATCAGTTTAAGTAATTCAGTTATTTTGCGAAGTTGTTGTATGGATTTGTAGGGATACTGCAACTGGTGCCACAAACTTGAAATGACAAGTTGACAATCTGCTGTCACCAATATTTTGTTTCAGAGGCCGATTCACCCAGTTTAGATTGATCAGTGTAGACATAATACTACAGTAAAAGTCATGAAGTGCATTTAGCATTTGTCCGAACCCTGATTTAAGAGTTTCTTTATAACTTTGTGATTGTTTGCCCTAAAAGTCATAGCAACGATATGGCATTTTGGGAAGCATTTATAATTGATTCATTGATTTTCTTATATTGTATTAGAATCTTATTTAAGAGTCTTATTGGGCATCATAAAGGGACAGTTCTCTACTCACAGGATGTTGCCATTATCTTCTCATTTCATGACTGGAAATAGCATATCTTCAGTGTTTCTGTTGATTTAATTAATTTTAATCCGAGAATTGTCGTGAGACCTCTGCACTGTTCAGACGATGTGTATTGAACTGGGGCTACAGTCACAGCAGAGACCTTGGTGAAATAGAGGCTGTGTGTTATACAAGCTGCTTGTGTTTATATCCTCACAGGACTTTCTGAGCAGCCAGCCAGCAGCTTTATCTGTCTCAGTAATTAGCTGTAATGTCACAATGCTACATTCACTTCTTGTAGCCTGATTAGACACTTGATTCAGAGCACAGGACTAGGGCCAGTGTGAGGGAGTCCATTTCTCATTAGGGCCATGGCAAAAATGGGTGTACACCAGATACTGCAAGGGGCTTTAACTAAAAGTGTCTGCCTTTGGTCACATTTGAGAACTACACCAGACTTGCCCAGGTAATGTTATTTTAGGGAGCATTTTTCAGAATAGCAAAGTGCTAGGTTTTCAATAGTGTCACTTCGTGACCAAACATCTGTGCAAGAGGATTAAAAATTAAACACGTAATAACAAAGGAAAATAATGCCTTTCCTAGTGTTATCTTGCCATGCAGTTTTGATTTTATTTGTTTGGGTTTTGAGATGTTAAACTTATGATTCAGTTGCAGATACAGTATATCTGTGGATTGTGGATTGAGCCATGGAGTACCTAGGATATCTTTGCCCCATAAAAGCACTTTGCTGTTGAGTTTTCCAGTTAATTTTCTTTCATTTATGTCCCTTTGGAAACATATTAAGTGCTTAAGATTTTTTACCCACTTTGTTAAACAAAGTGAAGACTGGACAACTTCTGCCCTGGAGAGACATGTAAAAAGTAGTGCATTGCAGAATTATGCTCTGTAACTCCTGGGCGAAGTAATGTGGAAAATATAATGACTGCCCCATGTAATCTCTGATGTAATAAAATCAAATGAAACTCAGATTCTGGTTCTGTGGAAATCTTGTAGCCTTAATAATTTACGGAGAAGCTATTTCTATACCGGGCAACTTGGAATAATACTGTTGTGGGAAAAAATGTCTTTAGAAGTTGTTGTTAATGAGAACAGCAGCAGTGATAATGAGCTGGAACAACTACTCTGTCATATGTTGTGACTTTATTTAGCTGATAGATGTTGTTTTTGTGCAAAAAAAATAAAAATGAAGATGAGAGAACGGTGACAACTGTCTGCTTTTTTAACACACCAGCCAAAACAAATATAAAGTCTTTGTCACTCTCTGGCACCCCTTCCTACTCTCTCTGGCTGAGGTCTCTGTTTCTTTCTTTGTTACTTTCAGTGGTTGTGATCCAGCAGGTCTGCGTTGGCCCTTGGCCCAGTTCTAATGGTCCAACTGGGTCCTGGGCTGGGGTCAATGATGGCGGACCATCTGCCTCCCGTTCTGCTGGAAGCCTGTGTTGTGGTAGGAGCATCTAGTGACAAACTCAGGGAGGTCTACCAGGTATTTGCCTCCAAACGCGCCTTGATACTCCCTTCTATGTTGTTGGACTGCCACTCCACTAAAGAACCTAATAACAAACGCTTTGACATATTTATACCATGAAGGAAATGTTTGTTTTATTTTTTTACTGTCATGATTTGTGAGTCTGGTGAATACCTGTAAACCCCCACAGGTATATTACCTTTATATTTTTATTAACCAGACCAGTTCCAAAACTAAATTAATATTTGTATCAAGAAAAGCAAAATATTTGGCCATCCTAGTGACCTAGTAGTTAAGAGGCAAACCTACATACTTATGATTCTCTGATGGTAAAAGCCATGCCACTCTTTTCAGGTGTTGATGCCATCTGGGTTTCAGGATCAGATTTTCGAACAATCAAATGTTTTAATTTTTTTCTTCCATTACATGAGCCACAGTAATGTATGTAGAATATGTGTGATGTGTAACATGTATCAAAGCTATTATAGTAACAGAGTTCCCATCCTCTCCCACTCAGGCCATGAACAATACTGAAACTCCAGAGCACCTCCTGTTGGAGCCCGAGGTACTGCACGTCCTGGTGCCTCCCTTTGTTAGTAGACCGCTAGCTGAGAGTGAAGCAGTGAGGTCACAAGGAAAGAGGCGGTGCTCCTTTCTCAGGAAGAAGAGGGAACAATTAACTCCTTCAGCTGAAGCAACGCCCAGCCAAGGTCTGGTACCCGCTTGTCCGGTCTTGCACTTCTATCCGCACATGCCACACGACAGGTCTTTGTTTTCAAATAAAAAACATCTGTGGAGCCACAAACATGTTGTTTCCCTCAAGGTTTCTGATTTGTCCCTGGCCTAATTTTACCCATGTTATATCATTAGTAATGTGTGAGATAGTGTTTAATATTAATTGAGCCATTCGTGTTTTTTCAGGTGGAGGAGCAGACGGAAGAGGAGGAAGTGAAGATGTCACTGTTCCTAAAGATATCGACCTTATGGCTTTACCTCAGCTTTGCTTCCCGGGTATTGCACAGACACGCACACCCACACACCCACACACAGAGAGAAACACGTCTCCATTGAGACAAGTTTATGGCTGCTGTTATGAGGATAAAACATATAGATTATTCAGTCTTGACAAAACACTATGATGTACAGCAGATCCATACACTATACGTAGAGTTGAAGCTGGACAATATTTGATTATAATATTGATATTTTGACCTGAGACATGGAAATTAGTTATTGTGATAAATGTTGTCTTTTCCTGGTCACATCTGCATTAAGATTATTCCTTAAAAAATGTCCTACACGTAAATATTTTCTTTCATCCCTAAAATCAGCTTCATAATGTCATTATTGAGAAAAGAGGTTCAACAATTGAGATATATGCTTTTTTACTTGCATGTTATTCAGCCGTACAGTAGTGCAAAATTGATATCTTGTAATTGTAGTAGATCATGTTTATGTTTTAATAGGTTTTTCTTATTTACCAGGGGGGCTCCAAGTAACCAATAAACAGGAGGATGAACAATTCCACTTCCTGGTTTTCACTGATGTCTTTGGCAACAAGACCCATGGAGTAGTGATGCAATGTTACCGACCGATACTGGTACACACTACTACATATAATTTCTTAACATATAGTTAACCTAAATATCAGCTGTTATTTAATGCTAGGACCAGAAACTCTAACCTAATGCAGATAAAAAACAATTTAAGATACAGTGGCCATAATCTGTGCCAACTTAACCAATTAGCATGTTAGCTAGCACACCTACATGAAAATGTACATAAAAGTTATATGAAAGCAATTCACTGTTCACTTTCTTTCCTGTTTTTATACAGGAAGGGTCCTTTAAGTTTTCGAAACTTTTCTCTGCCTACAGTTTTTGTGTCATATCCAAGTATCCTTACTTCACTGCACTCAGAGACTGCCTGTCATGGTGAGAAACATTGTACTAAACCAAACCGCCTGGATGTTTTGCTTTACCATATATTACAAGTGTATGATTTTGTTTGTTCACTTTAGATACTTCTACTTCTACTAAGATGTACTTGTCATTAGGATAACAGCAAACGTTTATTACCTGTTTTACCTGTAACATTGGTTTATCGTTTTTAAGAGTAGCTGTAAATAAAATCATTTGTCTGATAACTTAATCAAAACAATGGTTATCTCGAGTTTTGCAGGCATTGTTGCACTCGTTAATTGTTTTCACCAGTGAATGTATAAAAAGAAAATTATTCTTGTATCTCCCTGTGTATCTTCATCCCTCTGTCTTTTTCTGTTTTCTGTTTCTGTTTTCTGCTTTGATAGTCTGTTAATCCAGCTAAGAACTTGTCATTTATCAGACATGGAGGAGAAAGTAAGGGAGTTTGCAGCCAGACTGGCACTGGTGCCTATCCCCCCTCCTGGACAACTACATTTGGTATATGTGTGCAGTGTGTATTAAAGTAATGTAAAGACTTTGACACGTTATTTAGACTTAATTACACTGTAATGTAACGGTGTGAGGCTCCTTTCACTCTGTGGTTACCTGTCCTGGAAATGGTTTCATTCATAATATCATGAGCCAGGAGCTATCAGGTTCATATTGCTGATATAACAGACCACTATTATGTATGTGTGTACATACTGTGTATTTGTTTATACTGCATCCTTTGACTGTGCTGCTGCCAGACCGAAGATAGAAGAACCCAAACAATAACGCTTTGTATGTTTTACAGATGTTTACCTTACATCCTCTGACCATTGTATTACCGTCCAGAGAAGACAAAGACCACCCAGCTATAGATTTAGACCTCCACCTGCCTTTCTTCTGCTTCAGGCCACAGCAACTCCTGAAGGTATTACACATCCAGTGTGTTAATGTTAGTGAAACAGGAGGAGGCTCATGTTAACTCTCATGTCTCTTTCTTTGTTTGTCCATTTTTCTGTCCCCGTCTCTGTAGGTGCTATCTTGTCTCCTGCAGGAACAGCGAGTGGTGTTATTTTCTGCTGATTGGGCCAGACTCACACTGGTGGCTGAGAGCTTATTGCTTTTTCTACAGGTCAGTTGAAAATACGGTAGTGTTAAATCATAATAACTTCTATTAAATCAAATTAGGTTTTTCTTTCTGCCCTGCGATGGACTGGCGACCTGTCCAGGGTGTACCCCGCCTTTCGCCCAATGTCAGCTGGGATTGGCTTCAGCCCCCCTGCGACCCTGTACGCAGGATAAGCGGTTGATGATGGATGGATGGAGGTTTTTCTTTCATTTCTCCTAAAAGCACAATGCTACATGTCGTTGTTTAAGTGAAGAGTAGGGATGCAGTTTGAAGCCTTGGAATAGGGACTCCCTGTGCAAATTGTGAAAAAATGTTTCAGCACAATACAGTAAATATTACAATAATGATCTAATGATGAATCATTCCTCCCTCTTTCTTTCAGCCTCTAAAATGGCAACATCCATATGTTCCTGTCCTCGCTGGAGGCATGCTGGACTTTCTCATGGCTCCTACTGCCTTCCTCATGGGCTGCCATATCAGCCATTTTGAAGAGGTTGCTGCTGTGAGTATACAATCTACAGAACATGTTTTAGAGAAAGGGAAAGTGGAAATATTAAGGGGATAATTGGAATGCTGTGTGGTGTGTCTGGTAGTTTTTTCATCCAAAATATCCATCTCTGATTCAGACATTATGATGAAAAGTATGAAAGTGACAGGACAGAGGTGAGCCTTCTGCTTCAGATTTGGTTAGATTATTAGAAGAATGAGACCGCCAAAATGTTCCTAGATCACAAAAATGATTTATTTTTTCTACACTTGAAACTTATCAGCTAGTGTACAAACAAAAACAGGAGGGATTTTTTTTATTCTTGATCTTCCTCCATTCAGGAAACCGATGATCTGATCCTCATCAACATTGACAATGGAAGTGTCTCCAGTTCTTGTTCTGAGACTGTTGACCTACCAGAGATCCCCCCGGCTGTTGCACACTGCTTCACACAAAGGTACTCACTGTAATGCCAAGAATAATACTACAAATTTTGACTAGTACTATACAGATACAAACAAACAAATAAACAAAAAAGATGTATATGTATTTGGACAGTAGATGTACAACATTACTGATCCAGTAACCTTTTCTCAAACTAAGTTTCTATTTGTTTATACAGTATGTGTGTGGTTTTGCAGGTGTCTGTCCCTACAGATACATTTTGACCTGCATCAGTGTCACCGTGCAAGCTGCACTGACATCAGTGAGCAGCGGGCACAGAGAAGAGCGTGGCAACGCAACCTCAACCACGACATTCAGCGGATCACACTGGAAGTGATTGTCAACACATTCAGGTTGTATGTGTGTTGTTTGTGTGCTGAGATCTAATGGCATGGTTCTCCTCTCTCTCTTTAAAAATTTAAAATTATAATTTATAATTTATAATTATGATTTATTAAAATTATTAAAAATTAAAATAAATTTAAACAGTAACGTGTGTCTATATTAATCGACAAAAAACTTGAAAAATTAATTGATTAAAAAATAATAATTAAATAAAAAAATGCAATCAGTATCAAATGTAAAATCAAAACAATTACTAAAATATCAAACGATCAAAATAATAATAATTTGGAAATTTGTACAATGTACAAATTTGTTCCATTGGTTGTCCTCACTTCATGGCATGAGGAGACATATTTTGCAGCAATTATTTCACATTTGGGCATTTCTCCCAGTAAATATGGGAGTTTCTGTGACTTGAATTTGGGGTATATTTGGGAAATGTTTGCAAAGTGTTTCTAACCTCATCATCAACCGCCCCATATATAAAACACTAAGATTTTATATATGGGGCAGTTGATGATGAGGTTAGAAAGTGCAGTTCTGTCTCTACCTGTCCCCTGTCACACTGGAAGCAGAATCTCTCCTCTTGTGGTAGCCAAATCTGTCTGTGGCGACCCTTTTCTATGGCTTTCTATGGCATTTTTCTCTCTCTCTCTCTAAAAATATGTGTGTGTGTGTGTGTGTGTGTGTGTGTGTGTGTGTGTATAGATATTAGGGCTGTCCCCGACTATGGATTTAGATCACGATCGAATCACAATCGTCAAGTCCTGCCTGTAGTCGCATCATGTGTGTTTTTTTGCGCGCGGGGGGGGGGTTACACATGGTAGCTCCGCTGTAATCTTGAGAAGCTGCTGCAGAGCTGCAGTCTATTCATTGAACTGACATTGTAAATTTCCAGCTAAACTGAGTCTTTTTGAAGACCCTTTTCTCTCTCTCTCTCTCTCGCCTGCCATTCACTGGTCTTGTGTGAGTTTTGCGTGCATGCCGTGCTGCCGACAATTACATGCACGTCGCTGGAAGTCCTGCGAGGTGCAGACAACTCGGCACAACACCAGTGGAGCTGGGGCTCACTCTCTTCACCAAGTGTTCCTCTTTCGCCTTCCTTGATTACTTGATTCTTCCTTCCTTGATTACTTTATTCTTTCCCTCCTTAGTTCCTCTATTACATCCTTCCTTGATTCTTCCCTTCCTTTATTCCTTCCTTCCTTGATTCCCTTATTCTTTCCTTACTTGATTCCTTCCTTCCTTCCTTACTTCCTTGATCATTTCCTTCCTTCATTACATCCCTGATGCCTTGATTCCTTTCTTCCATCATTCCTTCCTTGATTCCTTCAATACTTCCTTGATTACTGGCTAATTGGGCCCAAGTTGGACATTTTCACTTTTGGTACCAGCAGTTTAGACATTAATGGCTTTGTGATGTTATTTTGAGGGGAAAGCAAATGTACACTGTTAACCAGCTGTACACTCACTACTTAACATTGTAGCAAAGAGTCATTTCTTCAGTGTTGTCACATGAAAAGATATAATCAAATATTTACAAAAATGTTGAGGTGTGTGCTCATTTTTGTGAGATTTTATATATATTTCTATTCCTAATATATACATTTTGTATGTAACAGGGATGTTAGCAGTCATCTGAACTATGAACATCGGGTGTTTAACAGTGAAGAGTTCCTGAAAACCAGAGAGCCAGCTGAACAGCTTTTTTACAAGAAGGTAACTTCTTTTAAATCATTTGGTAAAACAAATTATATTAAATTATATTTACTGAGATCTCGCAGCAGACATGAGATGCTGAGCCAGGTGCTTATCTTCAAATGAACATGGCTGTGTTTCAGGTGTTGGAGACGCACATCTTCCATTCCTTCCTCAAGGATCGTCTCAACAGGAAAATGGACAGTTTCTCTCGAATGGAACTCAGCACTCGTTCAGAAATGCAGAAGTGAGTTATTAAACCTATCTTAAAACCAACTGATAACATTCATAAAGTTCACCAAATCATCTGTGTGTACTGAGATAAATAAAACTATATTGTATAATTTTAAGGATTTATTGCAGGTCTGCATTCATTTTAGCTTTTCTGTCGTGTCATCTAGGATGAAGGCTATGGTTGAAGTCCCACGCAGACTCACCATGCAGGAGATTCAATCCCAGAGAAAGAGCTCTGTTATAGAGAACAGGCTGAATAAGAGACTGGGGATGAGCCTCCCTAACCTCGGGGATGACCAAACTGTCAGCTTCCAAAGAAACACCCTGCTGAACAGAATCATGATATCTGACGCCGGTGAGACTGGAGAGGAAATTTAAGTACACCAGAGGCACAAACTGTCGAGATGTAGCGAAAGTGGCTGGAAAAGATTTAACTTTTCTGTTTCTCGTATTTTCTCTCTCCCTGTGCTCCCTATCTATTTGTCTCCTAGCGCTGAAAGCTCCTCTGAAGCCAGTAAAGGTGTTCAAACTCCCAGATTTCCCTGCTTCTCTGTCCTCACACTCTGTCCAAAGTTATTACAGTGAGCTGATCCAGCAGCTTGGCATGGCCATCTTCTCTGTCCAAAATGAGAACCCTACTCTGCTGGCCAGGTATTCTGCTTTTATTATTCCATAGGCTCCTCTTGTTATTCTTTCAGGAACAACCCTGTCATTCATGTCTTCATTTTACAATCAAATGTTTTGCCGTTGTCCTGGTTGCCATTCTGTTTGTTCATTCCTTTCACTTGTTTCCCCCCTCTTGTTGAAACTTGCTGGTGCTGACTCCAAAGACTTATGGCTTGAGTATAATAATTTTTTTCCTCTGCAGATTCTACTATTTGCGTGGTTTCATCAACACATTGTGTTTTCGGCGGCTGGATGCTCTGGGTGATTTCCAGAACCTCTACAGGACGGACACCGCCATCTTCCCCACACAGCTGGTCACATGGCTCATGGACTCACTGCACCGAGATGAGAGGCAGCAAGCTGACAGACGACCTGAGCTCAATAGACTCATCCTCAAGGTCAGTGAGTTCACACAATCATTGTTCCCGTCTTGTAGAAGTGATGGTTGGAGGACAGACTACATTTTTTGTAGTCTGTTTGGTGATGTGGTAACCTCTGTTGGTGATTAAGTTGTGAGGATGGATGTGATCTTGTCTTTCTATCTTTTTTTTCATGTATTAGGTGAGGACAGATAATGAGAAGCCACTGGTGCAGCCTGATGACCATGTCAAGAAGTTTGAGCTTCCCCGAAAGCAACTGCCTCAGGACGAGTTTGTGCGTTGCGTCCAGGAGTGCGGGATTGTTAAGGATGTAGCAACCATACACCGTTTATTTGATGCTCTCACCGACAGTAAGTGAGGACAGGAAGGCTTGTGTGTTGTTTAGAGATCACTTTTGATATTTTTTAGGAATTTTATAGAACCATGCAATACCAAACCTTAGATTTACAAACGCCGTAATATGGGACCAGCAGTTTGAGACAAGACAGAGTGCTAAAAATGAATCAACAGTTGTGTTAAATCATAATAACTTATAAAATAGATGAAGAAAGATTGCTAAATGTTAAAGGCATTTTGTTTCTTAGGCATTTTTCAGAATCCTTTTGATTAGATGTGCTCTGAGATATCACAGTGAGCACACATAACAGTAGTAATTATCTTCTCCACCATTACACGAAAGAATTTTAAAATCAATTTCATCACTTGTTGCTGACATAATGGAATCAAGCAGCAGATGATCTGTTACGCTCTTTTAATGCTCTGTAAGTGGAAAGTACAGTCTGAAGAGCACATTCTCTTTTGCTCACACACACACAGTAATGGTAAGTGGTCTGTAATTCCTTCTAGTCTTTCCAACCACTCAAAACGCTTTTTACACTACATCACATACATCACATTCACCCCATTCACACACATTCATAGACTGATGGCTATGCCAATGGGAGCAATTTAGGGTTCAGTATCTTGCCCAAGGATACTTCGACATGCAGACTGGGGGAGCCGCAGATCAAACCACTGGGATCTTCTGATGGATGACCGCCCTATCCCCTGAGCCACAGCCACCCACATAATTTGTCAAATTAAACCTGCCTCAAGTAAATGCAAAACAAGTGTCCAACCTGAGTGAAGAGAGAAGATACATAATATATTTACTGTCACGACACTGCTCTTAGGCCATGAGGAGGGAAAGGCACACAATTGTAATGGAAAGGACACTTATTTCAGCCCATTGTTTTGGTTTTACAATTCATAGCTGTTTTGGTTCACTCTCATCAGTGTTGATGTCAAATATACCAGGCAGCTGTTTAAAGCTGCAGTAGGGAATTCTTTTTAAAATAACTTTTTGCCATATTTGCTAAAACTGTCACTATATCCTGACAGTAATACATAAGTCAGATAATCCATAAAAAAATAAAATGTCAAGTTCCTCTGGCTCCTCCTGCTGCTTGTAATGCCATTTACGAGAATCCACATCTGTTGAATGTGTAAATAAGCCACAAAGAAAAGACAAGGCGCTTTATTGCTCTTTGGACAGAAATGAAGCATTACCGATTTCTAGTTAGTAAGTCTAATAAGTAAGTCAAAGGAAATGGAAGCTCGTGAAGTCTCGTTGTAGAGCAACTGAAAACATTAGAGAAACAAAGAAAAAGGGAAATCTCATGTGACAAGGGTCATGAAATGGATTCAGACTTCAGAGGAAAACCATGTTGTTTTTCTCAACATGGTTTTCCTCATCTTTGTTTAGATTTTGATCACATGTGAAAGGCATTCATGCATGACTAGATGGAACAGTACTGTAACAGGACTGAACAACAAATAGAATGGCTTGTAATTGCCATTTCAGACGGTCATTTAGTAACATATAACATAAGAAGTATAATATGCACTATTCAGAGATATGAGGTGTTAAATGTGGAACTTGATAAGTTGATCTATTGTGTAAGTGAGTCAGTGTACATGTCGTGTCCCCCCCGTGTGCTTGCTTGCACCTGGTTGCATACCTCTCTCTCTTGCTCCCAGGCCAGCTAAAGCAGGTGGACCCTGAACTCTTCAGAGTATTCTACACCTTATGGAAGGACACAGAGGCCGAGGCACAAGACATCAACTTGCCCTCCGGGGTCATAGGCCATCTTGACAACAGCGAGTTTGTCTACAAGTTGTCGTCGTGTGTCAAGACCTCCCATGGCGTCGGTAAAATTGCCATGACGCAGAAGCGTCTGTTCTTACTTACAGAGGGACGACCGGGCTTCCTGGAAATCACAAAGTTCAGAGACATACAGGTCAAGTGTTCTTAATCCCTTTTCTCTAAATCATGTTTTCTTTGGAATATTAGTTCATTAACATGCACTCTTATTTCAATAAATAAACCTGCCATCTCTGTGCAGGGGGTGAAGATTGCCTCAGCTCCCTTTCTGCTCGTTCGTATTCCTTCCCTTCGTATCCAGACCTCCAGCAGGCCTGAGGTGTTTGAGGCCAACCTGAAGACAGAGACTGAACTCTGGAACCTTGTGGTGAAAGAGATGTGGGCCGGACGCAAGATGGCTGACCAGCACAAGGTAAGTCTGCAAAGAACTCCTAAAATATGGCTGGCCTTGCCTGGCTACATTTGCATTCAGTCCAACAAAAAGGATGTGTTTCCATGGGCCCACTGTTGACATTCACAGGTCAGATTTGAACAATGGTGAACTTTCCCAGAGCCAATCAGAGCTTACACCACAACAGGAAATGTGATTTAGAATGTATTAATTACATAGGCTTCAGTTACAGTGAATGATGGAGTGAATATTTGCAGACTGGTGTAAGTGTGACCTCACTATTACTCTTCTAGTTTTTTAACATACGGTATATTGATTGTCTCTTTAGGACCCTCAGTACATGACTCAGGCTCTGACTAATGTCCTGTTGATGGACACTGTCATGGGCTGCCTGCAGACCCCGAAGTCCATCACTGCTGCCTCAAAACTGGCCTACTTTGACAAGATCAAACATGAAGGTCTAGACTCACCTTTGTGCTGCTTTTTTGCTTCTTATTTTTTTATTTTACTTATTGAATGAATCATTAGGTCTATATAATGGCAGAAAATAGTGCTAAATAATTGATTGATTATCAAAATAGTTGATCATTTTCTGCTGTACAGCTAATTGATTATTCAACCTAATGTTTTAGCTCTGAATTCTTTATTTCTTTCTCACTCTCTCCTGTGTCGCTCTTTATCTTCTCTCACCTTCTCTTTTATCTTCATTCATTCACTGTGATTGTCTTTGACCAGTGCCCATGATGATGCCTAAAACTACCTCAGAGACTCTAAAACACAAGATCAACCCATCACTGGATCTGGCTGAACCTCAGACTGTACATGTGCTGCTATACACACCAGGTACTATGTTGAGCTAACTACAGTGTGTAATTATTTGTTCATTATTGTATTGCCCAAGTTTCATACAGTATAGGCCTATCTCCCTTTTACAGTTCAGAGCATCAAAGAAGTTTCTCTGTAGTGATAATCAGTTTATGCGTTTAATGGTAATCGTAGTGTCAGACGGGGTCAGTGTGTCTGAGCAGAGAGGTTATCATGTGCCGCACATTTTCTGTAAGCTTTAGCTCACAATTCACTGGTCCACTCCTCTCTCATCCTTTGTCTCTTATTCAATTTCTCCAGGTCAATTGACTTGCAATGACCTACAGGGTGAGGTGAACCCGAAACTGTGGGTGGCTCTCAGTGGGGGAAAAGTGGTTGTGTTTGATGCAGCTAGCTGGTCCATGCTGCAGGACTGCATCCAGGTCGGACAGTCGCAGCTGGTGAGAGCAGACCTGCTGTACTCTAGTGTTGGAGTAACATTTATTTAAAAAATAACCCATTTTACCCCTTAAGTCTGTTCATGGGCTTTGGGGAGTACTGCTGCATATGTAAAAAAAAAATTAAAAAAAGTACTGTGGGTAATGTAGGCAGCAGAGAAGTAAGAAGAATGTGTGGGATAACATAACAATATCTCTGGTTCTGCTGCATCGATCTGAAAACTTTTTGCTAATTCGGTCATTTAATCTTAGTGTATTTAAACTTTATATAGTAAAGCCAACTATGTGTAGAATGTTTGTCAATATATGGTACTTACTACCGTTATTCTGAAAGCACAAGTTTTTGTTTGTAGAAAAAAAGAGACAGATCTTATCCTCAGGTCAAATCTGCCACATACTCTTTATTTGTGTTACCACTGGAGGCTGGAAAGTAAAAGACTTTCAAATTCCACACAGCAACAGTAATTCAGTTGTATTACACGCAATGTTTTGATGAAACTAAGTTTAATGTTTGAACTTAACATAGTTAAGTTATTTAGATCTCTTTTGAGCAGCTGTGTGTTACAATTTTGCTTAAGAAATTATTGTAACCTCCATAGTTAATGGAAACAATCTGGTGCAGTTGAGGAATAGATGCACTGCAGTACTTTATGCAGCCGGTTCGCCACTCCAGATACTGACTGTTACTTTGATTTTGACCTCGCTTGTTCAGGGACCCATTTTTCAATTTCTGTTAGTCACATGTCTGTGATCTTTAATCTTTAATCTTTTTATGTTTGTACAAATATTTACACATGTTGAGTCTGCTGTAAAATAAAAGAAGTTGAAAATGGGAGAACCTTTCTTTTTTTGCTTAGTTATAAAATTTTAAGTCTATTAGCTGACCGTTTTCTGAAGGAAGTGAAACTGACATTCCATGCCACATGTTCTTCTGTGTAGAACTGCATGCTGGGATTGGTCCAGCAGCAGGTGTGGATTGGCTCTCAGGACTCCGTAATCTACATCATTGACACTCAAAGCATGTCCTGCAACAAACAGCTGACTGAACACAGACATGAAGTTACTGGACTCACAGTGGACACAAGGGATAAGCACAACAGGTGGAGACAGGATTTTCTCACATTCAGTTGTCAGTTTTATCACATTAAACAATTTGAAGCAGTCTTATAAAGGTCAGTCTAAATATGTAAATGCACGTGTTGCAGCACACGTATGTTTAATCTGTCTTTTCAAACTGTCTTTCCCAGTCAGCAGACATTCTCCTGCAGCTGTGACGGGATGATTCTGCAGTGGGACTCTGCCGGTCTCAAAGTGAAGCGACAGTTCCACCTCACCTGTGACCGTCTGTCCTCCATACAGATCCATGATGGCACACTGTGGTGCTGTAAGTGCACACATGTACCTTCGCTTTCTACTGTTAAACAGTTTTTTGCAAATTTCACGTAACTAACTCCAGTATCCCTCTCTTAACATGCCTGAACAGTGTCTACAAATTGCTTCTAAATGCACCTTACCAGCAAAGAAGACAGTGTTTTGTTGAACAAAAGTGTCTGTGCATGTGCAGGTTGTGGTGACAGCATTGTGGAACTGAAGAAGAACGGGACCCCACAAAGAAGGATGGAGCTTCCTGATGATCTACGGAGTAGGCCCAGTAGCTTCAGCAGCTTTGTCGTCATCCCAGAGGTAACTTTGCGATCCTCAGTGAATAGGTCTATCAGTTAAACAAATTAGCAGCCATTTAATGGTTTAGCAAGTCAGTTATTCAGTCTGTCCAGTCTTCAGTCCCATCAGCAAGTCAAGCCTGTCAGTCAGTTAGTAAATGAGACACCCAGCAGCAACACATTAAACACTTCATAGAAAAAAAAATACTCCCATGAGCTTGGCATCTAGACAATTATAATGTAGTTGGAACAAGGAGTCGCGGCAACCACTGAAACTAAGAGATTTGTAGATAGATATTTACCGATACTTTTGATCAACACTTCATATGCAAATACAACTATTATAACAACTTTTATATTTTCTTTGGCTGTCAAAGATGTTGGTATGCCTTAAAAACTCGCTGGCCACAGAAAATGCTTTTTGTCTGTGATTGATGTTATCAAAATGTTTGTCCATGCCAAAAGTATACATGTGACTTACCAGTTGTTGTGTGTTTGTTCCAGCGAGGTCAGTTGTGGACGAGCTGTGCAGACTCAGGGGAGCTGTATCTCTGGCACACTAATAACCATAGATGTCCATTCAAGAGAATCTCCCTGCCAGGCAGTTCAGGAGTCACCTGTATGATTCAAGTCAAGGACCAGGTGAGATATGACACACGAGTTCTAACTTGTTGTTAACTTCAATAATCACTTATCTACTGCTACCTTTCCATGATGCCCTCTCTTCCCCTCAGATCTGGGTGGGCTGTTCTGGTCGGAGCTGTGTTGGAGGCCAGTGTGACGTTCAGCTCAGAAGTCAGTTGTTGGTGATGGACCCAGAGAGCCACACTGTGGCAAAGGAGCTGCAGGCTCATTCAGACAGCATCCAGACGCTCTGCTCGGCTGAGGATCGCTACGTCCTGAGTGGCTCTGCACGCCGCGATGGCAAGATTGCCATCTGGAAAGTCGAGTAGGGAACAGAAAACAGAGAGAGAGCACAAGTAAAGCAAAAGAGGCACTTGCGAGGACATACACAGAACATGACAAGTGTTTGCCTTTGGGTATTTGACTATGACAAGATGATTTTTTCAGTTGGTTGACCTAACATATTTCCATGACAATTAAGTTTTTCTATTGGTACTTTAAATCCCAAAATTTTAAAAGCAGTCCTTAAAGGTGGCATTTTGAACATTTGTTTGCAGGACACTTGTCCTGGACTAAGAAGAGCAAATCTTTTTCTTCTTGGACACAAACCTTCTACAAACATAAGATGTGACAAAGGTCAAGTCTATGCCTTGCCATGTTTAGTTTTAAAAACTTGATTTAGTCTAGGTGTCAATGAATTATAAC
The DNA here is from genome assembly GCF_014851395.1 of Micropterus salmoides. Classification (NCBI taxonomy): domain Eukaryota; kingdom Metazoa; phylum Chordata; class Actinopteri; order Centrarchiformes; family Centrarchidae; genus Micropterus; species Micropterus salmoides. The sequence goes on from NW_024040152.1 coordinate 18,055,955, forward strand.
CTTAACCATTGAACCACATGACACAAGTGCAACATCAAAGACCAAATGCAAACAACTCAGAGTGTATGTATACACACATACACACACACACACACACACACACACACGGAAAGGAATTACGTTTACTCACGTTACTGTAATTGAGTAGTTTTTTGTGTAATTGTACTTTTTTAAGTCATTTTTAGAATCTATAATTTTACTTTTAGTTAAGTATGTTTTCTTTAAAGTATTTTACTTCGCTACATTTTCAGTCACAGCCTTTACTGAGTAAAAATCATGTTTGCGCCAAGCGGCTAGTCCGACACGCCCTCAAAAACACTGGAAAAACACTGAGCTGCAGCACACACCTCTCCTCTCCCTTCCAAACACTTGCTACCCTTCAGGCAGTCAATGGACATAAAGTTGTTACTGTGATGTAGAGACAGAGCTCAGATAAAACTTTATGGATTAAAGATACTTTTGTTACTGATTAATAACTCACCATTCTGAAACTTGCTCCAGTCTATGTTGCCAAGCTGGTCGGCAACATGTAGAGCTGAATCAAAGCCATTGACCGACTTCTCGCTGACCCGCCCTTCTCTGCTTCTGATTGGCTAGTAGTCCTTAACTAGGAACTGTGCATGTGCAACTCCCAACAAAGATCATTTAGAGACTAGATTTATCACTCCTTAGCTAAAACGAAGCCTTCAATACACAATGTCCATCCATCCATCGTCAACCGCTTGTCATGCGAACAGGGTCACGGGGGGCTGGAGCCAATCCCAGCTGACATCAGGCGAAAAGCGGGGTACACACTTGACAGGTCGCTAGTCCATTGCAGGGCCACACGTAGAGTGCTTCTCTTAATTGCATCCACGTTTCCCTCACTTGCGTCTTTTCCTTGTGTCTTAATCCCGCCCACAGGGGATGCATGGAGAGATGCTAGGAAATCAAACCAGGAGAGAAGGAACAAGAGAATATGTTTTTAGAGACATGAGACATCCGTTTCTGATGACAGCGGCAGCTGATCATAGATCGATCAGCTGTCAGTCGGCTCTAACAGCTGGAGAGACTTTTGATGGAGTTTGTGTCTACATACATGTGTACTTTGTTGGTAGTCTCAGTTATCAGTGCAGTGCAGCATGATTCTCAAGTACCTGTTTAACAAAGACCTGCACATGAAGAATTATAGGTTACTGTATGTCTTGCTCAGAGGCACAGGATAATTTCTACTGGCACAATGCTTATATTATCTGCATTTATATTTATTGATTCTGATTGTAAATTCGTTATTGAATAACCCAGGATATTTTCATGGATATTTTAAAGTCACATCACTCGTCACCAATCAATCACTGTGTTCCATCATAACAATCCAACGTTTTTTTTAGCGCAGCAGCAGCGCTTTTCATACTTTCATCAGCTGATTTTACTTGCGGAGCTGCCGGCTGTTTTCATCAGATGCTTTGGTGAAGTTTAGTGACTTGTCCGACTCCTTAAGTGTACTGTGTTTTATCTCTGTTTGGACTAAACAGAGGAATGACCAGCCTGACATGTGACTGAATAGGAATGACGATAAATTATAAATTATATTAACATGTTTCTTGCTGACAGACTCTCTGACTTTGTCTCCATAATAAAAGTTGATGGGAGTGTAGTGGGACAACGGTGTGGATTTGTGCATTTTATATTAAATAAATTTGGAGCTACTCCAAATTCCTCTTTTCCTCTCCCAGAGAGGAGCAGGGGGGTTAAAGATCAACTTTCAACAGACTGCTGAAGAGACCCCAACGGAAGGTTGCTTTCTCTTAAGTGCTATCCCTGACCAGCCTGACCGAAATTAACCAGAGATTACAAACAGCCTATCGGAAAGGCAGGAAATGCTAAACTGCCCCCCCCCACACACACTGCAACTGACCTTGCTCTGTGTTTCATTACCCCATCAAAGGGATACCCCCTTTTACGCCTAAGTGTGACATTATCCAGGACAGCCAAACTTTAAATAAACAAAGACTGCAGTCTCCAAAGACCCCAAAGCCTTAACTATTTAAATCTTTTAGTTACTTGATTACGTTTGCCTCTATTTGAGTAGTTATGTTACCATGTTGTTGCTATCTGTTGTTGATATTAGTGCTGAAAAGATTCTAAATAAGTTACTTTGGCAGTGTTGTTATTTTCAGCAAGATTAAGGACACTCCTTCATTTAATGTGTAACCAATGCTTGTTCACAATACTTTCTCACACAATTCCTTTAGAAATGATGATAAATAAATGTCATACTATACTCTAATATACTAATTATCCAGCTTGAATTTAAGGCTGAATTCCCCATTTCCTAAGGAAAGATTGTTTTGGGTTAATCTAAGCTTTTCCCATGTAACCTGAGATCCCCCAAGTGGACGAAATAAGTATTACACACCATCGTCGGAAATGCCGTTAATGTATAAATGTCACCCACTTATCCTGACCAATAATTGTTTTCCTGTTACCAAATGCTTAACTTAGAACGGTACAACTGTTTACCATTGAGGTTTGATTGTGGAAAATATTTGATTATAATACCCGCAAATAGATTTCTTTTCTTTTAGACATTAAAGTTTAGAAAGGCAGTCCCTCGGGAAACCTGAAACTCTCTACTTGGCTTCTCTTCTCCTCGTGCTCTTGTCTTCCGCTCTGCTCTCTGGACGCTTCGGCACGCGTCCAGCGTGCCTCTCCAGGCAACGCCCTAAGAATTCGACCAGCGCAACAGGCCTTTGTTCCCTTGAAGCTACACACGCGGAGTGCCGCGACATCGATTTGTCCCTCGTTTAACAGCGACTTTATTTTGTTTTATTTTCTTTCTCTCTTTTGTTTTGTTAAAGTTATCAGTCCATTAAGTTACACTGGTCTAATTCAGGAACGACCAAGTTCCCCTTTTAAGCTTTTTCGTCGAGCTAAGCCCACGGAGGTCGGCCACGTGGCTCGCCAGCAACCACCAAGGACGACTTAAACCTGACCCGAGACGGGATCGGGAAGGCCCCCACTGCAAGTTTCTTCCATAAGCCTTCCAGAGACGGACCCCGGAGAAATTCCCTGGCAGAGAAAGCGACTGGCCGACAGCTTTAAGTTGTCCTAACCGAGAACGCACGGACTCTGCCAGTGTGAGGCCGTTTCCCGGCAACCCGGCGGAAGAAACACAAGCAGTAAGACCCAACAAACATTCTATGGTCAGGGATGTCCCGTAATGTTAATATATTCCTTTTAACTCCTAAACTCATAGCTTACTTTCATTAGTTCTCCTCTACCGTATGAGTCAAATGCTTCCCACAATCGAATCTCCATTTCTCATTGTTCAGCCGTTGCTTATTTTCCCTGTATTTAACCACCCTTTTATATCGCTTTAGTTAGTTAATAAATTCACTGTAATCAAGAACTGTGTGTGTTGTGTCTCCACGTCCCTGCCAAGAGAATTGACCCTTTAGATATGAGACTGACTGATTGATTTAAGATAATTTAGCGATTATTAACTAACGGATCACTAGTAATAATTGTGTAATTATTAAAAGCTACCTAGAGGTCCGGAGACTCTAGGATAATAACAACTCCGGTGGTGCCCTTTGTAACGAGAGCTTTTATGGATTTTTGATATTTTCTGAATATTAAAATTCATAACTGGGTATTAATTCTCATAAATTTCGTAAAATTCATAGCTAAGTTTTAGCCATGCTACAGGAGAAATAAAAGAAAGAAAGATCTTTCTAATAAATAAATAAAGTTGTGTGTGGGGCTTTTGTTGTTCAGCATACAATGAACACAGATTTTAACAAGAGTGAATCATAAAATAACTCAAATGTAAGACTTTGCAGCGATACACTTGAGTTTAATGTAATCTGTCCTGATGCATCAGATCAGTCCGATCAGCTGCAGCGTCCAATCAATATAACGGCTACCCAGTAAGGGGGGTGTCGGTCATTAAAAGACTTCCGCAAAGGACGCACTGGTGTATCCTCGCTCATAGCTCCTCAGAGATCGATCCTCACTCCATGGAGCGCAAATAAGAGCTTTGTGACAGCCTGCAAGATGGCGGAGCGGAACAACTTAGGGTTCAAGCGAGGATCGAGGAAATGATAAATAAGAGACTTGAGAAGCACCCACAGACACACCACCACTAACATTCATGCCTAAGGACAATTTAGAGCCACCAAATTAACCTAGTCCGCATGTCTTTGGATGGTGGGAAGAAGCCAGAGCACCTGGAGAGAACCCACGGTTCTAGCTGGCATGTTTTTCCTATTTTTAGTAATTTAGCTTGTTTCTTATTTCACCGTTTTAATTATACTTCATTCTCCATCTTAAGTATCACTCACTTATTGAATTCGCCTCTTTCAGTTCTCTTCACACTCACAGACCTAACGTACCTCTGCTGCAAACAGCAGCCTCGACTCGGTTTGGCCATGCTCCATTTTCCTTTGTAGATAGCACCCCTCAATGTGGCTGGTTGTCATAGCGACGCAACACACAACTGCCGTGACATAATGTTCAATGCGACACACACCAGCGATCCACATACAGCTGTCTCTTGATTTAAGTTAAAACGTTTCAACATTACTCAGAATGTAAAGACAGATAATACGGAGGTGATACGAAAAAAGGTACCTGGTAGCAGATACAAGTACAACTTTTACACAATGGAAAACCAAAAAAAGCTGAGTAGAGGAGAGGCGAGGCGAGGCGAGCTGGTACTGTGCAGTGGAAAAGCGGCTTTACCGTCTCTCTCCCTGTATGTCTGCTTCGCTTTCTCCATCAGTAGTAGGTCACTGAAAAAAGACTTTTCCTCTGGTGATTCCGTTCACAGCAGCACCTGAGCTGCATGTTGAGGAGGCGTGTTGACGAGGTAGCCTATCAAAACAAAACCAATGTGGTAGCTAATGAATAACATCTGACTGGTGTATTCACTGTCGTTTTACCCGGTCCGCTCTTGTAAAATAATCCACCGTGTTGCGACTTGTAACGTAATCACTGCGTTTCTCTGATAAATGCTACAATGTGTCGGCTAACCTGGGCGGACCGTCGAAGTAAAGTGTATGTGTGGGGAAACACTGATTGAACCGTTGCTTCTCTTTTTACAAGCCAGGTCTCAGTGTCGATCGGCATTGTGTGTCCCTCCATCTTGTTAGAGACTTTGTGAGTAGACGCAGAGGGAGGGGCGGGGCTGCGTGGTGAGGGAGAAAGGCGCAAAAACTCGCAGGACTTTACGAAACATTATTTTACTCAACATCAAACTATATCGGTATAAACGGTATTGTCTAATTTCATCTCTTTTGAAATTAAATCGGTATACCTCATATTCCGATATACCGCCAAGCCCTACATTGGACAATATCAACAATGACACACCGGGATGGACGATGACGTAACCTACTGCTGATGGATAAACTCAGGGGAGCAGACAGGGAAACTATAATGAACTACACCCCAAAGCTAACCTTGCTAAATAAGTCTACCGGGGTTGAATTTTAACTATTACATCTGGGAAATTTTATTTGGTTAGTTTTGATGCTCTCCACAGTTTTATATTACAAGGCCTCCGGGTGTTCTAGGAACAAAAAGACAAAAGGAGTCAGACTGATCAGACTGGAGGACAGGGACCATTTCCTGGACACCACTCACCTTTATATTTAAGGTGCTGCAGGAAGGGGGTGATGGTCTCCAGGGGGAAGACCAGACCCAACAGGCATGAGGTAGACCTGTATGGGATTAATATCCTGCCTTGATTCAAAACTGAAAATAAAGTTCTTAAAGGTTGAAGCTAAGTGTTTGAAAACTCAAAATCTTACAAAATAAGTTTTGCAAGATCGAAAACTAAGACTTGCAAGCCTTCTGCTCTTGGCCAATGCTTGGCTGTCTGCTGAAGTACAGCCCAATCACAAGTCAAATTTACTGGATAGAGGGATTGACAGACTGCTCCGCCAGTGACAGACACGGACAGGTTACGTGTTCAGGAAGCACGGCTCCCTGGACGGGCTGGCTGTCTCCGTCCAAGCGGTGCATGGATGTGGAAAAGAAATCTGCAACGGGTAGTAGCTCAGGGCAGTTTGTTCATCAGCGCGATATCACCCGTGGTGTTGTGTCGGGAGATGCAGTAACTGAACCAGCGGTGAGTAAGAAATAGTATAAATAACATGTAATTTGTTAAGCTATGAGGAGAGGAAAAGTCCGCTAGGCGCAAGTATGCTGTGTAAAATGCAGCCTTAATTTACAGTAAACTGTCAATGGAAACAGTTATTAAGCCAAAATGTATGCTTTTGATAAATGTGATTATTCTATTAAACCACGTTTTATGTGTGGTAGTGGAGTCATTTTAAAGTTGACTTTACTGTAGTTAACCAGTAACAACTATGTGTGTTGTTTTTTCTTTTATGGCCTTAAGCACTGAAGATGAGGCAGCTTGCTGCGGTCATCACTCACAGGAGGACGCAAGGAAGAAGACATATATATTTGTGGACAGCTTCATCCTAGAGTTCATTGTTATTGTCTACAATGAATGAACAATGATCATTAACAGATGGGTTGCCATTCATCAGTTAATCCTCAAAGACACCTTTGGATGTAAAGGCAACTAAAGAAGGCGGGGATTAGACTGCTCGCCAATAAAAACGTTTGCGCTTCAAAGAAAAAGAAGACAATGCTTAAACAGTCTGGCAGTTTTCTTCTCCCCCTCCTGAGTATCGCTGTGCCTTTTATATCGAGTCTTATTGCTTCAAGACAAACTTAGATGACTATGGAGTATGCACAAATTTTTTTTCTGGTATCTAAACAACAGCTTGATATTTTAAGAAGACCTCCGGCACAGGAGTCTATTCGAGAAACTGTTGAAAATGACCTGGATCGTACTATTAAAGACATTCTGGATCAAAAGACTGAAGATCTTCATGAAAAAGCAAAAAATATTCCATCGCATTGCAGAGATTTCTCACCATGGTAAAAGGAGAAAAAGACCAGAACACACTAACTTTGTCAATGCCGGTCACTGAGGATTTTCACTCTTCAGAGCAGAAGAATCAAGAAGGAAGAGATTTTGTTTTTGAAGAAGTTTTAAAAAAACATGCCAAAAAACTTCTGGAGAATCTTCTCCTCTTATTACTGGACCAGCATCTACACCTCTTGTTACCAGAGGGTATCGATTAGCAAACAATGAAACAAATCCATTTGTATCTCCTAAAATGCGATTGAGTGATTGGATAACTTTTCAATAGTATATCGTTATTGGTTTTAAATAAATACATAGAGACATAACTTTATCATTTCTAAGTGTTTTTATTTATATCACCATAATTAAAACATTGTAGTACACGTTTCAATCTATAAATCATTTTGATAATGAATGGCACACAACTTCTAATATTATTATACACATTTAAAAGAATCTGATACTTGGACACACTGGTTACATTCTGCATAATTATTTTGATTTAGGAAGTTGGTCACTAGCAAATACTCCAAGAAAGACGCCTTGCTTTACTACCTTATCAAGTACTTTTGACAGTTCTATCGTATTCATACTATCATTTGTTAAAGTTAGAAAAAGTCGAATCATATGTGGCGTAAATAACCGCATTTATTGGGCGTTGAAGCGGATTTCTAAAACGAGCCTCTAATCTAACAGTACCGTTTTTATTGAGCGACATATGGTCTCCGCATCCTTCATCAGGGCTCAGGTTAAAACAGAACAGACTATATCCATTACAAAACTCGTTGGTTATGGCCATAGCGTTGTTTTTAAGATACTTTCCAGTTGCCAAGTACAATTGATGATACTCCCTGATGGCATTCCCTCTGGTAAAGTTGGGTTGAAAAGGTTTTGAAGGATATCGCTGGACGTCAACTTATAAACATAAAAACTCTATATCATAATGGTTAAATGTAAATGGATTACGCGCATAACTACCTGTAAATGCCTCATGATCTACAAATCCTACAGTAAATTAAGGTATTTGTCCCAAGAATACATTTTCTTGATTACAAACACAAGTGCCCATTGGGACGCTAAAATTTTTAAGACAGACTGCATTAATGCCTTAGCGTGCGCTAGCTTAACAGCCGGAGATACGGTGACTTTCTTTACAAACAGGCTTGCTGACATAATGTTAACCCGAAAGTTGTCTACAGTGTTACGCATTAAGCAAAATTTCTTATTAGCTCTTATGAATTTTATCTTGAGGTCTACTCCATGTATCATTAACTTGTCTTGAAAAAACAAGTCAGAATGTAAAGGGGATATTAGCTCCACTACGCGGCCGCCTTGTGTGTACTCCATTCTTTTAACTAGTCCCTCATTGCGCCCTCCAGCCGTTGCGTCGTCCATATATATATACTTGTCTAATACTGATATTTTACGGGTCGAAAGTGTAGCTTTATTATCACTTTGCCGTACATAAAAGGAATATGTTGATTCTGATCTGTCTTGAGAGAAATCTATACTATCAATGTGTGTTTTGCAGAGCCTCAGATAGTGTGGCCTGTCGTAAGTATTTGTGATTATATGGTTGTTTGGCCCCGATATATGTACTATTCTTAAAAGAGGGACGTAACTATCCCCTACTGTTTGATGATCAACAATATCGGTATAAACAAATATATATACATATACTGTACATAATATACATCCCTACATTAACATCGGCAGGATGTGGCGCCAAATATGGCATCTGTGTCAACACTGTGTTAGTTCGTGGCTGAGATCTAAATGTTGCAATTCCCTCGTGAGTTTTAAAAGCCGCTCCGGGGATAAATCCCAACATTTGTGCAAGTTTTCCTTGAAACGTTAATTCTACGTCTCTCGTTGGTAAAATGCTTACTCTGTTGGTAATATTGTTGTAATCAAGCTCAATGTGACCCATGTCGTTTTCAGATAAACAACTGTTTAGTTCAGCTATTATCTGTGACACTGTTGTATAGAACCCCTGTGTCGCTGATAGAACTACCCTCTTGTTGGATTTTTTATCAAACACAACAAATTTTGAGTTTTCTGATGAGAAAGATGTTTTTGGATATTGTATTTCTATCAAACCCACCTCGTATGCTGATTTAAAGTGTAAAGGCTTGGATAGTTTCTGAAGTCTGCTATTGTATTGCTTGGGTAAAATAATGAAGACAAGTTGCTGGGCAGGGTGACAAAAAAATCCTCTGTATCCATTTATACGTGTGTTTGTAATCTGGTAGCTGAATGACCTGTTCCAAAATCCACGAGTTAAATTTATCTGGCCATCCGACCCATTTGACTAACACAATGTCCCGGCCTTGTCTTTTCTTTCTAGATAAAATCTTTTCTATTTTAAATGTTTTGTTTTTTCAATAATAATCTTTTGCATCTCTTGCTCATAAAATGTCCCCTGTAATATTTCGCCGTCATAGTCTTTTAACCTGTAAACTGGAGGGTCCCTTGACACGCATTCCTTTACAGTGAAATATTCATCAGTATAATTTTGCTCATAACCTTTTTTAAAAGGGCCGCGTAGTTTTGAAATTCTTACAGTATCGCCCACCTCATATTTAAAACGAATTACTCTTTTAGCTTTTGTTTTATACAACTTGTTAAATACCATATCTTCATTATCTTTTGTTACATCAATTGGTTTATCATCAATTCATTTTAATACTACGATGATAACTATGATTGTAGGAGGTGACTAAATCCTGCAATATATTGTTTAGAATTATTGGCTGTTAAATAACGCCACATTTTAGATTTCAGAGTCCTCTTCAAGCGCTCTACTACAGATGCCTTAGTCTCATTTGATGTGGTAAAGTGTGCGATACTATTAGTTTTCATTAACGCATCGAAATCTTTGTTTAAGAACTCTTTTGCCTCGTCTGTTTGAATTTTATGCGGTATTCTACCTTCAGCTAAGATATCTTTAAAGGATGCTGTGACGCATTTACCACTCTTATTTTTTAAACAACGCACCCATGTGTATTTTGAAAACAAATCTATACACGTTAATAAATAGCCTACCCCATCATTTTCAGCAGAATAAGCGGATATGTCAACTAGATCTAGCTGGAATTGCCAATCTATTAAATTCACTAAAACCTTGTTTCTCTTAAAATGCACTGGAGCCGTCTTGTGTAGAGTATAGGCATCTTGCATCATGAGCCAGTTTTCTACGTCTGAATCTGCGTATTGAACTCCAGTAGTGTCAAATATGGCCTTTAAGTTTTTGCTTGCCTCCGTAAGCCCCTGCATTTTCTATCTATATATTTCTCATCACCTCCTCCATGATCTTTGTTACAAAGACTGACGCTTCAACGTCTGTGTTCAAGTATTTTATTTCCAATGACATACGCAACATATCCGTCAGCAATGATTACAAGTATACACTTTTCAGAAGTACAAGCACCTATGTTTTTACAAACCAAAGATTCAGTTAAGCAGTACATTACATCAGCAACATCGACATGTTGTTTTCTGGTTAGCATTAAAACACACAAATCAATGCTAAAAGTACAAAAACAAAACATATGACCCATATGAAACTCATTATCATTCAGAGGAAAAACACTTGCTATATCAAGTAGAGTAGATTTCACATCTGCATATTTATCCGCTGTCATTTGCACCATGGTACGCCATCCCAAGGTCACGCGTCTAACACATTCTGCCTGTTTGTCAAATCTAGAACAACATAGTGTCCCATCTGTGTCACATATTGCATTGTTAACAGCTTCACATAACAGTGCTCTCATCTTATACACGATGTATCTATTTTTAGTTTAGGTTTAGTAGACTAGACACATTCCCCATTGTTTTTTAGTGTTGTTCCCCCTTCCAGATGTCCAGAGATTCCTTAGATACTGTTCTCACACTGTCCTCCACTCTAACTACTCGTTTAAGCAAAGCAATGAGAAAAGGGTTCCTCAGCCAAATCTGTAGAGCAGTTACTGCAACGTCTCGAATACTGCATTCACACGTTGGCACCAACCCAAGACCACGTAGGACCTACTTTTGAGCATTGGCGAAATGTTTGTTAAAAAGCTTCTGCGTAATTTCTCTTTCGTCCTTTGATATAAAAGAAGGGCAGCGTGTCAATGCATGTGTGAGGTTGTTTTCTGCACCATTCATCTGTATATGCACAATACACACATTTGCATAGCTTTTTACTGCAGTATAATCGTATAAATAATAAGCTACCGTTACCTGTATAATACTGCTAGAAGTAGTGTTAGGAAATGTGTCCCTGTCGCAACAGTCCAGAGTGTCCAAACAGGCACCCTTAAACGGCTTGACCCTGCTCTTGTCCTCTTCTGGTTTTTCTTCAGGTATGAGAAATGTTAAATTTCTTTTCCCCAGTTCTTTGCCATAGTCATCCACCCATGAGTTATCGACGACATCATCCAGGAGTAATGGAAAATATTTAGGGCTGCTTGATAGACCCTCACCCGCTGCACATGTCCTCGTACCTGCACAAAACATTGTAATTACAACAGTCACAGTCAGCCCCGTTGTGGAGGCCTTTGAGGTTGTCTGCGGTATTATTTGTTGTTCATCTTGCTTGTCCTCAGGACCAAAAAGTTTTCTTTTGATCCCTACATAGCTAACATAAGGTTTATACCATCTGAATAATTTATCAATGTGTGAGAAGACTTCAAGGGTTCTATCCCATTCTTCCCACTGGACCACAAAGCCGGTGCTGAACCTCGTCTCCCACTCTTTAGACATGATGGGGTAGCCTTTTTGTTGCTCTGGGGTTCCCATCCATTTTGAATGATAGAATCATCCTTGCATGATCTAAAAAAAGATGTAGGATTCTGGGTCGTAGACTTCAAGGTCTGTCTCTACACGATAGAGCTCTCCTGGCACAGACCCGCACCATTGTGTGGTATAGACTCCTTTTGAAGCACTCATATCTTTACAGACTTTGTTTCTGAAGTAATTCCAGTCTTTGGCTGAAAAACTAATATGCGGTGTGCTTTCACACTCTCTTATATAAAGATGAACTGTTCCATGCTCAAACAAGAATCTCGACATTCTGAAATCTTCCACCGCCCATTCACTGAGGCGCCCAAGCCTTTCAATCCAGAAAATCAGCCAATGTTGTTGGGGGAGTCTTCTTAGGAGCCATACAGGATCTATAAATATACGTAGTTTTGGAGTCATTACTCCTAATTGATTACCTGTGATGTCCATGATTGTGATGCTGCAAAGATGGCGCTGTTGTTCTGCACCAGTGGTTCTCAACCTTTTTTGGGCCAGCACCCCCCTATCCATTATCCAGGTCCCTTACCGCCCCCCATCAAAAAAGAATTGCCCTGAATATTGTTTTTTTTTTTATTGTTTCTATTGTAACAAAAAAGCCATGTGAAAAGTAATTATATTTAACTAGCCTGTTTTCTTGGATGGGGCACTTAATAAACGGGGGTATGGGGGTCCTTCCTCAGAAGATTTTGAGCATTAAACACTTAATTTCCTGCATTCTGGTGAAACTTTCTCCTCCAATTTCTGCCTTTTCTGCACCAATTTATGGTGGAAATGTCTAAAAATTCAGGTGGCAGGTGACAATGCAAAATATATAACAGAATATAATCTAGTGCGGCTCCCAGGCATTCTTATGGTTTTTAAATATTTTTCTCCTGTAGATGAACTTATTTAATATCATCCCTGCTGAGTCAACACACATGATTAAGTCTTACCACCTCTTTTATGGGTAAGTTTAAATGTGCTTGTGGCCCCTTTTCATCTCAGTAATAAATTAATCCGTTTTAATTCTGTTATTGACTGGACTTTATTAGCTCATCTGTTAATAACTTATCATATTTCAGTGTTTCCCACAGAATGACAGTGTAACTATGGCGCAGATACAGCATGCTAGCCTCGAAAACCCAGCTGTATTCTAACATTAACTTAGCTCTCCTTATTAGCTAAGCTCCTTACATGCTTGCTAATAACTTTTAATAGCTGGGTCTCCGACATTGACAGCGTTGTGCTGGACAGATTGTGCAGCTGTGTTGACGAGGGAGAGAGAGTGAGAGATCGAGAGACGGATGAGAGAGACGAGCGAGAGTGCTGTGTGTCGTAATGGGAGACTAACGTCATTAGCCTATTTAAGGAGAATTCATAATATTTTACTACATGCCCTGTACTGCATTATGTTACTGATTCACTGGAAGTATCCCCTCGCCGTCTAACAGACAAAACTGAATGAGAGGAGGAGGTGCTCATGCCGGGGGAAAACGAAAGTACAGTATATGTCCGCTTTGGCACAAACTGTCTGCGACTCACAGCGCGAGTTGGGTCCACATCACTCGCTGGTGTCGCAGCGAAGTTGCTTTCAAAGTGAGTCCGACAGCAGAAAATCCCTCGTAAATGTTTAACCACTGAGATAACAAGACGTTCACGGTGTATTCCTCAGAGAAATAAACACTTTTCCACCCAGAAAGAGAACGTCAATTTTCCAGAGTTTACATAGTAAACGCCATGTGGGTAAAATTTTAGAGATAACACTCTGACTTCCCGTTCCTGTGAAGGCAGCACGAAGCTGCACCACAAGTAGCTGACGGAGAAAGAAATACACAGTCTCGTCCAGTCGCAGTGGACTAAACTGGCAGGTTTTAATGTTGCAGACCACAGTTTTTTGCAAGTAGTTTAAACTCGTATTGTTGTGAATCTTAACTCGCCTTAGAATTTCCAACCAACAAATGCCCCCCAAAAGCAGCTCAGCGCTCCCCCTTCCAAAATATTGGTTCCAGCGCACCCCATCATGCTCGGAACGCCCCCGTACCGCCCCCGTTGAGAAATACTATTCTGCACGAAGATAGCTCTGTCTGATACGGATTCACCCAAAAAATTGTTCAGTCACACTGTTCTACGCTCTCGGTCCGATGTAAGTCAAAAAACTAACCCTCTATATATACACAACCAATTGCTAAAGCCGCTCCCAAACATCCGCTTTTAGAGAATAACACCGGGCATCCCATATACACAAACCCCCCTTTTCACACCCGTCTTCACCTTTTGGTGATCAACCCCTACCGCCGCTAATAGAGGATCTATATCTATCAATATCTATCTTTTTTTTTTATTATATATATTTTTTTATTAAAAAAATTACTACTTTTTAAAAATTGTTTTATATATTTTTTATTAATTTGATTAGTTTATTTTTGATTAATTTTTTTTTTTATTAATCAAAAATGTATTCATGCACCTCAGCGACCCTGTACGCAGGATAAGCGGTTGACGATGGATGGTATTCACGCGCACAACTGTTATGCGCATTTGCTGGCCTTTATTTATTACTAACATAATAATAATCTTTATTTGTATCGCACTTAAAGTTACAAAGTGCTTTAACAAGTGTAAAGAAATCAGAGACAGAAATATAACAAGGCGAGAGGCCATGAAGAGCTTTAAAAGTGATCAATAGAATTTTAAAGTCAATTCTAAAACATACTGGGAGCCAGTCTAGTGAAGCTAAAATACGGGTAATGTGGGCATATTTCTTTGTTCTGGTTAAAAGCCTGGCAGCTGAGTTCTGGACAGTCTGGAGTCGATCAATAGATTTTTGGGATAAACAAGTAAAAAGGCTGTTGCAATAATCCAGGCGTGATGAGATGAAGGTGTGTAAAATGGTCTCGGTGTCCTTAAAAGTTAACGTAGATCGAATTTTTGCTATATTTCTAAGTTGATAAAAGCATGATTGAACAAGCTTTGTGGTGTGCTACTTGAAATTTAAATTACTATCAAACCAGACACCAAGGTTCTTTGCAACAGGCTTAATGTGATTTACTAGGGAACCAGCAGATGGCAGTATTTGTTTTGCCATTTGCTGGGACCCGATGACAAGGATTTCTGTTTTGTCTGAGTTCAGTTGGAGGAAATTATTTGACGTCCATTTTTTAAGAGACAGTTGTTTACAGACACGCAAAACTTCCTATTTGACAGGTAGGATGAAAACCATTCTAGGGCAGTACCAGAGATGCCCACCCAGTGCCTCAGTCTGTCTAACATGAGGTTGTGATCAATGGTGTCAAAAGCAGCGCTAAGGTCCAGGAGTACCAGGACTGAGCACATACCTTCGTCAGCAGACATTAAAAGGTCATTGGTGACTTAAGCAGGGCGGTCTCAGTGCTGTGGTACTTCCTGAAACTTTTAAAATAATCTGTTATTTTCCAGTACAATGAGCAGCTGTTTGGACACTTTCTAGAATCTTTGCAATAAAAGGCAGTTTTGAAATTGGTCTAAAATTTTGATGGAGGGATCTAAACCAGGTTCTCCACTCTTTAAAAGTGGGTTCACGCAAGCCGTTTTAAAATAATCAGGGACACAACCAGTAGATAGGGAGCTGTTAAAAACAGAGATCAAATGGGTCCCAACAGAATCCATTACTTTCAGTGAAAACTTTGTAGGTATTACATCAAGTTGGCTGGAGGACACTCTCATTTGTGATACTGTTTTTAAAAGCTCAGACAAGTCGTGTTATGGCAGGTGGTGTGGTGAGGCAGGTTGGGGGACCCAAATGCAGGACTCAAGGCAGAGGAGGTACGGTTCAAAATGTGATTTATTTAACAAACAAAAAGCGAGCACACTTACATACCGAGTGGCTGAGTCCAGAAAAAGCCAAATGAGAAACCAAACAGAAATCCAACACAGGTAATCTAAAACACCAAGGGCAGGGTAAATGGAAGACGAAACACTGGACGAGACTGGGAGACTGAAGCCACAACTGACAGGGGGTAACACGAACAATGACCGGACAAGGGCTGAACAGAAAGACCACACATATATACCAGGGATAACGAGCAGGGCGGGAGCAACACAGGTGACACACATGAGGCTAACGAGGCAGGCAGAGAGAGAGCAGAGGGGAGAACAGAGAGACAGTCAGGCAGAGGGATACTGGAGGGAACAGACATGATAGGTTACTGAACACATAACAGACTATATAACTGATACTGGACACAGGACAGAACCCAAAAACACTAAGACATGAACCAAGGCACAGGACTGGGAACAAAGACAAAGAACTAAATCTGATTTTGTCAGCTCAGACTGCTGAAGAGCTGTGTCATTTGTTCCCACATGGACTGTCACTCTTGTGATGGAGGACGGGAGCGATGACATCAGGTCCTGGGTTTTTTTTTAAATGTCAGCCGTGGTGGCACCGGGGAAGCAGTGAGTGGTAGCGTTAAAGAAACAGATGTTTCTGGTTATGGAGTCACCAATTATTAGTGTGGTTGGGGAGAAAAGGGGACGAGGAGATGCTGGTTGTGGGGTTCCAGAGCAGGACGGAGCAGAATCTGCTTCAACACTGCGTGCGAACTGAGGATGGAGTGTGTGAGCTGCCGAGTGTTGTGTTGGAGTAGCAGTAACAGACCTGAGAGAAGGGCTACCCAACGGTGCAGGGTAGAAACGGCCTCCGGAGTGTCTGAGCACAGCCTCCTTCAGGATCCTATGTCGGGAAGCGGAGGTTTTTGACCGGGATGACGGCCGCCGATCAGGCCCGGCGACAGACCGGCGGCCCAGCTGATCACTGTTTGCCGCCAGTGTGGGAGATGTAGCCGGTGGAGGAGATGCAAGAGTTGTTATAAGGGACTGTTGGCCCCCCCTCGGTTGGGTAGAAATGGTATGTCCCAGCAGGAAGCGCATGACAATGTTATGTCTGTAAGCAGTTAGCAATACCAATGAACAGTGCATATACCTACTAGAGTCTCCGAGTGATTATTCACACAAACATGGTGTCAGAAGTAGCTGGACCCTGTCATAAGTGTCCGCGGCAGCAACGGTGATGCCACCAGCAAGGAGGAAGACAAAGTATAAGGTAGAAGAGAGAGTTCGCAGTCGGCTACCGAAGCTAGCACCAGCATGGCGACACACATTCCGCCACCCGCCGAAATGAAGATGACTGGCGACCTCACTAGCAATTGGGACAATTTTAGGGCGGAATTTGAGGACTACACACTTGCATCAGGACCGAATGACAAAGCGGCCGAGGTGCAGGCAGCTACCTTGCGGAGACTAATGGGCACCGAATGCCGCCATATCTACAAACATAATCTGGACATCACAGTGGAGCAGGAGAAAGATGCAGAAGCGATTCTCGACGCGCTGGAGGGATATTTTAAACCAGCGAGGAACGTCATATTTGAGAGATACGTTTTTGGAAACTGCAAGCAAGAGGAAGGTGAGCCTGTTCATGCTTTTGTTACCAGACTGAGGGAAAAGTCTGCTTCCTGTGAGTATGGAGGACTACGAGATGAACTGATACGAGACAGAGTGGTGCTTGGTGTTAGCGACGAGAGTGTGCGGCGCCGCCTGCTTAGAGAGAAGGACCTGACGTTGGTGTCAGCCATAGAAATATGCTGAGCTGCAAAAATAAGGATAAAGACAATGATACAGGACAGGTCGCTGGAGAGTGTGAATGCAACAGACAGATGTCAGCGGCGGCCTACACCCAGACGAGACAAGTGACACTCATACATGCAAATACTGTGGAAACATGCACAGGCGCGGACGTGAACTGTGCCCAGCATTTGGAAAAAAGTCCTGCCACTGTGGAACAGTAAATCATTTTGCTAAAGTGTGCATGAGGAGGAATCAAAACACACGACAACTGAATACAGCAGATGCTGTGGCCCAGGACGATGTGGACAGGACCAATACTTAGGCCTACATCTATTCTGTTGAGAGAATAGGAGCACTTAAAGGACAGGGGCAGAAATGGTTTGTCAATTTAAGAATGAACGGTGGGTTCCAAAGGTGTCAGCTAGATTCAGGGGCAACCTGCGATGTGATGAGTATAAAAGACAAGAGAAGACTAGCACCTGAAGTGAAGCTTTTACCGAGCAACACCAAGTTAGTACTGTACTCTGGCCAGTCAATGCAAACTATGGGGATATTCAGAACAGAGTGTGTCGTGAGGGGTGTAACTCATGAATTGAACTTTGAGATAGTAAGGAGCAAACAGAGACCCCTGTTATCAGGCTCAACCAGTGAGCGTTTAGGTCTGATGCACTTCACTATCCCTCACAAGCTCCTTAAGGTAGAGCATAGCAGCACCAAGCCATTAACCAAGCAGCAACTTGTCAACACCTACGATGACGTCTTCAATAGACCCATCGACTCACTCCCAGGGGAAGTTCATTTTCAGCTAGATGGCAATGTAGCCCCAGTGCAAGCTTGTCCACGCAATGTACCAGTGGCACTTAGAGATGCAGTTAAGGCCCAGCTAGACAAACATGAAAAAGATGGTCACTTAGCCCCGGTGTCAGAGCCCACAGAGTGGATTAGTAACATGGTGATAGTCAGACAGCCAGAGAAACTGAGGATCTGTATCGACCCTAAGTCACTCAATCAAGCTTTGAGGAGGTCACATTACATAATGCCGACTCTTGATGATGTAGCATAAGCTGCCCAAGGCTCGCATTTTCACTCTTGTTGACGCACGAGATGCCTTCCTGCAATGTAAACTGGACAACGACAGCAGTTACATGACCACATTCTGGACACCCTGGAGCAGGAAGCACTGGTTGAAACTGCCCTTCGGGGTGTCAGTGGCACCGGAAGTGTATCAGCGGAAACAGCATGAACTCCTGGCAGGGCTCAGCGGTGTGGAACCTATCGCTGATGACATACTGATTGTTGGCTGTTGAGAGACTGATGAGGAGGCCACTCAGGACCATGACACAAACCTGATAGCTCTCTCCATGAGAGCTATCAGGTTTGTGTCATGCAGAGAAGTCAAACTGAGACTGAGCCTAAAGAAACTTCACTTCAAGGTCAAGGAGGTCAAGTTCCATGGGCACATCCTGTCGGCAGAGGGACTCAGGGCTGACCCAGAAAAAATCAGGGCGGTCCAGGAAATGCCCCACCCTACGGACACCAAGGCAGTGCAGCGGTTTATAGGGTTTGTGACCTACCTTGCTAAGTTTATGCCGCGTCTCTCGGATGTGTGTGAGCCACTACGAAGACTCTTGGATAAGGATGTGGAGTGGCACTGGCTGCCTAAGCATGAAGCAGCCATCGAGGAAATCAAGCGGCTGGTCACAACTGCCCCGATCCTGAGATACTATGAC
Source organism: Micropterus salmoides (assembly GCF_014851395.1). Taxonomy (NCBI): domain Eukaryota; kingdom Metazoa; phylum Chordata; class Actinopteri; order Centrarchiformes; family Centrarchidae; genus Micropterus; species Micropterus salmoides. The sequence goes on from NW_024040152.1 coordinate 18,074,984, forward strand.
TCGACCAAGCCAGTTACCATTCAGAGTGACGCCAGTCTAAAAGGACTTGGCTGCTGTCAGCTGCAGGGAGGACAACCAGTCGTTTTTGCATCCCGTGCATTAACACAAACAGAGCAGAACTACGCTCAGATTGAAAAAGTTTGTTTAAGCATAGTGTTCGCGTGCCAGCGCTTTCACTACTATCTGTATGGGAGAGGCGAGATCACAGCAGAAACAGACCACAAGCCACTCATCTCAATCTTCAACAAGCCCCTTCTCAGCGCACCCAAACGGCTCCAGAGCATGCTCCTCACACTCCAGAACTATAACCTTAAGGTAGTGTACAAGCCAGGCCCGGAGATGCACATCAGTGACACACTGAGCAGAGCCACTGCATCTCCAAAGACAACAGATGCAACATGCCCACGTCACACAGTTTGCAGCCTGCAGAGGGCACAAGAGGTCATTGAACAAATAAATCAAGCTGATTACCTGAACGTGACCAGTCAGTGCTTGGCACAGATCCGGAGGTGCACTGAGGGAGTGCCTCCAGATACTGAATGCAGTGGTGCTGCAGGGGTGGCCAGACCACAGAGAGGAAGTTCCTCTAGCAATCAGAGAACACTGGTCTATACGGGAAGAGATTAGCGCACAAGATGGAGTGCTGTTCAAGAGTCAACGAGTCATAATTCCAAATATGCCAGTCATGTAGGGGGTGAAGCATGCTACAGGCAGCTAGAGACACAGTGTACTGGCCAAACATGCAAGCTGAGATCAAAGACTATGTGAGCCAGTGCTCAGCATGCAACGAATATGCGCATGAACAACAACGCGAAACGATGTCACATGCACTTTCCACACGGCCATGGCAGATCATTAGCATGGATCTGTTCAAACAAGCAGGCAAAGACTTTCTACTTATGGTAGACCATTACTCAGATTTCTGGGAAATAGAGCTGCTCCCAGATCTCTCAGCGGAAACTACAATTCTGCGGTGCAAAGCCCAGATGCTCGATATGGACAGCCTGACCATCACAGACTGTGGATCTCAGTTAGCCTGTGAAACATTTAGGAAGTTTGCAAAAGAGTGGGACTTTGAACACGTCGGAGTAAGCTGTGAAAATAGTCCAAAATCTGTGCAAGAAAGCAGCCAGTGCAGGTACTGACACATGGATAGCTATTTTGCTATGGAGGAACACACCCACAGAGGGACTGCATAGCAGCCCAGCGCAACGGCTGGTGGCTCGGAGACTGAAGACTCCTCTTCCAGTCTCTGACACACTTTTGGAGCCAAGTGTCGTCACGGGAGTCACCGAAGAGCTGCGGACTAAACACCAAACGGCTAAATTCTGGTATGACAGGTCCGCTTGAGACCTGCCGGAACTGTCTGTCGATCAGGATATCAGGATGAAGCCTCTACCTGGAGACAGAACTGGGAAGTGGAGGAGGGGTGTATGTCTTCAGCAGGTGGGCCCTAGATCATATCTGGTGGATGTAGATGGGAAATTTTTCAGACGTAATCAGGTGGACTTGAGACCAGCAGAGAGGGTGGGTCTCAGGCAACATCCTGAGCGCGACAGCAAGGGGCAGAGCTGTACCACTCCACTCACAGCTGACAGGGACAGAGATGGGGAGGATGTGGCCAGTGACACAGGAGGCCGAGAGCTCGGGCCAGCCAGGCAGACGGCGTTGCCCCAGTCGCTGAATGGATCCCCATCCACATCACACTACAGGCCATCAAGTAGCAGGCTGGTGAAGGCGCCAGACAGGCTGGACTGATTGGAAACATGGGGCCTGTTTCTGTTTTCTCTTCAGTGGCCAGACATTGTTATATGAAGTCTTTGTGTGGTTGTGTTGCTGCCATGTGTTTCTGTGTTAATAGAAAACTAAGAATAATTGGAGGGAAGATGAAGTTCTGATATGTTAAATTTGAAATGTGGATTGTTGAGTGCTACTCTAATGAAACTCAAATGGTTTCTTTATCTGCCTGAATGTGTTTAACTATAAAGGGGGAGATGTTATAAGGGACTGTTGGCCCCACCTTGGTTGGGTAGAAATGGTATGTTCCAGTAGGAAGCGCAATGTTATGTCTGTAAGCAGTTAGCAATACAGATGCACAGTGCATATACCTATTAGAGTCTCCGAGTAATTATTCACACAAACAACAGTGTTGGCAGGCACTATCCGCCGAAAAGGATCCGTATCTGGGAGACTCAAAGCCGCAGGTGCATCCGCTGGATGGACCGGAGTGTCGTCAGACAGGGCTGCATAGCGGTTGGAGAGGGCGATGTGCGGAGGAGAGGTAGCCCCGTCCGAGCCTCTCTTGCAGCCACGGACCACCACTTCAGCCCAGGTTGACTGATGCTTCGGAGTCGAGCAAGAGGAAAGCCTTGGAAGGGTCCCATAGTAAGGTGTCCTGGATGTTAGCGGTTGCGCTAAGAGAAACAATCTGTTTGGCTTGTACTGAAGGGACATCCATAAAGCCAGTCAGCAGGGAATCTTTCTCTTTGAGTTCCTCTGAAAGTCGTCGGATGTCTTCCTCACCACAGGTATAATATTTATTCCAAATGTTAATGAAATATGAAGGGGGCGTGGCGTCCTTGACGTCACCATTGGATCTAGGCTGAATTCGGCGGACAAAACGTAACAAAACATATATTTTTAAACGGAAACGGTAATGCCTTGAACACACAGTTGTGCAAGTGATATTTTGCACTGAACTGCTGATTAACTTTACTTTAGTCCTATAACGTTACTGTGGAGACAGTCAAGCTCTGCCTTCATGTAAGTTAACAAGCAGTTCCTGAATGCAGTGTTTGTAGTAAGATGTACGGTTCCTCAAAAAGTAAAAACATTCATAATGTGGAACAATCATTGAGCCTAGTTACACTGATATAGGTTAAATATGATATGAAAACCCCTCCAGTTGGGAGATTTTCAAGTCAGATCAGTTGTAACTGTGTACTTATTATGTTTGTATGATAAGTATTGAATATGTTTATATTTAATAGATCTGTCCTCTCAAGTGTACCTGAGCCGTTTCCTCAAGCTTCAAAGACATTTCAGTAAGATGTATCCTGAAATAATGTTGATGCATGACTGAATGTTTCATTTTATCAGCGGTGAACCTAATAAACCCCTCAGCCCTTCAATTGCAGACACAAGTTGCCTCATCTGAAGTGGCTGTAATATGTATTTGTAAAGGAATATTTTTCCACTATGGTAATGAAAGTTGGTGAAGAATGTTGCAGTTTTTATTTAACATTTGATGATGTTCTTGTTGACAGGGCGAATGGGAGATCTTTATATTGTTTGTTATATATGCTCTCACAGGATCAAACAGAGTATTGAGAGGAACTACAGCTGTCCAAGGTATGTTATCAATTTGCATATTTCTGCGTCAATTGCTGGCTTGCTAATCAGACATACTGAGGATAAAAAAATACAACATTGCTAGAACTGGAGCAAGCAAGATTTCACAGTGGGTGACATTTTAACACGAAGAAAGATATTTTAGACTAGATTTTGACTAGAGACGTAGGGGGGATATTGTACTGTTTTAGAAAAGTGCATTAGTCCAGCTGTGACAGATTTTATAATGAATATGTATAATTAGCAATTCTCATAGATGTCTTTTAAACATTTCAGAAATGATTGGCTGTGATCAAAAACCGAGAAAACTGTAGATCTGTTACAGCATTAAGTGCAAACATTTTTCACTGTAGACTCTATTAAAGGCTGTTATTAACTTGTGATGATATGGATGAATGACTCCTTTATGGTTCTTAAACTATTTAGTACCTGACTGTAATTCTGTCTCAACCCTGTTGAAAAATGGCACTGTTGAGAAAAAAAACAAGGGTCTGTGTTGGAGTGGGAATGTTGCTTCAGATAGAAGCTAGATGATGAAATATTATACAATTATTCTAGTTAGAAATATACTCTGGCTAACTCAATTCTTAGCCACATAATCTTTCATTTTGATGCAGCAAAACCTATGTCAGGTTAAAGAAATTTGCAGGATGACCCTTCATTTTCTTTTCTTGTCAGTGCAGTGGTCCATGTCCATTTCTCAGGTAAAAACAATATTCTTTTTGCCATATAGCCAGCCATCCTGCTTAAAACAAGTAATTGATGCATTATGTTTATGATGATGAGGTTTATGTCAAGGCCCAAATTGGAAACCATTAATCTGCATACATTGCTGAGTTCCATCGCTTTACAAATGTTGAACCCATGCAACCAATTCTACTGCGAGCTTGAGAGATACACACAACTGATTGCCCTGTACAGGCAGAAGGCCAAGACAGCCAAGGCCCTGATCCTCAGGATTTATGACCTTCAGGTGAGTTTAAGTTTTTCTATCCGTCCAAGAACAAACTGACAGTTGCAGAGACACAAACAGAGAGACATGTACTATAGGCCTTCTCCACAAGCAGCTCACCTGCGGTTGTTAACACAGGATCGTGGGTGAAAAAGTTCAAAATGCGCACTGTGTTTTTTGGACAGAAAAACATACGTCTGACAATGAAAGTTGAAAGCAGACAGATAGCCTGTATGTGTCTGTCGCTGTATGATACAGCGGTCCCAGTTGGTGTGTGTGCAGCGTTTTGCGGGACAGAACTGTAAGTGCTTGTGCGAATCTCCACATCCCAAAACTGAAAGCTGAATACCAACCCAATGGAAGAATAGTCAGATATTTGGGTCCAGCCCTACTGCACTGGCTCCTAAATCTCTTCTATTGTCATGTTTAAGGTTATAGTTAGCTTCTATTTCTCACCCATTGTTTGAGTCACTGCGTTTGTGTAAATTTGATTTGTCTTTAGGTAGTTGCAGATGGATGGATTTGTTGTTCTTGCTATCAATATTGTTATTATTTTAGAATTACATTGGTAGAACTGTTACACTTTATGTGCTGTAAAAAATATTTATATAATAATTATTTTGATCAATTTTTTTTGTTGTTGATTTTTTTAATCTAGGAACAACACAAAGTACACATGAGATGCCGTCTGACCCCCCGTGGTAGTGAACCTGCTAGCGGATGACTGATGTCTTCAAAACCTGCAATGTGTACTCACAGAAATGTCAATATCAGCGACAAGTATTATGAAATGTTAATGTAATGTAATGAAATGTACTACGGGAAACCAACTCGAATGCCTCTTCCAGCAGCTGACAGGTTTAAAGAGATGAAAGGATAGTTTTTTTTTTTGTAGTAATGAGTTTATGGCCTCAGTCGCTCTTCAACACAGCATGATGTTCATTTAGTAAATGATGGTCCCATTTAGAGGAAAATAGAACAGAAAGCAGGTGAGGCCTTAGGGTGGGACTACCTTGTGTGTGACCCAAATATGGTACCCCATGGAAGTTCAGTCTGCGTTCAGGACTGAGCTGAACACCTCTTTTCTCTCAGCTGGACAGGTAGGCTGGAATAAAATACAGCTGCTCGTTACTTTCTATGAATTTAACTAAAAGACGTTCTGTTAGCTTCCTGCTTAGCTTCCAGTCTGAATGGGAGATGTTTGTCAACCTGCTTCACTTCTCCAGCCGTTTGGGATCAGACTTGTTGGTATGGAGAAGCTGCATCATTTATTACTTGACACACCGACACTGTACTTTTACTGCCAGAATATTTTCCTCCTCTCAGAGGAAAATCACTTTCATCGTCACTTTCTGTCACTCGGACAATCAAAGATTAAAGGAGCTGCTCTGGTAACAGCACCTGTCAAGTAGACGTCCTGCAGGGTTTCCGTGGGGTCTTAAGTCTAAAAAAAGTCTTAAATTTCAAAAATTTCAATTAAGGCCTTAAAAAGACTTACATTCGCTGAAGTTTGTGTTCTAGGTCTTAAATAATTTGAAACGGGTATTTATTTCCAACGTCCATGTAACGCTACCTCTAATGCTCATTGAAATGTCCCCGCAGCGCTCGAGAATGTTTTTTCCTCCCGTGGTGGTGTAGTTCTTTCTGTTGGTAGTTCAAATCGGTCCAAATATAATTCGCTGTGTTACGACTACAAAGACCAAGAGGCAGCTTTTGTGTTTTTGCCGCAAGTCTCTTTCGGATTTTACCACTGATATACAATGGATTTATTCTTCAGCTATGGGGAAGTGCAACCTTATCGGGTCTTGGATGGAAAAACTGATCTTAGGGCTTAAAACCAGTCTCTAGCAACGTATTTGAAACAAAACATAGTAAAGTAAGTAGTAAAAGAAACTTTTATTTAGCTCAAGAGATTCAAGTTGTTACTTAACACCAAAAAATCTCATTAAAAATCTGGAAATAGAGAATGTTCAACATGATTGCAAAAAAGAATGAAAATAAATTGATTATCAAAATTGTTGCTGGTTAATTATCTGATCAAGCAGTAACTTACTTTGTCTATTCAGCTTTATGCAAGATGTGCGTTATTTTGCATCTGTTAAATGTAGAAATGACTATTTAAGGTTTAAGTTGTGCAGAATTACATTTACTGAGTAAAGAATTACTGGAATTTAATTTTAATAATCATCAGTGAATCAATAAAATTTTGTATGCAGAAATTAAAGTTTTTATTTTATTTATTATATTCAAGTTAAGGTTTACTCAAAAATATTACCACTATTTAAAGTTTGAGGTAATCAGTTTCCACAAATATTTTGAGTATTCTGAACTTATTTGGGTTTACATTGTAAGTAACTTTTACTCTGAGTAAATTTTTATAAAAGTAACTTTACTTGTACTTAAGTAAAAATTCATCAATGTAACAGTACTTTTACTTAAGTACAATATTTTAGTACTCTTTCCACCTCTGTATGTATACACACACACACACACACACACACACACACACACACACACACACACACACACACACACACACACACACACACACACACACACACACACAGAATACAAAGTTACTTCTACTTTTGTTATTGATTTTAGGTCATCAGTCTGAAAAATTCTTTATTAGTACAAATACAACTCAGTCACAGTTGAAACAACAAATCTTTGTGAATTATTAATTTATGACTTTTAGTGATTAGTACCTATTTCCTTTGTTAAATGATTTAGGCAGACTCTTTATTAATATAATGTTAAAATTGAAAGCTATAAATACATAGAGCTCAAAGTAATATAGATGTAGGGTGAATTGGGTAAGGTCCTCTGGGTTTGCCGCATTCTGTTTGAGTGGTGCTTTCATGCATATGGACAGATGGATGAATGAAAGAGCTTCTCTGGTCTTAGTAGTATAATTCCTGATCCCACCAACCTGAGAGTTTACAAACCATAAATTAACGAATACTGAATAGATGTGTAGATGTTAATGATGATAAACAAATGGATGGTAAAAGGTGAGAAGGTATGATAATCATATCTTACTTCCTGGATACCGTCTGACTCCTAACTTCCTGATCTCGTCATAGACAAAGATTAAAATACCATATGGAACAGGAACAAACCACCACTGGACTCTGGAGAGAAAATGCAACATGTAAAATTAGACCACAGGCTACAGCTTTTTTTTTAACAATCAAACATGGAAGAAACTGTGAGTGTAGTAGAAAAATAACTTTCTACCTATGGGTTCCATATTTGTGATGTTCCAATAAAAAATTTTTGTGTCCTCAGAATATAGACACCACATTTTCTTTGTAATCCAGTCCGAGCTTTATTTCAGATAGTGACCATGTGAATGAGCCTCTGTGTGCTTTTACCTGATTGGCATAAAATTGAAGATATTGGGCATTCCAGGGCAGTAACAAAGCAGATTACCCAGGCACAGCTGGAAGACTATGGCAGTAACCAGTACACGGTTCCTGCACACAAATAAACACACAAATAACCAAACTGTCATAATCCTACTCTGGTTAGGTCTGTATTTGTAATTATTTTGGTCTGTGACTGAGTGTTTTCCATTCTCTGCTGGTTTTGTTGTTTATTTTGATTATGTTCTGTCTGTTCTGTTGTGCTCACTCTTTTGATCCTGGTTCCTGTCTGTTCCCTGTCATGTTTTCAAGTTTGTCTGCGTCTACTGTTCATGTCTAGTCTTGTGTCCAGTTTGCCTGATTTGTATCCTTGTTATTACATGTCTGTCCGTGTGTGTGTTCCCTGATTTCCCTGGTCTGTGTCTCCTGTTTGTGCTCCCATACTGGACTGCCTTTTGCTTTAACACTCTGTCAGCTTGGATTTTGTTACTATCAGAAGTGGATTATTTCTGCATTAATTGTTTCCATATAAAATGCATTGACAAGAACATAAGAAAATACTTGATGCCTTTGTTTACAATTGTAACACAAATGCAATTTCCCATATATACTTATACTTAAATATTTTAAACTATTTATAAATCAGAAAATAAAGTATTTAAAGCACTTGGTTTGACTACCAAGAATAACCTGCTCAATGAAAGAAGCATTACACAGTTTGTTTGTATCAGGTTCCACTTGTTTTACAAACTGTTCCATATACTTAACAGTAGAAGTAGTTAATTTAATTAGTTTAGTTAATTTCTATGATGTGACTACAAGACTAGCAAAATCTTTGAATAATGCGTGAACCCTCTCGAGTTGAAATAATTACAGTTTTTTTTCTCTTTATACTAATAATTGTGTAAATGTAGCATAAGTTAATCATGTTCACATGATACAGACACAGAAATAACCCTGTAAACATTAATGCTAAAGCTTAAGATATTAATTGTTACGCCGAGCAATTCCTGTTAGGGATGTGTGTTTACTGACCTGAAGAAGCCTTGCTGGAACACAGAGAGACGTCGAGTTTTCCTGATCAGCACATCTGAGATCTGACAGATCTCTATACTGACAAAAAATACAGTGTAGCACGTATACTCCTGGTACAACCTCTGACTGAAGGTCTGTAAGCAGAGGAGAGGACATATAGGGGGAGTTATTTGGTTATATATGCTGATCAAATGCAAATATTCCCTTCACACAGGAAACAGAAATTAGACATTCTTGTGTCCACAATTTGAAAATTGCCCAAAAGTAGGATCTCAAGTGTATGCCAACCCATTCTTGTCCATAGCTGTCCTGTAAATCTTGAAGATGAACATCCTCCCACTGAGAACGCAGGCCGACACACAGGAGGGGAAACCAGCCCTCCTGGGCCATGGCTGTGAAATAATCTGTAAATCCTGCAAAAGACTGGATGGCTCCTAAAACGAAGAAAAGAAAGAAGAAATAAAACGGGCCAATACTATTTAAGGAGTGCATAAATCTAGCTCAGTGGCCGAGTGACACCATTTAGACAGCATATGGGGCAGTGGCTCCTCCAGAGGGATTCTTAGTGTACCCTGTTATTGTCTTATCTGCTTTAATGTGTCTAACAAAGGCTATGCATGTAGTTGAGACACATTCGCTTATATGCTATTCTATTTTGTCTATGAAGTATTTATTCAATGTTAATAAGGTTAGTACAGTAGTAATATACAGTATGCATGTTTTGTCATATAGCACAGACACACACAGTCTCACCTATCTGGAAGTACGAGTATACAGCCAGGGCTTCGTTTACCAGACGATGACGACGAGGGTTCCTGGGCTTCAGATGCATGATGTCACTCTCTGCTTTCTCGTAAGCTAGAGAGACGGAGGGGAACTACAGAAGAGACAGGAATAAACAAACCATATATACACACACTGCACAGCAGATAAGGGAGTGAGGAAAATGCAGCTAATTTACTCTTCATGTCATCAAATCACCCGCTGTTAAGGCTGGTGATTCAAAATTGTGCACGTGTCATAATATTTTAGACACAGTCATCATCTTTGATGAAACTAAATAGCCAGTGTAATGACCATAAAAAGTAATTTGCTTTCAGCAGATGGTCTCTCCTTTCATTATCTTTAGCTGGTCATGTTAATTCTGTAAAAATGAATACATTGCCTAAATACCTTTATAAGTAATTTGCTTTCTTGCTGAACTGGTACTAATGACATAATTACTCACAATGTCAGTGGCCAGTTCGATGAAGAGAATAGTGATGCAGCCCAGAGGAAGAGGCACGCTGACAGTGATGTAGATCAGATATGGAGTCAGCTCAGGAATGTTCTTGGTTAGTGTGTAGGCAATAGACTTCTTCAGGTTGTCAAAGATAAGACGACCTACACACACATACACAGCTCAATATACTCTATGTAAATTTACAAACTGTTCATTGGTCAGTAAATACTGGGTATAGCAGTTATTCAAAAACATGTTACATCCTTTCAAAGTTTAGATTTTATTATTTTAAAACCTAGAAATCCGAGGAAGGTTAAATCAAGGGCAACTGGACTTGGTTGAAGATACTTGTTGTTTACATTTGACGAAAAAGCGTCACTCTTTCCAGGACCACAATGTTCATATTCTGAAAAGGATTGAAAGAAGCCATTTACACCAGAGTAGAGAAGAGTAGAGTCCTTTCATCCCTTCCCAAGTGACAATGTCAAAGACAGTCGTTCAGACTCGGCCTCTGGTCACTCTAATAGCCGTAATGGCTGTTGTTACAACAGCCAGGAGCTCTAACAAACCAAGTGGTATCCATCCCCTTGATAACGACCCCACAGAGGTTAAGATTAGTTAGCTAAGGCTCCCTGCCAGTCAGTTATAACTAAAGAAGCCTCTTGGATGATCTTTAAGTATCTTCAACCAAGTCCAGTTATCCTTGATTTAACCTTTCTTTGATAACTATGACCTAGGTGACCAGGTCTTCACAGACAGAAACTAGAATTGTTTCACTTTTCATTTTACTGGAAAAGGTAACCATAGAGATCGCCAATATTGCCAATATTTTAAATAACAAAGACAGAATAGAGAGAACACAAACATTCTTGAAATAGAGGCAATGATCTCCCCCCATGTATGACCACCTGTTACCATGTGAACGAAGATATTTAGTGGAAGTGATGACAAGTGAGCCAGACCCTAAAGTTAACATTGTTTTGTCAAAACACACAGAATTTCTTCTTCTCTAAGTCTCACCCTGCTCCACTCCAGTGACAATAGAAGCAAAGTTGTCGTCCAACAGGATCATGTCTGCAGCGTTCTTGGCAGCATCTGACCCGGCAATCCCCATAGCGACACCGATATCAGCCTTCTTAAGAGCCGGAGAGTCGTTCACACCATCACCTGTCACAGCAACGATAGAGCCCTTGGGGAAGGGTTGAAAAAATGAAAACATCTGACACGAACCTGAAAATGTTAACATTCAAAATGTTAACTGATCATACACGCTTGGATATGAATACACGCAAACTGTGTGTATTTACCAGACGTTGACAACTCTCCACAATGATCAATTTCTGCTGAGGGGATGTTCTTGCAAACACCATCTCAGGATGGTTCCGTAGCGCGTCATCTAACTCGTCGCTGCTCATGTCTTTCAGCTGACCTCCGCTGATCACGCAAGCACGGGCGTCCCTGTGAACAAAGACACATGCAAGCATTCAGATTCACAACAGTCCAGTGAATCTCTTGTGAATTTTTACAAGATGATGATCACACAGTTAGTCATACAAGGTCACACAGTAAGAAATAAACACTATACTGCAATGGATAGATGGCTCTTTGATATATCTTGGAAATAAGTATTGTTTCAAGTGGACAGCAGTGACACAAATACCTTTTGTTCACTTGTTCGACAGGTATGCGCTTCCTCTGGGCAATATCTTCCACTGTTTCACTGCCTTCTGAGATGATACCAACATTAGCTGCTATTGCCCTTGCTGTAATTGGATGGTCCCCAGTCACCATGACAACCTGAAGTTCCAAAATATAAATATTGTGAGACAGGGTAACATTTACATACTCTACATATTACATACTCAGTCTCTTGTATAATTCTGCATTGCAAAAAAATGTGGGGAAATATGAACACACCCTGATACCAGCAGTACGACATTTCATCACTGCATCAGGTACAGTGGCTCTTGGGGGGTCAATCATTGAGATGAGACCGGCAAAGCACAGTCCTGACGTAGGGAAGTTCATATCTTCACTGTCAAATCGAAAGCCACGAGGAAACTCTTTCTCATTCAGATAGAGATGGCAGAAACCTAAGAGGGGAAAAAGGAAACAGCAGAGTAGTTAAAAAAAAAACCTACAACTAGTAGAAATGTCATATTGTGTATCACAAAAGGCGTCTATGTACTACTGGAATTTGATATAAGTTACAAATCTAAATGGCAGAAATACAACTGATTGTGCATTGAGTGACAAAAACTTTGGAGTTCCACATGCCAAAAGCATTTGTGTGCAACAACTTCACATTTTAGTTTTTTTTTTCAGTATACTGTAAGCAAAAGGGAACTGACAGTTTTAGTAAAACCATTTTCAGTATAGCAAGCCACATGATTAGGTCACATCAGGGTCATAAGAAGTCCTCTCTAACCCAATACTCTCTCTCCCAGTCCTCCCAGGTCCATATAGGCTGTCTGAAAGGCCTCGCTCCACTGCTCATCCAGAGGCAACTCCTGGCCTTTTATCAAAATGGTGGAGCAGCGCTCTAAGATGCGTTCCGGCGCTCCCTTCATCACCAACAGGTAGCGTAGGTCCAGAGGATCCTCCAGTTCATGGATAGATAGCTGGAGGGAGAGAGGTGGTTGATAGAAGCTGAATAAATCTGGACATTTATTCAGCTTCTAAATCTGTGCTCTTAGATTCACCGTGAATCACAGGATTATCCCAGTATCAAAGTAGGAAACTCCAGATGATAGCTTTAAATATGAAAAAATACATATTTTGCTCACTATTTTTATGGTTTACAGTGTGGTATTTGATCAAGGATGATAAGAAGCCTATTGACAACACAGCTTCCTGCTCTCACCTGGAACTTGTTGGTAGAGTTGAAGGGCACTTCCACCACTTTCTTGAAGCGATTACGGTAGTCCATGATGTTCCCTACAGTGAGCTCTGTGAACTTTAGCAGAGCCGTCTCTGACGCATCTCCCACCACGATCCTCTGTGTGAAATGGTAAAAGTGAGATAACAAAGAGACAAAAGGAACAAATATTTTTTCATAATAATATAGAAAAGGGGGAAACCGGCTTCTTAAAACAAATAAATAACATAACGTAGATGTTGCATTTTGTTGGCTCAGTGTGACACCACATGCCTTAAAACCATAAACTTGTACCTTAGGAATAGGTACACCTTCCTGATCAGGTTTGAATGTAGCTCTGTTACACAGGGAAGCCACTCTCGCTAGTGAACGCCATGTTTCTGATGACTGGTCAAAACTGTGGCCTGAAAACCACACAATCACATGATAATCAAAGATTACGCAAATGTAAAATAACATTAATCCACCTTTCAAATACACATAATAATGGAAATAGAAACCCACATGTTAGCTTACTATGGCTTGCATTATTTTTCTAAAACATTGCTCATAACAACAGTACTGATTCATTTTAAATGTAAATGTTTTGAATAAAAAACATTTTTTTCCCCATGTGTTTACCTGATTGATCTTCAGTGGTATCTGCAGCGTGGATCTGGTTGTCGAACCAAAGGTGAGCCACAGTCATCCTGTTCTGGGTCAGGGTACCAGTCTTATCAGAACAGATCACTGAAGTGGACCCTAAACACACACAGCTCAGGTTACACACATATACTGTACAGACAAGAGCTTAATATGGACCATATCAAGTGAAATCTTTATAAGATATACTTTTATATAATATGTGTGTCATTATGCTGTATTAGGTGAGGTGTTGTTGAAGCTGATGAAGTGGTTAAACCTAAAGCGATTTTATTCTACACATTTCAACTTAAATTTAACTAAATTACCTGAACAGAAACAAAATGATCACTCTCAGCTTTCCATACTTATTCAGGCATACTAACCCAATGTCTCCACAGCCTCCAGGTTCTTCACAACACAGTTCTTCCTGGCAAGTCGTTTAGCAGTCAGAGACAGACATACCTGTTAACAGAGACACAGGCTGTTACAGACTGACAGGTTACTACAGAGCAAAGTTAAATCTGTCTATCCAACGAAGGTTAAAGTCAAGGGCAACTGGACTTGGTTGAAGATACTGGAAGACGTTTTGTCCTTCATCCAATGGACTTCTTCAGTTCTGACGGACTGGTAGAAAGTCTTCCAGTATCTTCAACCAAGTCCAGTTGCCCTTGACTTTAACCTTCGTTGGATAACTATGACCTGGATGACTGAGAATCTTCACAGACATCTTAAATCTGTCTAGTCTGCAGCACGTATAATGAAATAACTAATACACATTATTACTAATACAGAGAATGATTTTTCAGTGGTGCTATCATCCAAATTAATCATTCATATAGTCCAATTTGGACATAATGGAAACCATAAACAATGATGTTATAGAAGTTCACATGTGTTGCAGTAACTCACAGTAACTGTAGCAAGCAGCCCCTCTGGCACATAAGCCACCACGATAGCCATGAAGAATATCATAGCTTCCAGGAAGGCATATCCGATGAACATGGCAACCACAAAGAAGGTAAAGCCGAAAAAGATTGCAAGACCAGCAATGATGTCAACAAAATGCTCAATTTCTATGGCAATGGGTGTCTTCTCATTGCCAACGCCACTTGCCAAGGTGGCAATCCGACCGATGATGGTACGATCACCCGTGTTAATGATCACACCAGTAGCAACACCTGGAGAGGACACGAAAATGATAAATAAACAAGCAAATGCTTAAATAAGACACTTATAGATGATATAAGATACATAATTTAAGATATAAAACATAGATTCATAAATTACTGCACCTTCCAGACAGGTTGTAGAGAAGAAAGCAATGTTTCTGGTCTCCAGTGGATTCTCATGAGTGCATTCTGGACTCCTGGTTTGGGGTTCAGACTCTCCTGTCAACGATGAGTTGTCCACCTGGTACACAAAGTATATTCACAAAAGGTCCTGTCCGCAAGGGAAGGGAGGATTGGGCAACATCTCCCTCTCAAATATAACAATTTAAAGGGTTTATTCTTTTTCTTCTGGGTATTTGAACATTAAAACTAACTGGTCTCATGTGCAGTTAAATCTCACAAAACTCTCACAAAAATACTGAGTACATTACACATAAGTTGAACAATGTTTTTTTGGTTATCAGTAGGGCAACTTTGATAAAATGTGGACACTTTGGCATTAAATTCTGGTGTTGGTGAACTCTGATTCTATGAGTAACCAATAATTTAAAAAAATCTGATTGTAAGCTTACAGCATGACACGTTCAGTTTAAACAAGCATTATATCTGTCTTTGTCTGTATGCAAGCTTGAATATACAGTATATGCTGAATATGTGATCTACCTTGCAGCTCTGACTGATGATACGAATGTCAGCAGGGACTCGGTCTCCTCCTTTGATCTCCACCAAATCCCCCACCACCAATTGGTTGGCGTTGATCTGGTTTTTCTGGCCATCACGTATCACAACGGCTTGCTATTTTTGAAGGTCGGGAGTATGATTAACAAAGATGAAAG
Source organism: Micropterus salmoides (assembly GCF_014851395.1). Taxonomy (NCBI): domain Eukaryota; kingdom Metazoa; phylum Chordata; class Actinopteri; order Centrarchiformes; family Centrarchidae; genus Micropterus; species Micropterus salmoides. The sequence continues at coordinate 18,090,419 of NW_024040152.1, forward strand.
GAGGTGAACACATAAAGGAAGACACAGAGGGAAACAAGAGAGCGACAGACAAGGAAAAAGGAAATAGACCGAAAAGAGATATAATGATAGAGAAGCCATTTATATTACATTCCAACAATGTGCTGATTGGGCATGTGAAACTTACCTGTGGCACTAAATTCTTGAAGCTCGCAATGATGTTGGTACTCTTGAATTCTTGGTAGTAGCCAAAGCAGCCAGTAACCACGACAACAGCAATTAGGGTGATAGCCAAGTACAGCTGAAGTGAGAAAGAAGATATAACCATAAAAACAGGTAGCTAACTATGACTGTTTCATATTGCTGTCTCTTTTCTCTGTTCTTGGTCTCTGACCCTCTCTGATCACCTCCTGCTCAGAGGGGCAGGAAATATAACTCACATTGTCAAAGCTGGTGAGGTTCCCCCTCGCAAGTTCAATTCCAAAGGCGATGAAGCAGATGCAGGCTGCAACCCACATCAGACACTGCAGCCCTCCAGCCAGCTGCCTGGCAAACTTCACATACTCTGGAGTTCCTTTAGGAGGCTTCAGTTCATTGGGACCGTCTCTCTCCAAGATCTGATTAGCATAGGCAGTGGTCAAACCCTGTGGATGGAGAGCAAATAAAACAGATGAAACAAGTGAGTATGGAAATAGCATTGTCTTGGAACCTAAAGGACCCACACAGAAGTGGGAAATTGTTATGGGTAAAGAGAAAAGGAAATAAATTAATACAATTAATCTATAAGACAAATTAAGTGAAAAAAACAAGAAAAATGTTAAAGAAAGAAATGTCTCACCTTGGTAACACTAGTGTTGTACCTCATTTCTAGTTCTTCAATTGTAATCTCGTGGTCGTCCTGCAGGAGGAGACAGATCACAACACTGATTCAGAACAAGGCGATTTAGTCATAGCTGGTTGGTTGAAACTTGGTGGTTCTAAGTGGACAGTAGCTGGAATAAAAAGTCTGAGGTTTCTGTAGTATAATCTGTAAATCACAAGTAGGTCTTTACAGCACAATGAATTTAAACTGACATATATAACACGTCTCACTACGACAATGTCTACCTGCCCTACTATTTTTTGAACTCTTTACTTACTATATCCATTTCTTTCTTCATGCCCTCCAGTTTCTCCTTCTTCTTCATCTTCTTCTTCTTCTTCTTGTCCATCTCTCCATCCATCTCAAACATGTCGTATGTGTCCTGGCAAAATATTGGCAAAACATTTACACATTTATGTAGGAAATCTATCTGTCTAGTAGCTTGACATTCTTAATGTGGATACTAAATGTATTTTTTCCGCCCTACGCCTGCTGTATGCTCTTCATGGGGACTGTGCATTATATGTGAAATTAAAATATGTACCAGCTAACTTATGAAACTAATCTGCAGACACATTTGGTTTGTGGTAAATAAACAAATCTCGACACATCACAGATTGGAGTACATTATATCCATGCCAGTCAAAGAAAACAAATGCATTCTGAAATAACTTATGAAGCATATGACTGCATTTTATTTAGATGTACTGACACCATTTTCAAAGTGGAAGTTTGGTAGCTGTAGATATTTGTAATATTCCATCTGTTTCAATTAGATAATACAAAATTGAAACAGTATTATATACAGTACATTATAAAGTATACTAAATATAAAATCTATCAATAGGAACTTAATTTACAGACTGGGTTTGTTGAATGATTCACTGGAATTTATTGAATGCCATTCTGTAACTGATTGAAAAGAACTTTTTTTAAAACACAGAGACACACATACTTTTATATATCTATATATCGAGAGAGATAGAGAGACTGAGTATAGCATGAAAAAAGATAAACAAGTAATAATAGGGTTGTGAAAATGTTTTCCTATTTAAAAGCCCAACAGTGTCTTGAAGTGCTAATATAATTTCTTGAGACACCTCCAGTGTAGCTTATATAGTTTCATCTTTTTAATCATACAGAACCTCACAGGTAGCCAGTGCTAGGAGGCTAAAATTAATGGATGATACTAATTAACCTTTTTTTATTTTTACAGTAGTGTGTCTGGTTTTATATCTGATAATATATCTTTGTATTTGTAAGACGACACTGACAAATTAAAACCTGTGCCCAAATGTATTGGCAGCCCAACACCTTACAGTGACTAAAAAGGCCCTTTTTCCACATTTAGAAAATACTTGTATACTTTCTTTCACAAACAATGCTACACAACGTGAATGGTCATCAGCTGGTTCTCCTACCGGTTTACTCATGGTTGCAGGTGTGATAGGGGACTGCTCTCCTAAATCAATGGAGGTCCAGACCACTCGATCCTTCTTCGCCCCCGAAATCTTGGCTTTAAGTTAGGGTCCAGTCCCAACACACACCCTGTTTCTCCCTCTCTCACACATACACGCACACACAAACACAATGGTCAGAAACAGGAGAGATTTTTTTGGAAAAGCCTTTTATACACAACAACTCCCCTATTAAGATACACATGCGCATAAACACCTTTGAACACACATGCACTTTAATACGACTTCCTGCGTAAAATGGTAGTAACAATGTCACCCCTAGCCAGGTCTCACACACACACACACACACACACACACACACACACACACACACAGTGTTTCTCTGGTATCTCTTATCTGCCCTCAGCACGTTCTTTATCCTGATAAAGTGACTGGAGTAAAGAGCAGAGGAACAGTGAAGGTTAACATCAAAGTCATTCCTGCCATTGCACTGCATCAGATTACACCAAATGCAGCACTACACAACTACAGCCTCCTATTGGCCACCAAGCCATTCTGGAGGTCTGAAAGGAATTTATTGCCTTGATGTAGTAAGCATGAACTGAGAATCACAAGAAGACATCCATCCATCGTCAACTGCTTATCCTTCATACAGGATCGCTGGGGGCTGAAGCCAATCCCAGCTGACATCGGGCAAAAGGCGGGGTACACCCTGGACAGGTCGCCAATCCATCGTAGGGCCACAAGGAGACAGAAGAACTCAAACTCCTGCATGCACAATCTACAGCCTGACAGCTGCGCCGCCAGGGATGTCCTACAGAACCACAAAGCCAAATACAATGGAAGAAGACAATTAAGGAGAAAATTGCCTGCAGCTGGAGTTAATTAGCAGTCACACCTGATGCCAATACCGGCTAATCAGCAGGGCTATACCAGATAGCATCAGCCACAGAGGCAAGTTAATGGTGTCAGCATGTCCTCTGAAGTTGGTTTTCCTCCTCCTCCTTCTCCTTCAGGCTAAGTGGTACAGTGACTGGCTATGACCACACTTTCCTTCTGTCTTCACCCATCTCCTCATCTGTCTACAGCTTCTACCCCACACTACCACCACATGTGATTAATACACTCCTCTCTGCAGGTGTGTGCACCTCATTTGTCATTTAGTCTGAGTGTGATGCCTAGCAGGTGTTTTCCACCATCCTAACTCACAAAAAATCTCATCTGTTACTACTACTACTATTCTAGAGAGATGATTTTTTTACTAGCACATAAAAAGCACCCTCCTACAAAACTTGAACCAAGTCCCATAACGCTATGTTTTATTATGTGTGGTTATAGCACATACATTTTTAAATTTGATGTGCTGTACAGGTTGAGTAATAAACTTGTGCAGGGTTTACTGTATGAGCTGTGGTTCTAAATTATGTACTAATTTGCAAGGTTGATGCAATTAACGCCTGTACATTTTAGGGCTGTAGCACTTCACTGAGAACCATTGTTAGAGTAATAAAAACACAGCCTTCTGCAAAAAAGGTAGTAGAGTAGGATGACAGGAAGGCAGTGAAGAAAGAAAGGAAAGAAACTTCAAAAGTTGCAAAACAGTACGACAGTCTATTATATTTTAACTTACTAGGCCGCCTTAGTCACACTCAAACAAAATGTCCCAGCACCGTCAACATTCCTCTGATCAGTTAACAATACTGAAACTGAGACACAGTATTTATTTATTTACTTTTTATGTACAAACATTTATTAAAAATAAGACCTAAGTGGTTGATGAAGAATATCAAGAACACAGTCAGTGGCATTCAAGGCCAGCAGTAACCTGTGCTAGGCTGTTGAGGGTCATTATATCAGACATGCGTCAGAAGCTCTCTTTACCATGCCCTCTACATATTAACAACCTCTCATGACCATTACACTTGTAGAGGTTAAAAAAGGTGCACTGTTGTAGATACACTTGCAGATAGTGAATGTATTATAAAATATAATTAATTAGTAATATTGCCTATAAGAACAATCCTACCCAAAACACATACAGCCTTCTTACTATAACTAAGGTAAATCACTCCACTACATGGTAACAAACTTCAATTTTAAAAAGCATTACTTGAATCCCATAATAATTTTATTATTATTTATTATCCTGTATTTAAAAAGAAGTAAGTAAAACCATAGCTAAGGTCACCCTGTCCCTTAACTGTTCCTGCCCAGAACATGTTGCATGCTGGGTAAATAAGATCCATGTAAGATAAGTTGTGTTTAAGTGAGTCAATATTGTACTTTGCTGTAAAGTATACTGTAGAGTGACACTGGCTCTGTAATCAAAGTTATGTTATCAGCCCAATTTTATCAGCTTTAATTACACATTAATGGGGGGACAGGTGAGGAGAGAGAGAGAGTAGAAGAGATGATGAGGCAACAAAAGAGTGAGAGACAAGCATGGATAGAGGGACCAAGATACATATCTAAAGATACACACACTATGTTACAGGGTCAGTTCATCAAAATAAAAAAATAAAAAACAATATTAATATTTTGCATTTAAAAATTTTAGGTGTGTTAATGCACCACAAAAGAAATCTTAAGAGAGGTCGAAAGAAAGACGTCATTGACTTCCATCATGTAGGATCCAGCATTTCTGGAGCTTGACCCATAAAGAGGACTAGTATATCTCGATATCTCAGTTTGTGTTGCTTTGATTTCAACCGTTCTTTTAAAAAAAATCTGTCTCTTGTGAGTCCCCCAACTACGTGGAAGTGCAATACCAAAATGCCGGAGTGACCCTCTAAGACCTTGTTAATTTTAAGCTCAGTTGGTGGATTTTGTTAAATGGACTACAAGGACTTTTTTTTAACTCGTTATGTCTCAGTTTAATACTGATGCTTCTGTATGACCAACACAACATAAGTGAATGAGACCATCAGCAAGAAGATTGGCTATTTCTATATATTTATTCTTAATGCCTGGGTCACCTGGTCCTATTCAATACGAAATCAGACAAAATGTTTTATGGCACATAGACCGAAGTGGTACATAGCCAGTTAAAAGGAAACAGGAGAAGATTTTTCTTTAAAGAAATTTTATTTTTGATGTTGTATTTTATGGTTATGGCTGATACTGGGGCAGGATCAGTAAAGCGATAAAGGAAGAGTCAACCTTAGTTGGTCATTCAACAGAATTGTGGGATTTGAAAGGATTCAAAACCACTCCTGAATTGGCCCTATTCCTCCTAGACAGGTATGTAGACTAATATGTCTATCTTGCTGTTGGCTTATTATTATAAAGACATAAAATTTCTAAAGAATGTTGACATTGCAAAATGACCACTACCATAGTTGTTGGCTTACATGTAATGTGTCTGAATGTTACTGAAACAAAGTTTTCTTTGTTCTCCATACCAAACAGGTTGAGTAATATCTACAATAAACTTGTTTGGGGTTCACTGTATGAGCTGTGGTTCTAAATTCTGTACTAATTTGCGATGTTGATGCAATTAACACCTGTACATCATGGCTGTGGTATGGGACTGAGAACCATTGTTAGAGTAATAAAAACACAGCCTTCTGCAAAGAGGAACAAGACTGGAGTAGGATGACAGAAAAGCAGTGGAGAAAAACAGAAAATGAGAGAAACTTGTAGGAGGAAGTTGTACAACTATTCTGTTGATATTTTCACTTACTAATTAACATGAGAAGGCAGCCTTAGTCACACAAATCATTTGTCCCAGCGTTCTATCCTGCAAAAAGTAAAACAATATCAAAAACAAGTTGTGTCTTTCTTGCCAGCAGCAATTTTTGTCCCAAGGCCCCTAATAATTTAATCAGGCCATGATGTCCTGTGATGGAACTAAATGATCAGAGAAGGATAGTTACTGTGAAATCTGGGGCAAGTTCAATCTCAAAACGTTTTGCACCGGTTTGCTATGGTTTCCAGGTTGAAAGACATGTTTCCTCCATAAGCTGTGCAATAGGTTTTTTTGAGGTACTACTCTTGTTTGGTGAGTGTGAGAGGTGTTACCCAATCGGCAGCGATATGTATATTAACACTGCCAAATTAAAAAGGCAGTCAAGTGCAGTGCGCTTTTGTGTACACAACAAGGTGTTCAAGGCATTGCCATTTCATTTGAAATAAACGTTTTGCTATGTTTTGTTTGTGCTGAACTGGGCCCTGTAAAACCAAAACCATCAGCTATAGACAAGAATCCTTTCCTTTCCTTTTCCCCCCAAAGCTTTATTAATAAAACGGTCAAATATGCAAACAGTGCAGACATGTACTCAACATAATTGCATACAAAGCAATTAGAAACAAGAAGATGTGTTTTTTATTAATTATTGTGTCAGAGCATTAATTTATTTATTGTTGTCTGGATGTAAAGAGATTTTCAACATATATTACAAAAAATGCTTCTGGAATAAATTGTCTACCCCAGCTTTAAGGTAGACAAAATATTAGAAACTGCATTCACATTAGGCAGTGTTATTTTTAGCTGGGTTTACCCAATAAACTCTTAAATGAGTGTAATGTTAATATCCAAACTTTTAAAACGTATTGACTGACCCTGACACCTAAAGATGACACAACCCGGACAAAATGTAATAAAATGTTTATTTAAAAAGAAACGGTGTGTTGATTTTGAACACAGTTATTGTGAATAAAGTTGTTCTTGCTTTGTATGACATCTGTATTTTATTTTGCAAATTTTATATAACCACTTGCCTATCTTGGGCAGGAGGCTCTTGCAATAGAGACTCTCAGTGTCAATGAGCCTTTCCTGGTTAAATTAAAGTTTAACACATTAAGCAAACGTACTGCACTGCCGGTAGGGTTTAAAAACGTAGCTAAACGTTTAGTGCTTTTTGCCCAACATGTGAACGTCTGCTGGAGAGATTTTATTTGTGACTTTACATATTTGGAGTGCAAATTCTTTGGAATGAGTCGAACATTTCTGGCCCAATACCTTCTGCGTCCGCGGGTCACGTGATACCGCCCCACGACGTCATTTTCCTGCGACTACCTCTGACAGCTCCATGTGAACAGATTTCACCAAAGTTATCGTTCATTTCTGGTAAGTCGTGGATCAATAATAGTAGCTGATGGTGCTATGAGATCTGTCTGCATTCTGCCTTTGTTTTTAAAACTTATGATAGTTGACAGAGTGAAGCACTGCCGGTGTCTCTTCCTTCTCGCGACAAGGTCAGGATTTAACGTTAACGTTACATGACAGGAGAAACATCCACAATTGACATTACCTTTACATTACGGGATGTGGCGTTTCTGTCAAAAATGCAACGACACATAGAACGTTAGCTGATCTCAACCTGTCTACGTTGTTATCATTGTGTACCTCAGAAAAGTTCCTGCGTTGTGGACTTAACGTTACACAACCAGTGTTCCCTTGTTGGGTAACCAAAAGCAATAGCTAATGAAACAGTGCTGGAGCATTTGGTTGGCATGAAGGTTAACTTAATATTTGACAGTATGTAATTGTTGCTAAATTAAATTGAGATAATGAAGGTATGGCTCATTGTTGAGATGTTTCTATAACCTGTTAACCTTTCCTTTTAATCACACTTCTTGCTGAACTCCTCTGCCACTATTAGGTTGGATGTGGGATGGTGACGCCGGCTGCTGAATTGTGAGAAACCTTTTCTCTCCTTTCCTACCTGTAGCCACTCTCTTGTCTCTCAGACCCGATGGCCGGCCGCCTCTTGGGCAGATATGCCCGTCTGCTCTGCAGGGCCTCCTCCCAGGCTTCAGCTCCAGCTGCTGCTGCCCGCCTGCCTCTGCCTGTGGCTGGGCCTGCAGAGGTGCAGAGGGCTCAGGTCTGGCCATGGGTGACAGAAAGGTTAATGTGTGAGGGAAGGACAATTACCAAGGAAGACACTTTTACAAACATGCCTACTCGCACCCAGCTGGACGAGTTGGTGGAAAAGGCAGCAGTGCCAGATGACATCCTGCTTGCCTGGGCAGAGCATGGAGGAAATGGTAATCAAGCTGCCAATAGCCTGATGAAGTGGGCTCAGTTGGTGCTAAGGACAAAGGGCAAGTTTAAGGAACAACAACCAGAACTGATGACAGATTCAAGGCTTCTGGATATGATGGGTACTGTATCTCGGGAGGTAAGGAAACCAGATACAGGTGGACTAGTACTGTCATCATGTAAAGTGACTGACATGATATGATCTTTTCCAAGGCTTTGTGCTTGCCTGTTCGGATTGATGACACATTTTTGTGTGTGTGTGTGTGTGTGTGTGTGTGTGTTTTTTTCCCCAGGTGTCTTCAGTGTGGAACAGCACTCTAGTGTCTGTCTTGCGAACTCTATGGATTATGGGTGTGCCCACCAATGATTCAGTACTCAGTTCTGTCCAGACTGAAGTCCTGTGGCGACTCCGCAGGCTAACCTACAAGCAATTGGCCTACCTGGCAGATTGGGGAGCAGGCAGGAAAGGACAGCAGGACGTGACAATAGTAAATTCTGCATTAAAACAGCTGGAACTGCGCTGGACTGAAATCGCTGATGCTAAAACTGTCAGCGCACTGATGTCCAGACGACAACGCTTGTCACCTACATTGATAGACAGACTTGAAGACAAGGTATCAGAGTTCAAAATATCCATTTAACGTAGAGTTAACAGCTCAGTTTAATATGTCAATCTTAATATTACCTTAAACTAACTGTATACTATACCAGTTAGTTAGGATATGAATTGCTGTCAGGGGAAAGCTATTTTCTCCTGGAGATGGAATTTTAATGTAATGTCATAAGGTCGCTGATGAGTATGCAGGCTAGAATAGATCTGAAGTCTGGAGAGGCCAGTCTGTTAAAACAGAGACCACTGTATGTCTTGGAAGAAACTGTACACCTATGAACAGCACTTCATGAATCTTCCCTAAACGTAGGGGAACACCAGTGGATGAAGGTACAATTTATCCAAAACCAGAGTGCCACCCTTCCATCTATGTCTATTGCAGGCTTTGGAGCTTGCAGAGGGCTTTTCAGCAGAAGAGATCCGCAAAGTCTGTGTGTCTTTGGCAGCTCAGAGCCGCAGATCTGTCCCGCTGCTCAGAGCTTTGTCCTACTACCTTCTCCAGAAACCGTCATCAGAGCTCTCCACTCAACTGCTACTGGACATGGCTTTTGCATACGGTAACAACACTTATGACTGTAACATACCCAGTAACACTGAAGGCACGCATAAGCCAAATTAACACAGTGTATATCCATGCCTTAAGTGTCATTTTATTTTTTACCTTCATATTGCCTTCTTGACCTGATACATACAGTCCGTGTTTTAAGGATTGGCTTAAAGTGTTACCTTTTGAATTCAGACAGCAGATAAAGTTCAAAGCAGGAGCTGGTTGAGAGAAAGCTATGGTGTGTTTCAACTTGGACCAGTGAATACATATAATACCATAGCCAAGGGACTGTGGGTACTATATTTAGTTATGTTTAACACTGAAAATGTAAGATTTAATGTTAGCATAACTGGTCTGTTGTTTGTTGTTGCAAGTATCTGTTGTAATATTTTCATCATGCATCTTTTTATAGATAATACCATTTTATAAACTTGAAAATTCAGATCTATGCTAGGCTAGTGGCATAAAATCTCATGGCTAAACAGCTTAATGTCTACCGACAGATTAAGGCACTGTCTGCCCAATATCATACTGTATCATGCAACAGTAACAACTTTGTCTTTGCCCTTTTATAGGGAAGTTGAATTTCCACCATTCTCAGGTATTTCAGCGAATGGCCTCAGAGTTGTTACCCAGAGTCCCTGAGCTCAGCTCTGCTGATGTCACACGCTGCGCTAAATCACTGGGCTTCCTCAAATGGCTTCATATCCCTCTCTTTGAGGCCTTTGCTGAGGTCAGTCATACACCCAAGACAAACTTAAACTCACTTCATTTTGAGAAGTGCTTAATCTCTAATCTCAATAATTTGAATAAGTTTTTCTTTCACTCACTGTGTAACTCTCTCTGTCAATTTTGTCACCAGCACTACATAAACAGTCAGAAGTACAGTACTCTTCAGCTCTGTAATCTGCTCATGACATTTGCCCGACTGGGCTTTCAGCCCAGCAAAGGAGAAGAGTTCTATAGCAAGGTACTAATGATATTACAGGCTGTGTGTTGACTGCACGTTGTTGCTTCTACTTGCTACCTTTTAATTCTCTGTATGTGCCATTTTGTGTAAAGGTTCACTCTGTGATGGAGGACTCTCTCTCAGGCCTGGAGCCCTTCTTGCAGACAGATGTTGTTTGGTCTCTGTGTGTGCTACAGCAGGCCAAGCCCCAGTACCTCATCCCCCTCACACAACAGAATCACGTTACCAAACTGTCTGGTAAGACACAGAGCTGTGGGTGTTCATTCTTCTATAGCTAGTGAATTTATAATATGCAGATACACGCTTTGTATTAGTGCAGTTAAGCTCACACTTATTGCTACATACATCACTGTCAGCAGTTCAGGGGAACGTTGGAGTAAAGCACCTGCTCCTTTAACCTAGGAGTAGCCGGTGAAAGTGCTTCAGGCTCCTGGTAAGAATGCCCCCCTCCAAGTGACTACCCTAACTTTCCTTGAGACAGAAACAACAGAGCACAATGGTCATAATATATCGTCATTTATCAAACACAATTGGCAAATCTTCACTCTCTCCAGCTTTTGAAATTTAAGGATTTGCAGCTTTTCTGTATTTTATCTAATTTACATTGAATGATTAATTAGAAAAATTTATGAAAAAAAAATGACAGAATATAATTAAACCAAAGAATGTCACATGTGAAGTTGTTTTAATCTTACATTTACGATGCTGAAACACTTTTTTCACCAAACCATTAAGACTACAGTGACATTACAGTTTCATTCAGCTTGGTTGAATTTGCTGGTATATTAACATTAACAGGCATTCCCATGTTATCATACATTACATATCTTTCAACATCCAGAACTGCTGTGTTGACTCTTGAGGCTCTGTGAGCTCACTGCCAAAATACCATTCTGTCACAGTAGATGGCAGTGTAGCACCAATAGATTTGTGGTTAGACAGGCACATAAATAACATTTTCTCACAGACATGATGCATAGCATTGATTAATAAAACATTCTCATACTGGTTTTGATAAGCACCAATGCAAATGGCTTCACAACACTCACTCTCTTTCTGTTGTCCATTCTGTCTGTAGAGGGCAGTCCAACTCAGGTGGAGAACTATCAGCTGAAGCTCCTCCATATTGCTGCTACTCTTCACTTAGAGCATCCGGGTTCCTCAGATACTCCATCCTCTCTGAGTGCCCTGACTGTCCCAATCAGCAGCTCCCCCCTCTCCCCCCTGCAGAGCAGTTTAAGAGAGGCTTTACAGAGTTTGGTGGCTGGTAGGACGGAGGCCCTTCGCACTGGGGTTGACACACTCTATGGATGGACTATTGGTAAGGGGGCCTACGTAGCTCATATAAATCTATTGAGATCAAATGTCACAATGTCTGTTCCTTTCACTACTGGAATTTTACAGGATTTTTACACTGAAAGCGACATTTACAACATCAGTGTGTGTCATTGAGTCAGAGAGCTTATTTTTTTCTTTCTTCTTTTTTTAACAACTGGCATGTTTGTCTCTCATCAGATGGGGAGCTGGTAGTGGATTGTGACAACAAACCAGTTGACATGTCCATGCTGAAAGCCCCTCATATACCCAGTGGAGGAGGAGATCAGGCTTTACCTGTAGGGGCACGGTGGTGAGTCATAGAGGAGAATCATGTGGGCTTGGGGGTTGTTAAAGATTTATTTTTGCTTTTCTTCTCCCCTAGCTATCTCAAGTTATTTTGCTTTCTGTTTTTAGGCTTGCTTTCTTGGCTTGGGAATTCCCAAACTTTGGCTCAAAGAGTAAAGACCTTTTGGGACGATTTACCATGATGAAGCGACATCTCCAGTTGGCTGGCTTAATCACAGTGGAGGTAGGGAGAGGCTGGAGATGGGATAACCCATCTTTGTAGCAGTGTTTGTGACCATGATTTTGTTACTTCAAAGTAAAAGTGATCAAGTTATTTTTCTCCGTCTCTGCAGAGAAGGTGAACTGAGCTGTTTGTTCTTCAGATTTGTTTTGTATTACACACTCACTAAAGCCAATTGCAAAAGGAATTTTCTTTTGTGTTGTGTTTGCTATGATAGTGAGTCATATTTGAATGAGCAGAGGCAGAGCATTGCTGCTCCTGATGTATCTGACGGTCTAAGGCTATGCAAACAATGGACCTAATACTTTAGTAGAGCTGAGAGTCAGGTGGGACCCGCTGCAGTCTGTGGTATAAATAGAGCTCCAGCCGCAGCTCTGCCTCATCTAGGCCAATCTCCCCAGCCAATAGTAACTTCACTTGCCTCTCAGATTTGCAGTGCAGCAGGATGTTTTAACTACCTGAAACTGAAAACCAGTCTGTAAATTAATAACCGTAAAAGTTTTACAATTGTGTTCTCTTAAGCACACACTGGCAATTAGAAGGTACTTGCTCGTTAGCTCTTTAAAAATGTTTTCAAATTCAACCTTTTTGTCCTCTTTCAGGTGCCATACTTTGAGTGGCTGGAGCTGAAGACAGACTGGCAGAAATTGGCGTACCTGAAGGATAAAATAGGAAAGGCTGTGGCTGAGGACATGGCCAAGTGAACCAAAATTTACAGACTCATCTAAATCAGCTTTCCCAATTAAATGGGACCAGACGGAATACACATGTACACCCACGTTCACACTCCGAACGGAGCAGCGTTGCAGAAAAGCTCTCTCATACTTTGTCAGAAAAAAAATCATATTTTCACTCTGGTTCCCTTGGCAACGTGTGGGGCTTTCCCTGTTTCTATGGTGATGAAAAGCAAGAGTTTTGGAGCCTGAGAGAGACAGAAATAAACACCACAGTAAGTCCTTCTGTAGAAATTATAGGATCAACAAGTTAGTCTTTGCATCTGCGAGTGACATGTCAAAAACATACGCACCCGGGCGACTTGTTGAATTTTGGCCTAAACAAAGTGCATATTATCAGAATGTGAATAGAGTGGAATAACTTAATTATCTCCGTGAATGTGTGTCATCTTGTGATGGAATAAAAAATTTTATTGCCATTTTTAACTGTTTTGTCTTTTAATTCTCATGAGTCTCATGATTGACTTTGTGATTCAGGTTCAGGATGTGGGTGCAAGCGTGTGATGTGCATATTTTCTTCAGGTGCGTACAGTCAGGGGCTTATTGCATTAGATTGTATTGGGTGGGCTATTTAGACAGAATATGCTTCATTTCACATCTAACAGCTAATGGCATACCTCTCTGGAATACTGAGCGCGTCATTATTATTAGCATCTTCTCACATCCTCGATAACAAACAACTAGATGCGGACCTGAAACTGCTTACACAACATGATGGCCATCAGTAGCACTCTGACATAATCAAGAAGACAAATGCAAGCCAGGGTGGGGTCAAGAGAGAAAACAAGTTAAACTGAGAGGGAGCCAATGTATAATACAAAACCAGGGTGAAAATAAGATAACAGGAAATGATAAACAGGAAAATGAATTGTTTCCCTAACAAGCCATCACATGATCCAGAGCCATAGTGCCTACCTCTTTCTTCCCAATAGTCAGGGATTAATGGATCAATTGATGGACTGCTGACAAAGAGCCCAGCTAGCACTTCTAATATTGGTCATAGTATATCCTGTCTGATGGGTTAGCAGTGTGCAGGTTCAGCCAATACTGGAAAGACTGCATGGTTTCCTTCTTAATAAAACTAACAATCTAGCCTTATTACTACCCAAATACATTACATAAACAGTATAGTTATATGAAACAGACAGTATTGGTTCCTGCTTTGTCTCTGACTGATACCCGTGAAGTGCTGCTGTGCTACAATTAGGGGGTTAATGTGAGCTGAGAACTCACATACATCTTTATCTTTTTATTTTTATTTTTTTATTTTTAAAACTGAGTTCATCAACAGCTACATTTGTTGAGTTTACCTGGATTGCACGGAGGCTAAGCAGTAGCAGTTACCTCTGCTGAGCTGGCACTCTAACCTGGGAAATTTTTGGTTGCCATGGAAACTACCCTTGCTCATCATTTCAGCTCAGTGCTGCCGCCCCCTCTCAGTATTTTTATTTCCATCTATTTTTCCCTTATTTGTTAGCTTTAAAAGTAGAGGGAATAAAAACTGAGGAGAACAAGCAAGAGTGGTGGCTAGGATGGAGAGCAGAGACAGATACTATAGCTGCCCTTCGGGGGAATTGTCTCCCCTTTGATTCCTTGGTAATGCAATCAGATCAGGATGCAGAGCGTCTAATTAGCAGTATACCTGTAGGTTTCATTTGTGCCCTTTTTGATTGTTTTCAGTTTCCCTTTTCTCCGTTGGTTTTGTTTTCCTTGAATCACCCTTCTTTTACTTGATTTCTCTCTTATCTTCATGTTTTTGCAGTACTGGTTCTTTCCTTCAAGGTTGAGGGCAGCACTGAGAAAGCAGTGGAAATCTGCTGACATCATCGCCCAAGATCCAGTCATAGCTTGGCTGAGAGAGAAGGGGGGGAGGGATACAGGGAGGATGGAAGGGAGGCAGGAGGGAGGGAGAGAGGGAGGCAGGAATTGGGCATTAAGAGAGAATACTGCAGCTTCCTCTCAGATTCTACACACATAGAAACACACACATATTCAGATGAACTGGATCATGGGGCTCTAACACACGCCCACAACAGCAGCATCACTGTGCTGCACCACAGAGAGAGAGAGACCAGCCTCTTCTTCCATCTCTCACTCTTTCTCTCCCTGTCTGTCTCATTCTGTCTCATATTCAAATGCACACAAGTAGACAGACACGTGCAGCAGGGAAGATCTGAGTGTTGGGTCGCTGAGCATTCGGGGGGGGGGCCCTCCCCTTCTTCTTCTTTCTCTCACTCTCTCACTCCCTCTCCCTGTTCACCTTGTCTGTTCCGGCTGTATGGTTTATTGTTGCGTCAGAGCCAAAGAGAGCCAGCGAGAAGCATGCCGGGGGAGAACGCTCACAGATCTGTGCCCACCGACAAACATCCAGAGCAGGCAGCTGAGGAAACAGGGCTTCCTGGACCAGGTAGGATCTCTGGGGTTGGGGATGGGAAGAAAAAAGTAATAAAATATATATAATATATATAATTGAAGACAGAAAGCAAGAGAAGAGAGGATGGTTAGTGTAGAGCAAGTGGATAGTGTTACATAGATTGGGGCAGGAGGGGCAGTAGGGGGTGAGTTAGCATGAGAAAGCATGGCATAATTACAGAGACTAGCTTTTGATAGTGTAAGATACTGTTAGCTAAACACAATCTGTTTGAAACTGGCATGTGGAGAACAGTCAGTTTAGAGCTGGGTCATTTCTATCTTTCTGTTGACATGTGCAGTTTGTGTAAGCTGTTATTCGGCTGCATATTGGCCTCCTCACTAAACAGCATGTTGTCTCCCCCTCCAGCTCCCAGGTATAAGCAGCCTCCCCAAAGCCTCCAACCCAGAACTGTGAACTCCCAGCCCACTTCTATGCACTCCTATGCGCTAAATTCTGAAATCTAATCTCTCGTCTAAATGCACATTTGGACTTCCAAAACCTTTGTGTAATTCCCCCCCTCCAGCGCTCCACCCCATGCTTATCAAAACCCCAAGCCCCATCTTCCCCTTTCCTAATCCTGTCCTCCTTACCCCAATCCCTCCTCCCACTGCCCCATCTTCAGCCCTGGAATCTGTATCCACATCCTCCCAGCAATTTTGTGAGCTGTGGGTAAGGGCAGTGTAGAATTGCTCCTCCCTTCCCCCAGCCTCAGCAGGAGCATGACACAGCAGCATGGCAGCACTCTGTAGAAAAACACAAACACAACCACAAGAGCTTTTGTTATTGTTGCCAATTGTTTTATCTGGTCCAGTTATTCCTCGTGTTGCTGCTGTATATCTGAAGTTGTGAAATCATGAAAAAGGTAATTAAAGGAAAATTATAATAGGGAGAGAGAAAGGTTGAGTAGATAAGGTGGCCATTAAGTTTAGCCATCATAACTGTCAGGTGTTTACAACAGTATACCCCGGACTCATGAAACCTATATTTCGTGCAATAACTTTCAGAGACACAGTGGTCACAAGCCTTTGTTCCAGTGACATTCTCACTCTGATTGCATGATTGTAATCAAGGGGACATCAATAGAATCTTGACCCTCCCGATCTCTCATCTGCATTAAGAAAACTCCCTGCCTCCTCTCTACTGGAAGTTGTTTTCAGTGGTTTGCTGTTGTGGAAATGTCCCTGCTTTAACTTCATCATTGCCCTAAACTGTTCTTAGGCTTGAAATTATTTTAAGCTTTCTTGCCCCGAATCTTGGCAGAGGAGGGAGGAGAGAGAATTGTCAGATGCTCTGGTTATAACTTGTATTGTGGCAGATACTTGATGAAAGTGGGGGACTGATTATAACTAAAGAAGGGGTGGGGGGGCAGATGGAGAAAGACAAAGAAACATATGAGACTACAGGCGTGTCTCTTCATGATTCAATCTGAATCTTAGTTGTAATAGATGCTCCCCTTGGGGCTGACAGGCCAGCGCTGCAGCCTCTGTGACGCAGCTCCAGTCTGCTCAGCTTGCTGCGGCCTGCTCCTCGTTTGGCAAGCTGGGTGCTCGATTTTACTGCATTCCCCCAGAGGAGACTCTCAGGCTGGGCCAGTGAGGGGAAGAGAGGCAGACATCCACGGACTATTTGCAGTGCTGAATCTGCAGCAAAGAGATGACAGTTATGCTAGCAGGCATAATACATGTCACTGACTTGTTTAAAAGCCTAGCAAAACAGTAGTTCAAAATGTATGCTGTCCAACTGGGATTATAATGCCTAGCATATAAGGGAGAAAGATACAATTATTCTGAATGTGTTCAATGTAGCTGTTTTCTATAAATCAGGTGGACTGGATTTTTGTTTGCCTGTGCATATGGTCACTGAAGCTCGGTGCCTTTTTAGTAGGCTATGCAAGATAAAACCCAATATACATCACAATTACATGTTCAACAATTACAATGTTCAATACCTATTAACAATATTAGCGTAGCGCATGTGGAGAACATGAGTTGGCTTTTGTGCATGCTTAACTCCGCATCTCTCTGATTAGTGGCAGATTTGACGCAGAATGCACACACATACACCTAGCGCTTATTATTGGGGCAATGATCAGGCAGGGCTGCTAAGTGCTGATGACTGCATCCACCACCATCACAGGCAGGGCAATAGAGCAGTGAGGGAGGAAAAGCAAAGCAGATATACAATGTCAAAAGGTAAAAAGAACATGGAGGCAAGAGAAGGAAGCGAAGAGTCACAACTAAAAGTGAAACAAGGGGAGGCAGCTATTTATTCATGTGTAAAACAGGACTGAAGAGAGGATTAGATAGGAAAACGTTAAGAGAGAAATCTTGAGGGAGACACAGGAGTGGATACAGAAGAGTGAGTGAATTAGTAAGTGGTATCTGGGTTCCTGGCAGAGCAAGTGTTTGTATATGTGTGTGTGAGGGTGTGTGCTTTTGTAGCTGGCACAGAGCTGATCCACTTGTGTGTTATAATGGCCAATCAGCATGTGGATTCAGGTCACCGTGGCAATGCCCCAGTTAAGAGAGTAAATGAAGGTTCTGTTCCCTCCCTGTGTGTCATAGAGAAAAAGGCACATGTCACGTTCTTAACGAAAATTTCAGTGAATGTATGGTTTTGTGTTATGGTAATCAATCCAACGTGAGAAAATCATTAAAGACAGGCAGTGGAACTGAAACAAATGAAGAATACAGTAAGTCAATTCCATCTGCTTCCATTTACTTTCCCTTTCTTTCTCATACAGAAGACTCCCTCCCCTCACCTCTGTCCCCCTTTTCTTTCATTCAGTCATTTCATCTGAATGATTTCCCCATTCATGATGACAGTTAATGAAGATGATAGCATGGCCTGGAAGAACAAGTGGATAGTTCCTTTTTGCCAAAGGCTAATTGTGCAATTGTGTATGTTGATACAGTAAGAGAAGGAGAAACAGAGAGGTGAATGAAGATACTGTACTGTATGTAGAGAAGCATTGTTTTCCACTTTCAGCCTTATGGTGGGCCACTATAGGCAGGAATATTTTGTTCACAGTATCCCCCTTTTTCCTAATTCAAGATTTTGATTGCAACTGCTCCATCCCTTTATGTAAACTATTGTTTTACATAGCTTTTTCTGCTTTCAGACATGACCAGACACCCGTCTACTGACTCCACCCCTAGTGACAGCGGCTCCTCCCCTAGTGACAGTGGTTCTAGCCCTTCTCCTAGTACTCCTCAGAAGCTTCTCCCAGCATACACCTCTCCATTTGGACCACGAATATTTCATGCAACCCCTAGCTCCTCTGGTACCCCAAGACCTCAACCTGAAGGCTCTGACCATCGCAACAACACACCAAGATTGTCTGGAAAGTTAGGTGGTCATGGCCCATGTGGTCGCCATGTCCCTGTTAAAATGGAGAGAATCAAGGTGTGTGTTATGTGTGTAAGAACATGTTTGCAATTTTAAATTAAATATGGTACCAGACACATTTTAGTGGTATACTGATATGAACTTTAATATGTATGTATAATGTGTTATTCCCAGGTCCTGACTGGTTCTGAGGTGGAGAGTGACTATCAAGAGCCACAGACCATTGACACAAGAGTGGTAATGGGTCAAGAGACACTGATCAAAACAACAGAGATCCAGAAAGGGAAATCCCTGGTTGAGCCAAGTGGTCAGGCTATCCCTTTGCCAGCTATCCCAAGCTTTTCAGGTCTTCAGTCACAAGGAAAAGAGATACAGCTGGAAACCAGCAAAGAGGAAAGCCAAGCCCAAAGCCCTCAAAAACAGCAGGCTCAGCAAAAAGACCCTGTGCAGCCCCATACCATACTCCCTTCCCCTTTTCACAACCCTGTTTTGCCATCCTCCTCCCCAGAGCCAATCACAACAGATGACCGTTTGATGGACAACCAGGAAGCGGGTCAGATCCTTTCTCAAGACGAAGTGCCTTCCCTCCCTTTATCTGAGCTGGCCTGTCCAGTTGCTTTGTCCTTCTCTGAGCCAGCCTATACTGTTGACCCACTTCGAGTGGGTGTGCCCTCATCTCTTGACCCTGACCTGTACTATACTGCCCCTTCCACCCCAATCAAGATGGCTTCTCGTTCTTCGCACCTTAAACATCATTCATATCCTGGCTCTCCAGCGTGCCCACTCTCCCCTGGCTCTCCCTCAGACAGCGAGGAACTCTGTTCCCCTCTCACTTCTCCCTCTGGCTCTTATATCACAGCAGAGGGAGGGAGCTGGGCCTCCTCTTACACATCTTCCACCTCCCCCTCCACTTCTCCCAACCTGCTCCTCACAGAAGAAGCACAGGAGGCCCCTGCTTGCTTTGTGAGCTCCTTATCAGAGATTGGAGATGAAGTTGCAGAGGAAAAGGGACGAGTAGGTCTAGAAATAGCCCAGAGCAGTTCAGGGGACTTCTGCCTGTACCGTCCTGAGGAATTTATCATGAATTCACAGATAGGTATTACAGGGACAGTGATACTCGAGGAGGAAGAGGCTCCAAAAGGGGATGAAATCAAGATTTCCAGAGAAAGTTGTCGTCCTTGCTGGGTGACTGAGGATACATCCCCTCTAAGGAGCAGCAGCAGCCGTAGCAGTGACTCCCAGGAGGATGGAGGAGAGTCTGAAAGCTCACTCTGCCCACTGGAAGAGGCCAGTGCTGGGAAAGCAGAATACTCTAGACCCATACAGACAGGCCTGAAACTGCAACTGGAGGCATGTATATCAGAGGAACATTATGGACAGATGGATGACCACTCAGAATTACCCTCCACTGCCTTGACTCCTGACTCAGAGAACATGACCATGGCCTCATCTAGCCTTAGCCCTGACTCACCTGTCATTCCCCTGGATGCCTTCTGTCCTGGAGCCTTTGGTAGGCTCAGCCCCAGTTCTTTCTTGTTCTCCCAGGCAGCCTGTGCTGATGATATACCAGAGGAGGAAAGGATGATCCCTGCCTCCCTCATCTCCTTTCCCCTCCACACAAGCCTTATCTTTAAGGCGGATTCAATGGAAATTACCCTCTTCCCCACAGAGGAAGAGAATGAAATAGGAGAAGTTAATGACAGAAATGAAGGAAAGGATGTTAATGCATATGCAGCAGGAGAGGAGGAGGCGGATGTTGAAGATGACGATGATGATGAAGAGGATGATGATTTTGATTATGATGATGATGATGATGTTGATTTCAATGCTAGTGGAGTTGCTGACAGGAATAATGATGATGAAAACAATGAAGACAGTGACAATGAGGACCATGATGAGGCAGGTGGGGAAGCTAAGGTAGAGGTGAAAGTGGTAGAAGGAGAGGAAAAGGAGGAAGAAGAAGAGCAGGAAAAGGAGGAAGAGAAGCGTGATAGCAAAGCAGTGGAGGATCCTACAGGTGAGGACAGCTCAGCATCCTTCCTTCATTCACTTTCAGAGACATCAATCAATGAGGGGTTGGACGAAGCCTTCTGTTTCCAAGATGATACAGATGACTCATTAGATTCTGCCTCCTATAATGGAGAAGAAGACGAACGTCTATATAGCACTGAGAGGCATGCACAAACATTAGAACCCACACCAGTGGATGCACTTGATCCAACTGAAATCCAACCAGAACCTGAACAGGGGTCTACCATTGGAACAGATCAAACTGAACCTTTGCACACACAACTGAGCAATGACAAACTAGCGGATCACCCAAAAGCCACCTGTCTTTCTGAAGCCATTTCTGTACACCCCAAAGACAACAATATAGAACCCAAACATTTGGATGAACCTAAACCCCCTGAACCTCAGTCAGACCCTGAACAGGAATCTACCTTTGAAACAGGTCAGACAAAACCTTTGCACACGCAAGTGAGCACAGACCAACTAGTGGATTGCCATTCAGAAGCAATTTGTTGTCAGCTGGAGTCCTCCAGCAACCTGGATGAGAGTGGGAGTGAGAGTGAGATGATGGATATCTCTGGTTCTTCCAACCCCCTTGAGCAGCTTAAAGACAGCCCTCATTTTAACCCTTCCACCACTCCTATTGTCATTCAGGCTCCACCTGACCCTGCTGCTGAGTTCCACATCTATCCTCCTTCTGCCACTCCCACACAGGAGATGACAGACTTTAACAGTTCGGTTCTTCCAGAAGAATTGACGGAGGAAAATCCCCAGATGAAAGATGTTGATTTGAAACAGAGCAATGATTATTCAGGGGACGAACCCACAGAGAAACCAGAAAGAGACTCTTTCAAATTGCTCATCAAGCCTCGTCATTATCAGCCAGAAAGCCACAGGACTGTAGGAGCAAGTAGACTTGTATTATCAAAGTCTTTCTCCAATAAATCTGAGGTGCCTGGAGGAGCAGAGGCGATGTGTAGTGACACTGAGCTTGACCAGAAGAATGGGAATCCCTCAGCTGAGTCTATGAGTGTGGAGTGTAAAAACACTGATTCTGGACCCTCTCTGAATATGGCCACTGCCACCAATGACTTGAATAAAGGTGTTCTTCTTCTCTCCTGCCCTAAAGACCCTAGTCCCAACCCCAGCAATATCCCTGTTTCTGCCTCTCCAGAAGTCATCTCAGAACTTGCTGACAATCTGGCCCTGACCCCTGAACACTGCCCCAATGATTCTGCCCAGGAGAACCTGAGGGAAAACACCCTCACTGCTGATGAGGGGGTGCTGGGAGCTGTTGGATCTCCACACTCTCCCCTTGCTATCTCACCCAAAAGGGAAAACTCAGAAACAGACACGAGCAGGGAGATGGCTCCTGGAGCTGGAGCATGGTGTGATGACAGGATTGGGCTAGGTTTTGGTCTAGGATTATCATCAGGCGCTGAGTTTGGTGTCTGGGGAGCAGGGGAGTCTCTCTCCCTGTCTCTGGGGAAGAGGTACGAGTTAGAGGCGGAGAGTCTGCTTATGTGTGACACAGATGGCCAGAGTACACAGATGGCTGTGGTTCCCAACATGGGCAGTGAAGTGTGCAAAAATTATGACAATGTTCTGGGTTCTGTTCTGGATGAGGAAGATAACAACAGTCTATGTGGTAAGAGGGACCAGATGGCGGATGAAGAATTGGTAGGAGAAGGAGCTTCTGAGTCCAACTTGGCCCATTGGAAGTCCATTGAAGAGATCTCAGAAGCAGGGGGAGGGGAGGATGGAAGCTCCAGATTCCCAGAAGATGATGTCAGTAATCTAAATCCAGATAATGATGGAGATAACACAGACATGCAAATACAAGACACCTGGAAGAATTCTAGCAAAAACAATGCCTTTGACTCCTTGGAAGTAGCTATGTGTGGAAGTCTGAATGCGCTATCAGAGGAAGTGAGACCCCAGAGTGTGAGTGTCAATGTCAGAGAGTCTGTGTCCAATATTCCACTTGAGGAGATGCCACCTCAGGTTTCTGACACAATTTCTAATGAAGACGGAGAAACAACACACAGTTCCATAAACCAGACATCAGACACAAGACAGGTAGCGTCCTCAAAAGAAGGTATCAGAAGTATGTCAGTACCATTAGTTGAAACTCACGGGAACAAAGCTGTAACAAACCAACATCTCAGTTCAACCGATAAAACCAAGTCAAGATGTCATACTAGTCCAGAGTGTCACACAAGCACTCCGGAGAGTAATAAAGCATTTTCTTTGCTACATGGATCATTTGGCTCCTTTACTCCTAAATGTAAATCTAATGAATCAAGACCAAGTAGAGCTTGTAAAGACAAGATGGAAAATTCTGGTTCTCTGTCAGAACCAGAGGTGGTGGAGCCTCACACTGAAGGCCAAAGAAAAGTTGATGTCAGTCCTGTGACTGAAAGACTTGTTAATGAACCAAAGACTGAAGATGCCTTTAGAGGACAGCAGTGTGTTGTTTGTAACTCAGGGGAAGAAGATGAGGAAGAAAAATCAGAAGACAAAGCTAAAAGAGGCGAAGAGAAAGATAAGAAGAACAAAAAAGGAATAACAACCTCTCCTGCACCGAATGGTCCAGAGCACTTTGTGTGTCACACCCCTAAAGGGGAACTTTGCACAGATAAACCACTTGCTGCTAAGAATGGGAGGAGAGGGAAGCAGAACAAACACAGGGCATCTCAGAAAGGCAGTCATGCTGATTCGAGCCCTGAATCAGTTGATGATCCAAAGAAACCTTCTGTTCCATTAAATGCTGCTGCAGATGGATGGTCAAAGGGGGTCGCAGACAATTCTAAAACTAAAAAAGGCAGAAAAGCAAAAAACAAAGCTCCATTGCCGTACTGTCAAAAGAGGACATCTGAGACAGACAATGCAGAATCTGGTTCACAGATACAGGGGGATGACAGTCGCAGTTCTAGCCATGGATACTGCAACTCTGCCACACATAAACCAGACAACCTCAATGTGGCGGCAATGAACCAAGAATTACATCAGAAACAGGAAGTGCTTGATAACAGACCACTATCTGATAATCAGGGGGGAAGCACAGTGGACATTAATGACAACAACATAGATACTGGCCACAGCCCACCTTCCCAGGATACCATATCATATTATCTGGCTCCACTTTCTTCCTCAACATCTCCCGTTTCCTCCTCCTCCCCTCTACCTTGTGCCTCCACAGATCCAGAGGATAATCTTCCCACACCTGTGCAGGAATCCCAACCTATTGTCTCAGCCAAGTCTTCACACACCATGTGCCCCATCTCCCCTTCAATTTGCTCTATATCTCCCACAACACAACAAGATTCCCAATTTCTTTCTAACAACAACCTCCAAGAGGTCACTGATGTCCTTTCTACATCAACTACATCTGCCACAAGTGTCTCTTCACCCTCATTCTCCACTGCCATGCTGTTAAGCCTGTCCCAGCCCACCCAAGAGTCGTCTTCACCTGGGTCTGGGACTCTGGATTCAGCATGTGTTCCAGACCCTACTTCCGGTGCCCAGTCCTATTCACAGTCTCAGCCTAATCTCAACATCCAGCCTCACAAACAAATCGAGGAAGGTCGCACATGGAGCACACAAGACAGGTGCAGAGGTGAGTATGGAAATGATGACTTGTTAGATTGATACACAGGAATTCCTTGTTGTTACTGACAACAGTTAAAGGGTGCTATGAAAATTGGGGTTGTTGTCAAAAAGAAAAATTGCCAATCCCCTGTTCCTGGTTGGTTTTAAGCAACAAAAAATAAGCTAAAGTTTGTTAAAACAAAGTAAAATGTGAGCTTCCTTATACAAGTATGATCAATTAATGTGTGCTCTTGAAGGTCCCAGTTTTGCTGAGGAAGAGACAGACAGTGAGGATGATGGTCAACTGCCTCAGCGTGGTCACAGATCCCAGCCCAGAGGAGTTGCAGGAAACAGAAATGGATATATGCAGAAAGAGTCTGGTCCATCCAGTCAACGGGAAATACAGCCTTTCTCTGCCCACCAAATAGCCGACAGACACTCAGGCTGTCCAATCAACCACAGCCACAAGATTTCTGAAGACATCGACCTATCCTTCAAAAACAATTGTGAGTTGTTTCTGAACCTTGTATGTGATATGGCGTCAGCTTCAGAAATCCCCTAAATTTCTTTGGCTCTGTGTTATACACTCCACCCTTTTCTTTCTGCCTCTTTTCGTGTGTCTTTCTGCTAGTTCTATAGTAAACCTGGAGTTATTGTTATAATGTGATACATGTAGGCTACATGTGTTTGAATTTAAAATGATGATCCAAGACAGAATAGCTTGAAGTCGCTGTGCTTTTATGACAAAGGACATCACAAGATATGTAAATTCTCAGCATTATATAGTTGACTGTTTGAATTATGGATGAAGTGGGCTCTCTTGTTACCAATAGTGCATTGCATATCATTTAAAAATCACATAGTATTGAGATATAATTAAATTCATTTCCCATAGGCTAATTAAATTTCCTGGTGTTGATTAAATGAGCTTTTGGATTTTTTTAATGAACACTCTATTTATCAGCATAGCACTAATGAGATAGAGTCACTAATGCCCTCATTACTTCTACTTTGGTGATTTGTTTCTATAGCAATAAGGATATTATAAGCCTCACTACATGCACTTGAATGTATGTCGAATATGTGCTTGTGTAGGTTCCATTTTGGCTTCCTGTAATGAGTCTGAGAGTGAGGGGTCAGTGCCTGAGCTAGAGGAGCCAGAGCCATTGAGACCATCAGAGCCCCAGGTGAGTCTGTTCAAGCTGCTCATCTCTGCTTGTACTGAGTTATCCCCACATCATTTTAAACATCTTTTATAAAAACTATGGCATGCTAGAGAGGACATGAGTAAAACAATGATGATAAAGTAATGATTTCACAATTAGAAGGAAACAGTTTGCTTCACATTGAAATAATGAATCACATGTCATATTTGGCCCTCTGTATGTAATTTGTCATGGTATGTAAGCTTTTCTTTGCTCTTGCACTTTTGAGAGATAATCTGCTATTGCCCTACTTTTTTATTTTTTATTTTTGATTGGTTGATGAAGTTTAAGGATATTTATGTTCTTTCTCTTTCTTTTTTTTTTTTACGAACCGCTGTTACTGCTGCTGTTAAATACATCACTTCCTGTATGTGCACGAGAAAATAAAGCTGCCTGGCAACTGCAAAATAGCAGCAAAAATGTTTTTGTGTATAAGATGAGTCACTTTTGGTGATATTAACAAAACTGAAATTATTATTGCAGTAAAGGAATTCATATATGGATTTTCCTTCAGTCTATCTCCTCTGCAGATGAAGGGCTAAACAGACCAAAACAGAGCCGCAGTGAGAAGAAGGCCCGCAAGGTCAGAGAAACTGAAAAGAATAAAAATAGAATTAATGAAGTGGTCAAAGAAATTATCAAACTGATTATGAAACCAATTGCTCCTTTGAGAATATTGTTTAATGTGTGTTATTTTGTCTGTCTTTCTCACTCTCTCTGCTGCTATACATGCCTGCAGGCTATGTCTAAACTGGGTCTGAAGCCGGTCCACGGTGTGACCAGAATCACCATTCGGAAGTCCAAAAGTATCTTGTTTGTTATCAGCAGACCAGATGTGTTCAAAAGCCCCGCATCAGATATTTACATTGTATTTGGCGAAGCAAAGGTAAGTCTTTCTTTCTTTCTTTCTCTCTCAAGTTTCAGTACATGTATTGTATTACCTCTCAATCTCTCCTCTCATCTCCTCTCAGATTGAGGATCTGTCTCAGCAGGCTCACAAAGCAGCCGCAGAGAAATTCAAGGTGCCTGTGACCTCATCTCCCTTGGCCCCACCTGTCCCACCTAGCCTCACCATCAAGGAGGAGAGTGATGAGGAGGAAGAAGAGGTGCTTACTGCCAAAACTATTGTTTCTGACCACCTATCACACTGATATCAGTACAGTATGTTGTAGTGCTCTGTAAAATGTTTGATGTCTTTCTGTCTTTTTCTTTCTTTCTGTACATCAGGTGGATGAGGGAGGTCTTGAGCAGAGGGACATTGAGCTGGTGATGGCTCAGGCCAATGTGTCAAGAGCCAAGGCTGTCCGTGCACTGAAACACAACAAGAATGACATTGTGAACGCTATCATGGTGAGGAGGAAGGAGGGGGGAGGAGGGAGCAAGGAAGGAAGAGTGAGAGGGTAGAGGGAGGGCAGATGGTGAACAAAATAATGAGTCATAGCCAGTGAGCAGTGGAGTGCGTGGAAGGGGAGGGTAAAGGAGAAAGAGCAGAGGACAAATGACAAGCAGAATTTTTCCCCAGTAACTGAGCAACCTCTATGGTTCTGTAAGTCATCCGTGCAGTTTAATGCCCACTAGGTGGCAGCAACAACTCACACTGAGATAACTGAGTTGTGTAAGTGACGCAGATGATTTTGTTCCTGATTTGGTGGAAAGCAAGATGAAGCTGCCTTAACACCACTAGCAAAAGTTTTCCAAGTAAAAAGAGAGCTTCTCATACTGACTATCCCAGAGAATGTTTTTTTTTATGTGAAACATCTCCTAGAGTTACCCATGTTTTATTTGTTGAATTTTCAATTGTTTTCATTGTTTAAATTATTACCAACTTTCTCTATCTGTCCCTTCTGTCTTTCTATCCCTCTTCTTTATAGGAGCTGACCATGTGAGTGGTGATGATTTGACTCCTGTACCCCTCCTCCAGCCTATAAAGCCTAAACGCCACTGATTCTTCTGTATCGCTGCTACTGTATGTTGCATCCCCAAAATCTGCTAAATAAAGTTTGTTCCAATGTGGGCTGTGACTGCACTGTAAGACTGATTTTCCTGAAGATATTGCAGCTAGTTTGGTGTAACTTGTTTTAACATTAGGAGCAGCACAGTCCTTAATATTCTGCAAATTCACAAGGCCTGTTTTTTCCTTACCCCATTTTCAGAATTAGCACATTGAGTTTATGTGTAATGAAAAGTGCTAAATTAAGTAAAATTGCCATTGCCATATCTACAAAACAACCCCCATGCTTTTTTTATTTTTATTTTTGCCAATCTTTAACGTCAAAAAATGTTTAAATAGTATCATATGTAAATGTAAAATCTATAAATTATTTCAAATGTTTTGATTTGATAGTATGTGATCTAAAATATAAACTTTCAACACAAAATTGTAACCTGCTGTCACTCAAACTGAGTGACAACAATATAGTCTAAGTTAATTGTTTTTGATGCTGATGTTGTTTTATTATTTTAAAGTATAAGCAACTGAAAAACAAAAAAAGGCTTATTTTTCATCGGTATATCAAAGTCTTCATGAGAACAAATTTGGTTATTTATATTGTCCAAAAATGACTTAATGGGTTCAAGAGAAAGGCACACTGAATCATCACATGCTATTCATGTGTGGCAGATGCCAAGGACTGGGTGAAATAGGCAAGGCGAAATCATAATTTCTGGTAATGGCTTTTTAAAAGAAACATTGCAAGTATTCTGCATTGTAAGATTATCATTACATATAATTGTTTTCATGCTTTGCAGAAGTGGTCTGCAGATATTAAAGAAATACTTTGCACTGCTAAATTGTTTTTTTGGTCCCAGAAGATTTATGCAAGTCTCACAGTTATTCAGACCTTTAAATGCTCATTAATCAGTGCTTACAAGTACAAATGCTTGCATTGTCTAAAATGTTCTTAAATGAATCATACTCCATAGAGTTAGACTTTGCCAACACTGTGCCAGACTCAGATGTCACATTTTTCTAAAAAAGTGGATGTGTCATTATGAAATTAAACTCTCATTTTCTTCTGTTTCTCACTCTTGTATAATGTCACACAACACAGATTACACAAGCATGCACACACAGGTGCCAAATTAATTTCTATCAACTTTATTGTACAAACTGATTAGAGTACAAAACACAAGCCGGGGACTGCAGGTTTCTGTTTGACAAGTGGTGGCAGTAACACAAATTCAAACCAAGCATGCTGAGTCATTAGCCTTAAATTACTTTGCAATGCCTCTACATGTAAGTGTACAAAGTCTGTCCCTTTGACTTACGTAAACACAAATGTGAGGCTATGATGTATTTCAGTGTGTGAAAATATAAAAGTATTGGCAATAATGAATTAAATACTGTCACAGGCAATGTAAATAACCATCAAAATCAAGATAATACTATATATTCCAAATGGTCACTGGGAATGTTTTGTTAGCAGTGTCTAACAGTAGTGCTTCGTCGTTCTAAACACTGCATCATACACATGTCTATTTTTCAAATTACAACTAGGACTTTAAGCCAGCAGATAAGCATTTCATCTTATAAAACCATTCCAAACTATGGTTGTGTGGTTCTCTACTAGGCAAGAATTGCTCTCCTGAGTATTTCCCATAGCAGTGCAGGCAGATACATTTTGACTCTCCTGGAAAATTAAACTAATGCCTTTGGGCTTCAGTCAAGTGTTGGTGATCCAGATCCAGATCTTTAGGTGGAGGTTTTAACCGGAAGGACGTTGTTCTCAAAGTGTCCCTGGTTAGTGACATTCCCAGCTGGGAAGTATCTGGCCACCACGAAGGAAGAACCATCTGATGCAGTGGCCTTACCGACACCTAGCTTTTTAGTGCTCTTCCACACCATTGCTGTGAAATGGCCTAGGTGGTGAGTGAAATGAGAAATGGAAAGAAATTAAAGGCATAAAATAGAGTGAGCGTGAGAAAAAACTGACTGTTAGGACATAGTGGAAATTGAGTGCACACAGACTTAAGTTCTTCTAAATATTTACAGACATAGGAATTTCTCACCAGTCCCAAACCTCTGCTTTCACTCTGTACAATTTATTCCTTTCTTTCTCTATCAGACAACTTTATATGAATCAGTGTGAATTACTGTCACAAGCTCCTAGTACTGATCTACTTCCTGTGTGATCATGTTAAACAGAGTCTGAGGCTATGGGAAATGATCTAGAGGAATTAGGGCAGACTGGAAATGGCATGTGGCTGATGAGTGATACACAGGACTGTGATTTCCCCTCAGTTTCCCCATGGCTGGTCACTGAATCAGACAGTCACACGCTGACTGAGGTGTGACATCAACACAGGAATAACAACAACCTTGCTTATGCCTGAGTAAACGTGAGAAATAAAGCAAGAAAAAGATACACTGAGATAAATGCTCTGAAAAAAAGAGGAGAAATTAGATGAGACAAGACAAGATGAAAACATATAAAGGGAAGTGTTTGATATAATGTATCATGGCAAAACACTCACACACACAGCCATACTGTATATT
The DNA here is from genome assembly GCF_014851395.1 of Micropterus salmoides. Lineage (NCBI taxonomy): Eukaryota > Metazoa > Chordata > Actinopteri > Centrarchiformes > Centrarchidae > Micropterus > Micropterus salmoides. The sequence continues at coordinate 18,120,406 of NW_024040152.1, forward strand.
CATATCGGAAAGGTTGTAATAATACTTTATTATTATGATATTGAATTTAGTCATTTTGCCCAATTTGTAGTTACTATTCTGTAGGTCAGAGGAAGGTTGCCACTGAAATATGAAATATGAACGGAAGTGAGTGAGATGGATAGACACTTCATGTGTAAACCTCACCAGTGCCAGAGGAGAATCCAGGACGGCTGAAGTTGTATTGTTTCACTTCATCATACCAGCGGTCTGCGACGTCTTTTCCTGCTCGTGCACAGGACAAAGTGTCAACTTAAAGGACAATCAAATCTAACTTGTGTCGTACATATTGATCAGAATGACAGCAACTTAAAAGACTGCACCCTGGAGCTTTAAATCCCTTTTGGGTGCATGTTTATGGTGCTGCACTTTCTGTCACCCAGTGCTGCACTGTAGGAGATGTTTTATGAATCACTCTGTCCCGCTCTGACATATTTCTCCAGTGAGTCATAGTGTCTGAGCTCTCAAACACAGTGCGAAGTGGAGGGGAAATAGATCCCAGCTGTTCAGTTTCAGGGTAGGACAGTCTGCTTTAAGCCCCACAGGCTAACCTATTGTACCTATGGAGGAATGTGTCCTATTTGATCTTACATATGTGTATAAGTATCTCAGGAGGATCACAGAGAGGGCTTTTTTTAAAAAGTAAGTATTTTGATTATGTGTTTATGCATATAGATCTGTACCTGATTGGTCATAGGAGGCCCATGCCAGGTTTTCTCCACAGCTCCCTCTACTGGATTCCACGCTGTGTTTCAGAATCCGTGTGCTGGCCAGACTTTCAGCATAACTGTGGAACAGAGGACAAATAAAAGTTGTGGATAGCACTGCTGAAGACTGTAGAAATGCCATTTTGAGTTGTGTATACTTTGAAGCTCATCACCTCTTCAGATGTAGCCTTTCCAGAAGCCTCAGTTTTTAAAAGCCTACTGCACCATGCTGTCCTCCACCCCTCAAGATAAACAGTAAAAAACCCTTACCTCAGAGGTTTAGTCTATGTGTAAATCTGCAGTGTTGGATGGAAACCGGATTCTCTAAATAACTGCTTTTGGTAATAAGTTTGATACTGTTACCCGTTAAAAGACTATCTGGGGCTTACACAATATTTACACATGGAATAGTTTGTTTTTTAATTGTTAGAAAGTTCACTCTCTACTGTACAAAGGAGTATATGCTAACCTATAGGTTTGATCAACATAGTGTTGACAGCATTTGCAATCTGGGGTGGTATTACCAAGATATGGTTCACATCTTCTAGTTACATGTCTCTATTGAAAAGACAGTATTGGCAATCATGTGACTGCCATGTGACCTCAGTGACTCATGGAACATGGTGTGGATAAACCACAGAAGTTAAATGTCAGGTGTTGATCACAAGAGTTAATGATACTTTTTGGATGACAGGACGAACTCCTGCTCTTCCATTACAAGTCCAGTTAGCTTTGTTACTTATTTTGTTGGATAATGTTCTAAATCTAAACTTAAACCACAAATTATTCCCAAAACATGCAGCTGTGTGAGCGAATGATGCCTTAACCTTCCTCCTAAGCAGGGGCGAAACAGTTATGCCTTTACAAACGTCAGTTGACACAAAGGGAGAGGTAAAAATACCATGTTCCAATGAACTGTGCTACACATTAAATGGTAGGTTATCTCCAAACTCAAATGTTTACAATCAGAGACAGTAAAAATACAGTATTTAAAGACATCCACCTTAGGCGTAGACTGTTTATCATTCACATTATGAAATACTACGCCATTTTTTAAAATACATTTTAACGTATTAAAATCAATTGAGGAATTGACATTCTTTTTCCCCAACACAGATTCTTTGTGCTTTGAATGTTGCTGTACATTTCCATGTCAAGTATAAGAGAATTAGAGGTTGTTTAGCAGCTTAATGTTGCTGTTGCCATTGCACCATCAGACATGCATAAAGAAATGGACTGAAAGTCTGTTATCCAAGACATTTGCCCCTCTATCCTTTCCAACGGTAATGATCCCGTTTACATTTACTCAACAGAATAAATTATCTTTGTTTATGATAATGATATGAAAAGTTAATATAGCTGCAATTAGAGGTAACAAATTGTCAACACAACTTGTAATTACAATGAATACAAACCCAGACCCTCAAAATTATATTATAGTTTGTAGCTATTTCATTTGACAGGCTAGGCTCAAACTGTCACTGTTATCCAGAGCGATTTGACAATGGCTAGTATGCGTAGTACTTGCTAATTAGGTTTCAGCTGTAATTTGATCTGTGTGTGCATTAACCCACCGGGCAGCCTCTCTGCTCAACTTGCTGCTCAGCTTCAGTGGAGGAGCCTGGTGCTTCCTCCTGAAGTCATTGTGACACTGAAGCAGCTCCTCAGCAAACTGCTTCGAGGCTGAGACACAGAGGGGACAGAGACAGGAAGGGTTAGCCAACCAGAGAGAGAAATATGACAAAGGAGATGTGATGATGCTACAGGAAGATGTGTACATGACGACATAATATGAACTTGGAGCTGAATTGTGAGTCAGAGTTTCACCACCTGAAGACTGCCTGACCTCAGACAGTGAGTACAACCCGATGACAGATGATGGTGTAGAAAACGTCATCCACATCATCCCCCTCAGCCTGGTGCCTATCACTCACTGCCCTTTTCATAGGTCTCGCAATCTCTCGAGTGCTCACACAATAGGCACATTGAAACAGCCACACACAAACAATACAAATACCAATGCTGCCTAACAGCCAGCACCTACTCAACAACAAACAAAGGATCGGTGAGAGCAGTTTTAAAATCTCATGGAAAGCACCACTAAAGAGGAAAAGAAATAAGTGCAATTGTGTATGTGCTTTGTCCTATTTTTCAAATATAGCAAAGCTTGCACACACATACACTAAACAAGCAAACACACACACATGAGCGCGCATGCACACACACACGCACATGCACACACACACCCGCACACACCCACACAAACACACACACACACACACACACACACACACACACACACACACACAGTTTCATAAGGGGCAAAGTTCTAACTCAGGCCAAATTGATACAATCAAAGTTAAAACCCTCAAGGTGTAGTTTCCACTTACCTGACTTTCCCATGGTGCTGACACAGGAAGCCTTCAGTTAGATCAGTAAAACACTGAACACTGAACAAAAGCAGCCACTCCTCTGTTCTTGCTCTCTTTCTCTTTCTGCCCCCTTCTCTGTTGCTTGCTCCCTCTCCCCTCTCTCCCTTCAGTGCTGTCTATCGAACACTGATGCTTTGGAACAGCTGCTAATGCCTTTATTTCCTTCAATTCCTCTCATTCCATGTTGAACTTAGAGCAGCTATGCTAAGTTCCCCTTTAGCTATTTATCTGCATGTAATAGACATTACTTAATGTGCTTCTTCTTTTCCTTCACTTCATTTAACTTAACCTGCCTGTCTCTCTTGAGGCCACGCACCCTACTATCTGCATGCCCTGCGTCTATCTTTATGGCTCAGAGGAGCACACACCCACTCTGTCTTCCCATTTCTACTAATGAAAGGGGAGCCCATGCGGTCTTTGCTGACATCATCTCTGTGAGACACATGCCCATATATGGCTATATATATTCTTGTATTCTGTATCTTGGTAGTCACTGTTACTCCTAACAACTGTAATCGGGACAGTGGCTTTCCTCACAATCCACGCTGTCATGGTGCAGCATTATGTTATAGATAAGGTGCCACTGAAGACAATAGCAGACTCTGAGATGGGCTGCACAGTGCCTGCTGTGGCCTACATGATGCTCACTGCTAATTCTGTATGGACATATCTCACTTTTTAAAACACCCTTTCACTTTCATTAATGCTGATAGCGTCAATGTGCTTAGGTCATAAAAACATTATAGCCTTCTATAAATATACCACTCCTTCTTTCAGTTTCTTCAGTAACTTCTGGAATCAGGAGTTACCGCCAATACACCCAACTGTAAATGAGCGATTCTTTTACAGTACCTTCATCCTGGGTGAGAAAACAATGACTGAACAATTTGCCTACTAGAGTTGACACACAGGGAGAGGCAGAATCACCATTCATCATGCTGCAGAACAGATTTCTACTATTTGTTTTGTCTGTATGAGGTGTGCTACCCTCTGCACTTTAATGGTATTTCTGAGCAGGGCTATTTATCATTTCAGAAAAAAATAAATGACACCTGCTTTAACAAAGGCAGCAGTGGTGTGCAACGGAACCTCAAAATGGATTACCTCATATTTTACTGTGCATCTCATAACTCAGCTTTTGAAATTGTCTCTCAACTTCTTGTACAGGCTACATATTGTATAAAGAATGAATACTTGCCCTTTTCTTACACCTTAATGTGTAACAGTAGAGTGCTGAGGCTTGATTGCTAATCTCCCAGTTGTGAGTGTGAGTTTATCCACACTTGGATTGGATAAGGCTTGAATAAATCATGGTCAATAAAAACACACTCTAAAGTTACTGTGCTGATATCAGTTACTGCAGATTGTCATGATATTTTGTAAATACATTGATCCCCAGCGGAAGAATCCTTAGGTGATCCTTTTTCCCCCCTAGCACCATCATCAGGTCAAAATTGTATGTTTCACATTCCTGCACAACTAATCACATTCCCGTCATCCTCAGCTGTACTTTGTGTTTACTGCTAACAAAGATTAGCATGCCAACACTCTAAATTGAGATACTAAACATGTTAAAAAATTTGCATCAATTAGCTAAACATCAGATTGTCATTGTGATGTGTTGCCATGCTAGCATTAGCATTTAGCTCAAAACACTGCTGTGCAGCCTCACAGAACTGCTAGCATGGCTGTAAACTGCTATAAACTCCTCTTGAGTCTTTCCCCATTGATTCATTTTATAATGTTGCTGTCCTGGCAACTGATGCAGCAAATCATGCTGTGCATATGATAAGTCATAATTCCAAAGACAGCTACATAAATGAGTCATATGTAGCAGAATGCCAGTTTGCAGTATATGAGTCAGCTTTAAAAGGGGTCTAACAATCACCATTTTCATGTGAGTTTTTAAGGCATCTTAACGCCCCCCCCCCCGCCCCGCAAGATAGTGCCTAAGCTGCTGATGCATCATTGCAAATACCACAGTGCAGCAAGAAGGAAACATCTAAAAAAACATGTTATATACAGAGAAGCACTTTTCTGTGTGAGATTAACCTTTTTGATCAAGTTTTAATTATATCTCGGCAAAGCAAATGTACCAAGAGATTCTCAGACTATGTCAATCATCAAGACATGTATGCATACATTTCCTGAACATAAATTATTCATACATACAGTAATATATTACTACCATGTACCATGAATATTACTGCAGTTATTAACCGTTTATAAGGAGCTCTGCCTTCCATTCATCTTCTTTGTTCTGGCAGCTGCCAGACCTAAAGCAAAAAGTCTTTTATAAGACCCAGTGAGACTAATTCGTGAATCTTTATTTGAAAATATAACATTAGGTACAATGGGAACACGGGTTCCAATTATGTCAGCTAACATAATTATATAAGGGGCAAATGAGTGTGAGACAAAGCTGGAGCTGGAAATCTTTCACGTGGAGTCCACCACTGATTTTAATCCACTCCACTGTAATAAAAGAAACAAACATCATGAGCTGAAATTTGTTTTTAAAGCTCTGGACTCCCCCCCCCAATCTGTGAACCTTTAAGTGCAATTATTTGATTTGCCACAAGGTGGGACTGTTAGCATAGACACTGAACAGGGACGTTTTTGGACTATTAGTCACACTAAGTGCAACTAATGACATCTTAGTTTTATAATATGAGTGGACATGATGGGATTCATGTGAAAAGTCAAGCCACTTGATTTCTCATTAGCTGGATAGTGCTATCTTAACAAATTGATTTCCTCCTTGCCTCCTCCTACCATCTGCATTGTGATGGGACTGGACAGCTGGCAGAAGACATTTACATAGTGGTCTCAAGACACAGACTTTACAGCCATACATCTTAATTTATACTAATTGAGATAGCTGTGGAGTGTGTGTATTTGTGTGTATCTGTGGTGTGAATGTGTGTATTTGAGTGCGTGCGCGTGCACATGTGGTAAGAGAGATAGTGGTGTAATTTAGAGAGAGAGTTCCTTTTAGAGGGACAGTACAGACATCGATCCATGCAGATATTACATCATTTATCTCTGCACATTGGCTATATCTGCTGTACTTATTGCTTGGCTCCCCTCCCTGTCAGCTGCGACATCATTCCTTCGCTTCTCCTCTCCTCTCCATCACTTTCCCTCTGTCTCTCATCCCCTCCCTCCATCCCTCCAATCTGTAATTTTCTTTTTTCCTCACCTGAAGCCTGCAATGAAAATCTTCCAGCAGATCCCTTATAGAAAGAAAGGAACACCAGAATCTTCCTGGGCCAGAAATAATTTTGCACTCCTGTCGTGAGGGAAGTGAATGTGGATTTATGGCAACAGAAATGTGAAATAACTATAACTGGGGCTGTAAGTGCACTTAGTTGCATATAATTCCTCTTTAGCGGTCCCAGGAGGAAGGTGAAGACTTTTTAATAACTCCTTCCATTCACCTCCATCCTCATTAGAAGGTCTGTGTTGACTGAAAATGGAGAGATCTACTGAGGGGGTGTTGAGAGGATTGATCTCAACTGAGAGAAAGAGAAGTGAGGGGGCTATACGTTTTCGAAGGAGTTGTTGGAAGCTCTCTCTCTAGAGCTCTGCTCCAGAATTTGACACATCAAGAAGCTTTTTATGGTGTCATTAGTGTAACTGTTCCACCGAGGACAAATGATTCTGCGGGTTAAGAGGAGTTAATCACCTGCCAATCAAACCTCATCAAGCTGCCTCTGAGGATGAGGCACTATACAAATCTCATCATATTTACGGAGCCTTCAATTAAGCAGATACAGGCAAGGAGATACACGCAGAGAGGAGAGAGTGGCAGGGCGAGCAGAGGGCAAGCTGGGAGGGCAGGAAAGGAGGAAAGACAGAGATAGAGGGAGACAGTAAGCAGAACTGGATGACTCCTGTCTGACACTAAGCAGCAGAAATGTAATGTCTTAAAAGGCCATCGCAGTCAATAAAGTTCTTAATGTGCTTAAAGCAATTACTGTGTCCGGAGAGGAGCAGAGTGCATGCAGGATATTAACCTCAGTAACCCGCTCTATCTGGTCCATAATTAAATTATTCACATCCTCATCCTAACACACACACACACACACACACACACACACACACACACACACACACACACACACACACACGCACGCACACACGCACACGCACACACACACACACACACACACGCACACACACAGAGTCATGCAAGTATTAATTTATACATGTTCACATATGTGTTGAACCACATCTGGACCTGAGAAGAAGAGAGAGAAGAAAAAACAAGAATACAAGGGAAAGCAAAATATTGATGATGAGGGATCTCGGCCCTGGTAACAAGATGTGTATTGTTTGACCTTGACAGTGATTGACATGTTATGTTTTGATGGTTTTTGGTTGTTATATTCTCATAACATACTGCATATTTCCACACATCCATGTGAGGACAAATGAGCACCTCTCTGACAGTGTCAATGGCCTCTCCTTCCTGCTATAAGAATGATAGGCAACAATTTTATTTAAGAGTTCTGTGTCCCGCTTTTCCCAATTTTCTACAAAATAACTGATATGTAAGTGTGAAGTCATAGAAAGGTTTCTCAAAAGGCATTTTTAATTTAATTTTAATTCGAGGGAAAATTGAGACAGTATTCAGCTGGTATCTAGAGAGCCAGTCAATTCAATCAATCAATTCAGTATAGATTGGTATAATTACATTTCCAATAGTAAATAAACAGTGAATGTGTATTACCTGGTTTAAAAGGAGCAAAGACAAGTAACACAGCTAACTCTACTTGGGTAATTTTCTTATTAAACTTTGTTACTATTCTCTCTATACGTTGTACCAAATTAATAGTTACTTCCAGGAAACTTCCAAGAGAATGAGAAGGATGTAAAGCATTTCAGAACTTCGTTGCACACCTATTTGTGCAAAATGTCCATTTTCCTCTTTGCTCTCGTTCTGTACACAGGCCCTGTAATACTAGACTTACATTTGCTGCCTCTATCTTCTACTCTTCTTCCTTTCTCACTCTGCATTATGTATATTCAAATTTTAACAGCTATGTCTAAGTAATATAACTAATAAGCTCCTCAAGCTGATTTAATGCCATTTAATAGATGTCATACAAAATGTTATGTGCAGAGCCAGAGAGAAATCTTGACACTATGGCTACTAATTATTGCTTCTGAAAATAACTAACCACCCTTGAGCATTATGCATGAGCCCCCGATGGCGCTTTCCTCAGCATCTGGGACAGCCTTTGTGGTTGGACTGGGCAGCAAGCTAAGTTAGTATTTCTAGATGGTGCTTCTTTGGCTTTGTGTTTCTATTGGTAAGTAATATTTTCTTACCTTGCCTTGGGAATGCTAAGCTCTGGCTTAGGGTCAACATACAACAAAGAAATCTGTTTAAAACAAACTGTAAGCCTGATTGTGCTTATGAATATGTGTGTGTGTGTGCGCGCGCGTGTGTGTGTGTGTGTGTGTGAGTATGTGGGCCTTTGTCTAGGTGTGCATTGTTTGCCATGCAGAGGAGGACTTTGGCGAGACAATACAGGAGGATGGGCTGTCTGGAAAAACGTGTAAGCCCATCAGCAGACTGTCAAGCACACTCACCACACACACATGCACACACACACAAGAATAAAATATAGCCATCAACTATGGACAAATACAGAGATGGGGATAGGAAAGGAATTTTGTCTGTGGTCAACGCCTGTCTGTTGTATCCACCAGTTTGCATGCATATTCATTCAAGAACGCACCATGCACATGGATATACCTTAATGTAAGCCTTGTCACATGAGCAACAATTTTTCACCCTGTAGTGTTTTAGCTGTCATGATGAACAGAGAGTGAATATTATGAAGTGAGTTTGTGCACTGAATTTAATCAAATCAATTGCTGAAAACCCAACAGCTTAAACCACATTACAGGGAGTAAGCACTTCATACATATGTCCTTGAGGTATTTGGAAACCATGTGTTAATGAATATTTAATGATGAAAATAGTAACCTATGAGCAGACTTGATATTCAAACAGGCATCACTGCACATTTAAGGAAATATCTCAGCATGATGTAAATGATGATCTTAATCATTATATGTGAAACTGTATCTCTGCTTCACTCCAACAGCCTCCTCATGGCACTGAAGAGAATTAAGCAGATAGAGAAGTGAATGAATAAAGCTGATGCATTAACAGCTTCCCTATGTCTTTTACACAAGAATTGTATTCATATCTGGGAGGATGTGATCTTTGTCCAGTCTTCCAACCACTCAAAGCACTTTACACTACATGTCACATTCACACACACACACACACACACACACACACACACACACACACACACACACACACACACACACACACACATTTTCAAGGTGCCAACTGCCCATCAGAAGTTCTTGGCCACTTCGACATGCAAACTGGAATCAGGGGATTGAACCACCAACCTTTGAATAGTGGACAAGCTCCCAATGTCAATCAGTGTAAGAGTGTATTTATAAGGACAATTGGGTTACAGTGCAAACAAAGATACAGAGCAAGCACAAAAGAGCAGAAATTAAACATTTTTTGTTTGCCTTGAGAAGCACTAGCTAGTTTTTCAGAGAGGGATTAAGTCACCGGACAGCTCAATACTACATGTCTGTACTGCTAATATCCATTTCATTTGCTCTAGCTGTGTGTTTTCTCTCCGTTTTTGGTCATGGATCATAGAAGGCCAGGGAGAATAAACAAAAAAACGTAATATGAAGCGAAAATGCATGACCATAGCCTTGGGGAGTAGAAGGACAGCACGGTAGGGACCATTTTTGAGTGTGTGTGTGTGTGTGTGTGTGTGAGAGACATAAAGAAAAGGACCATTTCTCTCAGAGCCAAAATGAGGTTGGAGAATTGGATAGAACACTTTCGTTCCCCCCAATGAAAGTGGCTCTCTCATATTTGCAGGAGGACATATGGGATGTGAAGCAAAGCCATCGGATGACGACAGGGGGAAGAGGAATATTCGCGAGCCTGAAGAGATGACAGGGAAAATAAAATTGAAACCGAGTTAACGGGGAATCAGTCAGAGAGATTGCTTGGGAAACCTCGGGACTGGCACCACTGTAAACTTTAATGAAGAAACTTCCTGAGTCTGTGGGGATGAGTGTCAGTCTTTCAACCATCTAAACAAAACACAGGGATTCTGTCAAACGCTGACGTGCTGCACAGCATGTTCTAACACCGTAGAGCACAATATACAGTGTCCACTTCACCTCACTCCATCACTGTGAATGTGCTGATACACTTAGACTTGCACATTTACAGTCTTAGACACACAGCACACACGCACCTTTTGCATGCACACACAATGACACATCCACACACAGGCAAGACAAGGTGGTAGACAGTCAGTGTGGAGATAGATGGGGGAGGTAAATAGCAGTGTCATGGTAGTGTGATGGAATGAGGCAGAGGAGAATTCATCCTGTGTTTCCTCTAGCCTCTGTCCCCCTGCTGACAGCATCCTGAAATAGGGCCCACTGTGTGTGTGTATATATATATATATATATATATATATATATATATATATATATATATATATATATATATACCTGTATCTGTGTGTGTGTGAAGGACTGCATTTCTCTTTTTGTATGCGCCTACTTTTCTCTGTGTGTTTGTTTAACTTCTGTGTGTCTGTGTGTGTGTTTCTCCTCAGCTCTGCGAACAGGATGAAAAGCAGCCAATGTGGAGAAAGATAGAGATAACACAAGGGAATGAGCGAAAGAGAGAAAGAGAGAGAGAGAGAGGGCCCTCTGAGGAAAATAAAACATCCTCCTTGTTTTTATGTTCAGATCTGGTTTGAACTGGAATCCCATTGGGCCAGTGGTCAGTATAAGTGTTATTAGATCCCACAGAACATCTGTCTTTGTGGTCTGTAGAGACTGGTAATACCTGGGAGTATTCATTTAAATGTTGCTGCTGCTAAAGGTGCCATCGCTGTAAATGTGTTATGTACTTAGCGTATATTTCCGCATTTATGACACCAGTGGGACAGGTTTGGGTCATTCAAATGGTTTCTTTGTGAAGAAAAGAAAGCAAAAGAAAAAATTAATTATTTAAATTGTTTTTGGTAGACCAAATATACCAAATAAGGCATCAAAATGTAATTTGCCGATAAATGTGTCTTTACCTATTGGTGGAGCTCCTCTCTGCCTCCGTCATTTAGAAAACAAACCATTTTAAAGCTGGCCAAATAGCGTCCTGCCGTAGTTTTACCTTTCTCTTGTCACTTTCAACTCTCTGTTTCCTACTTTCTTTCTTTCTGGCTCTGTCTTTCTGCCTTTGTCTGTGTCTCCCTCTTTCTCTCCCAAGGGATAAATACCCTCCCAGTCTTCAGCTCACTGATGCCTGTGTGGAGTAATTAGAATTAAAGTATTAGAGTTAAAAAGGAGGATTTGAGTCTGATTATGATGAAGGAAAAAACTATAATCCAAATACTCCCTCATGGGTTTTTATAATATTTCAGTGCAATCCACTCTTTCAAATACACAAAGCTAAGCAGACCAAACATTATGTGCTGTGAACATGTGTGTGCCTGTTTGCCTTAGCTGTTTGTAAACATGCATGGTATTCATGTGCCCATGTTGTGTGGGTGTGTGCATGGGTGGATGTAAGTGAATGGGGCCTCATCTATCTGCCTTTCTCTTCACGGTGAGGCCGACTTTTCCTCACGATTAAAAATGAATGTCCTCCCTTCTGCTCTCTGTCACTTTTCCATGCTTCTGTCGCTTTTCCTGCCTCTGCTCTCTCTCTCTTTTTTTCAACGTTATCCCCTCTATAGCCTCTCTATTTTCTCCAAGCCATCTCTATATATCACACACACACACAGCCTGACACGTTCCTCCCTCCTCGCTCCTCCTGGCTCTCTCCTCCCATCTCATTCTCTACGACCCCCCTCTCTTTCTGAACATATTTCATCAAAGGTCTCCTCACAGGTAACACTCACCCTGATCTCATTAACTGCTGCTAAGCACAGAAGACTTGAAAGAACACACTGTCTCAAACATGCACACACACAGACACAGACACACACACTGCTTGAATAACCCTAACAGCAACATAGGACAAGAGAATCAAAGACAGGAACCTTCCAGAAGGCTCATGTATAATTCTTAAACTGAGGATAGTTATAACAAGCTAATGATTTCAGGCTACTGCATGAGCACTGAGATAGGCCTTTATGTTGCCTCTGTGTGTGTGTATACCCCCTCACTCAGTCTCTGTCCTGTTAGTAGCTGTATTAACCTGGGGTCTCTCTGCACTCCTGATCACTGTAACCCCATTAACTCCCATTAAGTCTCATTACCACCCTTGTGAGGATCGTTATCACTTGCTTTATCTCATTTCCTAAACACCACACTATGCATTCTATGGATGTCTGCTTGGTGCAACACAATTTTAGTCAGTACTTACGAGTTGTTATGTGTTTGATTGGAGGCGGGACCATTTGTGAATAGTCGTTTACCAGTCAACAATTGACAGTAATTGAGCAATCCACTGCCGAAAGACAAAAAAGGCAGCCCACGCGGCCAGAGAAAAAGTTTTTTAATGCCTGAAGGGTTGTGTCAAAAAAACACCAGAGATGGGGCACTGGAGTGACAGCTTGACACAGAGTCAACTATAATTATACATGACTGTCAGATTGAAGTATTCAGCAACATGTGGTCATGGGGATGAATTATATATTCACTACAGTCAGGGCTTCTGTTCCAGAGTGGGATTTGAGGTTGTAGGGGCTGAGAGGGAGTGGGATCTGGAGTAAAATGGAGAGAAAATAACACAGAAAAAGGAATGAATGGAGTGATTAAAGAACAGAAGGGAGGGCATATTAGATTAGACATGGAGGAAATGAAGTTTTACTTTTACAGCTCACTGAAGTCTGTTTTGTCCCCAGGTGCATGGAAAATGCATGCCAGGCACTGCTGATTCATAGAAAATGGTTTGGGATTTTTCCTTCACATATTTTATTCACATATTTTTCATTAAAATTTTAGTTTTCAGAATGCATTCAATGGTTTTAGTTAATATTTTCTTTCTGGTCATTGGAGGTAACAGATGGCTCACTGAAGCATGGTGATTTAAAAAGTACTGAACAGAGCATGCTGCTTCCGGTTTATTTAGTTTCAGTTCTTGTTTTAGAGTGTTTGGCAAGATTTGGTTTTTTTGAAATATGCAACTAATTACAATGCTCAGGGAATTTCAGAAGATGTCGTAAGTGCTTTTAGCAGGTATTGTGTAATACAAAGAGTAAATCATACATATACGGAAAAAAGCAGGCAAAGCTAATTGAAGCAGAGGATTTGAGTTGCACTGGCACACTCACATGTGACACACTGTACTGGCTGCCTCTCCTTCCTTCCTTTGTAATAAGTCAGTGTATTTGAGCTGTCAAAGGCCTTGGTTACACTCCTGGTCTGCCAGTGCATCTGCTTTATGGCTCAGTTGGCAACTAGTGCTGCCACCGTTACTGCTGCTGCACTCCTGCATTTCAGCAACATATGGTTTCACAAGATAAATATTCCTCTCAGGGGCTTTTAGGTGTCTAGTAGTGTAATGGTCATATGGTAGCTGACACAGAGGATCCCACAAAATATACTGTAGCTGATGTCCAGCTCTGTATCCAATGTGGCTTTTGGATTTGAAAGCCACATTACTTTTGCTCTTAAAAACTCTGGTTCAAATCTGGTTTATCAGGACTATGTGTGTGTAGCTTGAACAGTTGCCATCAGATTATTTTGCTAAATTTTACTAAATCCTGATAGGTACACAGAAGTATGTGACATCACCTTCTCCTGACTGAGACCTGGCCACTTTGAGCCCAAGTAAAAAACAAAACAAAAAGACATACAGATATCTCTCATGGGAAATAACTGGATCACATAACTAGATCCCATAACTCATAGTAAGAAGTTGAAGAAGCTGATTGCGAAAATACATTTTTGGTGGCTTTAAAATGTATCTTTGCAGAGAGTGATGAGGTCAGGGCCTCAAACTATCAATTCTGCAGATACTCTGTGCACATACTAGTGTACACATATTCACCGAGTTTATGTGAGAATTCTGACATTCAGCAAAGAGAGACAGAAATTCTTCCTTAGAAACTTTTAACCCAACATAAAACAAATACAAAAGTTAAAACATTTTACAGGAGTTTCTTGAATAATCTAACAGTCAAACTGGTTTATGCTTTGACCACCAGTTTTAATTATTTCAGCTTCAGTTTCTGAAAAATCTGTTTTGTCCATCATTTTGGCATTTTTTGAGAACTGGTCTAAATATTACCATATCACACCACAATCTTTAGCTTATGACTGAATGGCTTTAGGTGTTAATATTTTGTAGTGATTATTCAACCTGGAAAGCTCTGGGCCCATCTAAACTGTAAAAATGCTCCAGCTGCCAGGAAACTCAATGGGACTTTTACTTCCAGAATCAGTTGCACTTAAAATAGCTCTCTCCACTTCACAACTCTATGTGGGGAATTATGTGATTTCACCAAAATGTATGTGCTATTAAAAATGATAACCGGGTAAATTGTCCTGCCCAACAAAACTAACAGATATCAGTCAAGTCTAATCTGTACACACCCACACGGCCCTGAGAAGAGGTCTAATCAACAATATAACCTGTGTGGGTGGACTATGGGTGTGTAGGGGCTTTAATGTTCTAGGTTTTAGCACATCCTTTTAGTTTTTGGGGACACAATGGACAGTGTCAACTGTGTAAACACAAGTGGACCCAATATCCAGAGTCTCAATTCATCAGGGTCCCTGTATTATTGCATACATCAGTGTTACCACAGAACTACTGCTCATTCATTCAGTCAGGTTTTATAACCACTGTGATTAGAGTCCCTATAAAGTTGAGATCATGTCCTGATGCTGCTCTGAAAAGAGATAGAAAGAGAGACAGCAAGATGTGTGTTTCTGAGGAAGAGAGAAAGTGAAGTGAAGTGCCTTTGTGTGTGTGTGTGTGCGTGTGGCGTGAAGTGTGTTACAAGGAAAGATTGGATTTGACCCATTAACTTTACAGGCCACTCATTGAGCACCAGTGCAATAGGGGTCAGTAGGGAGATTTCACCGTAAATCTCTACAACGATCTCAATGATAGACTGAAGGGATGGAGAGTGTGTGAGAAAGAGAGAGAGAGAGAGAGAGAGCACATCTTGCAACACTGTTCCTGACGCTGTCCAAAGCTAAGGATAAGTTTTGCTGAGGATACCATCTGCCAACTAGCCAACTGGACTTTCTTCTTACTCATATAAACACTCTACAAAAAAGGGCTTTGACAATTTAGCCATTTTCAGAGCAAATTATGAGAGTATATGTGGGTTGTTTTTTTAATCAGGCCCTCTCATATTTATGCCTTAAGAAAAGCCACTTTTAAATTTGCCCTTCCTGGCTGTGTCGGGTCATGGCCTGCAAACCCAAAACAACCTCAAAAAGATAGCTCATAGGAGGACACTCTGTGCCTCCAGGAATACACAAACATCAGATGTGTCGTGTAGAGGAGGTGAAGCGAAAATAAGGAAAAGTCACTGTACCAAACATCGCCCTCAGACCAGGATGCCTTCTCAATCTCCCTTTTTGCCCTGCGGCACAGCAGCTTCCTGGCTTGGTCACACCTCAGATCCAACTACTTCTACCTACCAAACCCCTGCAGTCAGTACTAACATTATCTAACAGGCCTTCTAACATACCCACCCCCTCTCTATACCACCTCCCTCTTTCCTTTTGACATTGTGTGGGGAAAACCCCCTCAGACTGGGCCAAAGGTCTAACGGGCCCTCATTCTCACACTTCATACTCTCGGATGTAACTGTAACTTAAACATAGATGAACTGTTGTCCTTTCAATGTAAATGGTATTCTTTTCAATGCGACGCAGATTCCAGTAAAGTTCAAATTAACGTGATAATTTCAAGCAAATAAACAAATGCAACAAGTACATGTACATCCAAGCTGATTCTGAGAGCAGACTCCTTGAACTCTGTCTTACATTATTTAATATGTCCTGTCTCGCTCTTCCACATAATCAATATTAAAACAATAGTGTATTCTACCCTATAACACATCTAAAGTAATTGACTGAAATGTGACTTTGATCTATAAGACATCATCTTGATATTAGCAAAACATTTTATATGCATAAAACAATTTCACAGTTGGTTAACAACAACACATGCATTCCACGTTTTTGTGCTGTGTCACATGATGACCTTCACAGTCTTCAGAGTTGCAGTCCACTTGCAAAGGCCCATTGTGTCTAGTCTCATATTTTATCAGGCCTGAGTGAAGGTGCTAGCAACATTTTGTTAAAATCCATAAAGGCCCCATTGTCCCTCAGTCGGATATGCAATTAATTCTAAATTATTATCACTATAATAATTATTATACTCAGATAAAACTGAAGTTATTGTTCTGGGGCCTAAGCACCTCCGTGACGCATTATCTAAAGATATAGTTTCCCTTGATGGCATCGCCCTGGCCTCCAGCCCCACCGTGAGGAATCTTGGAGATATCTTTGATCAGGACATGTCTCACATTATCAAAATTTCAAGGACCGCCTTTTTTCACCTACGTAATATTGTGAAAATCAGGAATATCCTGCCTAAAAATGATGCAGAAAAACTAGTCCATGCATTTGTTACTTCTAGGCTGGATTACTGCAATTCTTTATTATCAGGCTGCTCGAAAAAGTCCATTAAGACTCTTCAGCTGATTCAGAATGCTGCAGCACGTGTTCTGACAGGAACCAGGAAAAGAGATCACATTTCTCCTGTCTTGCTGCATTGGCTTCCAGTAAAATAATTCTGCTTACCTACAAAGCTCTTAATGGTCAGGCGCCATCTTATCTTAAAGAGCTCATAGTACCTTACTACCCCACCAGAGCACTGCGCTCCCAGAATGCAGGGTTACTTGTGGTTCCTAGAGTCTCCAAAAGTAGAATGGGAGCCCGAGCGTTCAGCTATCAAGCTCCTCTCCTGTGGAACCAGGTTCCAGTTTGGGTTCAAGAGGCCGACACCATCTCCACATTTAAGAGTAGGCTTAAGACTTTCCTCTTTGATAAAGCTTATAGTTAGGGCTGACTCAGCTGAGTCGTGAACCATCCCTTAGTTATGCTGCTATAGGCCTAGACTGTGGAGTCTGGATCTGTGGTTGCGGGTCGCCTGCTGCCCCCGTGTTTCTGCTCGACACCCTCTGCTACAACAACTATTGTTAGTAGTCCTATTGTTATTATTGTTATTATAATCATTAACATTACGATTATTATCATTAACACTACTTTAAATATCTGTACCATTTTTCATTTAGTCTATAGCAACATCACCTTTACTGTCTGTGCCTCTGTGTGTATATTGTGTAGGCTGCCTCCCTCCCCTCTCTCTCCTTCCATCCCTCTCTCTCTTTCTCTCTGTTCCTCTCTTGCCCTCTCTCTCTCTCTCTCTCTCGCCCTCCCTCTCTCAATTCATTTCAATTCAAATTAGCTTTATTGGCATGAATGTGTAACAACAATATTGCCAAAGCATCATACATACAACATAAGAACAATCAACCCCAAACATTTCATTAAACAAGTAAAGTGTAAAGTAATCAAAGCGTATGTGTGTTTGTGTTAAAAAAAAGAAATATTAAAAATTAAAATAAAATAATAAATTTAAGTCTCTATTAAAATCTGGATTTCTGCTCTTTAAACCAAAAGCTGATGATCTCAGATCTTGAATGTTCCAACATGTTATTGTAAACAATTTCATCTCCAAGTGTAATCTGTTCAAAAATTAGACAAACACCTTAAAAACAAATAATAACAATAGTAAATGATATATTATAAAATAATACTAGTAAAAAACGAAAATAAAAATAAAAATGTAAAAAGTTTAAAAAGAGGAAAATAGTGTTGTAGGTAAATGAATAAAATATTAAACTTTGAGTGACATTTTAGAGTGTATCATGTGTGAAATACTGTTAAGAATTGTCCTCATATTACTATTTGTTTAAAATGATATTCACCATGCTAAATTATGAATTATTGTGATGTCTCTAAGAGGTCTCTGCTCTTCGACCATGTAGCTATATGAGGCGAGAGCAGAGCAGGTTTAGCATGTGTAATATGTCTTTGAGTTCACCAGAGGGCGGCGGGGCTGTGGCTCTTCTCACCACTGCAGCATAGTTCAGTCCAATAGGCTGCTACTCCTGTAGTCTTGGTTCTGCCGTTGGGATGAGGGGGGGTATAGGACCTCCAGGCTGGGGGGCTCTTTGGCTGGGTATCAGTGGCCAGTGTTGTGTTGGCTGTGGGTTGTGATGTTGGTGATGTGGTGGGTTTGGTGGCCTGGCCGTCCTCTCTGACGGCCGGGGGTGGATGTATGGTGGAGGTCTGGATGATCTTGGAGGTCTAGGAGGTCCTGGAGGTCTGCGTGGGGTTTGCGTTGTGTGGTTACACCTTGGAGTGGTAGTAGGGCTCCTACCAAGAGCAACATCCTTCAGGGTCCTAGCAAGGGTGGGGATTGCATTTCTGTGTAGGTGTATGTTATCATACAGGCAGTCCCCGTGCAGGGTCGGGTGGTGGGCCAAGAACACGTTGGGTTTGAGGGCACAGTCCCTGAAGAGTCTGATATTCACTTTGTGAATAGTGTGGGGGTGGAAGTCTCTCCTGTGCAGCAGTGTGGATATGACTTCTTCTTGCTGGTAGGGAAATTGGTGGAGGCTTGCTCAATGACTCTCCTCAGAGAGTCTGCCAGTCTGTCCTGCTGGGACCTTAAGTCGTTGGTGCCTGTATGGATGATGATGTGGCTAGGTGAGCCTAGCTCAGGCACTGTTAAAACAGCTCCAGGGATATCCTGGTGTTGGGGCACCAGATCTTCTCCGTTCTGTGCCTTGGGAATAAGGTCTTTTCAACCAGGAACTTTCTTTAAAGTCCATGAGGAGGATAATATCAGCCCTTCTGCCTGTGTGTGTTTATTCAGACTCAGCTGTCGGGTCTGGATGTGGAGCTGTGGTGGTGTTTTCAAGTCTGGAGCTCCTAGCTGGAGGATGGCTAGAGGCCGGGCCTTGGACAGGTGCAGGGGTGTGACTGGCGTCTTGGCTTGGGATGTTTTTATGGAGGTAGCTGGTTGGTACGGTTGGGGGAATTAGAGTCTGCACCAGGCTGGGTGTGAGGGGGGGAGTCCTCGAGGAAAGCGCTGTGTTGTCCTTCAGCGGGTGTAGTGAGAGTTTGGCTAGATGTGGTCTGGGTCTGAGAGGCGGGCACAGGGGGTTGTGTGGAGTTCAGTCTGGCTTGTAGACTGAGCCTGTCCCTGTCCTGTAGCTCTTCTCTCATAGTAGCCAACTCAGTTCTGCAGTTGTCCCTGTCCTTCCTAAGTTCCTTCACCTCCTCACTGAGATGATCCAGCTGTCTTCTCTGACGAGTTAGTTCTTGTTGAAAATCTCTCAGCTGTGAGTTGACACTGTCCTGTTCTTTCTTGGCCTAGAAGTCACTGACAGTAGGAGAGGTAGGCTGCTGTTGGTCCAGCTGCTCTCTGATCTGTACCAGTTCTATTTCCATCAGGGAGAAGTGTTCTCTCATGATGTCCAGGGCCCCAGAGTGCTGTAACAGGAGGGGATCAGTGTCAGCATCAGCAGGCTGTCTGTCTGGAGCAGGGACAGAACAGGATGGTTTGACTCCCAGGGTTGGAGCGATGCTTGCGAGGACCTCCTTCTCCTTCTCAGCTATCAGTCTCACAGCAGGAAAGTCAAGCTCAGACTGTCTCAGGTTGCCTTGTATCATGGCAGTTCCATTCTTGAACAGGTTTACAGGTTTACAGGTTATTCTGCTGGTGTCAGAGTCATTTTCTTCCAGTACACTTATTTTCCATCCATTACAAATGCCTGCTCTCTTTGCTGGGTAATGAGAGCTGAACACATTCAGCCAGGCACATGGTTCATCTGTCCAGAAGATTAAATTGCAGGATCTTCCATCTTTGTAGTGGTCCAGGAACAGGATTTCTGGTCTTTCTCGAAGTAATGTTTGTTTATATTTTCCCCTTGCGGTTTTGCTTTTGATAGCTGGGGGGTAGTCAGTGGTTTCAGAGTGTGTAGACATCATGAAACAGTTATTGATCTTCTTCTGTGTTCTGTGTTTAAAACAGCACTACTGCTGTTTGATGCCGTTGCTAGGTAACCACAGTCCAGTGTTAGCTTGTTAGCTATTAGCTTGAGTGTTTCAGTTGGGACTTGTTTTATGGTAATAAATGCAAAAACTTACTGATTTCAGTGTCCAGTAGTTTGCTGTAACTTGCTTGAGTCCCTCTATCCTCTTCTTTTTGTTTTTGTTCTCTCCTTGTGTTTCTCTTCAGTTTGATGCTCTGTTTCTGAGCTCTGTTTTCTGAGCTCCTTCTTCAAACTGTATCTCTTTTCCTTCTTTCTCTTTGTTTCTCCTTCTTTTTCCTCTTTTTCTCTCCTCTGGTGTATTGTGGTCACTTCTTTTGCATTTTCCTCATAAAAAGTCGGTGTTTATCCAATTTTTGGACCGAAAACAAGCGTTTTGTTTAGCAGCAAGTCTTAAACATGACTTCTCAACAACAACGGAATTCGGAACCTCTCTCTCTCTCTCTCTCACCCTCTCTCTCTCTCTCTCTCCTTCACCCCCAACCGGTCGAGGCAGATGGCCGCCCACCCTGAGCCATGGTTCTGCTCGAGGTTTCTGCCTCTTAAAAGGAAGTTTTTCTTTGCCTCTGTCGCCTAGTGCTTGCTCTTGGTGGGAATTGTTGGGCTTCTGTAAATAACATCACAGAGCACGGTCTAGACCTGCTCTTTTATGAAAAGCGCTGTGAGATAACTGTTGTTGTGATTGGGTGCTATATAAATAAAATTGAATTGAATTGAACTGAATTATGGCCTTCGCCTTTGCCTCTGATACGGCCTGCTAGCAACACTGTTCAACTGGCAGTTTGTGTGTGTGTTTCCAAAATGTGTAGTGTGTGTGTCCTAGTGAAGTCTGTGTGTTCTTAATAAAATGTGATGGCCACAGCCTGAGAGCAACATGGCTGAGCAAGACTGCACCCTTCAATTTCAGTACTTCACCAAGAAACATCTGAAACATTATCATCTTTAACATCTTTAACATTACCTTAGTATTTAGTACTTATCGAGTTAGGTATATGGTATATTAAAACATCATGGCCATATGCAAATAAAATATCTTCAACAACATCAAATCATACTCTGCAACAATTCTTTCCACTGTATTAGTCATTTATCTCCCTGACCATGCTCTCCACTGAATAATTGCTACAGTTTTTCATGTATCTGATAATCCATTATCTGGGGAGCCTCTGCTCTGATAACTCCATCACTGTGGAAAACCTACATCTCTTCCTTCTCCTCAGCTCTCTAAGGTCTAAACTAATGGTCACCACTGTATACATATTAGCACAGAACCGAACACTTTACCAAACACAAAACATTGCATTCAAAAATCTATCATTTTCATTATATAGCACAATGATCTAGAAAGCAAGATGTTACTGTATCAGTGAACCTCATTTCATGCACCAGAATTCATTAGCATAGACTTGTGGCTCTAATGCACCTTGCGTTTTGCTTAGACAATCAGATATTGCAGTGTAAAGCCAATCATGGTAATGGCTGTAGCCTGGGAATACTGGATGGTCCAATCATCACCCTTGCCTGAGAGTGCCTTTTTCCTCACTCGACATTTGATATGTGATTGCAGCTTCCATTCAGTTTTGTTTTGATCAACAGAAAACCAGCCACGCTGTTTGAGGCTTGATTGTTTAGTGTGTTGCTCTTGAGTACTTCACTGCAGCTCTTGTGCTTGCTGAGCTCGAGCTCTGTTCTTTAGTGCCTGGGCTGTTACTGGTTAATCTTTGAGCTTTGCTTCATAGGGCAAGGATCTCTGAGTCAGTTATGACTGACCTCTCAACATGTAAAAAAACAAAACAAATAAACACCCCACCCCACAGTGCATAAATAACACTGACCTGCAAGAATTACATTAAACTTTTAACTCTTTCTCCATAAGCTATTCTTTTGTTTGCTTTTCTTCTTATTTACTGACATGATTTTTCCTTTGTTTATCAAGCCAGACCACGCATCTCATGATCATCCCTTTACTATAGGCCTTTCAGATCTTGTGGGAGGAAGAGTAAGCAAGTAATTGTTTACGTATTAGCAGATTAGTTGCTGTTAAGGTCTCAGATCAGCGACAAATTTCATTCCGTTATCTTATGTGTGTGTGTGTGTGTTTGTGTGTGTGCTGGTAAAATACTATCATAATTGTTATAGATGTAAACACCCACTTGCACAAACCCACACTGGCCAGTCAGTGAGGCAGAAGAGCAGAGGGAGTAATTACAGTATAGGACAGGTCACTGGGCCTGCGGTTCACCACACCCAGAACACTGTAGCTATTCTGGACCTCTGGGAAAATAGGATGGGCTGCACTCAGCGGCCAACTTCAGCTACGAGACTAAGAACATTAATTACTCATAGGGGTAACACAAGAGTGCAGATTAGACTGTAATTGGCGGGTTTGCCCGCTCAAATGAATCGGCGAGCGTCTCTACTGACCACCGTATCAGTGACTGATTATAAGGATTGGGTTCTTTCACCCCAAGTACACAGCAAATGACCTGCTCCTGTGGTATTTGTTTTGCACACATGTCAAAGTAATTATGCACTTGGTAGGGCATGTGGATGTTATGATCATATAATGGGAGATTATGCAGAGAAAGAGAGGAGGGGAGTGAAGCATTCCAGCACATTGTGTTTTCATACCGTGACCTAGACTCAGTCCAGATAGTGTGTTCTAGTTTTACACTGCACTTACTGTTTTAAGATTTAATAATGTTTTTCACCCCTTTGATTTTATTCTGTGTAAATACTCTTATAATGATCTTTTCTTTGAGCAGCTGACATGAGATGAACTACAATTAAAACAATCTGTCACACACTGTGCTTTTAGATTTGCATTTCATTTATGTCCTCAAATTACCTGTGACTTTCACTGACTGTCATCCTCTAGGTGTGTTAATAATAGTTCGTATGTGTTGTCATAGCAGGGATTTGGTAAAACCAGAAAACCTCAGTATTTTGGCAGACTGTAGTGAACTGTTTTTTTCCAGTGTTGCATAATCTTTTACAGATGATCTGCTGGTTTCCCAGAAGAAGGCCATTTTGAAATGTTGCTGCACTATTTCACAGCCCAGCACAAAACACACACAGACAGAGTGAAAGAGTTTGTGCAAAGATCCATGCCTCCTGCTTTTTGCCATGGAGTTTCCCAGTTTATACTTCACCTCGGGCCATGGGAGGGGATGGGCCAATACAAAAACTGACTCACTGAAAAATTTGGCAGTCTAGAGAGCAATGAGTTAGAAGAACAGACACATGTTCTTAAGGGGCAGACAGCTGATTTGCCGACAGAAGCACCCAGAGAGCCGTTACTTGAAGAATATTACTTTGTTGCATCTGCTTTGAATCTGGAAACATTTCTCATATTTCAGAACAGCTGTCTAGCTTTGACAGAAAACCTGGTGGAGTGTTTTGTTCACAGGAGATATCTTCACTTTTTGTGTCAGATTGTAGCTGACAGACTGAGTAACATGTCAAAAGAGGTGAAGTCAGAGAGCGTGTCGCTGTGTCCTCTGGGCACAGCAGCTGCCCCTGAGCAGGAACCGCTGTGTATCTTTGGGACGGGGGACTTTGGGCGCTCTCTGGGCCAGCGATTGCTCCAGTCTGGCTACAAGGTGGTGTACGGCAGCCGCAGACCTCACAGCTGTGACCCCTTGCCTCAGGGAGCTCAGGTACAACAACAAGCTGCAAGCTGCATGACGTCTTCTCAAACTAAACTTTTTTTTGCAGCTTTGTTTGATCATTATTGTTGTTGTAATTGGCAGCTGATACTGCAGAACGTGTGCTGCATGATGGTCCTGCACATTCTGAAGTGAGAAATAACCACATATAAAGTAGAGCTGTGTTTTGTGTGTTGTGCAGGTGATGAGCCATGCGGCAGCAGCCCAGTCAGCCAGTGTGGTCATTCTTTGTATTCACAGAGAACACTATGACTTCCTGGAGACACTTGCACCTCAACTCAAGGGAAAGGTATGTTGTTTCACAGTCAAATGCCTTTGTGTAACAAGGCAGTTGGTTTATTTCTCTTTTCATCCACTGCACTGATTTTATTGATTGGAAGGTTCTGGTGGATGTCAGCAACAACCTCAAGAAGAACGTATACCCAGAGGCCAATGCTGAGTACCTGCATAAGTAAGATTAAATTAGGCAATAATGTAATTATTTTAAATATTGGACCATGTGGTTTGTAATAGCAACGCTGTTTGTTGTCCAGGCTGATCCCTGGAGCTCATGTGGTGAAAGCTTTAAACACCTTGTCTGCCTGGGTGCTGCAAAATGGACCCTCAGATGCCAGTAGACAGGTACTGAATACGTCCGTTAGTGATGTTCTGTATCAGATTTGATAAAAGAGGATCTTTCGGTTGGCAAAGTGTATTTGAAGCTTGCTAAAATTTTAAAAATACCAAATTGGGGTTTCTTCTTGTGCTATTTAGGGATGCATCTTGTTTTTCTATTGGTGACATTTTGGAATCAATCTATTCAGTACTGGTTGTCAAAGTCTTCTTCCACTGCAGAGCTACAAACATTTCACAGTTCTCTGATGTGTTCACACAGTGGGGTGTTGACCAGCAAGGTAAAAATAATAGTTAATAATAGCCTCTGTCAGTAAAGAAAGCATTGCAGTCCAAATTATATTATTAACTCATTTTGAAGTTTTGATCAAACCAAATCTAAGTAAAAGAAGCCAAACCTAAGGAGTCTGCCTTCTGTCTTTGCTGTGAATGCCATCTCTGATGTATCCTTGAATCAATTAACTCCACAGACTCTCTTAGATCTAAGCTTCCCATCATGTGCTTTGCTCTCTCACTGTACTGCAAATCTGCGGCATATGTGGGTTTTTCTGCTTCGTTTTGATCTGGTTGTGCAATCCCAGAGGACTGTAAAAACCACACCGGAGAGTGCGTGTGTGTTTTTGGGGGGCATATGTTTATGTATTGGGGCGTGTCAGTGTATTTGGAGCACAATCAGCAACATCACATAGGTGCAGACTGAGCATTGTTGTTTGTTTTTACATGTTTTCAACTATATTTAGCATTTTATACAGGAAGCCTCAGAATCTCCATGTACTTTTATGTTCAGTCCTCTGGAGTCAAAACCATCCTTTCATCATGGCATGTGCAAATACATAAACATGAATGCGTGCATTCAAAATAATTAAGACATATACTCTTATTTTTTCATGCTCCAGGTGTACTTGTGTGGAAACAATGTTGTGGCAAAGCAGACAGTAGCAGAGATGGCCACCAAACTGGGGTTCACTGTTCTGGACCGGGGGTCACTGACTGCAGCCAGAGAGCTGGAGGACTTCCCCCTGCAGCTGTTCCCAGAGTGGAGGCTGCCCCTACGCCTGGCCATCAGCCTCAGTGCCTTCTTTTTCATCTATGTGGTCATTACAGATGTTGTCTATGCATATGTTAAAAATGGGAAAGACATCTCCTTCAGAATCATGGTGTCCCTGGCCAACAAGGTAAAGACTGTTTAGTGTCTCGTAAATTAGCATTTGTTCCTCTTCCTCAAAGGTAGTCTCCAGGTGTATTCTACTGTGTAGAAATCATGTAACTCGAATCTGTTGCATGGTAACCTCAAAGTAACCTCTGTGTGTATCCCCATCTTTCAGGTGTTTCCCATTGTGTCTCTCATCATGTTGTCTCTGTGTTACCTGCCCGGTGTCATAGCTGCCTTCCTTCAGCTTTACAGAGGGACCAAGTACAGGTCAGAAGTCAAAACAAGATGGACTGATATTTAGTGCCTGGAAGGAGGTGTACAATTTCCAATATAATTTGAATATTGCACCTTGGGATTAGGGTTTAAATTACATCGAACACATTAAATAATATAATAATAATTAAAATTAATATTATTTATTAATTAATAATATAATTGAACATGTGTTAAATTCACCTCAGAGCCCCAAATTACCATCATCATGTTTCTGCGATCTGCACCATATGTTCAGCATCCAAGAGCATGGACACACATATTGCAGACAACGAAAGCACAGCGTTAAGCCTTTTCTCTGTATGTGTGGTCGTGTTTAAGGCGATATCAGAGGTGTATGTGTGTCATCTGTGTCTGATAATGGTGCTTAAGTTAAAAGGAGTTAGCAAGCAACAACTCTGTGTCTGTGTGGAGCATAATATTACTTGTGTAATGCTTCACACAGACACAGAGTTGTATGGATGTTATGTATCATTGTGCATTGCGTTTTTTCACTGGCTGTAATTATAGGACACATCATTGTACCCTTTACTATAAAGCTAAATGGCCTTCACTCAATGCAAGGTAGATTCATTGGTGTGTAGTGTTTTATCTATAAGGCACTTCTTGGACTAGCTCCTACCTGTTTGAGTATCTTCTTAACAAGTACTCAAGGCTATTATGGATTACGTTCACAGGACGTCCTACACTTGTTGGTCCCTCCGAAAAGAATTGGGTAAAAAAGCCTTCATGTTTGCTGCACCTTCTGCTTGGAACCTTCTTCAGAACTCGTTGAAACTGACTGCCTTTATTTCTTATAGACATTTTGTTGTCAACTCTGAAGGATATGGAGCAGGTGAACATGGTCATTGCCTTATTCTGCCTTATTCAACACAGGGGCTTGTGTTACTTATGTACACTATAAAAAATGCCTGTGAATTCCATAGTTATTTACTGTGATTTGTTTTACAGTAAGTTTCTTACAGTGTATGTATGATTGATGTCTTTTATATGTTGGAAACTTGTTCTTTATGTTCTTTTATGCTGGCCAGGTCTCTCTTGCAAAAGAGATTTTAATCTCAATGAGACTCACCTGGTTAAATAAAGGTTAAATAAAATTTAATTAGCGGTGGCTGAGAACAATAATAACCTCACCTTAACCATGAAATGACCACAACAATAAAACCTCAATGAAAAACACATCAATACATGTACATCTACAAAAGCTAAATAGTCCTGTGCAAAGCCAAGTAACGTTACACTGTTAACCCATTTAATGCCCAAGTACATTACCAGTCTGTAAAGAAAGAAAAGTTTCTTTGGCGTGCTAGTTGTTAGTTGGCAGGATTTGCCAGGTGAGGAACAATTGTGGTTCCGCTGTAGTGTTTTGCTCTGTCATGTAGGGCTGCAGCTACTGATGATTTACAGTGGGTACGGAAAGTATTCAGACCCCTTTACATTTTTCAGTCTTTGTTTCATTGCAGCCATTTTCCAAAAATCAAAAAAGTTCATTTTATTTCTCAGTAATGTACACTCAGCACCCCATCTTGACAGAAAAAAACAGAAATGTAGAAATTTTTGCAAATTTATTAAAAAAGAAAAACTGAAATATCACATGGTCATAAGTATTCAGACCCTTTGCCGTGAGACTCATATTTAACTCAGGTGCTGTCTATTTCTTCTGATCATCCTTGAGATGGTTCTACACCTTCATTTGAGTCCAGCTGTGTTTGATTATACTGATTGGACTTGATTAGGAAAGCCACACACCTGTCTATATAAGACCTTACAGCTCACAATGCATGTCAGAGCAAATGAGAATCATGAGGTCAAAGGAACTGCCTGAAGAGCTCAGAGACAAAATTGTGGCAAGGCACAGATCTGGCCAAGGTTACAAAAAAATTCTGCTGCACTTAAGGTTCCTAAGAGCACAGTGGCCTCCATAATCCTCAAATGGAAGACGTTTGGGACGACCAGAACCCTTCCTAGAGCTGGCCGTCCGGCCAAACTGAGCTATCAGGGGAGAAGAGCCTTGGTGAGAGAGGTAAAGAAGAACCCAAAGGTCACTGTGGCTGAGCTCCAGAGATGCAGACGGGAGATGGGAGAAAGTTGTAGTAAGTCAACCATCACTGCAGCAATCCACCAGTTGGGGCTTTATGGCAGAGTGGCCCGACGGGAGCCTCTCCTCAGTGCAAGACACATGAAAGCCCGCATGGAGTTTGCTAAAAAACACCTGAAGGACTCCAAGATGGTGATAAATAAGATCCTCTGGTCTGATGAGACCAAGATAGAACTTTTTGGCCTTAATTCTAAGTGGTATGTGTGGAGAAAACCAGGCACTGCTCATCACCTGTCCAATACAGTCTCAACAGTGAAGCATGGTGGTGGCAGCATCATGCTGTGGGGGTGTTTTTCAGCTGCAGGGACAGGACGACTGGTTGCAATCGAGAGGAAAGATGAATGCGGCCAAGTACAGGGATATCCTGGACGAAAACCTTTTCCAGAGTGCTCTGGACCTCAGACTGGGCCGAAGGTTTACCTTCCAACAAGACAATGACCCTAAGCACACGGCTAAAATAACGAAGGAGTGGCTTCACAACAACTCCGTGGCTGTTCTTGAATGGCCCAGCCAGAGCCCTGACTTAAACCCAATTGAGCATCTCTGGAGAGACCTGAAAATGGCTGTCCACCAACGTTTACCATCCAACCTGACAGAACTGGAGAGGATCTGCAAGGAGGAATGGCAGAGGATACCCAAATCCAGATGTGAAAAACTTGTTGCATCTTTCCCAAAACGACTCATGGCTGTATTAGATCAAAAGGGTGCTTCTACTAAATACTGAGCAAAGGGTCTGAATACTTATGACCATGTGATATTTCAGTTTTTCTTTTTTAATAAATTTGCAAAAATTTCTACATTTCTGTTTTTTTTCTGTCAAGATGGGGTGCTGAGTGTACATTACTGAGAAATAAAATGAACTTTTTTGATTTTTGGAAAATGGCTGCAATGAAACAAAGAGTGAAAAATTTAAAGGGGTCTGAATACTTTCCGTACCCACTGTAGTACTGGGAGCTGCTATAAATTATTTCATGGATTCATCAATGCATTGTTTAAGAAGTACTTTTGCTTGGCGGCTGATCAGGGGCCGTTGTACTGTTGTGGTAACATTACAGTTGTTGTTTTCTTTTACCTTGAAATAATCCCATAAGTTGGACACTTTCTTCTTCGTCCCTCACTATTTTCTCTCTTTTCCTCCACTTTGTAAACAGTGCCATCATAATCACATGGTGTTCACACAGCGCATAAGCGCAATGTGCGACAGTAATAAATGTCCTTGCAAAACAGTGTGGTACATAGTTATATGGATTATGTCTTGATGCAAAGAATATGCGTCGATGCATTTTAGTAATCGATTTAATTGATGAATCGTTTCAGCACTAGCATGCGTGTCACTGCCGTAAGAGAGAGAGTTTGGTTCTGCTGCGTGTCTGCTCCGAGCAGAACATGCTGGAAGACAGCTGTGGCTGTAAGACTGCTGGAAGACAGCTGTAGCTGTCTGCAGCGAATTGTGGTCCAGAGAAAAGAGAGTGAGCATAAGTTGTGCTGGGGGTTTTGTTGATCAGGTGAGGTCATGGGTCATAGATCACTAGCTCACATGATAAAAGTTCAGTTTAGATCACAAATTAACTTCATCTGTGAAGTCCTTGCAGTCCCAATGCACCATACAAGTAAAAATTTGTTTGTTTCAGGCGTTTCCCAGACTGGCTGGATCGTTGGATGCTCTGCAGGAAACAGCTGGGACTGATAGCACTTGGCTTTGCTTCTCTACATGTGCTCTACACTCTCATCATCCCAATAAGGTATGTTACAGGTTCATACATCATACTCCCTATTTCAATATATCACCACGTCTTATTACATTGTTGTTGTTAACCCTAACCCAAAACAAATAATGACAGCTTTGAATTTGGAAGTAATTAAAACTGTAACTTTAATTCAGTCAGTTTAAAAGAAACACCTTGCAAAAACAAATACAGTCTAATAACAGCCCTGCAATTATTCCTACCGTTTTTAGGATGCAGGGCTGTTGTATTAGACTGCATTACTTTGGGCTTGGTGTACCTAAAAACCTGTCATCTGAGTAACCTGGCAAATAGTAGGGTAATATATGGCATATAAATAGTCAGACCTCATAGAGGATAACTACATATGTAACCAGAAAATTCAAAGAATTAGCCTTCAGTTTCTTACAGCGTCTCCTCTTAAAGAAAGGTTTTCAGATGAAAAGGCATGATTGCTGACCACTAAAATGTATTTTTACTTGATAAGCTGGAGAAGTCGGCAAAAGAGTAGAAAGAAAAAAAGATGTTTGGCAAGAGCTATTGTTAGAAAGACAGAAATGGACAGATGTCATCAAAAAGATGGAAGAATGTTGGAAAGTGTTTTTGCAGTATGTAGCTAAGTGGTTGCTAAAGTGTTTGGAATGGTTGGAAAGATTTTGATTGGCAGTATATTTGGGCCGATAGTCAATGCAATCATCCATCAGCTGACAGGCATCATGATTTAACACGTGATTTAAAAATGTAGGCTATAGCACCTTTTTTAAGACAATTGCCGCCATCTCGCTTCTTCGTGAGTCCAGGTTTGTCCCTGTTATTGGTTCGAATGCTGTTCATACCAGAAATTAACCGCTTCAGAGTTCATTTGACAGTGGTCCAAAACCAGCCCTTAGAGACAGGCTGTGAGCTGTTGTTTGGTCCTCACCAGAGTTAGAGTCTGGTGTTCACACCAACCCAAACGAACCAAGGCTGATGTGGACCCACCCTTAGAAGAGGGGTAAAGCTAAGGTTTGAATGAATTGTGGATGTGTACTAAAATATACCATATGAAAAAAACTATTAACTGTAAAAAGAAGGAAGTAAATTAGAGAAGAAAGGAGCTGTTTGACACAGAGCTGTTAATTGTGGAGATTAATTATTGCACGCAGAAATGCAATTTTTAATTTTTTTAATCTAAGATCTTTGAGTTGATGGGCACCAAAGAGAATGCCTTCTGGAAAGTGCAGCTGAATTACAGTACAAAACATTATAATAATCTGCCTGCCTTAGTTGTGTAAAAGATGAAGTCAATGTAAATTTGCCTGATAATTATTCTTTAAAAGATTTTGTCATTTGCGTCCCCAGATATTATGTGAGATTCAGGCTTGCTGCGAATACCATCTCACAGGTAAGACAGCCATGCATCTTGAAAATTAGTGTGTTTGATGAATTCAAAGCTTTTTGTTTGTTTGCATAAGATATACTTGCTTATTCAGATACAACCATGAATTCAGATTATTTTTGATTATTCTATACTGTTTCCAGAAACTGTTAAAACACATCACTCTGTCTTGTTTATTGTCACTTTTAGATCAAGGAGAACCGAACATCAGAGTTTGACACCGACGTGGCGTGGCGTAGTGACTCTTACTTATCCATGGGGATTCTAGGATTTGGCTTCTATGTCGTGTTGGGAATAACCTCTCTTCCTTCTGTCAGCAATGCTCTCAGCTGGAGAGAGTTCAGCTTCATACAGGTGGATACTGGCATGTGTGTCTGAGTCATATGATATGTGGATATCTTGATGTGTTAGAATGTGTGAGCTTCAGAGTGTCCGCACATTCACAGTGACACATTAGGGACATAGAATACAGACCTCTTCTTTGGCTGTGTAGGCTGCCGTGCAGCACATCATAATGTGGCTGAATCTTGTTTACTGTTAACTGGAGGAATGAGACTACAGGGTTTTTATTAGTTTCCTGTGGTGCTGGCCCTGTCCAACAGCTTTTCCCTTATGTGGATGTGGGTGTTTGTACCTGTGTATGTGTTTTTAGAGGAATTATTATATACAGAGTGTATAGTTATTGCATTGTTCATCCCACAAATTAAAAAGGTGCAATTGTATATACCATCTACTTACATTTGCATGTAAATGTTGTGATGCAAAAGATAGCAAAGGCTTCACACCTTTTGTAGCCAACTGATTTGGCACTCTTAGCCCACAAAAAGGAAACTGAATGGAAGACAAGCACATTGCTTGTCATTTTAGAGCCATTTCTGTGATATTTCATGAGCCAGCTTCTGATAAAATGAATACAAACAACCATTTGGACATTTAATTTGGGACAACTGATTATCTCACCTCTACAATGTGGCCTTGAAAAGCTGCAAATGACACCCAGATTGATGATTCAGTTAACTCAGAGATACACGCTCACAATATTAAATAGGTTCAGTTGATACCCACTTACAAAGTGCCTGCTGGACATATTTTAAAGTGTGTTTCTGTGTACTGCCACTATAGTATTGCACCTGTTTATGCTCTGGGCTGCTGAGGTTCTGTTAGTGTGGAAATTTACAGAGAAGCTACTGGACCTTTAAGGAATGTGGATACTGGCAGAACAAACTATTTGCTACAATCTTCACATCACGTCCATTAGCCAAGATTCAAGCTCAAGATGATTCTGTGTGCTTCAGCCCAGATAGAAAATAGTTGCATGGGCCAGATAGCTGTTTCCAACTTCCTGTTGGGAGAAATGTGTGGGAAGTGATTTTTTTCGTACCCTTGCAAAATCTTCCACTGCAATTGTTTTTACTTGGGCAAACACAAATGTTTACCTTTTTTCTAACTTTGACCAATCAAAAATAAAATCAGCCTCACCACAGGGAACAAACTCATTCATAAATGTAACTAGGTCATGTCAAGCTCATTTTCTCATTCCACATCCCTCCCCTTTACTCAAGCCCAAATTAGAGCAGTGCTTTAAATGTTAAGTTATTCATCAAATGTAATTTGGGGGGCATACATTATCCTTGGCCACAGTCTTTACGTCTTGTTCATGTGTGTGAAATGGATCCACTTGCCTCTAAATTTGCAAGTGTGCGTGTATGCACACCCTCTATATACAGTAATTAAATTATCGTTATGTGCATCTGTGTGCACAATGTAGATGAGTATGTTGGCGTGCGTGTAGGTCAAAATCTTGTCTCTATAAAGGTCAGTCTATCACATTCCAGCTTACTGAACCTATTACACAGAGAATAGCTCTGTGTAATATCAGTGCAAGTGTAACTATTTGAATCTGTGAGTGTGCACGGGTACTCAGTGAGTGTGTCTTGTTTTTCCCTCTTCCAGTCCAAGCTGGGATACGTGACACTGTTCTTCTGTACCTTTCACACCTACCTGTATGGCTGGAACAGGTTCCTTTTCCCCTCTTCCTACAAATGGTACACTCCTTCGGCCTACATGCTCTGTCTGGTGGTGCCTTCTGTGGTGATAGTGCTCAAGCTGCTGCTCCTCTTGCCCTGTGTGGACCACAGGCTTGTCCGCATTCGACAGGGCTGGGAGAGGACTGATCCAGAGGAAGACAGCAACAAATCACTGCTAAAATAGGACAATTACAGACATAAAATCACTGGTATGCACAGAAAACAGACAAAAAGACACCCCGGTGACTTGTATTCCAAGAACTCTATCAACAGGTGACCTGGCTTATTGTTTTGGATGCCATAGATCCAACACTATACAATTACACCTACTGTTCTTATCTCTAATGTCAACAAAGTAAGGTTTTCATCAGTTATACAAATACCTTGGACCTACATAGATAATCATCACATGCATTAATGCAGCCATACTGCATTTTAACATTACTTTGCTTTTGTAAGGTCTTTTCTTCCACTAGATTTTAATTCTTGGTATATTCATTTTCATCCAATATTGTTACAGAAAGACTCTGAGATCAATGACTTTGCAGTATTTCCTTTAATAACAGCAGCAACAGTTTGACCAACACTAATTTTTATATCTTTGAGTTTCTAAACAACCTTTATCTATAGTATATGACGGCTTATGTTTATTGGATTGTTTTCTGTGTATTTCAGTTATTGGATTTAATTCTCAATGCTTTTCTTTTGTTGTTCCTTATTAATGTTCCTATATGTCAAATGTAACCACCACTGTGAAATGCTTTTCAAAATAAACACAAGTGTGACTGAACAGCATTGTCTTGTCTCTCTTTCACCCTCCCATATATATATATCTTATCCTGTCTGGAAGCTCAGTCATACTCAGGGAGTTTTCCCTGCTGAGCTGAATGTGCTCTGTCTAGTCGTCTCGGTCTGATCCCTCTCCAGGGTTCATCCCTCCAGCTGATCTGACGCCGTTCTCCAGGAAACATTCGCTCTGAGCTGCAGGCTTCTCCCCAGTCATTACTGGTTCTCATCACATCAGTGAAGAGAGGAGCACGCAGACTCCTCCATCACTGAAGTCGGCTGCAGAGCGAATATAATATTTGGTTGTGACAGTACAGATAGGCCCTTGATGTTGTGCTGCAGCAAGTCAGTTTAGTTGATCGTGAAGGGAGTGAAGAAAGCATGGAACAGATAACTGGTAGTTGTTAGTGACACATGATCAAGCATTAATCTATCAACATTGACAAGCCGGCACACACAAATGCTGTAGGTTGCCTCATGCATGAATGCATTCAAAACACACCCCCACTCACAAACACACATCTGTAGTACAGGAAGATGAATGAAAGAAAGAAAAAGCAGAGGAAAAACATCTAAATGATCTAAAGAATGATTATGCTACATTCTG
The DNA here is from genome assembly GCF_014851395.1 of Micropterus salmoides. NCBI lineage: Eukaryota > Metazoa > Chordata > Actinopteri > Centrarchiformes > Centrarchidae > Micropterus > Micropterus salmoides. The sequence continues at coordinate 18,155,066 of NW_024040152.1, forward strand.
TAAATTATGTCTATGAAGATTCTCAGTCATCCAGGTCATAGTTATCCAACGAAGGTTGAAATCAAGGGCAACTGGACTTGGTTGAAGATAGTGGAAGACGTTTCGTCCCTCATCCAAAGGACTTCTTCATGTTGATGTTCTTCATGTTCTTTATGTTTAGAATTTTTATCCCACTTAAGGAAATGCCTTGACAAGTAACAAGCTGCTATAAATTGTGAGCTCTTAAATTGGAAAGGCATGAATTAAGAAACACTGTAAATACAGTAGACTTGTCCATGTTTGCGATTGGTCATATGCTGCAAACACAGACTCTTTTATGTGAACACACACAGCTAGATTGGGAAAACCTGGGTTGTCTTATTGAGTTGATAATCAACTGCTTAGCGTGACTGTGGCTGTTAGGCTTAAGCCAGATAACGAAACGATATCCTGGGTATGTTGCACTTGGATTCGTTTGATGTATTTATTTTGGAGTGTTTGAATATGGGAACTGGCATCCACCCTTTTAAAAATAATATAAAACCTGAAGGGCCTCAAGAGAAGAGTGGGCCGGCCAAACCAAACACAGGCCCTCCAACCAGACAGCTACTATCGCCATTGGCCACACAAGATGTTGTGTCGTTTTGGTGAATGTACAGATAGATAAATGGATGTAGAGGGGAGTGGTAGTGGAGAAAGGATGCCATCTGGACGCTGAGTCTGATTATATTGCACGGTTGCTCGATTGCTGGCGACATGTATCCTGAACGAAGAGAATGAATTCAGCGACTGAGGAGGTCTGAAGTGAGGGGTAAGCATCTAGTGGCTAGTGGGTTCTTGTTTCTTCAAGCCTTTAAATAACATTGTGATGTGGGAATGAGAGGTGGACGGACATGGGAAGCCGGTGACTATTCTTGAAGAAGAAATTGATGCCTGCTAAGTAGGTCTGGATGGTAGAGGAGCGGATTTTCTCAATGGAATGCGCAAAGGTGATGAAATTGCAGATGTAAATGGCAGCAGATATGTGGCGTAAAATGCCTTGAAGGGATTCCAGCCAGTCAAGTAGGCTGAGAGAGTGCTAGGGGCGAGGTTGTTAATGATGGCTTCTTGTGAGGTGTAAGAGAGGTTTCTCAGCTGAGGATTTAGTTTAATGTTGTGGTTGAAAACGGTGGCACTGGTGTGGGATGACAGTCCGATTCTGGAGCCAAGTGTCTGAATTTCTGTAAAGAGAAACGAGACAATGAATCGGCGATGCTGTTTTGGTGGCCGGGAACATGAGCTGCCCTGAGGATGAACTGATGTTGGGCGGATATTAGTGTGAGTCTGTGATGGAACTGACCGGAGAACGAGATCGACCTTTGTTTAAGATTTCAACTACTGCTGTGTTGTCGGAATGAATGAGAACGGACTTCCTTGACCATTCGTGCTCCCAAAGAATGGCGGCGATGACGATGGGATATAGTTTGTGGAGCGCCAATGAAGGAGAGCCGGACTTGGTGCTTAAATGTCTGAATTCTGAGGGCCAAGTGGAGGCACTTGAGGCGAACCTCCTCCCCGCCGAAACCTACAGAAGGCGCTGCGTCAGTGTACAGCTGAATGTCCTCAGGCTGGGTGATGAAGTCTTCATAGAAGAAGGAAATGCAGTTCCAGGGAACCAGGAAATGTAGTCACAGACGCATTTCCATTTTGGAGAGAGAGAGGGGATGGCTGCGGCTGAGGTTAAGAGATTGGACAAGAAGGATTTTGCCTGCGGAATTATGCGAATGGCATAATTGAGATGGCCGAGGAGGGCTAGTAGCTGACGTTTGGTGCATCTGACTGCTAGAAGAAACTTTGAGAGAAGTAGAGAGATGCGCTGTATTTTCTTTGCGGGCAGCGATGCCTGAAAGGAGGTTGAGTCCAGGGTGATCCCTAAGAACTCGATGGAGGTGCTAGGCCCTGAGGTTTTCTCTTTGGAGAGGGGGATGCCTAGTTCATGAAAAGCTTTGATGAGAGTATCAAGCCCTGCACGAAGGGGTGACGATGGTGGAGTGACAACGAGGAAATCGTCAAGGAGTTGGAGTATGTAAGGAAGTCTGTAGTTGTTAGTCAAGATCCAGCACAGGGCTTCAGACAGGGAGTCAAAGATCTTGGGACTGCTTGAAGCCGAAGGCAAGACGCACGGAAAAGTAATAGGCTCCTTTCCAGCAAACCCCGAAAAAACGCCAGAAATCTGGGTGTATGGGCAAGACTTTGAATGCGCTGGTAATATCTGCCCTTTGATCTGCTATGCGGATGAGGGTGATGGCATGATTAATGGAGAAATCCGGGCTGGGGAACTTCCGGGTGGCAACGCCTAGAGAACTGATTCGGAACGCTGAAAAAGGAGACTTGTCGAATGGGCCTATCATGGAACCCTTTTTGACTTCTTTAGCTATTAAAGAGTCGACTATGTGGGGTTTTGAGAGAGCAGACTGCGGCAGGTGTGCGTAGAGTCTGGGAGGACTACTATACCTGGATGGAAACCGTGTGTGAATTCGTTTATGAGAAAATTAACGAACAGTCTATCTGGGTGATTTTGTAAATCAGTGGCGAGGCTGTTGACCTTGACTGGTGTGCCGTCAGGAGTGGTCAGATTATGAGGGCAGGTGCTCCTGGTGTGAGCTCCTTTGCAATAGGAGCAGACGTGCATGAGTCAGCAGTTGGACATTGAGCAGCCGAGGTGAGGCCTGAGAGCCGCGGGAAGACGGGGATATTTCGTCGGAGAAGCGAGGATCCTGGCGATGCCGTGGTATGCTCACCTCGGATCGCAAACGACTCCCCCGAGACACTTGGCTGATGTCTGACTGCTGTGGTGTAGGTGGGATGTAGTCGATTTGGAAAAGCTCGTCGTAAAGGTCGTGACTCGGGTGAGTTGATTTCTAGTTCGGGGTCCATGATTTTGACCGTTGTCTCTCTTGCATCGAGCAAACGGAGACAGAGGAGGCCGGTTGAATAGCCCGGGTGTAGATATACTTGTCAGCTGATTAGGTGTGGTTTTAGGCGTGGCCCTGGTCCTGAACCTAAGTTAACTACATTTTGGATAAAAGCATCAGTTAAATGAATAAAAGATCTTTTTATATTTTTACAAACAAAATTTGTTAAAATTGTCACTTCCAGGAAAGCTTTTAGTGCAACTCCTTGCAAGTTTTTTTTTGTCATCTCCTGTCTACAGCAATTACGTTGTAGCTGATGGATTGTCAACAACTTTAATATCAATTTTGACAAATGCAATTATGATAAATAATGATGAATAATAACCACAAAGGATTACAAAAGTACTGTGGTGGCAACTTTAAAAACTTCTTTTGTCACAATTGCATGACATAAAGTTTCTGACTCATGCTTTCCAAAAGAGCAAAATTGTATAATCCAGTGAGGCAAGGAGGCAGACAGAAGAAACAATATCATTTTTTATCATTTTATTTGACCAAAAAAAAGACAAAATAAACGTCTCCAGGCAGAGTCCTAAATCCTATGTGTTCTATCAAACTTACTTACACATAGGTAACAACTTTCCTATTGGTATGTGCGACGCGACGGTCAGAAAACTGTTGCTCTATGTCGGGATGAAGGGGTCGAGGAGAGAGGGATGAAAAGGTCGTGAGAAGAGGGATGAAGGGGTCCAGGGGAGAGGGATGAAGGGGTCATGAGAAAAGGGGAAGAAGGGGTACAGGGGAGAGGAATGAAGGGGTCATGAAAAGAGGGATGAAGGGGTCAAGGGGAGAGGGATGAAGGGGTTGAGGGGAGAGGGGATGAAGGGGTCGAGGGGGGGAGATGAGTCTATGCCGTAGTAAGTCCTGGTGGTGATGCTGATGGCTGGTGCGTTGGATTGGGAAAGGGGAGGAAGGCGTTGTTTATTCCGTATGTATATATTTATACATGTATTTGTCTACATGTAGCACCTTATCGCCAATGCAATCCTCGTATGTGTAAAACACTACTTGGCACTACGGCCCTGGGTGCCCCGATAGGTGCCTTGATTAAATTGCTGGAGGTGGAAGGCGGCATGCAGCCTGGGAAGCAAAAGGACGTATTATGTGAAACTGATGCCACTGAATCGCGGAGCCAATCCAATGATGGAGAGAGTCATCCTACACGGCCCTGCAATTGGGGAAGACTGAACGCGTTGTATCGCATTGACAGCGAAGGTAAGCTACAAGTATGAGCTCCCTTCGGAGGTGAGGGATGTGTAGGTTGGATTGTGCCATAGGGTGTAAGAATCTCCACCGGGAATGTTATATTGAGTTAATGGATGGCTGGGAGAGCAGCGCGAGGTTGCAATACTTGCTGACAGAATTTGTGCCTGGGGAAGGTGAAGCGGGGAGGGCTGCAAGGTTGAAAGTGGGTGGACGGGGGAATGGTGCAGTTAAGGTGAATTGCAGGTGGTTGCAAGACCGACGATGCGTTATGGCGGTGGGTGTCATCGTGACGTCATCGTCGTGTCAGGCGCGTGTGGCATTGCATCGGGAATGCGGAAGTGAGCGGCTTGCTGGAGGTGGCTGGGTAAACTGAAAAACCTTTTGGTGGAAAGGTATCTTTCCTTGAGTGCGTGCTGGAGGCGCTCTGGCGTTGGACGGAGCCGTAATTGGGTTGACCGGTGTGCAGCCGGTTGGAAGTAGGCGTCTGGAAGAGCGAACTTCTCCCGAAGTTGGCTGTGGCTGTGTGTGTTTGATGGGGTTGCTGAGCTCGCTGACTGGCAAGTCAGGCTAAAAATTGTGTAGTGTGAACTAGGCTTTAGAACACTAAACAGACCTCTCTACTGACTCTGAAAAACACAAAAGAAAGATGCCCAGGGTCCCCGCGGAAGGTAAGGAGGTGTGAGGTCTGCCAATGTTGCCAGGGCAATAAATTGCAATGTCTGAACTGTGAGATGCCTAAGAAAGCACTACAAGGAAACAGGAAGGACAGCGGATTGTCCTCGCAGTGGCAGACCACAGGGCCACACCGGATACTGATTGTTGCTTTTGAGCCCCCCACTTTGTTCAGGGACACATTTTTCCATTTCTATTACTCACATGTCTGTGAAACTTTGTTCCGTTTATGTTGTAGTTGTTGAATCTTTTCATGTTCAAACAAATATTTACATATTTTAATATTTCTGAAAAAAAACACAGTTGTAAGTGAGAGGATGTTTTTTGCTGAGGATATATTTCCCAAGACTGGTCGGGTTCTTTACCAGTAAAACACTGTGTGAGCGTCGTTAACTCTCATGGTAGTTCACATTCATGGTTATTAGCTGCAAACAGACACGTTCAGTTCACCAGAAACATCAGCACATTCACACAACACTGGTTGAAAGAACCACTCTAATGTAATTCAGAATTAATTTCTGTTGTTTTTGTGTTAAAGTTGTGTCATGTTTTGTTACCAAAAAAAAGTTTTAATGTAATTTAATGTAAGTATCTTTATGCTTTTATAACTAAGAGTGAAATTGTTTTAACATTTATTTGCTTGACAGTCAAAACAATGCTCATCCCTCTTTTAACCAGAAGAAAATTATTTACATATTAACTTGTGCAAAACAAAGACAGTCTTTGTATGGGAATTGTGATTGTTTAGTAAGCTTCTTCGAACCTTAAATCCTGAATGATGGGGAGCAGGCCTTAAATGTGTGCCATTCAGACTGCAAGAATCAGTACTTAATATTTTGCTTTAAGTTCCTGAAATTCTGTACAGGGACCAAAAATGTATGGACAGAACTTTTAACAAAATTAACAAAGTTGTAAAGTCATTTCCCTCAAAATATTTTTGTATTGTATATAGTAGTACAATTCATTAATTTAAATGAACATTTGATCTCATATTGATCCGTCTTATTTTTATATCTGATCTGAAAATGTTCACCTTCCCACAAGAAGACATAGCTTGTGTGGAACAGATTACGTCAAGACAGGATTTCAGTGCTGAAATTCTCTCATAAAATTAAAGATCCAACTGTAACTTTAGCTGTGAAAAGGGCAGAATGCATTATAGTTTATTTTCAATGCCTACAGGTCCATTGCAGGACTCAGAGGCCAGTGTCTTCTCTCTGGCTACACCTTCTGTTGACAGGGACTTCCAGATCTTCTGGCATGCTGTAAAAGATGACATGAAAGTCTTTAGCAGAAACAATACCACAGCATTTGGAGGGCTGGACTACAAGCTGAACATGTGTCACTCTGGGCTGGTGTAATTGCGGTTTGGACAACCTTCAATTAGGAAATGTGTAGGTTCTGGATCAAATTATGTTAGGACAGGTACAGTTTTACTACATTGTCAATTTTAATGTTTTATGCCAGAGTGCCAACAGAAGATGCACAAAAGACCTGTCACTAAACTTATAAAACAAAGCTATCAATATCAAAATCAAATCAGGATTTCTGTCATTTTATGTCCAATACCATTATTGGATATGATTAGATTATGTCAACATTTTGTCTTTTTCACCATTACGAATGAGCATCTTTCTAGGTCTTCCTAGGAAATCAGCAATTTCAATACAAAAACGATTACTAAATTGCACTGTGTGCTGCCTCTGAAAAGACACAACCTCAGTACACCAACGTGGTTTGCCAAGAAAACACCAAACAAGCGCAAGTACACTTGGCAATACACTACTGTTCAATGAAAATTTCTACTGCAATTATTACACAGGCTGAGTGTTACAGCAGGGAAACAGGACTGTGGACCCAAAATGCAGACACTGGCTAGGAGGTTGCAGTTCAAGTGAAGATTTATTCACTCTAAACAAAAAAGGAATTCTAACAGAACAGGCTTACTTCTTAATTCACAGTGAGAGTCCAAACAAAAGGGAAAATCCAACAGGCAGAAACAATCCACCACACAGGGAATAGTCCAAAAAACAGCACACAAAGCAGAACACTCAACAATAAACAATGACACCACAAGGACAAAACACAACTGAGGGCAATATATACACACACAAGCAGGCAGGGCAATTAACACAGGTGAGACACATAAGCAATCAGCAGACAGGAAGCAAAGCTTGAAAAAAACACATGAAACTGATCACTACAAAATAAAACAGGAAGTAAAGTGTGGGACCCACAGTAATGTTGGCCTTGTTAATGGACTCTGTTGGGCATGTTGATGGACACATAACAGTGGGCACCCCCCATTCTAATGTAGTATTTTAATTGTTTTGATTTTTCTTTAGTAATCTGATGTATATGCTATTGTACAATAACAACTGTAATATTTTAGTAGTTGAGTTTATGGGTATAATGTGTAAAGCTCACACAGGCACTTTGGGCAGTGTGTGGGGTCCTTCTGGTTAGACAGGAGGGCACACACGTCAGTCAGTAGACGTAAACAGCCTGCTGTACATAGAGACAACGTTCTGCTGATGTTCTTGTGTTTCTGTATTTACAGACTACGAAAGTAAAGGAGTTATTGTAAACTTATGCACGCCTGGAAGTCCCTTTTGTGTCCAAGTGTGCAACAAAAGTGTTGCATGTCTAATCTAGCTATGAATTTTAATATTCAGACAATATCAATCCATAAAAAGCTCTCGTTTCGCAAAAAGGGGCGCCACCAGAGTTGTTATTAACCTAGAGTCTCCGGACCTCTAGGTAGCTTTTAATATTTATACAATTATTCACCAGTGATCAGTTAGTTAATAATCGCTCAATTATCTTAAATCAGTCAGTCTCATATCTAAAGGGTAAATTCTCTTGGCAGGGACTCAGAAGTAGGCAATACACAATTCCTTGGTTACAGTGAATTTATTAACTAACTAAGGTGATATAAAAAGGAGGTTAAATACATCAGAGAAATAAACAATGGCTAAACAATGAGAATGGAGGTTTGATTGTGGGAAGCATTTGACTCATACGGCAACTAATGAATGCAATTAGATGATAAAGGGTTTAAAGATTACATATGCTGGACTAAAGATAAATTGATTAGCAACTATTGGACGTCACTGACCTCAAAATGTAGGGTTTTGGTCTTACAGCTTGCGTTTCTCCCCGCCGGGTTGCTGGTAAACAGCCTCACACTGGCAACTGTCGGCCAGTTGCTTTGTCTGCCAGGGAATTTCTGCGGGGGTCCATCTCTGGTAGGCTTATGGAAGAAACTTGCAGTGGGGGGCCTTCTCGACCGTGTCTCAGGTCAGGTTTAAGTCGTCTTTTGTTGCTGCTGGCGGGCCACGTGGAATCGTCCGACCTCCGTGGGCTTAGCGCGACGTATAAAGCTTAAAAAGAACTGGGTCGTTCTTGAATTAACTAGTGTAACTTAATGGACTGATAACTTTTAACAAATGAAAAGAAAGAAAATAAAAAACAAGTAAAGTTGCTGTTAAACGAGGGAAAAATTTATGTCACGGCACTTCGTGTGTGTAGCTTCAAGCGAAAAAAAGACTTCGTTGCGCTGGTCGAATTCTTAGGCGTTGCCGGGAGGGGCACGGCAGCCGCGTGCCGGAGCATCCAGAGAGCAGAGCGGAGAGCGGAAGAGAAGAGAGCGGACGACGTCGTGTGTCGCTCTTTTGTTGTCTGGGGCATGGTTCCCCAGAGGGCAGTCCTTCGTTCCCGAGGGACTGTCTTTCTAAACTTTTAATGTCTATAAAAGAAAAAGAAAATCTATTTGCGCATATTATAATCAAATATTTTCCACAATCAAACCTCACTGGTCAAACAGTTGTACCGTTCTAAGTTTAAGCATTTGGTAATAGGAAAACACAATTATTGGTCATGATAAATGAGTGACATTTATACATTAACGGCATTTCTGACGATGGTATGTAATACTTATTTCGTCCACTTTGGGGAACTCAGGTTACATGAGGAAAGCTTAGATTAATCCAAAAACAATCTTTCCTTAGGAACTGGGAAATTTAGTTATTTGGCCTTAAATTCAAGCTGGAAATTAATAGCGTGTAGTATGACATTTATCATCATTTCTGAAGGAATTGTGTGAGAAAGTATTGTGAACAAGCATTGGTTACACATAAAATGAAAGTGTCCTTAATCTTGCTGAAAATTAAAACACTGCAAAAGTAACTTATTTAGATTCTTTTCAGCAATAATATCAACAACAGATAGCAACAACATGGTAACATAACTACTCAAATAGAGGCAGCGCCACTACTACTAGAACAGTTTATAATGAAACATTGTTTTAGCTCAAGAAGGCAGGAATTGTGTCCCCTTTTCGCATATCCTGGCTTATCACGTTTGCACATCAATCTTTGTTTACAAAAGGGGGTTCAGGTCTGTGTCTCTGGTGTTCCTCAGCTAGGCGTGGACAAGAGTATCTTTTTGATGAGTGTGTGTGTGTGTGGGGGGGGGCAGTTTAGGGTTTCCCCTCAAATTTATTTAATATAAAATGCACAAATCCACTCTGTTGTCCATTACAAAAGCTAGCGACAATACACAAGGACATGAGAAACCAAATACAACAGAGAACAAGGAGGCAATGATCAACTAACCTAAACAAAAACACAGAGGCAAAGAGTAAAACAGGAATGGACATAATCAAAATAACAGAAAAATACCACACAAAAACCAAGAGCATGACAGCAATAGTTCTACGGCTGGCTTTGAGATGGCAAAAAAATGCCCTTAATATCTTAGGGTTATGGAACAAATAGGCACTCAGGTGTCATGTCATTTTTGTTGACCGTGAAGTGAGTGAAAAAAACATGGAAGCAAGGACTAACACATATCATAGCTGATATGATAGTATAGGTGTTAGTAACAAATGATCAACTTTTATTCTGTGTACAAATGAATAGCTGATGCACGTGTAAACAAGGATAAATGCATTCAAACACACGCACACAGAATAGAACACATAGAATAGGCTGATTTTTATTTCAGTGATTCAGATTTTCTGAACAAAAGCACAAAAATGGTCACCTGTAGGCCCATTTCACTGCTACTTTATGGAGTACCTCATAAGAGTGCTGAGAGCCTGCAGTTAGTCATGTTCATTTGCAATACAGGACCACGAGCATGACCGTTCAGTGTAAATTAAGTTGATTCAGCTGAAAGCACTGTGTATGGGATAAAGCCTTTTGACGTCTCAGGAATCTGAAGCCAAAAAAATGTAGAAGTAGAAAAGGGAAGAAAGCAGACAGAAATGGGGAAGCAGTGAGTGTTCAAAACTCACAGTCCCATTCACCGCTGCACACAAAATCCAAACACAGATTTCAAGGTAAGATCTGCACATGTAAAACTGCAAAGTTCAGGACATTAATGTGATTGTATTAAATGTATTTATTTTATTTTTTTTTACCTTTTCCACCTGTATTGGTTTTTGAGGCTGCCAAAAGCAAATAGAGTATTATTAGCAACTCAAAAGTATTGGATTTACCGGCTTAAAAAGACATGTTTTCCATGGTATCTTTTTGTCTTTGCATTAGATGAAGTTTCTGCTGCTGCTGTTGATGCTGACAGCATGTGCTGCAACTCCTCAAGGTAAAAAATATCCTTATTTAAGAAGGAATACCAAAAAGAAATGTAAAGTTGCAAGTATAGACAGTTTTTAGGAGTCTGTTTTTATTTATCTTTAAATTTACTTTTCCCTAAACACATGTCATGCAATATTTTAAGGTACAATAAAAAAATGAACAAACATGAGTTTTTGCAATATATTAATAACCAACATTTGCATAGGACAAAATATGTCACATATATTTACCTAAATTACCAATGTTGTTGGTAGGCATAAGATCTACAATATTTGTCATAATAATTTTATTTACTTTTTCATTTCCACATACATTTTGCTTATTTTCAGCTAACATGTTTCAATTATGAAATAACCAAAATTATTTTGTTTCCCTTATGGTTTCATAACTGCTTGTACAATTGTGTAATTCTGGACATTTGCTTAACTTGATAAAGACAAAACACTTCTGTTCATTTCACTTTCAATCAGGAACAAAAAAATTGCAGAGGGAAATTACCTACATATGAACTTGTGTAAAACCTTTAAGTAACAAAACAATAAGCAAATCAAAAAGCTAAGTGCAGTGCCAAAAAGGCTGTTATTAACTACAAATAGTGTCTCTCTTTGTATAAGATTTGTATAGATGTAGACATCTAGTATTTCCTTCCTCAAAGCTTTGAGGTTTTCTTATAAATCCTGAATGATAGAGTGGACACATGGAAGTCAGTGGTTAATATGGTACTGTATGTTTCCTGACATAAGGTGATCATGAGCTTGGTCATGTGTGTGTGTGTAAATGTGCGTGTGTGTATGTATATCTCTCCACAGCTTATCTTGCTAGGTTAGTTAACTTAAAGATTCATCTGATGGGCAAACATTATAATCACTCACTCACTTATTTATTGTCAACCACTTATCATGTCTACAGAGTAGCAGACATTATAATCTATACTAAAAGAAACAGCTATAAAACATTTTTCTTTTTCTCTCTCCACTCTCTTTTCAGATCTGTCAGGTAAAATGTTCACCTTCCCACTGCAATCCAACACAGCTCATGTGAGTTTGATCACATCAAGAGAGGAATTTAGCACTGCAACAGTCTGTCACAGGTAGAACTGAATGTGGAAAATGCATAAAAGAACCAACTGTATCTCTGACTGAAAAGTAGCATGCATGCTAATGCCTTTGTAATGCCTACAGGTCCTTTACAGACCTCAAAAGAGATCACATCCTTTTCTCTTTGGCCACACCCTCTAATGCCAATAGCTTCCTGATTTACTGGGATGAAACAAATAAGGAGCTAGAGACCCATGTCACGACTGGCAAGTCAGAATATCGAGGGTGGGACTACAAGCCGAACATGTGGCATTCTATTTGTACCACATGGAACTCTGTGTCCGGACTGGTGCAGCTGTGGTTTGATGGACAACCATCAATAAGGAAATATATCAGCTCTGGATCAAGCATCAAAGGGCCCACTATTATCACCTTAGGACAGGTACAGTTGATTTAATAAGCATCATAATTAATGACCTTTCAACTGCTAATGTTTGATTTATTGTGTGTGTGTCTAGTTTATAGATTTCAGTACAAATATTGTATAATTTAGCTTTTATTTACTGGATCCCAAACATCTGCAATCCCTACAGGAGCAGGATTCCCATGGTGGGGGGTTTGACCTGAGGCAGTCTTTTGTTGGCATGATGTCTGACGTCCACATGTGGGACTACATCCTTTCCCCCTGTGAAATCCACCACTACACAGATGAGCTAAACTTCACTCCAGGGAATGTGCTGAACTGGAGGGCGCTGGAGTTCCAGATCGTCGACAGAGTGCTTATAGATGATAAACTGATTACCTGCCATTAAACTTTAATACAGCACCATCTATATGTTACCAATGTCAGCATTTTATGTTAAATCTTTGTTTATTAAAGGATATATTCTGATATGTATACAATAATCACATGAAAGAGTTATTTTGGTCAGTCTGATCATTTAACCTGTCCTTACCATAAACAGATCTCTTGCTAACATGACTGTGCTGTAGAAGATGGCCATCTTTTTCACAAAGGTTGTTCTATGAAAGTGTCGCTGCACAAAGGTGTCAATCAGGGGCGTGCACAGACATTTTGGTGGGCAGGGGCTCAAGTTTAAAAAAGGCCACTTCTCATAATTATTTTTTTATATATAACATTAAATATGTTCACACAACTCTTACTTCCTTCCAATTTATTTTAATTCCCTCACACTCATGCAGTTGTTTAATACTCAACATGGTCTCTGTATGAACAGCAAAGGAAACTATACCACAATGTGTATGTTTTCTATGCTACTAGTTTCAAGTATATATTTAGAATAAATGACCACCAAGGAGAGGGACATAGTTTCACTATTAATTTGGTCATTGTTCACAAGGCAAGAAATCTCTTGGTGTTATTGGAATACATAACACTTCAAGAATCTTCACACTAAACTTTGGCATTGGGCTGCAGGCATAATTAATATAAATGTTATTTAAATACTTTTACTCTTTGTTTCACAAGCAATATGCCAAATGAGTAAAGATAACCTGCTTCACACAGCCAAGTAACAGAGTACTGAATTGCCTGAATACATTAAAGGGGCATTATTGAGTTTCCAGCTGCCACTAGCGGTGCGGTTTTAAGATTGCTACCAGGTGTGTGCTCGTACGCGTGCTCGTTTGAACTCATGAGCGAGCATAATCCAAAACACAACCACTTTAATACAGAAATCCCGCAATAAATCCAGGAACACCAGCGTGCAGGCTGTGGCTTTTCACTCAGACTTGTTCAGGCTCTGTTACTTCAACGTTCCCGTCTCAGAGGCAGATCAACACCGGCTCTGTAACGTTACTTCATTCAGCACAGCCAGCGGCATATTGGCACAATACTCCCGAAAAAAAGTGACAGCGGCTATAGACAGGCAGGGAGACAGCTTCACTCAATATACTGGAAACTCAGGTAAACCCCTACTGCAACATTACAGTAATAGTTTTATCAGCTGCAGGTTGAACTAATCCATGCTCATTACATCATCACAGTACATTTACTGCATTTAGCTGACGTGCTACATCGTTAGCTCGCCTGCTTCTTTCAGTAACTATCTTTACTATCTGTGTATCGTTCACCGGAGGCTTAGCAATGTCAGCACAGCTAAATGTATTGGATGATAACGAAACGGGTAGTGAGCTGGACTGAATATTATAACGAGATTGTGTCACACTTTATAATAATAAGACCGCAGTAAGTAACTTTACTGTAATGTTAGTGCATGGCTCTTCCTCTGTGTTGTTGTGACCGTTTTGTTGCAGTATTGTATATTATGTGGGTCACATTAGTTACAGCGAGGTGAGAGAAGAGAAGCTATGTACCTGAGTATTGGTAAAACCACAATAAACCTAAACTGAACATTACAAAGCAAACTGAGGCAAGTCCGAGCTACGGTAGCGTAGGCTGTCTGCTTCTGGCTTCATCACTATAGGCTAACTTTAGTAAACAAATCGCTCCACATTTGCTTTTTAAAGTTCTATCTCACACAGGCTCCGTCCTCTATTGGACTCTATGGGTACTACCTCTCCTCCTATCACACGCATGTACTCGCCCACTGAAATACTGTAAGTAGCCGACCAATTGGACGTCGCTACTGTACGTGCGTACCGTATAAATAGCAGTGTCCTCACTGCTCAGCATCCTTTTTTCTTCAGACAGACGGCGAACCGCCCACTGACCTTCACCTCCACAAATGGAGTCGCCGCTCCTTTAAGCTCGCCTTTGCCCATCGTGCCCCGGCTTCGGCAGGGACCACGCCAGAGATGGCATGCTGCCACTAGCCACGTCTCTCCCGTCATAGCGAGGCAGAGAAGATCGCTCGTTGCCTCTGCAAGCGGCTCGCTGCGCCATTTGGCCGCAGAGGGGACACTATCTCTCCCACAGTGGCCAACAGCTGTGGAGAGGAGAGCTCCCCAGCTTGTCACTGCTCCTCACGACAGTTCTGCCGATAGTGAACGCGTCACCGTAGACACTACGACAACACTGTCACAGGCAATGACGTCAACGGAGCGACCGGCCATGGTGCGTTCAGGACACCACAGTCTGCTAGTTTTTTTCGGGAGGGCCGCAATCGAAAGGGCCAAACCGGCCGTGGTGACCTTGAACGCACCACGGCCGGTTTGGCCCTTTTGATTGCGGCCCCCCTTGGGCCAACTCCCATTTATGGAGGGTTTGGTGGCAGTGAGGGCCGAGGAAGCTTTCCAGCGTTTCATCCACAACGCTCCTCAGCTAACAGGCGTGCCCTAACACATTATATGAAGCACATGGCCCCCATTCAACGCACTGATCAACTGCTTGTTTGCTTTGGCTCTATCCAAGAAGCGCCTAGCCGGATGGCTTTGTGACTGTATCTCACAGGCCTACGTGCAGGCGGGGAAAGATCCACCCTCGGTGGTCCGGGCTCACTCCACATGGGGTGTGGCTGTGTCTACGGCCCTCTTCAACGGGGTGAGCGTCGAGGAGATTTGCACAACGGCATCGTGGTGTTCAACATGTCCATTTGTGCGTTTCTACCTCTTGGATGTATTGGGCTCCTTCGCAGGATCTGTGCTCGCAGGTGCGACTCAGGATCTGTGAAGAAGGAGACTGGTGTCTACAATAGACTACCGGTTGTCGGGGAAAACATTTTTACACTGACTGTGATGTCAGGACAGTTCAGGTGTTGGATCTGGCTGGATCAGATCCCTCTTGGTCATGCCAAACCCCTAGCGGTCTAGTGACCTTTCTGAGGGGTGGCCCACTGCCCCATCGCTTAGGATGGAGGCATCTTAGGGCCTGTGGCTGGTGACCTGTGGCCAATTGTGTCGGTGAGGTGAGCTGTGGCTTGTCGCGGCTGGGCGGACAGTCATCGGGCTCCACCCACGTGTGATAGGAGGAGAGGTAGTACCCATAGAGTCCAGTAGAGGGCTCCGCCTGTGCTAATAGAACTAGGGTTACCATATCGTAACCTTCGTTACATCATTTCTTGCAGGCTTTGACACTTTGACATAATATCTGTGGTACACGGGATAGTAACATGGGTCGCGTTAGTTGGTGAAGTAATGTTGAAAGCGATATAACTTTGCACCAGATAACATTAGCAACTGCTCGGCGTTAGCCGCCAAGCTAACGTGACTTTCTCTGTGTATCTCCAGGTTTACTAATGCTCACTTTTTTTTTTACTGGACATCATTTGAACCTGTTTGGTCTGATGGGCTTCAGCACATAAAACTTTATTGTTGTTTTGTATCCTTACGTAGAGTCTGTGTTTTGCTGTGAGACGGTTGATTTATGGTGTTAGTGGACTGCGTGTCGTTAGCTGCCGTGTTGTCGCTGTAGTACAAGAGAGGCTCAGGAGTGCTCAGAGGGCTGAATCCAACCCGGAGTCCCCATATTAAAAGCAGAATAGTGGCTGATGCAAGCAAGAGAGAAAACAGGTGTGTGCTTCATTTCTAAGGGACTTTTAAGCCCACTGACAATAAGGCAATGAAAATTTGATTAATTACATTGAAAAACTTACATATAGTCCCTTTAATGTATTGATCAAATACATTATTATTGTTGCTATTACTATATTACACTTACCACACACGCACACACGCATACACACACACACACACACACACACACACACACACACACACACACACACACACACACACACACACTCAATTTCTGATGGTGACATAGACTTAGTTTCACATTTGAGGAAGGGCTGTCTGTATCAAGATCTATCAGCATACAACAAACTAAGTTATTAGATGAGGATACTGAATGTCTGCAATCTGTGTGCACATTCTCTTTTCATACTAAAAGTAAAAAGTAGTGATGTTTCTCCATGCCTGCTGGATGTATAATTAGGCAATTGTTATATGGATTAGCCATAACAACTTACATTGAAAATATCAGGGCTGTGGATCTGTCAGCTTGTTTTCAAGGTCATCTGCCCCCTACTGGTCAAACATTGAGAAATGCTTTAACTGAGTTTATTGTCAATGAAATAAACAATATCTTTATTCAGCATTACTTTGTAGTTACTCCTCTATATGTGAATAGGACAATACTTAGAATACTGACAGATGGCTAAAGTAACTCCATATTTTATCACTTCTTCCAGTTCTTTGATAATAAAACATACTGTGCACTTTTGATTGTTCATGTGAGTCATTCTGTGCTGACAGATGCTGCCAGTCTCTCAATCAGAAAAGCTTCTAGTCTCTCCCTTGGATCCACACCTCCTAATGAGAAGGACTACACCTGTCTCTTGGGCTGGTGATTAACATTTCATTTCCATTACATGTTTGTGGTACTTGTTTGTGGATACATAAATTGCCTTACATGTTGTCTCTGATGAAGCTACCAGCTCATGAAGCTCCAACAGTTCAAACTTGTTCCTTGCTGGAAGGAGGAAGCTCATGAGAAGACAGTGACCCACAGAGAGTCTGGGCCTTTCTGTAAATCGCCAAATCCTTAGCAAAAATCAAGTGGAACAACAAGCACTTACGTAATTCTTCCCTGGAGGACTTGTAACATTTGCCCAGACTATGGCACTGGTGATGCTGCAGGCTACTGGACAGACTTCCACAATAAATTATGAGTTGTAGATGCAACACTACTAACCATAAACATCTCTTTTGATATTCCTGTTCAATTAAGCATTATGTGCTGAGTGAGAATTCAGAGATGCCTCTTGTGTTAAGATAGCAGGTTCCTGATGTATTGCAGGGCAACATGAGTTTGCAATTAACTATTAGTTCATTGCTCATCAACGTGACTGTTGAATCTTTACATGAATTGTCAGTGGCTATTGGATATTGCACAAAAGTAATTTAGCCATCTAAATTAATTAAAACAGGCAAATGCCTATTTATATCATTGCACAGCAGTCACCTTAAAAAATAAAGTTGTATTTGTTAAAGAAATGCTTTTTTGGCAGGTGTTTAAATTTGATTTCATAGGCATTGATTAACGTTTGGACAACTTTGTTGATGTATATACTAGAATCACATATCTTACACTGCAAGAAAGAGTGTTTTTCACATTCTGTATGACTCTAAGACTCTAAGACACATTGTTAGATTGGTGTGACAATAGGCCTGTTTCAAGATTGTGATTTGCTAGCACTGTTTACATGTAGATCACTAATGGTGGCAACGTCACGTTTCACAAATGTTTGCTGCTCGCAAATTGCAGATACATTTGTATGTCCTATACGGCTCATGCATGCTCATGCGTGGGTTGGAAGTATAGCCTTAGTTTTTATGAGTGAAAAGTGTCAGAATGAGCGAGGGGGAAATTATCTCATATTACAAATCACAGCTTGCGTGTTGCAAATTTGGTGAAACGGGCCCCAGAGGCACGCTTTGCCCTTTTACTATAAGGCTTTAAAGGAAAGGGGCATGCATTCTGAAAAAGTAAAATGGCGTTTAACTATTGGGGTTTATCATTTATTCAGTCAATAAACCATGAAACTGCCATGTGTTTTTTTTTCATGTAGCACATGCCTCTGAGAAACAGCACGTGCCTTTGGTCATAAATACAAAGAGGGCCCCATAGGAAAGAATTCCATGTTAGAAAGAGAAAAGCAGATGCTGCATGAGAGTATGAGTTATGTCAGCGCATGACCACTGTGTGTTCAGTGTTGTATTGTGATAGGTTAAAAGTGTTGGCTCCCTTTGACCACTGCCTCTGTTTCCAATGAATTCCTTATTTACAAGGATGTTGCAAATGATGAGATTGACATCCATGTTAGGAATAACAGGATAGATTTTAGATGACAGGACTACAAACTAAAAATCTGGCACTCTCTGTCTTCCACATGGGACTCTATGTCTGGAGTGGGGCAGTTGTGGTGTGGTGCCAAGCCCTCGAGTAGGAAATTCATCATGTCTGGATCAAACATCAACGGGAAATGCTTATGGCCAATATATATATTGCTATGGACAAATGCATCTGCCAAATTAATAAATGAAACTGTACGCAAATTTTGTTCCCCCTGTTTCCAGTCTTTGTGCTATGCTAGGCTAACCAACAGCTGGCTCCAGCTACATATTTAGGGAAATCTTTCATAAATTAGATTGGTAAAGTCTTCTTGTCTAACTCTTGGCAGGAAAGTGAATAATGCATTTCTCCAAATGTCAAACTATTCCTTTGGTCTTTCAAAAGGTGCAATAGATTGCTACTTTGTGATTTATTGTATGTCTTCAAGGATATGTACCAGAAACAATTTAGCATTGTACAATATAGCTGTTATCTAAAATGTCTGGAAATTCTCAGGAACAGGATTCCTATGGTGGGGGTTTAACATTAATCAGTCTTTCGTTGACATGATGTCTGATGTCCGCATTTGGGACTACATCCTCCCCCCATGAGATCCAGAACTACACAGATAATCGAAACTTCACCGCAGGGAATGTGCTCAAATGGGGGGCACTAGCGTTCCAGACCACAGGAAGAGTGGTGATAGAAGAAAAGCAAATGACCTGTCAGAAGGTGAAAGGTTTTCTGTAGGTGGCTGTCTTAAATGAAATAGGACTGTGGTAATGTAGCGTCACAGGTAACACTTCATCTAACTCTCTGCAAGAAAGCAAACATATTTCCCAAATGTCTGATTAGTCCTTTAAAATGAAAGAGAATTGCAGAACTGACATGAATATTATCTATGAACAGTTGACAGACATGGTTCTCATATCTATAATGAAAAGCTCAGTATCAGCCTGTGCCGATAAAAATATATAATAAACTGAAAATAAAAACACTGAATCAAATGACACATGAAATTCAAATGTTCTTAATTTACTTGTGTTTTGTTGATTTGTGCGTGTTCTTAAACTGCTCTGCTTTGAGTTCTCACAGCCAACATAGAATGTTACATTTGCAGGGACAATAAATCAGTTGTGCATCGTGTGCCGTGTGAGAACTCAGAACAAGATTTGTGTTAAACTACATGGTTTCCAGATGTAGAACAAATATGTTTTAAGATAAAACTCATTTCTCTTTAGCATGACTGTTGAACATCATTGTCTGTGGCTATTAGCTAGTGTGCACAAAATGCTGGACTATGTGTTGTTGATAGATTAAGTATTTTTGTATAGTTCTGGAAACATGATTTTTCTTTGATTTTGAGGAGCATATAATTTAAACTTTACAATAGCCAGACAAACTTGACATTTTCGGACTGTGCTTTTTCAGAAAAACGACCCTTGTTCCTTCAATGACTCATACATTTCACTATGCAGATTACACATTTTTGTACGCTTGTTGAGCTCTTAAAGACAAACTTTGACTTTTCAGAACTAACTTTAGGTGCCAGTTCAGATGATGTCATTATAACCATATTTTTATATACCACAAAATATTTAACATCCAAGTGTACATTTCACAGATGAATCCTGGCTGGAATCTTTTGAAATTTGGTCCTAAATGTGTGTCGTTACCCCCAATTTCAGCTGTTTATTTATGCTCATAAAGAAGATAGCCTTCATGGCTGGACACACAAAATCCTAATCCATGGGTGTGTGAATAAACATGAGTGCAAATGATGAATGTGAGTCAGCTTGTTTGACAGATTCTCTATGTTGCTAGATCTTAAGTCTTTCCCAAGGCCGTATTGAAATACTCTCTCTCTCATTTATACATCAGCACGCGCGCACACACACACACACACACACACACACAAAGCTCAACGTACCCCAAAAGCAGCAAATAGGCTAAAATCAACAGCAGTTCTTTTGTAATGGAAAATATTACAGTGTGAGAGGGTGTAATGGCTTGCAGATTGTGTGTGCAGGTAATATTGTCAGATGCTAGATAACAGGATGTCTCTGACTAAATGTTCTGCTTTGGGCAAAAAAGGCGCTGCATATTTCTCTTGTAGCACCAGACTCTGTTGTGGCAACAGCTGCTCCATCCTCCTCTCTTCCTTCCTCTGCATCTCAATCATCTGATTATTTTCTGCGTTGAACATACTAACTTTTCCTATTGTTCCACAACTGCCATTCTACACCGGCCCACGTGTTCATCCAGTCTAAGTTGGACCATCTGACAATGGGCACATACTGTACAAGTGATTTATGAGAATTTGGCATTCAGCAATATTCCCGTGCTCAGAATTCTCTCTTAGGTACAAACAAAATTCACCAGTGGCCCAACCTGTTGTACGAGTCATTACTTGCAGGGGAAAAATAAAACACAAATTTGACCTGAAATTACGATTCAATCTGAATGAATTTTGAATATATTGATATAACTAAAACCTACTGAGGTTTTTTAGCGCCTAACAAACCATTCCCACTTCATGTCGTAGTACATTACATTTATCTGACGCTTTTATCCAAAGTACAGCACTGATCTGATAAAATTTCTTGATAACAACTGTACTATTAATATATTATATTTGTTTCAGGTCCTCTAATACCACTACTGATGTTAAACTTGTTACTTTTGTTTGCTGACTGACAGCAAAATTTGAAGCTCTGTGGTGTGTCCTCTTATTACTCTTTGGCAACATTTTTGTGAATGAAACTTGCTCACACCTGGTGGAAAAAGAAGCCCTGTGGGGCCCATTTTGGGTGTATCAATTATGCTAATGATGAAACCTCACAAACATGCACCTGGTGATGAATAGGTGGCATTCATCAAGCTGAAATGAGCAATTTACTGACTTGGAACGCTTGTACGAGCAAACTTTGCAGAAAGAAGTATGTAAAATTAATCAGATATAATAACCTTTTTAACCCTTGTACAAACTGGTAAATTATCTCCAAAATAAACCTCAGTTTGATTGAAGACTGTTTTTCTCTCTCTCGCCAACCTACTATCTCATCCGAAAGCTCAGTCAAACTCAAAGTTGTTCCCTGTTACTCTGTCTAGTCATCTTGGTCTGATCCCTCTCCAGGGTTCATCCCTCCGGCTGATCTGATGCCGTTCTCCAGGAAACATTCGCTCTGAGCTGCAGGCTTCTCCCCAGTCACTACTGGATCTCATCACATCAGTGAAGTGAGGAGCGCGGAGACTCCTCCATCACTGGTTTTCTGCAGGGTAGACATATAATATTTGGATGTGACAGTACAGATAGGCTGTTGTGCTGTTGATATTGTACTGCAGTAAGTCACTGCAGCTGTAAAGCATTGAACAACCCACTCTTTAGTCAAAAATAAATGTACAGGTGCTGGTCATATAATTAGAACATCATCAAAAAGTTGATTTATTTCAGTAATTCCATTCAAAAAGTGAAACTTGTATAATGTATACATTCATTCCACACAGACTGATATATTTCAAGTGTTCATTCCTTTTAATTTTGATGATTATAACTGACAACTAATAAAAACCCCAAAATCAGTATCTCAGAAAATTAGAATATTGTGAAAAGGTTCAATATTGAAGACACCTGGTGCCACACTCTAATCAGCTAATTAACTCAAAACACCTGCAAAGGCCTTTAAATGGTCTCTCAGTCTAGTTCTGTAGGCTACACAATCATGGGGAAGACTGCTGACTTGACAGCTGTCCAAAAGACGACCATTGACACCTTGCACAAGGAGGGCAAGACACAAAAGGTCATTGCTAAAGAGGCTGGCTGTTCACAGAGCTCTGTGTCCAAGTACATTAATAGAGAGGTGAAGGGAAGGAAAAGATGTGGTAGAAAAAAGTGTACAAGAAATAGGGATAACCGTACCCTGGAGAGGATTGTGAAACAAAACCCATTCAAAAATGTGGGGGAGATTCACAAAGAGTGGATTGCAGCTGGAGTCAGTGCTTCAAGAACCACCACGCACAGACGTATGCAAGACATGGGTTTCAGCTGTGGCATTCCTTGTGTCAAGCCACTCTTGAACAAGACACAGCGTCACAAGCATCTCGCCTGGGCTAAAGACAAAAAGGACTGGACTGCTGCTGAGTGGTCCAAAGTTATGTTCTCTGATGAAAGTAAATTTTGCATTTCCTTTGGAAATCAAGGTCCCAGAGTCTGGAGGAAGAGAGGAGAGGCACAGAATCCACGTTGCTTGAAGTCCAGTGTAAAGTTTCCACAGTCAGTGATGGTTTGGGGTGCCATGTCATCTGCTGGTGATGGTCCACTGTGTTTTCTGAGGTCCAAGGTCAACGCAGCCATCTACCAGGAAGTTTTAGAGCACTTCATGCTTCCTGCTGCTGACCAACTTAATGGAGATGCAGATTTCATTTTCCAACAGGACTTGGCGCCTGCACACAGTGCCAAAGCTACCAGTACCTGGTTTAAGGACCATGGTATCCCTGTTCTTAATTGGCCAGCAAACTCGCCTGACCTTAACCCTATAGAAAATCTATGGGGTATTGTGAAGAGGAAGATGCGATACGCCAGACCCAACAATGCAGAAGAGCTGAAGGCCACTATCAGAGCAATCTGGGCTCTCATAACACCTGAGAAGTGCCACAGACTGATCGACTCCATACCACGCGGCATTGCTGCAGTAATTCAGCCTCAACTAAGTATTGAGTGCTGTACGTGCTCCTACTTTTCATGTTCATACTTTTCAGTTGGCCAATATTTCTAATAATCCTTTTTGTGTATTGGTCTTAAGTAATATTCTAATTTTCGTAGATACTGAATTTGGGATTTTTATTAGTTGTTCACTCTTAATCATCACAATTAAATGAAATAAACATTTGAAATGTATCAGTGTGTGTTTTAGTGCATGAATATAATATCCAAGTTTCATTTTTTGAATGGAATTACTGAAATAAATCAACTTTTTGATGATATTCTAATTATATGACCAGCACCTGTAAATCTATTCAGACAACATTCAGATTTTTCCCCTGAAAATAAAAATAAAATTTTATGAATACATTTCAGAAGTAAACCTGATCCTGCATCTTATTTTCACAATCTTGGTTTCAATGCATTTTGATTCAGCTCATGCACTGACAAAGGAAACCCGGATGCAGACACTTGAGCAGAGCAGGTTAGTGATATTTATTTAAACAAACAGAGGAACTTACAGTGTAGCTGAGGCAGTCCAAAACAAAGCAAAGCAAATCGAGAAACAAAAGGTAATAATTGTAACAGTTTGAAAATGTCAAATGTCCTTAAAACTCACCTGATGTTCCATTGCATCAGTGGAGTGCACTACTGAGCTCCAAAAATCCAGAAAAATCACAAAGACAATAGTTTACAGCGGCGTGTATTTTTTGTCATTTCAGTGAGCCACATGCAGCTGGTTTATCAACTTTATACTGTACATATGATCTACATTTTAACCATGAAAAACTTTGTAAAACACTTTGACCAGTTGCTGTTGACAGGTATCATGTATGACATTTTTAGGACCTCAAGGTCCGCCAAATACTTTTCAATGCATTTTAACATCTCAAGATCTTGTCCCCGAACACTGACAGCATTTTTCTGCCAACAGTAACACTTGACCATAAAAATAACACGTCACATTGCAATCAGTGTCACTATTGTTTTTGCAGGAGTAGGCCTATTATTTCTTCATGTAGCATAGACATCTGATCATGTGGACAGAGGTCATAAACTTTCTACCTCCTTGAGGAAATTAATTCCTCAATAGGGTTAAGGAACAGAGAAGAAGGTAAAAGGAAAAGTGACACCATCCTGGGATGAGCTGTAAACCACTGTGTGACTGGAAGGGATAGTGAAATGCCACATTGTCCCATACAATTACAAAATGTTCTGAATTCTCCCCCACCTCACCCTTTATCCCTATATAATCTTATAGAGAGGTTATCAAGGAATAAAACTAGGTGGTCAGTTTCCCAATTAGATCCACAGTTTAGTCCATGTTGACTTCTGCTGTATTGACTGTGTGAAGAGTTTGGGAAAAATTAACTTATAGAGAATGTAAAGAAAAAAACTTTAATGTGGATTTGCCCCCTCTTGGTGTCAACATTGCTGAAGAACATCCAGGAACACAATATTTAAATACAAGAATAATTCTACTACTACTACTACTACTACTATGTGCCACAGTAAAAGGAGAGTGTAGCAAACAATGCATATATATTTGGAAAAACAGTGTTTATATTACTGGGCTAGACATCGACAGGAATTAGGAAGCAGTGAGGGTATAAAGCAACAATCCTATTCACTGCACACAACATCCTGATGCAGACTTAAAGGTAAGATCATTACATGGTATGTACTGAAATATATAATATATGAAGATGACAACATTGTATCAGGCAAAGGCAAGTAACAGTAAATTGATTTGAAACACTGCTACCTGTTTATTTGTCTTTGTATCAGATGGCAGTTTTGCTTTAATGCTGGCAGCATATGGTACAAATATGGTAAAAAACGAAGACAAAAAGGAATATTACATGCACATGCACACGTGATTTCATTATTTGCAAAACTTTAAATTAAAATTTTTAGAATGACACTTATATAATTGCAACTGGGATAAACATGTCAAACATAACTAACTAACTAATGATGAGTACATGTATTGTCTTTGTGATAACTGAAATGTGGTTTGTATAATTGCATAACACACTACAGGAGAAATTTATTCAACAAGATTTGGAAAAAAATGTTGACAAGGAAGTTGGCTACATACTGCACAGGGTACAAAGATTTTGTGTGTGTGTGGGCAGGCATTTCTAATGTTGTGGGGACATAAATCTGTTTACACTGTCATGTTGTAGGGATTCATTTTCCTTACAGGGACAAAATGCAAGTTCCTGTAAGGTAGTTTGAGCAAGTGGTTATAGTTAGGGTAAGCCCCCAGGGAATGACTGTAAGTCAATGTTATGTCCCCAAAAGGGATGGGAAGTCACTCAAAGACTTGGCATCTCCACTTTCAACAAGAATTAGTTATTCAGTTTGCAGAAGGAAATAGCCCACCTCTATATCTGTGCAAAATAGAAAAAGGATTTTGTTAAACATGTTTCGTTAGCTTCATCAAATCTTCAAAGTGTTCTCATAAATCTTAAATGATGAAGTGGCAACATGGGGAGCAGTGCTTACATGTTTAGCATCAAGAGTAAGTGGTTCATGCTACTGCATGTTTTTTTTTAGACTTTCACCGAAAAATACGGCAAATTCAGCAGGATTCAGGATTGTTACCAAAATTAAATTTTTCTCAACCATCTTCATATTTTTCAGTATCTTTGTGAAATGCTGGGGAACTATGTATTTAGTTTTTTCCTTTCTTTTTCTTTCTTTTTTCTTTTCTTTTACATATCTGTCTGGTAAAATTCCCACCTTTCCAGAGGGAACCAAAACAGCTAAGTGGGGCTGCTTACATCAACACAGGATTTCAGTGCTGTGACTGTTTGTCTCACATAGTGTTTAAAGTGCAGAATGCATGAAAGAACTTACCAACTAGAAAAGTATAATGATTATTTTTTATCTTTCAGTGCCCGCAGGTTCATTATAGACCTTGGCAGAAATCATGTCCTTTTCACTCTGTCCACACCTTTTACTCATAATGCCTTCCTGATATTCAAGGGCATTGCAAGTACCAAGAATAAAAAGGTTGACTTTGTGCCGGACTACAAGCTGTTAGTTTTTGCATTCCAAGTTTTACATGGGACTCTGGTCTGCTGCAGCTGTGGTTTGAAGGAAAGCCCTCAATTACAAAATTTGCAGGTGGATCGAGCATTACTAAAACCATTATTATCCTCTTTACATTTAATTGTTAAACATGGTTTATTGTATTCATGCAAGCATTGTACAGCTGCTTAATGATTTAAGGGTTTATATCAAAACCGATGTAACTTTGGAAGATCAATGCCTGGATTTTAACAGTAGTGGCTTGTGACTACTGTATATTCCCCATAATTTTGTGGCTGATTCATTCTACATTTTATCACCTCATTTTTTGTTCTTTCTCCATAGCCTTTTTTTTATAAATCAAAATGGTCTCACTTACGAATGCTCAGTATTACCAAAAACCTTTGTAATGTCTATAGCTGAACTGCCGTACTTGGCAAGACTCAACAATAAAGACAACAACTGTGAACTCTTTGAGAGGCCTGTATATTATAGAAAATTTTTAAACATTATTCAGCGTTTCTCTCAAGGTTACCATTATCTCATTTAGGAAGTCTGAAGACACCCTCTCACAGATCTTGTGCACGACAGGCTTGCGCTGATCTTTATAATTGCATGTGGGCTCTCATCAAACCATCACATTCAACAGCATGTTACAGAAACTAGTAGCTATATACCAAATGTGCAGTTTGTAAAGATAAACTGGGTACAATATCCTATTGATCATCAATTACCAGTCTTATAACAAGTTTTCTTCTCTGAAGGAATTGTAACATTTGCTCAAACTACATGGCACTGGTGATGCCGCAGGCTACTTGCAAACCTACAGAGACTTCCACAATAAATTAGGCTGCACAATAGGAACTGTGGCAGTAACACTACTCACCTTAAACACCTCTCTTGACATTCCTGCTGAATCAATTAAGCATTGTGTGCTGTGTGAGAACTCATAAAAGGCCCCTTGTGGTATGCTAGCTGCTTCCTGATGTAATAGAGGGCAACTTTTACCTCAACAGACTGAGAGATTGAGAGTTTGGGAATATTTTAAAAGTGTAAAGTGGACAATGAGGAACACTGTCGCTAGGGAAGGCATTTGCCCCCTTAATGTCCTAGTCCATGGTGCATGTGCCCCACTTTGCGCCTAGTTATTCATGCAGATATTCCTGAGGCATTATAGAGTGTGGCTTTTTGATCTGTATGAAAAAAAAAACAGTTTGTCGAGATATACCAAATGGGCTAAGACTTTTATTCAATCTATTTCAGGCAACAAGAGCCAATTTTTCTTTGAACCTGGAGAGCTCATAATTCAGAGTTCACAGAAGGAAGATCATTTGAATTTATAAATCCAATAGATCAAATATATTTGATATATTTTTTGCCTTCAGTGAATCTTCTTTTCAAAACAGTGAATTTAGCTTTGACAACAGGTTGCAAAGCACTTTTGTTGATGTAGAATGTCTGCACAGCCTTGGATTTCTCTGAACGAAACCATTATTGAGACAAGACACATCAAGGCAAAACAAAAAAGTTTCTATTGAGATATGTTATTAGCTTTTCTTGACCGAAAAAGTAGTATCAATGCAATTTTCAGAACTTCTACAACCCACATAAGAGATACAATATGAAGGTTCATACAAATAAGAAAAAGGCAGGGGAATAAATAACATATTTGTTATTTTATTAGAATTTTTATACAGATTTTCTTAAACGTTTACGGCACTAAGACAAGAAATTTCAAATAATCTGGTGTCAAGATCCCGAAGCAAATTGTGCAAAAACAAGCTCAAGCTATGTCCAAACTTTGTCATGGCAATTTACAGCATGTAGTTTGAGACGAATTAGATAACAATCTGTGTTATTATCTACCTTTCTGTGAATATCCTAGTGTACGTTTCACAAATGAATCTTGGGTGAACTCTTCATTAAACGCGGTCCATGATCTGCATCTATACAAACAATTTCAGCTGTTAAGTTATGATCATATAGAAGTGAGCCTTCAGCTACTACAGGTTCTTTTGTTCCAACAGCAGTCTGACTTTTTAACATTAGCATTACATAATATTACACTGTTAGTGTCTAAGTAACCATCATCCAACATATACCATCACAGCTACTTTTCACTACTTATCTCAGCTTATATCCTGTACTGTATACTATTTATTTATATTCATACATATTATGGTTTTATTATATTTAGTACACATATATATAGTTCACACATAGTGCATATTTATTCTGTGCAATTATCCTTTAAATGTATCATTTATATAATATATAATTTTATATAAGGGTGGTGTGTGAATTTTGCATGATCTCCCCCTGTCTGTGTGGGTGCTCTGGCTTCCTCCCACCATCCAAAGACATGCAGGCTAGGTTAATTGATGACTTGACATTGTCTTTCGCTTTTCGCTCAGTGTCCTGCTTGTATCCTGTGCAATCCAATCGCTGTGAAATTATCTAATTTACAGGGCAAATTTTTAGTACAACACTACACACCGTGTATTACAGTTATCTGTGCAATTATCCAATCATGGTCATATATGTATAAGTGAAGGATATCCCGGTATGTATTTTCTTTTATTTATTTATTTAATTTTTATTTCACTATATCACTTTTTCCTGTACTTTTTACTCTTGAGCTGCTGTAGAAGCAAATTACCACACTAAGGGATCAATAAAGTTTATCTTATCTTATCTTATTATGGGTTTCAGGGCTGTCTGGGTGTGTGAAATTAAACACGAGAGGAAATGATTAATCTAAGCTAGCTTGTTTCACAACTTTTCTGTATGTTGCTACATCTTAATTCTTTCCCAGGGCAGTATTGGAATACTCTATCTCATTTATACATCAGCACACACACACACACACACACACACACACACACACACACACACACACACACACACACACACACACAGCCTAACACACCCCAAAAGCAGGAGGCTAAGATCAAGAGCAGTTCTTGGTAATAGGAGAATAACACAAAGTGAGAGGGTGTAAGGGATTGCAGATTGTGTGTGCAGATAATACTGTTATAGATAACAGGAGGTCTTTGACTAAATGTTCTGCCTGGGGCAGAAAAGGCGCTGCATATTTCTCTTGTAGCACCAGACTCTGTCATGGCGACAGTTGCTCCATCCTCCATCTTCCCCAGTCTGGCTCTGGATAATCTGATTAGCGTAGTTCATACTAACATATCTTGTTGTCCAACACCTGCCATACTGCACCTGTCCACCAGCATTCACTATCGACTTACCACCTCTGCTCATCACCTGATCAAGTCACCTACCACCCAGCTGATATCTGGTGTGCACTCAGGCCAGCTCAGAGCTAGTCTTGTTGCCTTCATTAAACAGCCCATATTCTGTTCTGCCTCCTTGCTCAGCCCTCTGAAGTCTGTGTTTTTATGACACCTGTTCTGCCTTTTGAATGTGCTTTTTTTGCTACCAAATATATGATCCAATGTCACACTGGTGTCTGCACTTGTACGTTTGCATATGTCTGTGTGTGCATGTGGTGATATAATTAGCTTAACCTTACTCTCCTTTATATTGTGTATGCGCATAAAAAGTATGTGAGTGTGCGTGTTAGCATGCCCTTGAGAGGTGGGTTTGGGCAGCGAGGTATTTGTGTTAAAAAAGAGGGAGATCAATAACATCCTGAAAAGAGAGCGACCTCAGGGATACAATCGCACCACTTGAAAGGAGAGGAGAGAGGAAAACGGAAACTGTTTATCAAAACAATAGATTTCAGCAGGGGATATCAATCTATTTTTCACCACATTCTGTGAAAAAGATACAGCACAAATATGAAATCTCTTTTTTTCAAAGCTCAAAGGAAATAGACATTAAAAACACTTTCTGTGGAGACCTGTCCATTTGGCTGAAATAAACTATACTTTTTTGTTTTGTTTGGCTATTGCACAATTGAGAGTAGGCGATGCCGACACAATCGTACACCAACTGAGAATGGACAAAATTATCTTTATCTTTATTTTGATTTTTATAGATACATATATATATATATAATTCAAAATATTGAACAAGGTAAATCCCTTATGTTATGTACAGTTATATGTCTTTTTCCACTCAAAGTAATGACTGAATGAAATCCTCAGTGATCAGCAACCCCGATGACTTCAGAGGACAGAATTCACAGGCTGTCCTTTGTCAAACCTTAGTTACAAAAATATTTGTGTAGTCTGACCACTATAGTTCTTGGAATCACATTAGACCGGAATTAGAATTGATCAAGAAAATTGCCATCAGTGCATGTCTAGATAGAATAGAATATTCATATTGTCAAGTGTAACAAGATTATGTTAGCAGCTTCTGTAATTGATGCTATAAAAACTATAAATAGGGTAAAGGTAAAACAATAAATAAGATAAAGTAACAATAAAGTAGCAATAAAGTAAGAAATGGTGTGAGTAGTAAATAGTTCTACAGCTCTATTGTACTTGTCCTCAAGTGTTAGACTAAGCTAAAAATACAAATAGTCTCACAGCCGTTCCAGAATAATTGGTTTTGTTGCACCAGTGTCCTTTGAGGCTGGGTTGTTGTTAATTACTTGGATAATGTGCTTTCATTTACATTTTTAGCATTTGGCTGCTGATGTTCTCGTCCACAGTGACTTACAACAAGTGCAAACAGCACAATAAGGAAACATTCATAATAATCCAGTGCAGTAATGAACTCTGCCCCTATAATGATAATCAAGGAACTTATTTAACCAATTTAGGAAAGCAAATCCGTGTGTGAGCATTAACATGTATAATCAAAAACTGTACATTCCTTTGTTGACAACCCTGATCACAGCTGCACCAATGACAAAAATAACAGGTTATGTAAATGTATACCTTTTATTCATAACTGTTTCATCAGATTGTTAGGATTATTTTGACCTACACCTCTATCTCTGAGTCTCATTCCCTATCTGAGGTTTACCTATGGACCTGACCTTTACACAAATGAACCTATGACCTGTATTAACAATCTTCTCCCTGAGGATAATACCAGGTATCATAATTCTATTTAATGAATAACTTAACATTTAAAATCCTGGGCTAGAGTCAGCCAGGCTTTCTCTCTGTGTGCCTCTGTTAGGCAGTTAGTTAACTAGACTCCAGGGAGATCAGTGCCAGTGACGTACTGCTTTTACAACACTTTAATAACTCTGATGAAAACTTGGACACTCCAAATATACAATAAAAATACAATATTACAAAGGCCCTAAAAGATGTTTTTTTTAACTGATAGTAGCACATGACTGATAACGTCTATAGGACTAAAGGTAAGCACAAGCACACGCATACACAAAATCACACACTGTACATTTTCAATTGCGCTCTGACCTCAATAAAGCTGAACTCTCTCCTGCTGAGAGGGCCTCCAACAGAGAGCAGGGATGTTAGTTTCAGCGGCATGTAAAGAAAGAAGTCCCGGATTTTCCAGCACATTGAATCTGAGTCTGTGCCCCTGTATCATCAAAGTAAAATGGAGCAGTCAGAGAAGCAGCACTATAAGTATTGTGATTCTCCTACTCAATGTTGGCTTTTTGTCATGTTCCTCTATGCACAAGTTTGTATAAACACTGAAAGTTTTGAACCGGCCTGCTGTACCTCTTCCACCACAAGCGAGACGAGTTTGTGTCTGACAGCACAGCGAACAAGAATGATGAATGTATGGCATGGAGATAAGCTTAGCCCAATGCAATCAGACCCATCTGCCTCTTGCACAGCATCCAGCAGTCCAGCCAATCAGGGAAGCGCCTGGAATGTGCAAAAGTGAGCCAGGCACTTTACACTCCAAAAATGACACACCTTTTACCACAAATCACACATGTAGTGTGCCCTGGCTTGATGACTGACCTGTACTTGGTCCATCTGTAGAGCTGAAGTAAGGAAGCTTTAACAGCAGGCAGGTAACACAGAGACAACATGATGAGAGACATAATTGGAAATGCCTGAAAGATGGAGGATAAACATAGAACACATTGTTCAAAGGGAACACCTAATGCCATCCATAGGACACTAAACCAGAAATGGCGGGGTGTTTACCTTGTTTACCTAAGATGAACAGACAGAAGAAGAACGCATAGCAGCTGCAGGGGGAAGTCCTCCAGCTCTCAGTCTGCTGACAAAGTCCCTCTATCCAGAACAGTGAAGCTGCCCAGCTTGGTGGCCAGCTCTGCTACTGCCTGCTTTGCTTCTGCACTGTTACCACACCTGGAGCAAAGAGGTGTGGATAATTTAAAACCAACAAAAAAAACACAACAATGAGTTTGTTTTGTTTGTCCATCTCTCACAACTGACTCAAAATAAATGTGCCCACGTTCATAGCAATGAAGGAACATGTCACTCATTTAAACAGCGTGGCTCACTGATGAGTTCTTTGGCACAGAAGATAAAGCTATCTCATGCATTGGCTAGACACACATTTTTATTCATATTTATTGGGATTAGCTCATTGTAGGTGTTTCTTTCATGGGATTTGTTGAGAAAAAAATAGAGAACATTGCCGGACGTATCTTTAATAACAGCACTAACCAGTACCATAATTAATCAGTAGTAATACAGGTCCTAATAATGTATCATGCAGGCAGATACTTGTTCAGTTTGGTACCTGAGAAGCACTGTTTTCAAAAAATCTCAAAAGTTTCATCATGTACAAATGCATTTTGCTACATCTTTATCTGCAATTATGAGGTCTCTCAGTAATTTCAAAAACCAAGTGCATCTTTTCCTCAAAAATGCCTCAGAATGACAATAAAAATAGAAATATTTTGCTGCATTCTAATCAGCTGATGTTTTTCATTTGCTAATAATTACTCTAAGATTATTGTCAAATGACTCACCAACCCTGTTTGGAACATGTAGCGCACGACTGCAGCATGTAAACTTTCAGTGTCTGTCTACAGACTTGTTTTGTTCATCTCCACAGTGCTATTTCAGTAATTCTGAGCGTAAGCCCCTGGAAGTCTATGACTACGTAAAGACAAATGCATACTGTATCTATACACATGTGCTGCTCAATATGTAATCCCATTTCTAGATCTCACCATGCTGAATGTTATTACCACACTTTCAGCTCTGTGATAAGACGATTAAGTTGTTTGAAAAGTGAGAAAAAAAGAAATCGTACTTCGGGACAGACACAGAGAGAGCTAGAGAGAGAGAGAGGGAGAGCTTTTTGACAGGCAAATAGTGGAGTCAGTAGGATTGAGCAGTTTCCCCCAGGTGTGTGTATAAGTGGACCGGGCAGCCAGCCATGTCTCACTACATTACTGCACCAGTAACAGCAGGGGACGGCCGACAGACTAAATCTCCATCTGAATGTAAATGTGACAGAGCCACAGCCCCACTGTGGATCTAATCAAATTGCTGGCCGGGGACTAGCACACAATTACAAGCATGTGCATGTGGTGGATATATACTGTACCTACACATGCACTGATAAAGACACACATATTCAAACACACTACTCCTGGTCTCTCACAACTACCTGTTTTCAAAGAAAATAGAGCACTGCAGTGGCATCTGTGTGTATGCATGAGAGCTTGGTTGTGTTGGTGTGTGCGTAGGTATGGGGGGAAGGGGTTGTTTGCGTTGAAGAGGATTCGAGGCAGATTCAGGTTTGGTCTCCAGAGGTTCCAGCATGTTTGTGTTTCTCTTTGTAGCTGTGAAACGGAAGCTGCAATAAACACTGGTCTTTCTACTTTGTAACATCATAAAGTGCGTTTGTTTGTTTGTTTGTTTGTGTGTTTATACAAGCACTGTCCTCATTTTCTCTTGCTTCGTTGCGGAAAGGCAGCAAAATCAATCATCTGCAGTGACGCAAATTAAATCAATTCCTTTGCTAAATTTTTCATGGTGTATGGTGAAGCGTTCACCTCCTACTACTGTATTAACAAATCTGAGAGCCACTTATCCCATTGTATTCCAGGAAATGATAAAAGATGTTATTGTTTCCTGGTTTTAACTCAAACATGTCTCTTCATGAAAAGATCAAGTTGGTAATCTCCCCCCTCCTGTTACTGCTCTGTCTTGCTTTAGTCAACCAAATCCTTCCTTAAGGCGCCGAAACTTCCTGGCTCTGTTTCGCCGTGATCCTGAAGACATCTTTTAACAGATTCCTTACTTCCACTCCTCTCTCACCTGTTTTCCTGCAAGAAGTCCATTCTGCAGGGTCCAGACAGCATTTTAAGGCCTTTCACCACAGCAGCTCCAGGGACCAGTCTGAAGAACACACAGCAAGGACTTTTAGTTGCTACTGTTTCTGTCTACAAATACACAGACGGGGAAGGAAGGGTCTCAAAATGGTGAGAATCAATGTTTCCACTTCAACTGAACAGACACGCGGCGGGCTGTTCTGCCAAGGGAGCTTCAACCCTGCAAATCTTTTTTTCATTTCTTTTGGATTCAGTTGAGAGTTTTGATGTCTCATGCTCTAAGTGGTATTTAGGAGCACTTTTCCAAAAAAGACATCCAGCATTCGGAGAAAGTGCCACCAACTGTTGCAAAACGATTGCCGGCATTAAACCAAAGATTCGTCTGCAGAAAAGTTAGCTTTTTCAGGTTGTTGCTGAGGTCCACCAGCACCTTGTAATCAAACTATCAGCATCGACAGAGAAGAGGAAACAATAGAAAAAGGTAGTTAAGTCTGTTCAATTAACTCTTATCTTATCTCATACATATTCATATTACAACAAAGGGAGAATGTTGAGCAATTCAGAAATTATGATGAAGGTGTGAACAGAACTGAGCTGATTACACTCCTTGTAAGAGTAACCTGCAAAAAAGTGCTGATTATGCACACTGTTGGGGGTAATGCTTTACAAAATAAGGTGTTACTGTAACAACATTACTTTTTTGCGAGTGGAGTACATACTATTCCAGTGTCAGTATACTGTACAGTAATTTCTGATTTGAGTCTGATTCTGATTGGGTTTTCATTTTCTAAAAGTTGTAATTTTATATTTTTATATTGTTTAATTTTGCATTATTTGTTTATTCCACTATGTTTCATTTTATTTTGTCATTGAAATTGTCATTTGTTACATTTCATTTAAACGTGATTTGTTTTGTTTTGATTTATAGTGTTGATTTTCTCTGCCTTCAACATATATCAGGTATCCAAAATTCAAGTGAACACAGCAGTCCAACCATTTGAAACAAAAATACCATTAAGCTGTTCATTAATTTTATAACGAGCAAAGAGCAATGTGTAATTCATAACTTTTTAACAGCATAAGAGTGCTAGCAATGTCTATGGATTATAATGTAAAACTGTATGTTACTACACAATACACAAAATCCAGAACAGTAACTGAGGAACATGGCAAGAATAATAGAATAATTAGAAAAATGTAAGCTAGGCAACATTAGAGAAACTAGAAAGAGACAGGCAGATTTTGAAAGTATCCAACTGAAAAAAACCTCTCCCCAAAGCAACTTCCCCAAAACACACGTTCATAAGCAAGGGCTGAGTGTGTGCAGGCAGACAGGTGGATAAATAGACAGGCAGACAGGCAGGTAGGCCAACCAGTCATTTCATTCGGACCCAATGCTCAGGCCGCTGTGCTTATTACAGTTCTGCAACAGCCACAGCCATTTTTGTGTCAGAGCATTCGATTTATTGATTGCTTTCGGGATGTAAAGAGACTTTAATCAGATAGAACAAAAAATGTTTCTAAAATAAATGGCTTTCCCTTGGTTTAGTAGCAACCTATTTTAAATAAGTTGGAATCAGGGATTACATTGTGACATGATAAATTGCTTAAAATTGTAAGATACAATGTTCCTATCTGTGAATCTGCATACTGATCACTTACTTCAGTGGTTCTCAACCTGGGGGTTGGGACCCGTCCAAGGAATCACAAGATAACTTGAGGGTTTTGAGATGATTCAAAGACAAAACATAATTCCACAACACAAAATAAGGTAATCTTTCTGTCTAATTCCTTTTTGTCTTGTGAGAAACTGGATACTTGAACCTCTTCAGGCCTCTAAAAGTTATTCAAATGAATCATTCCGAGAGGATATTATCATTCTCTGGTTGAACTGCCCAAAAGTCAATGACATATGCAACATGTGAAGAAGGGTTGCAGGTGATGATGAAGGACTGGGAACCACCAACTTACTTGATATTGATGTAGCAAGTGATAGCACTTAATCAAAAATTATACTCACTAGTGCACCAAAAAATAGCTTTTGTATTATACTGTGTACATATTAGTTAATATTTTTGTGTCTCCACAAATAAAGTAGTGCATCACTGTGAGTTGTTATTAAGAAAGAATCACATTTTGTAGTTACTTTACACAAGGGGTAACACAAATATTAACTGATATGTACATAATAAAGTAGTACTGGTTAATAACTGTTCACACGCAACTTAATTCTTACTTCAGAGTTTATTGTGAGTAACTTGGTGATTATCATAGATTCACAGATGAAGAGTAAATCAAATTTTCTATTTTGTAGGCAATCTAGCAGTTTCTTCTCAACCAAGCGGGAAGCTTCCAGGCAACGATCAGATGCGAACGTAGAAGTCCCTTAAACCTGCATTCTATCGAACGGCCGGCAGGGGGCGACTCTTCTGGTTACAAAAAGATGTCCGGCATTATTAGAAATAATGGCAAAATGACCCTAATTCTCAGCTGATTTATTACCTCAGTAAAGACTTTCCTGATAAGTTTATGGTCTCAGTCACTAGTTTCATGTCTTCTTCAATACAAAATGATGTTCATTCAGTACATTATGGTCCCATTTATTTTAAAATAGACCATAAAGCAGAGTATGCTTCAGGATGGGATTATCTATGATTGACATGTCGTTACCATGGCGACCTGTCAGGCTAGAGATGACTCGTACTCTCGGCACTGTGTAAATTTAACCAGCGACATTGAAAAACTTTGTTAGGATGTGGCTGTTCACTTTCTCTGGTGAATACATTTAGTTTTAAGACTGTTGTTCGCTAGACAAAGTTATCATCCCTGTTAAAATGACAGTTAACGTGAATTACAGTTGAACCTAGCTAAGCAAGCTAGCTAGCTCCACACACGGCCGTTAGCTCAACTGTCTCATCCAAATATAGTCACGTCTGGTGCCGCTAGTTGCAAAAACTCAACATGACGGCGCCCTATCGGCCAAACTTGAGGCTTCAAAACGGCAGTCCACAAAACAATGGGTGACATCACGATGACTATGTCCATTTCTTATATACAGTCTATGTTCTCAACATATATTCCTCGATTCACCATCAAGTACTAAGTAATTAGCTGTTACTTCCTGATTTGTTCCCTAGTAACTACTGAGGATTTTGTGTACCTATGTTACAATTCTGTTAAGGCTGACACAATAGCAGACATGGAAAACAACAGGCGTTGTAAGCGATCTGTTGGTGAGAAATCCTTGAGCAAAGAAAAAACACACATCAGCAAAAAGGCACTAGGCAATCACAAAAACACAAGAGAATTCACTGGAGGAAGTTTGGTAGAATGTATCATTGAAGGGATGATGGTGACGAGTAGCAGCTGAACTGGCATATTTAAGCAGAAAGTAGATGAGATGACTGGTTCCAGGTGAGTAGCTCAGCCAGGTGCACAGAATGGTAAGCGGCGCCCACACACACACACACACACACACACATACACATTCACAAGGACACACAGTGGATGAGGGGAAAACAGGGAGACATAGAGATGACACTGAAATCACAGCCAAAGCTGTGACAATCTAACTGTTATAGATCCTAACATCAAACCCATCAAACATACAAACGTGGGCAGCTGCTGCGTGGCTCATCATGTATTACATTACATTTATTCATTTAGCTGACGTTTTTTATCCGAAGCGACTTACAATTGCTATATATGTCAGAGCTCGCACGCCCCTGGAGTAACTAGGGGTTAAGTGTTTTGCTCAGGGACACATTAGTGGTTGTGTCACAGTGGCAATTGAACCCAGGTCTCTCACACCAAAGACATGTGTTGTATCCACATTCAAGACACATGATCATGTTTGAGCTGCACACACAATTTCCTTTTTTTACATTTTCTCCAAGTGTGTTGTATTGCAATGTGATGTACCTGAGCTCCCCAAGGCAAAGGGCCACAGCTGTGAGGTCTGCGGCTGCTGTACACCACCCTGTAGCCAGACTGGAGCAGACGCAGGCCTAGAGAGCGCCCTAAAGTCCCCTATCCCGAAGATACACAGGAGCTCTGGCACAGGGGCAGCTGCTTTGCCCAGGGGATGCAGTGACACACTCTCTGGCTTCATCTCGTCTGACATGCCACTCACCACTGTCATGTCACACACTGAGTTTGGATGGTCATTGTTGCCTACTTTATAGTTATATTGCTGTGGAATGATCTGTCACTGACCTACACATAGCCTCACCCTCTTTGTCTTTGAGTGTGCACAACAGCATGTGATTTTTAACCTGTTTCTAGCCGCTGAGTCCATGGGAGGGTGGGGGGGTCATGTGTATTTTGTCTTTTTGTCACTGTGTCATCACTCCACCCACCAATCTCACAGTGTATTTATATGTTTTATTATTGCCTGTGCTTTACAGAGATTGACTGATAAACCAAGACTTTGAAGTGTAAATCTTATTAATGAGGAACCATCTGTGCTCTGCGGACATAACATTAACTTCTGATTCACATTGTTTAACATTCTACCTTTTCTTAGAAGCACACTTAGACTGCTTTAGAAGCAAAATCTAGATCAGGCAGAATTTGACTTTCACATTTCACAGGGGGAAAAAACTTATTCTGCTGCTTTCCAGGGCTGCCGTATTCTATTTCTTCTGTTTCCACACTAGACATGGTGCCATGTGGGAGATCCTGCCCCACAGATTCATTATCATTTCAAAACCCACTGTTCCGACCAAACGACTGGAAAGAGAATTTGTGCAAATTTAGTGTTCATGTCCCCATGGATAAAACATCTGCAAAGTTGTGACATGAACAGACTCAACAGAGCAGAAATGAAGCTTGGCACATATGTAAGTGTTTTGTGTGTGGCTCTTTTACTTTGTATGAATGCATGGTTTTGCTTGCAAATGTTCATTTGTGTATGTGTGTGAACATGCATGTTTGTGAGAGAGAGAGAGAGAGAGAGCGTGTGTGTGTGTGTGTGTGTGTGTGTGTGTGTGTGTGCTGAAATGGGTCAAGATGATCAGACCTGAACAGAGTCTCAGCTGTGATCCACAGCACCCGGGGAGTCGGCTCTGCAGACAGGGCGACTACCTGGCTGTAGAAATGACACATAGCATCACATCAACTTTAGTGACTATTTGCACAAAAATACGCTCCTCACCATAAAAGCAGCCTCATTGAAATCACAATGTGCAAATACACAGCCAGCGATATTTATGGCAGACAAGGAGTGCGATACCTCAGGAGCTTTTACAGTCAAGTCCATAACTAAAGCATTAATGTCTACCTGGGGGGATATCACAGCAAAATAAGAAATCATTTTATGCCTAACCTTTAAGGCATCCATTCACTTGTAGCACTGTTAGAATAGACCTGATAGCAGATCCACTCCGATGACTCATTTACTAGCTCTGCCTCTGGGACATCTTTCTTTTCTTTTCCTCTCCTCTTCCTTCTCTCTCTCTCTCTCTCTCTCTCTCTGTCTTCTTCATATCTCCACTCTCCATAGAGCATCACCCTTTCTTTCTTTCACTGTCTATACTCTCTCTCTCCCCTTCCAATCTTTCTCTAAATGAACAGCTATTGAATTAATTATGGACCTTTAAGTGAAGCTGGCTGTAATGGTGTCTTCCAAGGCCATGTCATCTGTTTGTCTGTTTAATAGAACAAGGTAAAATAATAAATACAATTTTTCTCAAGGTCATCAACATGACATGAAATGACACGTGTCAAACACTGGGGGCAGCACACAATGGCTAGTCTGCCAGAAATGCACCCAAAACAAATTGTGGGCTGATAGGATTCATTCCATCATATTGGTTTCATTAAAGACGCCTACAGAAAACAGTCAACAATGTCTTGACACCGTCTTATGTCCTCTGCCTCACGTCTATTAAGTGCATGCTTTGTGTCCTTTAAATCCCTTGAGCGCATGCAACTTTGCCAGAAACAATGCAAACTTTCCAGAATGCAAAGATGATACATTGAATGTCTACTACTGACACAATGACCATCACAAATATTATCAGTATTTGGTTTGGTATGATGACATTTTTAAACCTGCATTAATTCATGTTTTAGCTACTAAGGGGACAATAAGCTTTAAAGACAACATTTACATATTACTACTCTATAAAGTTGTTATGGTGAACATGTTAGGAAACACTGGCTTAATTGTGAATTGATTAGGCACAAAGCAACATTAGCATTCAATTGAAGTTTCTATGCCCCTGACAAATCCAATATTTACTCTCCATTTATCTCTTTTTTGCCCTCCACGCTTCACCGCTAGCAAGTGCCTAGCGAGAACCAAAGCTGTAAACCTGTTAAAAGGTGCTAAAACGTAGAGTTAGGTGATAATTTCCTGTTGACCCCCTTTCACATTACACATGGTCAAAAAAAAAAGCTTTAAAGATAAGAACTTTAACTGTAACCCATACATGTCAAACCAAACTAACTTTGACATGGAGCTTGTTAAGGCCGCTGCACTGCATTGGATGAGGCAATGCTTGAAGGACTAAATTCAGTGCAAAACTTTTACCAGTTCTTCCCTGTTTCACAAGCTATGCCTAATCAGCTAGTGTGTAGCCCACATGTGTCTCCAAATGTGACACACACATACGCACACACGTCTGATAGGTTCTTCAAGACCTTCCACAAAAGTCCAGAGAGGATTGGAAACCATGTGAGTATTTTGTGCTTATCTGAAAACATCTTGTGACATTTAACAGTGATCCGCTCTGGGACATGTAAACATCATACACATGCTGAACTGCCATTTTAAAAATGCCAGGGTGGAGTTGCTCACGTGAAAAACTGAGCCCAAATGTTGGCAGCTTTGTATGTGGTCAGCCTGCAGTGCATTGCTGAAAATACTTGCATTCAATAGAGAACAGAAATGAAGAAATCTCATTTGCAACTCTCACTGACAACACTGCAGTGCATGCACTGTGAAGTGCTATGGTGCTGAGGGTCAGTTCCTGAGGGGAACCATTTGGGAGTTTCCAGCTGTCAGAAGGTACACAGAATCATATGAGACCCAGTTATTAAAGATAGCTTTGAGATACAGCATGCATGTTGTATGTAGTCCCATGCTGCTATAATGCACAAAGAACAGCCTGCAGGATAGATGATTTCTGAGGGATTTCTGTCATATGATGGCTCCTACTGTAATGCATTAGGTATGAGGTTCAGATTGAGGTTCTGACTGAGCTCAGGTTTTGAGGTTGTTGAAAAACCAGACAGAGAGAAAGACAGGAAGGCACAGAGAAATATGCTGTATATACAATGAGACACAAAGACAGAAACAAAGAGAAAATAGCAGAGAGAGAGTAGGACACAGACAGAGAGACAGAAGGAGAGATGCAACTTAGGAAAGCAGAAATTATGCCTCAGTAGAACAAAGATGCTTGTTATAACCAGAGTTTCCCACAAGTATTCCCAGAAATATTCTATAAATATTCCATTACCAGCTTTCCAGACAGGCACACTTGGGATGTTCATTATGAAACATTTAAAATAGGTTTAAGGAGAATCAAAAACAGTTTGGATGAAAGTGTAGCCTATTTCTGCAGATGTTCATCTTGAAATTGCTGCTTTAGGGTTGATGAGATAAATGAATTGTTCATATGCCTGTGTATAGTATGTGCACATGCATTTCACAATGTTCTGGGATCTATTATGTGACTTTCCGTGTGTCATTGTGTATGCTTGGAGTAACATTATCATCATGTCCCCAGCAGGCCTACATACCGTATAGAAACATCTCCAAACACAGAGAGCCTCATCCTCTATCTCGGCTTTAACAGGATGAGCATTGACTGCATGTTTGAAGTTCAGAATCTTATCTGGCAAGCCAAGCGGCAGAAATCAGAGGGGGGGGGGGGCTGCATGAAACTGCAGATTTAGAGATTTTCCTCTCTCGTCCAACGCACATTGCTGCTGAATTATATGGCCTTGCTTATTTCAGAATTCAGCCTTTTCAACAACAGAAGGGACTGTGGTGCTTTGAAAATGTCTCCACAAAGACAACGCTTGCATGGGATTGTCTTATCCTCTCCTTGGACAACAAGCTTTGATAATCTTTTTGCCTCAACTAACTTTTTCCTCCCCCCTTCGACCCCCATCACTCTTTGTATGATCTAAGATGGATGAAACTGAACAGAGCCATTTCGGTTGCCATGCTGTGAGGGTTGAGATTGAAATCTGATGTATCTGTGTCATTCTATATAATCATATCTTTGACAAACAGCTGTGGTCTGCAAATAGCATGCATCCACACAACTCCTCCCTTAGTGACTGTAGGGAAATCGGCAGCCCATTATGAGGCTGAAATAGGCCTTAAGAATTTTTCGCCTCATCTCCTCAGCCTTACCTCCAGTCGAGTGAAAGAGCTGACAAGGTAGGAAAAAGCTGACATAGAAGTCTAATTCTATAAGGATGAAAACCTCATACTCATCAGAGGTGCAGTTTCCCTGCTCTGTATTTTTACAGCAGGAAGGATGAGGGAAGAAGAGAGTGGGCTAGGCAGCATGCAATTTGCACAAATTTAACGAGCAGTATGGTGATTAAATATGGTGATTAGGTAAACTGTTGTTTCTATGTACATTTTTACACCAAATCTATAGTTAACAAGAGAGTACAATTCTCCTAACAAGGAAGGATGCCATTTGTTCTCATTCCCCTTCAAACTGTTTTCAGGGATACAATGCCCAAATGAGGCTTCTCACATAGACTCATGATTGGTGAAAAATAATTATGAGCCTGCAGCAGGCCTAGATCAGTAACGTGGTAACTAAGTTTAATTTATGCCTGTCATGTCAGCCTAGTTGTCTATCTACTTGTCTCCCTGTCTTGCGTGTATATCTGTTTATTATAAACTGAACTATTTATGTAAGTTAAAATCTCTCGTTTTAATACCATTATATATTTAATGGTCATTTGATTTACATTTAGTGATTACCTCTCTGTGTAGTTGTTTTCATTGTTAGTGGCAGAGTCCACCATTCCCAAGCTTGATTTAAATTGCCTTCACGCAGTGTATAATCCGGCAATAACAGCCTCACTGTTTACTGTTCACTTTCTTTAGAGATGTATTAAGATATAGCTAATGCAAACAGATCATTCGACTGCCACTGGTTCACATTAAAAGTGTTCAAATGGGGAAACACTGGGTGGCTTTTATTGTGATGCAGCCACAGGAAATACTATCAGCCACAGCACTTTGTGCTGACCACAGGTGTTTATCAAAATGCATCTGCAAACCTACATTTATTAATATTAAATAATAATGATATATAGGCTAATATATTTTTGGATCAGTTTTAAATATTTCAGGTAATTCAAGTAATGCAACAAGAAGGAGCAGCCACATTGAGCTGTTAGATAAAGAGCTGCAGGTGACAGGCTGCACAGCTCATGCTATTGTGAGGGAAACTACTTGTGCAGTGTGTAGCATGAAATCAGTTTGTTGCAATTATTACTGACTGAATGCTTTATTAACAAAACATGAATTTGTTTCCTGTGCTGTAAACAGACACACCAGTTTCTCCTCTGTTATATTTCCTTCAAAGCTGCTCAAGGAGTGTCAAGGTTGTAGCAAAATCACTGATTACAACTAAAAACAAAATGTATTAACAATTAACAACACTTTTATTTACAACTTATCAACATGTTTTTTTAGTGTTACCAGAAATGTAGGTAAATCTGAATCCAGTGATTGTAATTGTAGCAATTCAATTATGGCTTTGCCTGGAAATGCCATTTGTCCCTACCATCCTTACTAAGTTGTACGCCCTTGTGCGATATGAAATATGCATGTGAACATCAGTTCAAACTGTGGGTTGTTTTACATGAGTAACTGTCATTTTGGTGTTGATATTATCAAGGCAGACATCTCTCTCCATACACCCATGGAACTATGTTTTGTGGTGATTTCCTACAAACCACAACAAAGTTAGTTTGAAAGATGTTGCATTTTCACCTTGTGGTGTGGTGCCACCTCAGTTTGAATATAAACCAAGCTAAAACAGTAAACTACACGGAATTTAAATAAAACTCTAATAAAACTTATGTTCAATATGAAAATGTATTTGTTTGTCAGTCTGTCTTTATATTTACTGACAGTGCATCTGTCACTCTGCCTGCCTGTTTATCTGTCAGTTAGTTTGTCTGTGCGTCTGGCCTACTGTCTTATCTCTCTGTCGCCAGTGGATGTGGCAATTCAGAGAGAAACACAATTTTCAGCGATATGCTTTGAATTTAAGTGCATTGTGATGTTAATGTAAGAGCTTTGTTACTTAAATTTCTCTGTAATTGCAAAAAAAAGAAGAAATTTCTAGTAATTCAGAACCATCCAGCGTTTCCAGGTCTCGTGCTTCCCTCGAGAAAATACAACCATACATACTGTCAGCACTGATAAGACATACCAGTCTTTTGGTGTATTCTGCTGTCTCATGTAGGTTTTTAATAGAGAAAGAGAATTATTCATTGTCTTCTACAGTACACTAATCTGTTACGTCTGTAAAACCATACTTCTGTTTGCCATTCTATGTGTTTCTATTATGTTCTA
The DNA here is from genome assembly GCF_014851395.1 of Micropterus salmoides. Lineage (NCBI taxonomy): Eukaryota > Metazoa > Chordata > Actinopteri > Centrarchiformes > Centrarchidae > Micropterus > Micropterus salmoides. The sequence continues at coordinate 18,199,743 of NW_024040152.1, forward strand.
TTGTGCTGAACATTCCTGCACTTTCATTGAACAATGTGTTTCAAAATAGCAGATGGCTTGCTAGAAGCGATAAGAAACAGACATTTACCAGATAAATGAATAAATAAAAATGATGAGGTGTAATATGTAATATTCATATACTGCCAAGATGCCTAGAACACAACTGTGTTTTCCTCTCTCTCTGTCTAACTGTGAGATTCTTCTGTTGTGAAGCATTTCACCTGCAGTACATACACACATACCATTTTAATGGAAAATATGTCTTTACAAAATTGGTATTGAGTGTGTGCAGTAGTATACAATGCTTGCAAAATTGAAGTGATAATCAGTTGTTATACAGTACAGTACATTTCTAATTAACCCTTCCATTGTGTTGGTCGAATTGGATCAAGTTTCCTCTCTGAGTAATGTAGTTATTTTAAGCTGTGTCATAAGGTTTCATGATTTTGTCCACACAGGGCATCTGGACACACAAAATGCATATTGATATGTCCATCCATCCATCCATCGTCAACTGCTTATCCTGCGTACAGGATGGCGGGTGATTTAACACAAAATTATGATAATATACTGATCAGCCATAATATTATGACCACTGACAGGTGAAGTGAATTATCTTGTTAACATGGCACATGTCAGTGTGTATTTGAGTGACTTTGACAAGGGCCAAATTGTTATGGCTAGACGACTGGGTCAGAGCATCTCCAAAACTGCAGTTTTTGTGGGGTGTACAGTGGTCTACAATGGTCACTCAGTACCTATCAAAAATAGTAATAGGAAGAAAAAGCAGTGAACCGGCAACAGGTTTATGGGTGGTCAAGACTAACTGACGCACTTGGGGAGCAAAGGCTGTCCCGTTTGGTTCGACCCAATAGGTGAGATACTGTGTGTCAAATTGCTAAAAACGTTGATGCTGGTCCTGATATGTAGGCAGAACTGGACCACAGAGCAATAGAAGAAGGCAGCCTGGTCTGATGAACCACGTTTTCTTGTGTGTGTGTGTGTGTGTGTGTGTGTGTGTGTCGTACCTGAGAAACACGTGGCACCAGGATGCATTATGGGAATAAGGCAAGCCGGTGAAGGCAATGTGATGCTTTGGGCAATGTTCTGCAGGGAAACCTTGGGTCCTGCCACTAATGTGGATGTTACTTTGACTTATACCACCCGCCTAAGCATTGCTGCAGACCATGTACACCCTTTCATGGCAACGGTATTCCCTGATACTCAGTGGACTCTTTCAGCAGGATCCTGCGCCCTGCTTCAAATAAATGGTTACGAAATGGTTTAAAACAACAAGTTCAATTTGTTGACTTGGCCTCCAAAGTCCTCAGATCTCAATCCAATTGAGCATCTGTGAGATGTGCTGGACAAACAAGTCCAATCCATGGAGGCCTCATCTCGCAGCTTACAGGACTTCATTGATCTGCTGCTGAAATCTTAGTGCCAGATACCACAGCACACCTTCCACATCTAGTGGAGTCCATGCCTCGATGGGTCAGAGCTGTTTTGGTGGCAAAAGGGGGACCTACCAAATATTAGGCAGGTGGTCATAATTTTATGGCTGATCTGTGAATGTACTATTAGGGATGTATAATCACCTGTAATTAGGTGATCATTTTGGACCGGGAACCCAAAATGAATCAACATGAAATGAACACAACAAGAGGGTTAAATTACTATAGACTTATATTTGGTCAGACTTACAATAAATACTTGAGAAACAGCTGTTTGAAATTGAGCTGGTTTTCCGTGTTTCAGTGTGTGTGTGTGTGTGATTGTGTGTACAAAATATATTTTGAGAGAGGCACAAATAATTAATGACTTGTGGCAATCATGTATTAGAGAATTCAAGCATGAATGATGTGTGTAGAAGTGTATGCGTGCATGTGTGGGTTGATGAGGGTTTGTGTGTCATGAGTCGACGTCCTTGCTCGGAAGCTAGGTGAAAAATGCAGTGCATGCAAACCTGAAATGGCAGGTGTCGGCAAGAACAGGTGAAAATCACACACTGGATGATGCATTGTGCCTGTGTGTGTGTGTGTGCCTGTGTTTGTATGAGATGGAGATAGTTAGACAGAGAGAGATAGACTGTACAGGATGCAGGGAAAATATTATCTGACAAAGGATGGCAAAAAATTCTTGGTGTGCACACTAGTTTATATTAGATTCTATTTCCTCCAAATATATCCACTATGATGTCCTATGATGTGCTATGAAATGACTCTAAATGCTAAAATATTCCATTTGATAAAATTTACCCCATTTAGAAGGGCAATGTAGATGGAAAAGGAGGAGGAGAGGGAGACATGCAGTTTAAATTAGCATGAATTGCAGATTATGCATGTGTGCAGGAACATGTGTGTGTAAGACAGAGAGAAGAGAGAAGAGAGAGAGAGAGAGACAGATAGACAGACAGACAGACATAGCACAAAGAGGAGGAGAGACAGTTTATACAGTATGCACAGGGTAACTGCTGTGTGACCATGCTGAGGGCAGTGAACTCTGACCTGTCAAGGGTCATGAATGGCATTTTTCTGATTGGCTTGCAGAAGAGAAAATGTATAATTATTCTTGTTCATGACCTTCATATTTAGCAGAAAAAATTTGAGGCGCACATTTACAGACACAGGCAGAAACACACACAGTATTGTCACAAACACGCTCCAGTGTTTTCTCAATTTTGAAACCAAGTATTTGGCACCATTCTAAGAGCTTCCTTTTTCTAAACATGTTTTTAATATACCTTGCCACAGAATAGTTCCTGACTTTTGATTGAGAAAAAAAACACTCAGAGAAGAGCCTTTATAGCATTGAACTGGCAACCTTCTGGTAACAAGCTTGCTTCACTAACCTTTAGGCCACCACTATCTAACAAACTTTGTGTGTGATTGTGTGCATGTGTAAAAGGGATCACTTGGTATAAAACTATTTCTTACATTAAGTGATCCATTTCCTAAGAATGTTTTTCCCCACAGCATGTGGTTCATGACATGTTTGTCAATGTGTGTGTGTATGGGTTACTAAGGACACTAATCCCTCTGGCTTTGTCCAGATCACGTATTCTGTCAGGTAGCCTTGGAGATTCAAAGAAATAGCCTATGGAACGTCTTTGTGTCAGCAGAGGAGTGTAATTAGTCTCTGACTTCCTGAGCTATAGATTGACATTTAAGTGTCACTCCTCTTTCTTGGTGTGTTTGTGTGTGTGTGTGTGTGTGTGTGTCAATGCACAAATTTGTGTGTGTTATGAGGATTCAGAACTAGCAGTTGTATTTTGCTCATACTGCCTGTATATATATTTACACACACACACTGTACTAAAGCCTCAGGATGTGATTTCCCCCCCTATCATGTCTGTGGCTGGCTGTAATCTTACTAGATAAGTTATGACAGAAACTATGACATGATATCATATCATCATGGCTGGCAGACCCCTAACAGAGACCGCCTGACTCTACTCGATACTAAATGGATGAGTAAATATGTATTGTGCAGTGTATCTTATCATAATGTATGGTGATGTTTTGTATTGAGCAGAGTTGCATTGTTCCGCATCATATTGTATTGTATGGTAATATTTTGTGTTGTTTGTGGTAATGCACTCTGCATTTTGGAAGATCGTTTTGTATTGTGTGTATTTCATTGTGTCTGTCCTGAGGTAAATTTACCTGACTGCAGCTGACATGTCCGGAGGACCTGAGGACTGTCTGTAAATGTTAAGGTTAGAGAGACGCAGTATTCCTTTATGTACATGTGCATTCCTTCCCTTATAATGTGTGTGTTATTGCATGTGTGTGTGTGTGCTTGTATGTGCGTGTGCATGCTTTCTCAGCGTTAATGCCATGGAGGAATGTGTGAAAGCTGTCAGAGAACATCAGGTTCCTAAAATAGACACTCCCCATGGGAAAGAAAGGGGAAGAGAGAGAGAGATTGTGGAGTAGGTACTCACATTTGCAAGACAGAAAGACGGTGACAATGATTAATTATAGATTAGAGATTACAGTAAACAGTCAAGCAAATACATGCACACAAACACACATTTACTCCAACACACACATGTAAACAGATACATTCACACATCAGTAAACACTCTCTGAAAAGCCTCTTGTCATGGTACTCGAGAGGAAGACCATATGCCAAACGTACAGCAGCGTCTTCTCATCATTTGAATAAAATATAAACGAGACTTTACAAAGTAGTCAAAATATTGAAATGAAGAGTGAAGTAATAAAAGTCCTCTATAAAAGATGTTACAATGTGTATGCCATTGAAATAACAAAGTAATGTGCAGAGGAAAAAAGACCCAAGGGCATCTACATAACCTCCAATACTTCAGAAGTCTAAGTGCACTAAACTGTGGATAACAAAGATTTTCTTTTTCTAAAAAATGGCATTTACTGGGTTATTTACAGCCCACCAATCCACCTTACTCTGTATTCCTCAACCCCATAGAGGAAATATTGTCCTCTTGGAAATGGAAAGTTTACAACCATGCGATCAGATGTCTCTCTTGGATGCAGTGAATGCTGGCTGTCCGGACATATCTTGCAGATGATTGTCAGGGATGGATCAGGCATGCAAAAAGATTGTTATTGCAAAAGAGGACATATGGTGTGATGTGGATGAGAACTTGACCAAATGCAGAAGACAGGGTTGACAAGCACTGTTGTATTTCTATATCTGTAGGTATCCTATACATGTATAATGAATCTATACACATTTGTTATTAATTGCATTACTGGAAGCCTACTGAAGCATATTGCAGCATTTTGTATTCATTTCTGTAGGAAAAACTCAACAAGTCCTCCAACCCAAATGACAAAACAGGTCATTTGAATGGACAAATGACCTATTTTGTCCCAAAAGAAACACAAACAACTGTTTCCCGTACCAATCCAGTGACAGGCCACCGGACCTTAACTAGCCTACGTTACTTAAGTCATGTGACATTAAACATGTGGTTAACATTGTGAAACGGTTGCAGTTTGGTTAGGTTTCGGCAACAAAATTACAAAACTACTTGGTTAGGTTTAGGAAAACATCATGGTTTGGGTTCAAATAAGTACATTATGTAAGTCATGTGACAGATACGACGTGACTTCACACATGTGACAGAACTCACGTTAATCATGTGACTGAAGACACATAACTCAAGTGACAGAAATCAATAATAGCATTTAACTTAAAATTCAAAATAACTGACCATTAGTTTCACATAGGACTCAAACACTGTTCTCCTGTGTGAAAGCCCTGAGTTTGCCCCATCCATCCATCTGCTTACACATAATTTCTCACTGTAATAAATCAGCCTACTTCCTCCTTTGCTAACGTCATATGGTTACTAGAGGTCACTGCCACAATAAACGTAAATATGTCGTAAGTGCTGAACAAACAACCTATTTGGTCGTGTTTTCTAGGGAGGACAGGCTGGAACTACTACAAGGCAGTACAAATTCATGCAGTAAAGAAGTACTATTCTTTTTGTTGTAATGGACTTTGGATTATGTAAAATAAAATAAAGGGCACACAGAGAGCAAAGACCTCCGCCAAGACCAATGGTCCAGTCTTCTATGATATGCAAATCTGCAAGCACAAGCACTACATGTGTCTGGATATATTTCCAGAACTATTAGAATTACAGTTAAATATGGTTGTATGTCTTTATCTCAGCATATGATATACTTTGCACAAGTTGGAGAATTCAGAATTCTCGATCAATCCATCAACCCATCAATCACATGCCTGATTGGCTATTCCTTACATACTTGTTGCATTTGATCCATCAGTGATGATTCACTCCAAAATTGAATGGGTTCTTCCTAGGAACAAGCAACAACCTTCCACCAAGTTTCATGAAAACCAGGATATATTTCTGTAATCCTGCTGACAGACAAAGAAACAAACAACTATGTGAAAACATAACCTCCTTGGAGGAAGTAATAAAAAGCTACTTCAGAGTGATGCATATTGTCTATGTTACTGTTGGCAGACAAATATTGTCAGTGTTAAGATACAAGAGTTGATCCTGAGATGTGTATGATGTGTTTTGGTTGCATTAGTGCAGTTTTGTTGTGAGATAAACTGTTGTGCTGGGCTTCATTTTGGTAAAGAGAACTTTGTGAAAATTGCTAGAGTTGTGTTATCCAGTGTATCACATAATTATGCATTACATTCCCATCTCTATGTGAATTTTTTTCTTCTGATCCTGAGATATTCAATTTATTGCATAAGCTAAACATGACAAAACGTTCCTGTGACAGCACCATCGACAGCACAGTTCACAGATGTTGAGTGCAGTTCTGTTTTTATGGTATGCAAATGCATTGCAGACTTTTCAGATTGTATCTGCACATTAACTGCTATAACAAGCAATGACCATGTGACATTGATAAACATACATATGAGCTTGAAGTTCACTGTGATGGATTAGACAACTCAATTTTCGTATGTCTGCTTGTTGATTTTTGCATTATACAAAAATATAAATAGGAAAAATACATCCAAAAATCTAAAACACAACAGCATGGTTTGCAAAGTGATAAGCTGTGATGTAAAGTACGCATGATTTGAAATGAAAAACCGCTGGTATGGTCCTTTAAGACGATCAGCTTAAACGGACCTCACTAAGGCAATTCTTCTTTTACAGGGGCACAGTGAATAAGCTGCAGTGGCTCGTGGGTCAAGGAAAATACCAAACCATTGAGAGTGATTCATGACATGGTGACACATTTCATAATGCTTTCCTTCAGTGTATCCTTGCAACAGAGGTTTTGTTGTCTATAGATTATATTTTGAAGGTGCATTCAACATTCTTCATGTGTCCCTCTTGTGGGTTTTTTCCTCCATGCTGCTATTTGCCTTTATTCTCACACCCAACTTATACCTTCTGCCTGTAAAAAAAAACTACAATGAATTTTAATTTCCTAAAGTAAGTATATAGTATGCAAAAGAGTCATTGTGTAGGTAAAGGGTGAGATGGAGGAGAGACAAGAGTTAAGAGACGCTTTAAAGATGACAAAGAGAGATCAATCCTCTACTGCAATATTAGACAGAAATAGGAAAGAGTGTGTGTGTGTGTGTGTGTGTGTGTGTGTGTGTGTGTGTGTGTGTGTGTGTGTGTGTGTGTGTGTGTGTGAAAGAGAGTAGAGAAAGAGAGGGGGCTCAATGATCAAATCATCATACTCTTCTGCCAGGCAGTTGATGAGGGAATGTAAGCCCTTGCTATCTTGGTTTTTCCATACCAACCCTCTGCTTTCCATGCAGGAGTGGTGGATAATTAAAAGATAGAGCAATAGTGCGGGAGAGCAAGAGGGCCACTGTCACCTCGTCTCTGCTCTGACATAATTAAAATAGAGACTTTATGAAATCATTCACAGGATTCCTCCAAATGCAGTTTTTTTCCACCATGCTCATTCCATCAACAAAAATCTTTTTTACACACCATGACTGCTTAACAACAAAGAAAATAGGACCCGTTAAAGACAGTGGATATTTTATGGGTGCAATCATGGGAGCCTTTTAATTGCTTCAAGCTGAGAATAGAGAGGTTCGCTGTGTTATTGTAGTTTCAATATAATCACAGCAAACTCCTCCAGGGAGAAGTTACCCTGGTTATTTATTGTACTGCTGTAATGTTGGCTATAATTTGTATTTCTATTACTTTTGAAAAGATAACTGTGCATGTCTGCATGCTTGGTTGTGTAATTGTGTAAATACGATTCTTGTCTGGCTTAGGCATATATGGTTATTGAGGGTTCACTTTCAATATTGCTGTCTTATCGACTGTGCTGTCATGGAACTGGAAGTTCTTTTTAGTTTTTTTTTTTTTTTCAGGTGAGTTTTTTCTGTAAGATGTTCCATTAAAGTCTCTTTTGCATTTTGTGCTTCTGTATAAGACTCCTTTGCAGTGCCAAAGCAATTTGAAATCCCACCACAATAAATATGTTTAAATTAGAAAAAGGTTACTTATTGTTTAAAGATGTATGTTATTGTACAGTATGTCAACATTAATTCAACTAGACTGATCAAGAGAGAAGTTCCACAGTAATTCTGTGGGAGGAAAACCCATGTTTTACAATATGAGTAATTATTTATTACAATAGGATTCCTTGTTTAGGTGTGAGGACTGGTTTTAAAGATTCCTGCATTTTACGATATTTTGAGGAAAACTTGCAGAGCTACGTCAGCTCTACCATGGGAACAGATTAAGCTCTTCATTGCTGCTTTTTTGGTCTCCCTCTTTCTTCCTTTAAACCCATTGACCACCCCTGATCACCTCGTCCACCTCTCTTCGGCCTCAGAGATAGACAGATCGATTTTGTCTGAAACTCAGCTCTCCCCATGTCTTTTTGAGTACCTTCACATGTCCTTCCCCATCCTGTCATCCTGCTACCATTCCCAGAGTACCCCTTTATAATCCCTCTGTCTCTCATTCGCTCACTCTGCTCATTTTCACTCTCTTTCTCTCTCTTTCAGTGTACAGCCTCTGCTAGCCTTAGGATGTGTGTGTGTGTGTGTGTGTATGTGTGTGTGTGTGTGCGCGCGTAAGAGAGAGAGAAAGAGAGAGTACTTCTAGAGATTTTCTAAATCCCAGGTAAGAGCAGAGCTTTTCCGCGGGAGAATTTCATTTCAACACCTCTCATCTTGCAGAGAGAGCGGGCGGATAGGAGTCTCCCAGTTATGAATCCAATAACCATTGTGTGTGTGTGTGTGTGGGGGGGGGGGGGGTCCCTGTTTATAGGATTGGAGGTTACTCCCATAAACTCAAACTGAAGGTCAAAGAGAAAAAGAAAGACAGAGACAGGTGTGAGAGAAATAGAGCAGGGGGAGTAAGGCTTTTGCGTGTATATGTGTGTGTGTGTGTGTGTGTGTGTGTGTGTGTATTGATGACGGGGTCAAAGAGTGAGTGTGCGGGGGACTGTAGAGTCAAGGTGGCATCATGACACACAGGCACATACTCACTGTCTATATGTTAATAGGCTTGTATTGACATATAAGCATGCATGCTCTTACACACAAACGCACGCTGTAGCTGAGTGGGGAAGAGTGTATTGAGTTAGAGAGCTGAGGTCAGCTCTAAATCATTACAGGTCACCATGGCAGGCCTGGCTACCAGATTAGATTAAAGTCTAGCTGATAGACCCAGCAAAGCGCAAAACACACAAACACACACACTTGTGCATGGAATAAACACAAAAGTGGATACCCCGGCACATTAATCACTGTGAGCCTGGGTGTAATGTGGTGTGATGTAGCTTTGGTTTCTTGTACAGAAAGAGAAGCAGCGTCCTGACCCCTGAACAGTAAACAGCCATACAACAGATAAAAGCCGTCCCATTGGAACAGACTTTTGGGAAACCAGCCTATTAGGAAGTTAAACAGACAGATTAGATTAAAGCAGCCTGAGACGGGTCACTGTCCTGGTCCTCTGGCTCCAGAAGCTCTCACCACCAGGACGACACACACCAGGACTCAGCCACGGATACTCGCCTGTGCTTAATTCTCTATAAAATGCGACTCTTTTCTTGAGATTAAAAGGTGTTTGTGTGTTTATGCCTGCGCAGTTGGATGGAAGAGAGGACAAAATGTATAGAGGAACAGCGGCTGTTTGTCTGCATGGCATCTCTGCTTTCAAGCACAAGAAAAACACTATAAAGCTCCCTTGGTGGGCTATATGTTACTTCAAGCAAAGGCGGCTCCCAATCTCTGAGTCTGTTTTTAAAAGAACAATAGAGAGAAAGAGGAAGATCTCCCCTTCCCCTGTTTCCTCCCCACTATCTCTTTCTGCCCCGGCTGCTTGCGTATCTTTCTTTTTTGGGTGATGTATGTCCGACCTTCAGTGGTGAATTTGCCGTTTGCTGCCAAGTGGATCTTTAACTGCTTCCATGATTCACATGACCTCACTTCCTCTGACCCTGCTAGGCACTGCTCAGCATGGCTGGCAGCCAAGAGCAGAGGGGCACAGAGCCAGGCCAGATAAGGGTTTCTCCAAATGAGCCTGGACCACTATGATAGCTCTCCTCCCTTCTATCTCCTCTCCTCTCCTCTCCTCTCCTCCACGATTATCGATGTAGGGTGGTGGAGCCTCTGCTCTCCATAACACCATATTTAATCTTAACTGTCATTGCTTTGAAGTACAGTAACTATAGACGAGAGGACTCTTGAGGGTGCTCCTGTGTTTGACTAAAATTAGCTGAGCACAGTGTATTTCCCATTGTCCTGTGGGACGAACCGGAGACACCATCAACAGACCTTATCTATTATTTACACAGCACCACTGATATTACAATAAATAAGCAAACTGCCGTTCCAAACAACTTTCTGCTGTCACAAACAAGATAAACCTATTCATATACTTTCTGGAACCCAGACACATCAGGACCTTTTGATCCAGTGAATAGTATTTTGAAAAAGACTTCACAATGCCAAACAAGAATGGGGTTGATGAGGGTAGTAAAAGTTCATGGCACACATGCAGTCACAGACAAAAACAAATAATAATAGAAGGAAAGAAATGTACAAAACAGGCCCTGATGGATACACACACTTGAGATTGACGTCATTCATTCTGGTGTTGTGTATTCCTGTATGGGCGCTAACTCTGAGGGCCATTACTTTCATCTGCAGCACAATATGCTGATTAGCTTCCAGGGTGCAAGCCAAGGGAAGGAAGAGGGCTGCAGAGGGGGCAGGTGGAGGGATTTTGAGATATTTAAAATGAATTTCTGTCAAAGTGCATTAAAACCACTTCTTGAATTTCTTCCCCACTGGAATTTGGCAGTGGGACTTGGAGCAAATGCATGCAAATACAGATACAAACACACACAGACAAACTGAAAGAGAAATATACAAAGACTTGTAAATACACACTTTATCCGCATATGTATGAGGGAGAGTTGCAGTCTCATTAATAGTGTTAGCACAGCAGCGCACCTTCATGATCCCTATCTTTCTCTGTACATCTGCCTCTGACACCATTTCACTTTAACTGCAGGGCCAGCAGGGTTCACTTCAGGACAGAGAACAACTCATACACTGTCCATATATCAAAGACATATCAGACCACTTTACCAGAGGGTGACTAATTGACCACCGCCCAGGAGATCAAGTCCACATCCAAAGGCAGGTTGTCAGCTCTGACAGACCCAAGTCTGGCCCTCATCCCATATTTTACCCTGCGCGCCTCTCTGCTTTATGCTGAACAGAGCCATATTCAGAGATGAGCTACTCCACTCCTATTCTTCTGGGTTCTGTCTCAATGGACCCTTCTGGACAGATTTGTCCAGCTTCTTATTTCCTATTTACCTCCCGTTATGCAGTGAGCTTGCACCTACTCTGCTCAACCATGAAACCAAAACTAAATATAAATCATCCCTTCTCTTACTCTGTCATTCTTATAGCCCCTCCACATTCTCTCATTTGTTCTCTTTATTTTTCCTTCCAAACCCCCAAACCCCCCTCTGTCTTTCATATTCTTTGTTTTTTGCACTACACCTTACACAAACACACAACTCTAATAAATTGTGGCACTGGTAATTACATAGAACCCACCGGTAAATTTCACTTCCATTTACATTTAGATTACAGAATATTTCATTCCTATCAATCTGCAGTGCAAGACCAATGTGTGCATGGCTTCGCCCATATGCAGACACAACTATTGGTATGGCATTTTCATATTCTCACTGCTGCATGCACGGACACACACGAGAACAGGCAAAGGGGTGACACCCAAAAATACACATACACAAACTGTGCAAGCACGTGGAAGGGCACACGTACAAGTAGGTAGACATACACACACATGGCACGCATTCATGCTCACACAGACACGCACACACACACAGACACACACACACTGAGCAATAAATCTCAATGTTCACCAGCACACATGGACAAATGCACATATTAGGGCAGTATATTCTAATTTCAATGCCCACATAAATATGTGCACACACACAAACACACACAGAGGAACTCATAGCTGATGGTATATTAAAGTCAAATGATTGATCAGGTATGTTGTGTCCATAAACTGAATGTTGTTTTGAAAGAGCCCCAATTTACCTTGAACTGTGCAATATTTATCTGATGAAAGAAAGCATCCTCACCCACCCGCTCTGTGGGACTCTGTGGGACTCTGTGGGACTCTGTGGGACTCTGTGGGACTCTGTGGGACTCTGTGGTTTTCTTTGTGTGAGCGGTAAAAAAATTTTTTTTTGTTTTGAATATTTATCTGCTTCCACACTTTCACCTCATCTTTTGCATACTATTTACATGTGAATGCTGTGGTGTGTCTTTGGAGGTAACATAATCCTGTCCCACACACAGACACGCCACACGTTTATTTTCACACACACAAACCACTTCTGGATCATAATACATTCAGATGCAATCTCATCCACTGCGCATAAAAGACAGCAATATGCGGCCAAAAACCTAACTGTAATATTTCAACGGTTTATAAGGAGAGATGAGAGGGAAAAAGAGCCAGAGGCAGCAGCTGAGGAAAACAGATACCACCAAGATCTTGCCTTCTCTCTCTCTCTCTCCTTCTCTCTTTTTCTTTCTGTCTGTCTCCCCATCTGTCTATCGCTCTGACTCTCCCACCCACCCACTCCCCTCCTCTCAGTATTACTGCATCATTTCCAACAGTAATGAGTGCACCAGGAGCAGGGAGATAGCAAGGGAGCGGGGAGGTACTTCAGGGAATTAGAGTGTTTAAAATATACACAACGGTTTTCCTCTTGTGAATGATCAGTGCAAATAGTCCCCCTCCTTTCTGCACATACACCCAGTATAACCAGAAGGTACTGAATCCCACTGCACCACATACCTGCATATTATGTGCTTTCTGATCCCTGACATTATTAGCAAATACAAATACTTTTTGCAATCAGTATCAAGGAGCGAGTATGTTCGTACCACTGTTTTTTGCATTACCTGATTGTTCAGGATGCACTCATTACTGCTGCTGTTTCACTCTCAGTGGCACTCCAGGACACAAAAAATACATTACCTAGCAGTGCTTAAGTGTATGAGACATTAACTAAAGCTTTTGCCAGAAGATAGTATGGAGGTAATTTCCTGCGTAAAATTGGTTTCCTTTTTCTTGTGCGAGGCAAGTGTATTCCCAGGTGGTAAAGTGGCAGGGAGAAAGCATAAAGAGAATGTTTCCATCACTGACACAGGACGCGTGCAAGTGTCTGTAGGTGTTCATATATGTATGTGTAGGTGTCTGGGTGTGGACATGAGTGCGCTGATGTTCTCTCCACCTAGACAGGTTTATTGCCATTAGGGAGTTGTGCTGATATGATCTGTTGAGGTTCAGCCCGGTGGTTGCAGGAGGATATTGGAGCGACGGGGTGATGTTAGAGTTTAGACTGCAGAGCAGCAGGAAACCGACAGGCTCATGATGCTGGCCATTGGGACAGATCAGCATCAGTACAGTGTAAACAGCCACACACTTTTACACACGTATAAATACACACTGTTGACCCTCAGGGTTGCAATGAACTGGCAAAAGATCCTGGACAGCTTAACAGAAAGTACATCACTGGAGAGAGTGGAGTCCAATAAACAGAGGAAAACTGCTGTACTCAGAGCATGCAGACCTACAGGCTCGTGCAAACATACATGATCAGCACAACAGGGCTGTAGCCAGCATTTTAGAAATACTGAAGTCTAAGTACCTCCTTTCCTCAGGAAATCTTGCTCAGACACTAAAACTTAAATCACAACTTTTTAATTGTAATTTTTCAGTGATCTCTTCAGTTATATTGTCTGAAAACTTTATTTCCCCACGTAAAAGCATCTGTCCTGAGAAAACCATGTATGGCCAACTTTCCAAGGGTTAAGAAAAACAGTCCTGATTTCAGCTTGGCGACAATACATTTATCAGATTTAATGAATTTCTAAATGTCCCAGAGATGGAGCTACAAGGCGTTCACTGGACAGCGATCCTGCACAGTGTCTGGAACACATGTCTGCTAGGGAAATGTATTTATTTATTTATTGTATTAGATACATTTAGTTAAGAAAATACAGGAATCAACCTGTATAATGCCCACCAATGTAGAATGTAAACTCGCCCCAGGTTCCTAAAACCCACAAGATTCACAGAAAAATATGACAAGACCCCTGTGTCCTCAAAAGTAGCTGCGGACATGAAACATATTAATACAAAATAGTATATAGGTAGAAACTATATTTCTTACAGACTTCCCTTTTTAAATTCATACCAATCACAGAGATAAGAGGTAATAAAAATGATGATTTCATGATAACACTTTGAGATTACTGAGATGTGATATGTGCAAGAAGCCTGTAACTTAACATCTGAAAGATGTCCCTAAAGGTTTTGTGCACTTAGCACTTAACTGGGAGTTCTAGGCCAATATCTGCTTCACAAAGAATTCAGAAAACTCAAATTTTAATAAAAGTAGATCTATAAACTAAGAAACCCAAGGTTAGATTTTTCTGTATCTTAAAATATGTGTTCTCCTGTTCTATATTATGTTTATTCAGTCACTAGAAACAGGCTTACTAAAAAGAGGGGATGTTGTTGAGGTCCCTTCAGAAGAGCTCAACCTACTAAAAGACCTAAGATCTAAGAACAGGCACATACAAACACACGCATGGTCTCTGGACACACTGTGACACATGTTTTCTCTATATATGTTTCTCTCTGTCTCACAACATCACACACAGCCATGGTACACTCCACCGACCATTAAAGCAGAGGGGAAATCCATCACAGGGGAACACCTGTCCACAGACTCCTGAGAAACCAGAGTGGGTCACCATAATAGTTTAAAGCAACATGTAAAGTGCCTCTCATGTACGAGGGCATGCAGATAACAGCACCATCATACATTCTCTCAGTCATAACAGATCAAAACCAAAATTCAATGTTGCTTTGAATAGCATAGCTCTGAGGCTAATTCATGTAGTGATGCAGGCATCAAAAAGGGCCATGGTTTGAGAGGGCTGCAAAGTGGCAGGAACCTGGCCCTGAGGACTGGACAGAAACTTGGCAAAGTGTAGGAAAATGCTGCAGAATGAGAGAACGAGTAGGTTGCAGAGGAGCAACAGTTTTATAAAGAGTAGGAGGTTGTCGAGCATAATATGTTTGCAAAAGCTGCAAGAGCACAGGGATCAGCTGTGTTTGTATTAGAAGTGTTTGGAAGTTCAATTGCCTCAGAAGCAGTAATAGAAACCAAAAAGTTTTTTTTTGCAAGGTGTCCTTCGGGTGTTTGTTGAATAAAAGAAAGATTGATAAAATATGATAAAAAGAAAGTTTGGTTAGGGTTCCTTTTTTTATGTGCATCAAAACAACAGCTGCACCTTAGTTTTCTGTTATTTTGATTTAGTCACTGGAGGAAGATATTTAAAGAACCTAAAGCTGAATTGATAGCTGCATTAAATCTAAAGACTGTTGATGTGGGAGGGTAGCCTATCCCAGTCAGGCATTTTCTGTTGCACATATCTCATCTACAGTGACAGGTGTTCTGCCTTAAATAAAGCTCTTGAACTTGATAACAAAATGAAAGCTAAGTTGATGGATATATCTCTTTGCGGTTGCACACATCAAGTTAAAAGCAGCAGAAAGAAGCAATGTGGACTCTACCCACGCTGTGACTTGTCCCCCTGTGTCCTTTTACCTCGTGTTTACATCTAGAACCCAGAGCTGTCTGTAGCTTTCAGTGTTGACGTTGAGCACAAAAGGCACCCTAATCCCGGGCTGAATATGCATGACTCGCCGCGCAGTGCTGTGGGTGCTCGCAGTTTAATAGTTTCAGCACCGCGTTGGTGAACAGCGCCATACGCCGTTGAGACAGACTGAGGCTCAGCTGCAGCCAGTTCCGAGCTGCTCTTTGACGGCACCCGGCGCAGTTTGACAGGCCGAGCCCGGAGAAAGAGCCTTTTATCTGTAATCAAATCGTTACCCCCAAGGTTGCAACTGATAGAGATTTCCTCTCCCCTGACCATACCGAGACCTTGTAAAAGCATGGCGCTTTTAATCTGACGCCCTCCAAAGGAAAAGAGAGAGGGACAGAAGACACGAGGGAGGGTGAGAGAGATTGACATAAACACGTTGTCGGTGGCTCATTTACAGATATTCTCAAAGCATGCATAGTGACATACTTCTTATAGGCTAAATAAAGTTTATCCCCTTTCCTTGTTCCATTCGCATAACAAAACCAGAAAAGAGAAAAAGAAACGGAAAGAAAGGAGAAATGGGAGACAGGAGTCTGGTCCAGCGCAGCCCTCGAGAAGAGAGGCAGACACACACTCATAGAGGGAGAGAGAGAGAGAGAGAGTCTTCCTTGAGAAAGAGTCTGAACCACTTCTGCCTGTCTGCGGTGGAGCCAGATAATAAGTAGCCTACAGGAGTGCTCCGGGTGATTTCCCGTCCCACGCCGTACCGCGGAATTTCATTCGCATTACGGGTGATTTTAAACCCGGTTACAATCAATAGAGATTAGAAGGGAAGGAAAAGGGTCAGATGTTTCTTTTTCCTTTTGCTCTCTTCTTCGACGTGCGTGAAGCGGAAGCGCACCTGCAAGAGTGTCTGCTCCCCTTTTCTTTACTGAGAGCCCCAATTGGGGTGCTGCTGCTGCTGCTTGGGCAAGGCTGCGTACACTTTACAGACTGGACCAGTGGACTGTAAAAAAAAAAAGACAAAGATATTGCCTACAGAGAGAGAGAGAGAGAGAGAGAGAGAGAGAGAGAGAGGAGGTTCGACCTACACAGAGGGTGAATAGGAGAGAGAGAGAGAGAGAGAGAGAGTGAGTGAAACAGAGACTGGATGGATTCCTCTATTCCTCTGGCACTCCACAGGCGCTCATTCATTTATTTAAGCCCGACTGACGACAGCATGCCAAGCGCAGACTCCAGCGGCAGAGCTCGGTCAGTATAACATCCCTGTCTCTCAGTCTGTCTCTCAGTCTTTCTCTGTCCGTTTCTGTTTTTAGTTCTCATGCACACAAACACATAAGCAGAGCATTGTCTCCCTTTTGAAATGCAGGCACACACTTCCCAACAGAGGACAGGAGTGAGACATCCTCCGTCTCACCGGCCTCATCGTGCTCTCACCTGCGCAACATCCGTGCGGGACCCGACTATTGGCGCCCTCCGGGACGCCACCGACACTCAGGACCCGACGCAAAGGAGCCCGGCATATGGGCCCAAAGCCCCGTGAGGTCCCAGGGATGGCGTGCAGCGCGTGTTACTACCTGGTTATCAGTTCAACACACCTGAGCAATGGACACTTTCGACGCGTAAAGGGGGTCTTCAGAGGACCGCTGTGTCCAACCGCAACCAGTGATTCACCGGTAGGAGAACTTGCAGATCTTGGTAGATTTCCCTAGGTGTGTGCGTGTGTGTGCGCGCGCGCATGTTTGTGAAGAGAGAGTGTGAGGGTTTGTGGTTTTGTTGTTGGATTACCTCATTTGAGTCACTGAGCTTGAAAAAGAGTCTATTTTAGACACATTTTATTCACTTTTCCTTGGGGCTAGTTCATTTTAGGGGTTAGGAAATTAGTGTCATGATGGGAAGTTGCTGTAGTGTTCCTGAAGTGTGTAAGCAATGTGTGCAGGGCATAAGAAAACAACAGCATAGTTAGTTCCAGTGGCACTCTTTTACTAAGGAAGATGGGGATGACAGAGGTAGAGATTTTTTACTTTTTCTTTTCATGAGTCATAAAAAAAGATTTTTTGGTAGAGGATAGTAGATGTGAATATTTTAAACCTAGGAGAAATTGGGTATCCAACCATGAAGCAATTGTCCCGCCATGCCTCCTTCTCTCTGTCAGGCCTATAGGAATTAAACAAATCAAATTACATTAATGCTTTCAGGAGGCGAAGAGTTGCCCAGCTGAAAATATCCCTAATTACCTGGGGAGTAATTGTTCATTGTTCAAAGTGTATGTTCATCTGTGATTGTGTGTGTGTGTCCTGTCCAGCCTAGTATGGTAACTCCATGACCTTTCCCTGGTGCCTGTGGTTCCTTTGAGCCACCAAACTGGCATTTACTTGTAAACTGGATCTGGCTGTGTGCGTGTGTGTGTGTGTGTGTGTGTGTGTGTGTGTGTGTGTGTGTGTGCGTGCGTGCACTTGCAGAGACAAAGAAAGAGTGTGTGAGACAGAGAGAGAGATAGGCAGAGAGGGAGAGAAACAAGGCTAAAAGAGAAGCAAAGTAATTGACAGAACATGTAAATATATACATGATATTTTGGACTGTGAATTAGGGTGTGTAGCGTGTTTTGTAGATTCAGGAGCTGCTCGGAGGGTCTCTGGTAATCACACATTATTCATGAGCTCCTAATGTGAGACGAGACAAACTGGCGGAGCTGATGACAAGTTTGATGAGAAAGGAGGAAAGGAGCAGCTGGCATGTGTGTATGAGTGTCTATGTGTGAGCATGTGTGTGTATGTGTGTGTGTGTTCGTACTCTAGTCATTACCAGTCTGTCATGTTCGGCCCGCGCTCACTATGTGATGGGAATGAGCGAACAGCGTTGAGCAGACACAGTCATACTGACAGAGATGCTGCACAGAGTCATATTAACAAATACACTTGCAACTTTTGCACAAACTCACACACATTATTTCAAGATGGGCTAAAAGACCACAAGCTAAACAAGATCATTACTGTAAATTCTCAATATGTACTGTATGCATATATCTAAATTTTCTACAAATTAGGGCTCCCCTTTTAAATGTGATCATTTGAATCATCTGTCTCAGAGCCTATTCTTCTCCTTGTACAATCATCAAATGCTCAAGTTTCATCTTGTCTCAGAAACAAGCCTAATTTGGATGCACTTGAAGCAAACCGACTATATTAGACATATCTACATTTTTAGACTGATGAATGCATTTGCCTACTTTTCAGACAGTCACTAATTTCTGCCCATTTTAGCATGTTATGAAAACTAATTTGAAGACACTTGACACTTGTCTGAGATGGTGTTGTTTGAGAATGGTAATCCATTATAATGTGCCACATCTTTTCAATTTTTGTCAAATTTAAAATGTAGTTACAGTTACAGGTGAATATTGAAACCAAGAAGCTTTTGAGAACAGAACAAAATCTGTCAGTAGCATTAAGTAGCCATTGAATGGTGTCATGTATCTATGTAGAGTTAAAATGATTAGTCAATTAATACATTTTGTGACTGACAGAAAATCAGTCTGCAACTATTTTGATAATCGAGTGAATCTTTTGGACTGTCAGACAAAACAAGCAGTTGGAAGACCTCATCTTGGACTAGGAA
Source organism: Micropterus salmoides (assembly GCF_014851395.1). NCBI lineage: Eukaryota > Metazoa > Chordata > Actinopteri > Centrarchiformes > Centrarchidae > Micropterus > Micropterus salmoides. The sequence goes on from NW_024040152.1 coordinate 18,219,018, forward strand.
ATTGGGATGGGTATTCAAAATACCACTGGTGGGTGATTTGTTCAACCTTGCGAAACACAGTCTTCCTCTTTTGTAACCACCTTCTCAAAATGGTTAATATTTGCGCATATCCAAAAACCTGTTGATATCCAAGTCTTTCATAATGTTTAAAAGTGTTTCTCCTTCTTACCAGAAATGCGGGATTTTCTTTTGCTCATGCATCTCTTCCCAAGCCTTGCAAATAGATGGCTAGCTGATTTGTATAATGTAAACTTCTTAAGAATTCTCCTAAAACCTGAATAATATTGGCATATACCACATGTCTTACTCGGAAAATGCTAGAAGACCTAATTTGGAATATCCGAACCAAATACATGCAAATTTGTTTGCAAACATTGTCACTGATTGCAAGTAGTTGAATTGTCATATTAAAGGGTCAAATCAGACCTGACATTGGAAATTAGAAGTTCATACAGCTGAAATGCAAATTTACAACGTTTTAGTCTAAATATCATCAAAAAGTAGAGATGCCATCAAAGGAAACCACTCAATAAAATAACTTGAGCAGCAGTAATTGAAAATATTCCCTTTCAGCAGGAATATCAGGATTTAAGTCTTCACCCCGATAAAGTGTCCTTGATCAAAACATGAATTGAATCCATACCAGCTTCGGGGTCTTACTGGTTCAACTATAGCTGACCTCCATGTGGACAGAGGCAAGTAAAAATAGATGTTCACATTATGTTGAATACATCTCTCTAAGCTGCAGGCTTACATTAATAGGTGTCATTTATGGTAGGAAGGACATGTAATTCCAAGGCCATGTCCAAACTAATGTAGATAAATCCACATGTGGAAAGTCTTCAGTGTTTTGAAAATGCTGGCTGAGTAGGTATGGAAGGTCAAAAAAAAGATCTGCTTTCAGATTTATCCATATTAGTTTAGACACGGCCCAATTTATGGGCCTGTCAGCATGATAAACAGGCAGCGCTTGTGGTCAAGTAGTTCAAAAGTGACCTCTTGTGTGAGGTGAAGCAAAGTCCTTCAGGGGGTGAGCTTAACACACCTCTTCAAGACATGCAGAGCAGCATCTTTTGCTCCTGTCCACTCCATTGTAGAAGATGCCAGCTAGCACAACATCTGCTGCTGCTCTTTGATTCAGCTTAGATCAGCAGAGTACAAAGGATATTACAGCTGGGATTTGTCGAGGGTAACGTCTTGTGTCTTCACTTTGACAAGGCGATGCAACATTAAGACGAGGCACCTATGAGTGGTAAAGAAAAGCCATCTCGACACACAGCCCCCCTCCCCTTTCTTCTTCCACAACAAATCCACTTGTGTTTGTTAAGACTTTGTTTTTTAGTTAGCGTCTCTGTGGACTGCTGCAGTATGTCTAGATTGGGATTTTGCTCATTACTACTTTATCATCACTAATTACTCATTGTGATAGGTCTCTCGGACGTGTCTAAATTTTGGTTCCCATATGTATATTAGCGCTTAATCTTCAGCGATGAGTCATTCTTCAAACTCTCATTAACACTTCAAAGATTTTTTGTTCTTGGTGTCAGCATAGCGGGAGGACAGGAGGAGAGACGCAGCAACGGAGAGGTGTGTGCAAAGAGGACAGATACAGCCCTAATGCACCCCTCAAATCAGACAGATCCAAACAGATAGCCTACATCCCTTCCATTTCTTTTGCTATCTCTTGTACAATCGTGGACAATCGTGGACAATCCTCCAATCCCGTTTCCATCTATCTCTCAATTTCCCTTTAGAAGCCCTCCCTCTGTAGAATATTATAACCTTGTGTGTGTGCATACTTAACTGCTCATCCACTGAAGACCACTTTGATGTATATTTCACTGCCGTTGCAGAAAACACATGAATCGTCAGCTGTTCAGCACAGTGTCAAAGTGAGTGCCGGCGTGTATGTGTGTGTGACTGCGTTTGTGTTTTCATTGATTCCGCAGGGAGCTGAACAGTGTTTATGCAAATGAGGTGGCATTTAAACATATGCCCTAAACAATTATCTTGAAACAAGTATTTAGCTGCACAAAAACACAGTCATGTTCGGAGTGACTCAAGTACTTAGCTACAAATATTAAGCCATCATGAGGGGACAGAGGTGAGATGAGCCAACTGGTTTGCCATTTGGCGCGCCAATTTGCTCACGGCTGTAAACACGATACCCAGGAATCTTTGTGCGTTTTAAATGATGATCATAATAATAAGTGATACAGGCTTAGTATCAAAGAACTCCCAGGGGACAATCAAGCTGGTAATATCGTCTTGACATTTATGAAGTGCGACAAATGTCAGAAAGAAAGGGATTAGTTCAATGTGAGTTTAAGATAAAAAGGGGGTTTTTTTGTGATACAAGCTTAAAAGCGGCTATAGAGTTGTTGAGTGTTGTCAGAAAAGCTATTTTAGAGTCAAGGCCCCTAATGGTGCAGTCACTCACATGCTGTTAATGCACACACACACACACACAAACACACACACACTAACTCAGCCATCAGGCCCTAGAGGAGCAGTTTGAGAGTGAGCAGGTGAGTGCTGCTGAATACTAAAGTCCTGTATGACTGGACCATTCCTGCTGACCACTGCAAAGTGCTCCCACTGATCACCACTAATGTCCTCCATCACAGTTTACACTCAACACTCTGGAGAGAGTGTGCGCACAAGCGTGTGTTGGGGAGAAAGGTGGATAATTGGGACAGATGGGGTGAGATAGGATGAAGAGAAAGAGGAGGGAGAGGCGGAGAGCAAGACAGTTGGCATCGATTTTAACACTCTCTCAAGCCTTTATTGACATTTCATTTAGCTAATGAATTCATTAGTGCTTCATAGCATAATAACCTCTACTTGATAACCAGGATGGTTCCCCGGGGAACATGCGGTGTCTTTACTATGTTGCCTCAGTATTTTCTGACTTTTACAAACTCATTCTCAGCTTTCTTTGATTTTCTTCCCTCCCCCCACCTCTGTTTCTTTTACCTATAAGTTCCCTGCCTGTTTGTTTGTGCTGCATTGCGTAACTTAATTACCTACTGTACTTACTTACTGTAAATGAATCAGTTGTTCAAGGTAACATAACCTGCCAGCCTCTCAGCAACAGTGCAGCCCCAGGAATGATGGAGAAGAAGAGGGAGGCACAAGATGCACACCAAATTCATCTCTACCTATGTATAGGTGTCTTTGTGCTTCTTTCCAAGTGCGCTCGCAGGCTTTGTGATGCTTGTTCACCTTCGAGAAGGAGAATTTACAGATGACTGACTCAGTCTTTATTTGTGTCTCTTTGACCTGCTGCTTACTGGAAACACAAGCATGCACACAAACATGCACAGCCTTCACTTGCATGAATTGAAGGACTAATTTAACCTTTGCAAAAACTATTTAACATCACATAATGGATGTTTCACCCAGAGGACTTATGTCTGCAATCTCCATTTACACTAAAAATTTCAGCCAGGCTTTAAAACCTGGTTTATGAATTGGAAGCATTTATTTATTTGTGTTCAGCTCCGATGCCTGAGAGGTAAAATCTGCTTCTGTGGCATAACTGTATGGATGTCTGAAAGGCCGAGCTGACCTGCGTGAGCTCTTTGTGGGTTTGTCTTGTTATTACAAGAGTAGCGAGGGATGCTTCTGTTGATTGAACATTTTTTTCATGAGATCTGCAAAACTCTGGTATTAGAGGTATGTTGTCATACACACATACATGCATGCATGTGCACTCGCACACGCACACACACCTACACACCTACACACACACACACACACACACACAGAGGCAGAGCAGATGGCCAACCTCTCATTTTGTATATTACCTTGGGACAGATGTTTGTCTGTGTGGTCATTAGTGATCGCAGCATCAGATAATTACCTGGAGACACACCAACACATAAACACACACACTCAAATACAATTAGTGAGTGTTTGATAATTACAGGATGTTTGATGAACCATCTGGAACAGCAGCTCAGGTAGAAACTGGAAGAAATGCCCAAAACAAAATCATGCACACAAAACACTCAAATCATACTTATCAAATGAGGATCATTGACCTGGGAGAAAAAAAAATGAGGATAGCAAAACGACAGGTGATAGATGAAGAGATTAAAGAGTTTCTTTGTTTCACAGCCATTTGGATGTCATGTTTCATTCAAGCTTTGGTCTTCTTTTATTCTCCTGGGTCTGCATTCTCTGCCTCTGCCTTTTTTCTGTTTTTTAAACTATCACTGGCCGCTGCCGTCTGTAGGGATGGAGGAAGAGATATAGCTTTGCTCTCATAGCTTTGCTCTCATCCGCCTCTCCCTGACACCCCTCTTATCTCCCCCTCCTATTGCTTTTGTCTCATCTCTCCAGCCCATTCATTTTTTAGCAGGTCAAGGGTTCAACTGTTTAGGTCTTTGAATCTTAGTGTGTGGGTGTGAGGGTTTGTGTTTGTGTGCATAATTGTGTGTACAGTGTGCCTATATGGAAGTTTGTGGGGGTGTGTGTGTAGGCAATGGGAGTAATATTGCAGTAGCAATATTGCTGAAAAATCCTTGAAGGAATGAAAGGGTGCGCTTTATTTGGTGGTCAGTATTTCTGTTCTTCAATAACCTCCATTTTACTCTCCAACTTGGAGCCCTGCTTTCATGTAGGAAAAGATGTGGGGATACAATTATAGCTCCATTCACTCTGGGTGTATACAGTATGTGTCTGCATGCACATGTGGGTGTACATGTTACACGTTTTTGCACCTGCATGCTTGAATGCCTGGGTGTGTGTCTCCACCACTGACACACGGGCAGGGGTTAAGAGCAGCTCAGACAAATTAATTATCTCTTCTCTGGAGGAGAGATGACTCACAGAAAGAGAGGCTGTGAACCAGCACCTCCTGCTTGAGCAGAAGCCCAGGAATTACTCCCAGCCCAGCAGAGACCAAGGGGCTTTCTTCTGAATAAAGCAACTTGGATTTCATCCTCAGCATGATTTTCAGATCACATTTTTCCCCACTTTTCATGTGCATAAAGCCGATTTATAAAAATAACTGCGACTAAAAGAAGTCGAGCAGGCACGTTGCATTTTTAGATCAAAGTGGCTGAGGAATTTTAATGCATATGAACAAGTTTCACTTCCCTGAAATCGTTGACATAAGATCAAGGCTTTCATGTTTTGCATTGCTGTGGCTTGCACAGAATAGGCAGTTCTGGTGCAAACTGCACTGCTGGGTACATCAATCCACTCACGCAGACTGCTTAAAGTCATAGCCTGAATTTGGAAACTGAGAGACTGAAATAATAATTTAAAACGTATTACTGTTATTGTTAACGTATTATTTGTGTTGATGTTGAAAATTTAATTTGCAGATAATTTGTCTAGTACTTTTTATTGTTATGAATGCGCTTGATGTAACAAAAAAAATTTGACTTTAGTAGATCTAGGAACTTTTGAAATTTCATTCAGTCTTTGACATAAAATAATTTGATTGCAAGCCATTTTTCTTATCAGTGGGGCTTTGTTTAATCTTGAGGTGAGACTTTCATGTTTCTGCTATTTCAGCCACAGCCTCTTACCCCTGACCTTTCACTTTCCACCTCTGACCTCTCATAGATGGCCCTGGGGAAAACTAAGCGAAGAAAAGGTCAATGTTAGGATCAAGGATTCAGAGACATGAAAGGGTATTATTGAACTATTACCTTATTATATCTCTGTATACCAGGGACTATAATGCTTGAACGTTTACACACATCATAGCCTACAGTAGAATTCACTTGCACATACACACTTACAGGAAGGGAATAAAAAAAACAGCAAGAGCACAAGCAGGGCAAAAATGCATGTAGTATTATAATAACAATGTGTGTTCATTCTGGTGTGCTCTCATGTTTATGTATCACAGCAGATAGGAGCTACTAGGACATTCTGATGCGTGGGGTCGGTCATGCATCTGTAACGGTGCATCAAATTATATCAGACTTACCTCCAATAGCAGCGCGAGCCATGACGCAGACACTAATAATTCATGCCATTTGCTTCAACCAGCCTTCACATCAGCCGTGATGGAGCGAGAACAGCCCACCACAATTATCATGAGCAGCAGCATTCCTGTGTTTAGCAGATTGAAGATGCCAGGCGCTCAGCTTAGCACTGTGCAGAAATGTCCTGGCTGCGTGCTGCCGCCATGGCAGGATCACAGTGGTTTGCAAGCAGCCTCCAGCTACCAGCCACAAGGCCTTGGCTACCTCCTATAGATGGGCATGGGGCCTATTTCCTCTGTCTGTCTGTTTGTGTATGTATGTTTTGGCGTGATTGTGTTTGCGCGTTTCTGCATGAGTCTGCTATGGGGCCTTCTTACCCTTGCTGTGAGGTATATTCTTACCCTGTGATACGGGATTAGTCACAACACTGAATGGAAAGACATGGAAACAGCAGGAGGGGAGGAGAATGGAGGAGAGGAGAGGAGAGGAAGGGAAACCCCACAAAGATGAGAAGAAATGTGTGGGTGGATTGTGTGAGTGCATGTGTGCCTGCATGCCATGGGTATTCATCAATTTCCCTAAGATTCTCCACGTTTCCTCTGCCATAAAACCCAGAGGCAAGAAGAAAACACAAACTCTGTAAGATCTGCTTCTCTCTGCCTCTTTCTCTCTGTCATTCCTCCTGCTTCAGTCTCTTCTCTCCACATGTGAAGTTAGCCATAAGTTTGTGTGTGTGTGTGTGTGTGTGTGTGTGTGTGTGTGTGTGTGTGTGTGTGTGATTGTACAGATTACATATGCAAAGCATGCATGTCATCTAGCAAATGGAAACAAATATAACGTGAGATTCGGAGGATGTCGAACATATTATATATTCTGTGTTCGCAAAACGAGTTAACTTGTATGACAGAAATGTGTGTTTTTGGAAATGCTTTGAAAAAAAGTGTGAGCCATGCACAGCACCAAGCAAGAATCTATGAACTTTGTGCTTGTGGCTGTATGTGGGTGTGTGTTTGTGTTTATGTGCGAGTGTGTGAAAAATAGCAGCGTGTGATTTATGTAAATGAGTGTCATCGGCCGAGGAGGAGGCAGAATTCCAGGCCTGATGAGTGGCTTAATGATTCATCAGCCTAGCTGAGGCAGGCATCAATAATGGATGACAGAGTGGGTCATGGAGGATTGCTCGCCCCTTGATTAAAGTGCTCCACAGCTAAACGCCTCACTTCCTCCCTCTTCTCACCCTACCTTCTGCCAGGATAAATACAGAAATGTGCCGTACAAGCACACCCCCGCATACTCGGTCACACACACCTCTTCCTCAATCTCTCTCCGTACAGCTTTATGTCATCTCACCTCTCACATGCTTAATAAGCTCTCATCCCTCCCTCATCTCCTCACTCTGCTTCTTTGGTCTTAATCCAATCACAGCAAGTGAGAGAGGGAAAGAAAGGGGTAGAGAGAGGCAGTGAGAGAGCTGGAGAGGGGGAAAGAAGAAGGTGGAAAGTGTGGGAGAAAAGAAGAGAAAGCTACAAATGAATGCTTTATAATTTGTCTGTACAGAAATGGAACCTTTCACTCTGGAGATAAGACAGGAACATAAATGCTCTTTCTCCACACATAGAGCGGAGGGAGTCATTTTCTCTCTGTCTCTCTCTCTCTTTAAGCTGTATGTGGGTGTCGGTGTGACAGGACAAATCTCTGTCTATTAGGAGACATAAACCTCTAAACCCTGAGCTACACGGCCATACATACTAATGCAGCCATACAGAGGGTTGGATAGAAGCTGGGAATGATAGCGAGGACACACTGAGAAAGAAGGAGATGTGGAGAGCAGAGATGGAAGGAGGCAGAGCAGGATGTTGAAAGCAGAAAGAGTCCTGGCGGGATTTCAATCCCTGGCCAGCATGGAGTCTTAACTGCTACACAATCACACAGCAAAACCAGCTTTAACAAAGTTGGACTGAGGTGCACCACAGAGGAAGTTCTGTTATTTGTGCATGTGTACTGTGTGAGTGTGATGATGTCGTCTGTAGTATCATTAGCCATCCACGCACTCAAACTGTAATATATGCCAGAGAAAAGATCACTCGCTCTTATTGGACACGCTCGTGTTATCCCCTGATAGAACACAAGAATCACACACGCAAATGCTCACCCACACGCCAAAGCTCCAAAAGAAACTGCAATCATAAATGACTTAAAGAGAGCAATTATCCCTCAATCTACCGACAACAGCTACCCATCGTTGTCTCTCACTTGTCCTCATTCCCCCTCAGTCTGTCACACCCCTCGCCCCTCATCTGTAAGTATCTGAGTTGGCGAGACGATTTAGACGAGCCTTAAGAGTGTAGCGTGTAATCTACGATTGTAATAATCCTGTTCTCTTTAAATCTGCCACTTCCCAAACTGATTACCTTCATCTTCTCAACTTGTCTTTCACTCTAATCTGTATCATCACACTCTGACAGATTACAGTTTCAGTTTGATCACTTCAACAGATAGAGCCACAATCCTCTTTGAGGCAGTCAATCAGCCTGGACAGACAAGTCCAGTACATTATGTGTGTTTGGTGTGTGTGTGTATCGACTTAACTACACTGTATATCTATTTATCTATGAAGGGTTTTCATTGTGTCTGTAATTTAAATGTCAAGAGTGTATGGTCTACATAATTCCATTTTTCTGCCAGCTGGGAGAGTAAAGCATTTATTACTGGAGATGACATTTGAGAGAGGAGAGGAGAGAAGTCTGATAGGGACACAGACGGAAGGGCATATAACTGACAAGAGCTTTTAATGCATGAGAGTGGAAAACAGACATGAGAGAGAAACTCCCAAAATATTTTTCTATTGTAAAACTACTACGAAATAAATCAGTGGTGGAGTGATGAGAGAGGAGAGGGGGGAAGCATAAGAGACAATCAGATCTCACCACTCTATCCATTCAAGGCTCTTCTTATGTCATTTTCACCTCTGAGAGCAGCTGTGGAGAGAGCATCAAAGAGGAAAACAAGAGGTGCAAGAAAAACAGACTGCATACAAAGCGTACTTACAGTACATGTAGAAATTGTAGAGAGAAAGACTGAAGTTCACCTCTCTGTCCTTTGTCTTTCTGTAATTGGCTGATGATGTTCTCCTTAATGTGCACTTGGAGAAAGGGTGGAAATCCTTCGGCTTTTAGAGAAACAAATGCAAGTCTCTGAAGAGCACAGCAAGTGAGTGGTAGGATCATTAAAATACATTAAAAGCCACAGAGGAGACCACAGTTTGTAGAAGACTTGGGTATTTTAGGAATTTGCATGCATGCTTTCCTGCATTTGTGCTTCTGCCTTGATCCCACCCAACACAAATTTTATCCACAAAAGGTCTGGAAAGAAAGTATGGGTCATGTTCACTGAAGTGGAGAAAATGTCTTAAAATGTCCTCTGCTTTCTTTTTTGGTCTGTAAGCTATGCTCTGTCCTGGTGAATCAGTTTAACTTGTCCTGCACGAGCCAGAGGCTGAGCACACATTGTGTTCAGGATGACACGAATGCTGAGAGATCGAGAGAGGAGGGGGAGGATGTGGAGAGGTGGGTAGATTTAAAATGTGGCACCGAATAGGACTGATCAATGATACAGCGCATGAATAACTCTGTGAAAACATGGGAGCCCTGTTGAATGGGGAGGAGAGATGGAGAGAGATAGAGAGAATGAAGGCAGGGAAGGGTGGGCAGATCAGCGCAGGGGCTCCTTGGCCTTGCATTGTGATAGACAGGGAATTAAATTCTGATCGCTCACTGAGTGATCGTTTGGTTGAGCCTTGTGACTAATCATAGATTTATGACTTCAACAGGAGAGCGGTGCGATTTGTTTGTGCCACAGGCTTCCTGCTGTTGCCCCAGACAAAAGCAGTACAGTTATTTTGAGGCTTTTGAACACACTTCTCTCATCATTTTTTCCACCCTCTTTAATATAAAAGTCCAGACACTTCGCTGTTGCCCTCTCTTTTTTATTGATAAATTTAGGTCTTAAAATCTATCAGCAGCATAGATGCCTACAAATGCTGACTGACTTTTAACATCTGTAACACAGTTTAACTACTGTACACAGAGCATGAAACCAGCACTTACTGTGCAGCCTCTAAGTATTTAGAGGTCGTTTTTAAGGATGTACTTAAATAAAACAATGACTACAAGGTTAAAGTGCTTTAAGTGTGTTTAAGTTTCTGAGTGAATTCATACTCATAGTGAGTGAACCAAGTAAAAAATGCAGATTTCAATTTGAAAAATAGTACATATTTAGGAAAGTATCCTTAACATGAAGAAAAACTGATGAAATTGTTTTAAGGCAGAAATTGTGAACTTTTATTAACTGACTGATTTACGGTTGCTGCACTACAGGCCTGACAGAGTATTAACAGGGAAACTACCTATGGACCTAAAACTTCAGGCAGTCACTGACTGAAAAATATTTGCAACAAAATGTTAAAAAATTATTAATTTAGTAAAGTTCATGTTTACTGTAATTGCACGGTTACTTTTGGTCCCCCAATATTGGGAGTTATGTTTAAAAAGGGTTCCTATACAAAATATCTGATTTTTATGTAAACACCCTTTAAATTAAGAGGTGATGTCATCAGGGTTATCCCAGACTGGACTTGAGACTTCAAGTTGATAACAGAAAGCCTGCGTTATGAACTAATGGTCTCTGCTTTGCCAATTATGACCACTGTTGTTGTTAGTCAGTTTTTCGCAAGTCCCTCAATTTTATGGTAGTGCAATACAAAATCATTGGAGAAACGCTTTAAAGCTCTTTCTCTTTGGCACTTTCACCCATAGACATTGCTCCATTTCAAATGCCATACACTGGACTAAAGACACAATACAATAAAAAATAAACTATATCTATAGTTATTTTTCTATGTAGTTTATATATATTCTCCCTCAATGGTGAAATTTAAAGTGGAGAACCAGATTTAAGATTACGTAAACAAAGGAGTCTGTTTAAGGATTAAATCCAGGGAGAAGCACTGCTCGTTTCAACAAGGCACAGAGGGCACAGGGCAAATTAGCAAACATAATCTCTTCAACATTTATTTATTCAGTTTGTTTCCTTCATGCGGCTCAACTTAAAAGGTCAGAGGGAGGTGGAACATTTGTTTTTATTTTGAGCAAGACACAAAGAAAAGGAAGAGAATCAGACAAACACTGGTGATTCATGGTGTAGAGGCCGGTGCTGAAGATAGCATACAGTGAACACAGAAACACAGTGAGTCATGACACAACTGACTTGGGATCATTGGAATAAACTTTGTACTTTTCCATATATATGTTAATCTTGTATTCTGAACTATTTTAGTCTGTCTAGTGTATCTGTCACAGAGTTGGTTGCTGGCAGTGTGAGATGACATCGCTTACTGGTACTAACACATCTGTCCTTTTGGCTGTAAGAATACCCTAATGGCAGTATCTATGGTCAACACATCTGCGTATTTGGCGATGGTTGCTCTATGTGCTTGTTTTGGCCATACTTCTAACTGGCTTTAATGCTCTGGAGCAAACAGCGACCCACAAACACACATGTAAACACTATCAGATGGTTTCTCATAGACAAAAACACAGGCTGAGACGCACATGCAAATGCATGCACATACATCACATGAATAAATGGGTGAGTACTGGCCATAGATCCAATATTAAAGGCATTCAAGGGAGATACATTAGGGCTGCAAATATCAGCTCATTAACACTCAGCTATCCTCTGTGGTAGTCTGTTTTTGTGTGTGTGTGTGTGTGTGTGTGTGTGTGTGTGTGTGTGTGTGTGTGTGTGTGTGTGCCCAAGTGTGTCTGCCACTGAGATCTACAGGTCATTACAGTAACAAGCAACTTAGCCCTCAGGTCAGCTGTGATTAGCTACAGAAGAATGGCCAGAAATCACACCACGCCGCCAGAATCTGACACGGCCGGACTCTGTCCACTTGTGCATGTGCGAGCGCACGTGTGTCTGAGAGAGAGGATCACAGGAACAATTTAGAGACAGACGACGGACAGAACAGAGCAGCCAATACATGTAAATGTACGGGGGGGGGGGGGCGCGTGGCAGATTTTCTTTTTTTTTTAACCACAAGTGGAATTGTTTCTATTCATTACAGTGGCCAAGTTAGGGTGATAATTATAGCTGGAGATAATTAAAGACTTAATTGGGCTTGATAAACAGTTATGAATTGTTTATTGAATTGTTCTCACAAGGCACAGTAGCAATTAGAAGTTCTCTGAATTCATAAACGTCTCCTATTCACAGTTTGTCCCTGTGTCACGCTTCTCTTCCCTTTTCTTCTCATCTCCCCTCCATGTGAAAAGAGAGTGACAGTTCTTGAGCCAGAAGAGGGAAATACTTCACCCATTAGATACCACACTTTCCAAGATTAATTTAATCTTCAAATAGGCAGGTGGCCTTGATGTTTTTGAGAGATCTTGTCGTGGATTCTCCAAATGTTGCTTTGTGAAAAGCAACACTGTGAAATTCCTGAAAGTCTGTATAGAAGTATTTATTGCTCATTTTCATGTTTCATAGTTTTATATTTCTTTATTAGTCGCAAAATATGAAACGGTAGATTAAAATACAGTAAATACAGGTGATAATAAAATTATGTGAATTATAGGTACATCATGTTATTGTGGTTCACCACTTTTTGTCAATACTAATAAAGTAATCAATACTTCTACTTAATAGGTTTCATAGCAACATGAGTCAATTAACAGAGCTGTAAAGAAGCAAAGTTGAAAGAAAAAACAATCTTAAAATGATACACAACAGACTATTGTTTCCTCAAAGTAAGCCATCTTCATGAAGTTCTTACTTTTTCTACCCCCTACAGTGGACGTTCCCTTCAGTAGAAGTTAATATATTTGAACAGAGAGAATCTGCTACCACAAGCTATGTTGTTACAGGGCTCTCTTTCCTTCTCTTCGTGGATTTATTATGCATGCTGAGTGCTATTTTGACCTATTTTTTTGCAAGTTTGGATATGTTTTCAATTTCATGCTGAACCAAGATTGCAATTAAAACTTGTGTTGAAATGCTGTTAACAATTATCACATGTGATCAGTTTCATCTCTGTATGTCCACGCCAACATACAGTATTTAGTAAGTCTGAGGGGGCACTGATAATTCACTCTCTTCTACATAGTATTCAAGTCTAATTATGTTCACTTATCCACACATACTGATAAAAAGCTACTTTATCAAATTCTCCACACCTACTTAACAATAAAAACAAAAGCATTGCAGCATTTCTACATCAACATCTCATACTTTATGTATCTAAATATTATCTCATCAAGTGAAACTGGCATTTTCACATCCCATTTGTTTAAGCCTATTTTAATGATCTCTCCCTGCATTGTGTCCCATCTAAACATCCTGTTTTAAAATGAAATGCATCAAATTATGGAAGCAAAATGCTCTCAAAGTGCTGTGTCAGAGTGACTGCACTGTAATGTCTGTTAGCATCACAAGTCCTCCCTTACACTCTCTCGAGGTCCAGCCATCCATGAAAATGCTGTTCAATATTTAATTACAACCAGCAAGAAAGTGACCAGTGAGACAAGTGAAACAATTTTGCTCAAGTACTGTAGATGACTGAACACTGTTTTAATTCTTTATTTTAATGCTTGATGATTGAATGATTAAATGTTAAAACATAATTCAGTCCCATTAAAAGCCTTCTGGTTATTTCCCACTATCTTCATCAGTCTGAGAATTAAACTGAGCTTGATTCACAGTTTTTTACCATATTTGATTTTCTGTTTTAAAAAATCACAACCACTTAAATCAACAAGCAACCATTAACATGTATTCTGTTGACACAAAATGTTTGACTACTAACCTTGCTTCAAGTGGATGTCACATACAGTATGTATTACACATACTGTGTATCTAAAGCCATAATTACAGAAGTATACAAAAAGCCTGTGCTCTATCTCTTTTTAAAGGAATTTTTAAAGGAATTATTTTTGTGTTGCGTAGTTTTCTTGTTGTGAAATGATTTGCTGTGAGAGAAATTTGAATGAGTGAGCTGTAACTGCCTTCAACAAGAAGTGAAAAAGAAACATCTAAAAAATATAAACCTGCCCTCACATATACATCCAGCCTCTCTCTGTCCTTGACAAGGCTCCACCTGCGGTCAGCTTACAGTTTAGGTGTTAGAAAGCGTTAAATTATAATAGTGATAAGTTATCTAATGGATATCTGATTTTCTGTGCAGATCAGCAGTCTTGAAGGTCAAGCTCACCATATGATAAACATTTGGTTATGTTTATTTTTCATAAGCCTCTGCTAAGTATGCTGACAACTAATAAGGATTACATATTTGATTTTATATGTTATCAACCAAGAGGTCAGTTTATATCGGTGTGACAGGGTGAATGCATCAGAAAGGTCCTGCCACAGCTTCAATTTGCAGAACTTGAGGTTCCTCAAGAGACTTTTCTTACTGTAGTATTATGAATGTATCGTATATCATAAGTTTCCATAGCACACATTTTCAAACACTGACAGACCCCGTATGTAAAACACTTTAAGATCAAGACAGAGAATTACATGCGTGTGTATCTGAAACTCTTATTTGTGGTGTGATTTCAGCTATGAAGAAGGATAACATTACAAAAGAGAAAAGAACAAGCATTGACATACTCACATTCAGCCTCGCTCAAACACTCACACACATAATCATACAAACAATCACTGTCCATTCAGGTCTGCAGATATCAATTGTGCTTTCTCTGTGAACTGATTTATGCTTGTGAGGTAAATTGAGGTCTAGATTAATTTAGCAGTGGTATATCAGTTTGACAGCACGCGTGTGACTGTGCATGCATAAGTGTTTGCGTGGATGTTCTGGATGTCTAGATGTAATTCTGCGAGCATGTATATGCATTCTGTGTCAGTGCATGATTGTAGAAATCATAGGAGGTGTATACTTTTAAGGCAAATCAAAGCTCTCATGTTTGATTTTAGCACACAGCAGGTAAATTGGAATGGCATGTGAGGATGCCTACAACATAAACAAACAAACAAATCACACACACACACACACATCCGCACACACGCTCACACACAAACACACGCACACCTTTTCTAATGTACATACACCCCATTTTCCATACATATTCTTCTTTGCAGAATAATAATCCTGGCAGAATGCAGAGGGGTGAGAAAAAAAAGAAAGGGGTAGGGGGTACAAAGGTAAGCACGCACAGAAATATCTACATGTACACACATACTGTGCAATGAGTATACAAAAGCATACACTTAGACTGCTCCTATGTAATCTTGCATAAGACCAAAGGTTGACAAATACGCAGCATTCATTATCTCAATCTCATTACCCCAGCATCACTCAAAGGAAGGCTGCTCTGGGTGATTGGATCATTTCCTGGTCGTGGCTTAAGCCTGCAAGACGGATCAATACCATGACGCACACACACACACAGATCAACAGGATCGATGTATATTAGTTACCTTTCTGTTGATTTTCAGAGTCCTATCAGCCTGGTCGTTCTGTAGCCTACACTCTTCTTCATCCATTATGACGAAACTGGCCTGAGAAAGGACAGTTTATTCCCTGTATGTGTAGATGTGTGTGTGCAGTTATCCGTTCCCAGAGCATTTATATGTGTGAAAACTGATGGCAAGTACAACAGGGATTGTTAGACTCGGTGGTATCAATGATGCTGAGGTGTTTATGCTTGTGTGTGTGTGTGTGTGTCTACGGGGGCAGGCAGAGGTCATTTTTCCTGTTGCCTGCATTCCTGTCCTCTCTCTCACTCTTCCTCTCACCTCTGTTCCTGTGTGCAGGCATATTACTGAAGCAAATTGGGGCCAATAGACTCTGTCACTGCATGACCCAGGGCTCACCAAACAGAAAAGGAGCCAGCCAGAAAGAGAGAAAAAGGCAAATAAAGGGGATAAAAGGGGAGATAAAGGAAAGGAGAAAAAGAGTGAGTTGGAGGAGGAGGAAAAAAAATCTGGGACAGCACAAGAGTTAGCAAAGAGAGGGAGACAGAGGGGGGAGGGGGGTGGATGGACGGAAGGAAGGAAAGAAGCAGAGAAGGAGAGAAAGAAGTGACAACCTCAAATTAAATTCCCATCATGTCAGTGTAGAACAGAATTCAATAGTGTTTATTGGCAGCCCCCAGCCTGAGGGAAATTACATTCTGAAGCAGAGCAGGGCATGAATGCACACACACCCCTGAACACACACACACGTGCACACACACACACATTCAAAAGCAAGCACACCGATTCTACACAACACTGTGCATGTCCTCAGACCAAAATAAGAAGCCCTCTGGCTGATGTGAGCATGCAGACAAGCGATTTATCCCCTGAGGTCCATGTGCCATTTGCGCAGTGCATGTGTATGTGTAGCTGCCTGTCCACGTGCTATTTACATGCCTTTATATGTGTGTGTGTGTGTGTGTATTTGTTTCAAACTTTCTCCTCTTCACATGCAGTATTATACCAATGTACAAAAGTCTGTTGCGCATCGTTTTGCTCAGTTTTTGTCATTGCCATTACAGTACATACGTAGGGTTTTATTATAGTGGCTGTATTAAATGTGTCCCCAGGCGCAAGTTGCCATGAGCACAGGGCTTCAGTGCCTTTGCCCAACCTCCAGCAGCAGCAGCAGCTAGGCAGCGTACTTTAATGGGAAGACGTTTAACAGTTTTATGCAGAGCACATGTAGAGGCTATTACTGCTGATGTCTCCGGGATGCAGATTTGCTCTAAATGGATAACAATCTGCCATTCTTCTAACCCTCCTCCCCCCACTTCTCTTGCTTTCTATCTCTGCACCCCTAACCCTTAATGTCTGCCTGTTTATGCCTCCATCTTGACTTTCTATTATTTGTCTCCCCCATTCCCTCCAACGGTCTCACTCATTCTCTCCGTGTCTCTCTTTCTCCAGGAGCGTGCAGAGAGGGCTTTGGGCTGCTCAGTGGAGGATCTGAAGGCTCTTTTCTATTGTGAGCTGTGTCACAAGCAGTACCTCAGACACCAGGAGTTTGACAACCACATCAACTCCTACGACCATGCACACAAACAGGTACATGGGATGCACTCACACTACAGCTACACACACACACACACATACATAACACCACACAAGCAGACAAACAAGCTGACATTTTTTATGATCTCCTGTCATGGAATTTGGGTGTGTTAGCAGTATATGTGTTGATGGAAAGCTATTTTACATTTCCATATCAATCTGCCCATTGGGTACAGTTTCTAAGCAGGTAACAGTAGGAGTGTGACAACTGCGTCATCTCTTACAAGCCCACACACAGTGGTGGAACACCTCAACTCGAGGTAGATACACACACACACAAAACATACAGTGTATATACTCACACACAACACTGTATTTATAATTTAGATTTCCATTTTGATAAGATTAACTGCATTAATCTTATGCGGAAATGTGAGAGAAAAAAACTACATAAAATGAGTCTTTATTATGTATAGTTTAATGTCAAGCATAAAATTTTAATGGATGTACTACACTATATATATCTTTCATTCATTCATCATTTGATTTTGTTTTGGGCTTCCACAGACCCAGCTGCTGTGAGTAGAATAATTTTTAATCTTTTATTCTTATAACATATATTAAAATATTAAAACCCAATATGTATAACAGTACTTAAGTGATAAATTATCAAAAAGCATTGCTATTACACCAAATGAGAAAATGTTGTATGGACTGCATATGCATGAAAAAATATACAGTCCCCTCCAAAAGTATTGGAACGGTAAGGCAAATTCCTTTGTTTTTGTTGTTCACTGAAGACATTTGGGTTTAAGATCATGAGGCAAGAGTTCAGAATATCAGCTCTCATTTTGTGGTATTCACATCTGGATGTGTTAAACAACTCAGGACATACCACCCTTTGTTTGAACCCACCCATTTTTCAAGTGAGCAGAACTATTGGAACATGTGACTGACAGATGTTTTTTGTTGCCCAGGTGTTGCCTTTTAGGTTGATTGTCCAAACATTAAATAGCTCTGCATGACTAGTCTAAGTTTTTATCCTTGGTTCAACCTATAAAGACTGCATTTCCTGTTAAAGAGGATAAAACCAACATGAAGACCAGAGAGCTGTCTATGGGAGAAAATCAAGCCATTGTCAAGCTGAGAAAAGAAGGAAAATCAACCAGAGCCAGTGGACAAACATTGGGCATAGCAAGCACAACAATTTGGAATGTCCTGAAAAAGAAAGAAACTACTGGTGTACTGAGCAACAGACGTCCAACAGGTCGGCCAAGGAAAACAACAGTAGTTGATGACAGAAATATCATGAGAGCTGTGAAGAAAACCCCCAAAACATCAGTAAGTGACATCACCAACGACCTCCACAGTGCAGGAGTGAAGGTATCACAATTCACTGTTCAAAGAAGACTCAGAGAGCAGAAATATAGAGGCCACACCACAAGATGCAAACCACTCATCAGAAAGAATCAGAAGGCCAGATTTAAATTTGCAAAGAAGTACAGAGATGAGCCATAAAAGTTCTGAAACACAATCTTATGGACTGATGAGACCAAGATTAATCTCTACCAAAGTGATGGAAAGGCCAAAGTGTGAAGAAAGAAAGGAACTGCTTATGATCCGAAGCATACAAGCTTATCTGTGAAGCATGGTGGAGGTAATGTCATGGCTTGGGCCTGCACGGCTGCTTCAGGAACAGGCTCCTTAATATTTATTGATGATGTAACTGATGATGGTAGCAGCAGAATGAATTCAGAAGTGGACAGAAACATTTTGACTGCCAATTTACGGAGAAATGCATTGAAACTAATCAAGAGGAAATTTATCATGCAGCAGGACAATGACCCAAAGCACACTGCCAACAAAACAAAGGACTTCATCAGGGGAAAAAAGTGGAAGGTTTTAGACTGGCCAATCACCTGACCTTAACCCAATAGAGCATGCATTTCACCTCCTTAAGAGGAGACTGAAGGGAGAAACACCCCGAAACAAACAAGAACTGAAAAAAGCGGGGGTAAAAGCCTGGAATAGCATCACAAATGAAAGAATGCAACAGTTTGGTGATGTCGATGGGTCGCAGGCTTGAGGCAGTTATTGCAAGCAAGGGTTATGCCACCAAATATTATTATATGTTTTTTACTTTAAGATTATTTGTTCCATTACTTTAGCTCACCTAAGAATGCTATGGTCTAATACAAACGGTTATAATGCTTAAGTTGTTTAACACATCTAGATGTGAATACCAGGAAATGAAAGCTGAAATTCTGAACTCTTGTCTCATACTCATCTTTTGATCTTAAACCCAAATGTCTTCAGTGAACAACAAAAACGAAGGAATTTGCCTTACCGTTCCAATACTTTTGGAGGGGACTGTATGTTCCTTTTGCTTGCTTAAAAGTAAATTAAATTCACAGACAAAGATACATAAAGTGTGTTATCCTAGATAGCGATGTTTGGGGCCGGTTAGACCTCTGAGGTTAGAACTGAGCTGTAGTAAAACTCAAATAATTAAAATAGCCTTCTTTGGGATTTGGAGGGGATAATGCTGCGTAAAAAGTACTGCCAACACTGATATAGAGCACATGAAAATCAATTGTATTTCTTATTTCATTACATTGGCTCCCTGTACATGCTATCTGATTTCAAAATTCAATTTTTAACTACTTATCACCTCTAGTTACTCGGCATATACCTGCTCTGGCTTGAAGGTAACAAAATGCTTGGTTGACTCATTCAAAAGTAAACTCAAAACTATCTATTCACATCGGCCTTCAACCTTATTTAGTCTGCCCTAAGTATTAAATTATGGCAACCCAGCTTATATTCAGTTTTATGTGAGCATGGTTATGTACATTTTTGTATATGTTTCTGTTTCCAGGTATAAATGTACAGGAGTCTTATGTGAATATTGTGTATTGTTGTATTTTACCTCACTTTCTATATAAAATATAATAATATTTCAAATATTTTGTTTTTAATGTTTTATATGTAATTTCACTCACTTTTATACATTCTTAAATATTTAGCAAATTTTTCTAAATCTTCTTTTATTTTATGTACAGTCCTTTGAAACATACTTTCTGATATCGGGTTGTAATAAACTTTGACTTGACTTGACAATTTTACCATGTTTGAATGTTTTTAAATGTTTTATTCTCCAAGTCCCAAATTTTTCATAATTCCTTCTCTAGGTTAAAATTTAGAGCAGTTTATTTGTATGTACCTGGTACATAAGGATGCTGCTACAAAATTCACTTTATTCTTCAATTTTACAATAAAAATGAATATTCTGTAACAAATAAAACATGGAGCTATTAGTCACAGCTCAAGTATGATTCCATTATTCCAGTTTGGACAAGATGAGGCCAGTGGACCAGTAGTAAAAGGCCCGGCAGCAGGTTTCCTCCTGCGTTCTGCTTTCACATCCATTCTCATACACAACCTCCACTCTGGACTAACAAACTGAAGGTTCTGTTGATAGCAAGTTCTCCTACAGCTATGTGCTGTCATGCCAAAACATAAATTCACATACAAAAACTTACAGACATGCACTTACTGTGTACACACTCATCCTCTCTAACACAGGCGATCTCTCAACCAAGCCAAGCCGCTTCTGAACGCCCACACTGTGCAACATGAAATAAACATTAAATAAGACTGCTCCTTCACTGTCATTGTTCTTTGTAAATGAATTGAAGCAACTGCAGGCCAATGTTAATGCTTTGTTTTAGCCAGCGGCAGGAACATGAAATAAACTGCATGAGGCATGACAGTAGCCACTGGCATTGTAGGAACACACAGACACATACAGGCAAGCATGCACACTGCCTGCCCAACAGACAAGAGATGAAATTCTAGCTGAAGACCGCTGATTGCGTTTATGTGTCCTTTCCTTGTCATCGATTTACGGATAACATTTCTGAATACAGCGCTTTATCAACATTTACTGCCGATTACAGAAATTGCTCATTATAACAGAATTACACTCCTTTTTAAATAAAAAGAGCAATCAGCCCATTAGCATGCCCCGTCACATGCTACCTAAGAATACATGATCCCTCATTCTAAGGCCCTAGTGGATATGAATCAACTCTGACTCATCCATAGTTGCCTCAGCCTGAGCACTCCTTAACACATCTAAAGGAATATTGATCAAGGCTTTGACAGACGGATTGAGCTTCACAGCACATAGCTAGACTGGCATGTTGGAGAGCAGGAGCAACATCACTTCCCGCTGTAGGGGACATGACATCATCTTTGAAGACAAAAGTATTCGCTTTAAAGTGGGAAACGGAAATATCTCTGCCCTGTGTGCTCAGTGAAAATGGTTCTGCGTGTAATATTCTGTTTGGCTCTAAATATAGCTACAGGTTTGCTTGCAGTGGGACCTGTTTTTAAGAGAGAACAATAACCTGGCAGAGTGCAAATGCAAGAGGAAGGAGGAAGTATTCATCTTCATATATTCCATCTATTATAACGACTCTGATCTTTTCTTCCTCCTCTTTCCTGACTCTGTCCGCAGCAGTTCATTATGCATGCCTCTCTGCTTGAACATGATTAATATTTCCCATAAAATGAGTTTGGCACCAAAGTGCCTCAAAGTTCCTTACTACACACACACACACACACACACACATACACACACGTGTATGATCACACACATCTACAATGCACAAGCACCTGTACTGTAAGACATGTATGTATGTTTAAAGGATACAAACCTACAAGTGCTGCTCCCTAAGCACATACTTAATGCTGTCTTCAATGAGCTGACAGTGAAATGTGAAGCACTGAGCGATAATGTAAAAAGACACACGATTGTGTAAGACTCAGCAGAGATTAACCTGATGACTGTCAGCTACTGCATAAGATCTGGGTGTGAAAGAGAGTGAGTGTATAAATAAATCTGATGTCTGAGGGGCTTATCTGATGTGTGCATGTGTATGTGATACATACTGTATAGGGGGATAATAGCGTAACATAATCTAAAAGTGAGAGTGGTGTAATCCTGTTGAAACTTATACCAATATATACAATAAACAACAAATCCTGAATGTATAAACCATGGCTAGATTGCAGATTGTGAGGTAGCTAAAATATACTTGGAAGCGAGAGAGAAGAAGACAGAAGATAGGAGGGATAATAGTGCACAATACTGCAGCTATTCCCAAACTTCTTAGTCCCTTCTTAGCCTTCAGACACACACAGACAAAAAGAAAGACACCAACATGCATACACACACACACACACACACACACCTGCCGAGCATGGATAAAGGAGGGATTAAAGTGTGTCAGAAAAGGAAACAGGAGAGAGAAGCATGAATCATTGTTTCCCTGGGTGGACTGGCACACCTATGGCTATAGACACACGGTTTCACACAAATACATACGTGCACTCAAAACGCAAAACAGAGCTAATTGTAATTTTTCTGCAAGTGAAGGCCCACCATTTTACAAAAAAATTAAATCACTCTCACTGTAGAGCAGTTATATGTTAAAAGGTTATGTTTCTTGCAATCATGTACACACATGCACACAGATAGATCTAGCATTTTTCCAAATTAAATCTCTGGCCTTCACGATGTCTCCCATGGAAAGTTTGCCACTGATAAGTAGCCGTGCCATTGTGTTTTGGTAACGTGGAATTTCAGCATCAGCAAATCAATGGCTTTGGTATACTCCAGCTCAAAAGCAGATGTCATTGGATCAGACGTTCTCTCAGACCAAGCTGTGATGACTTACGAAGGGTTGAACATTTTAGAAATCTCTGTGGCAAGAGCGTCATCATCATTAAATCATTAAATTACTCATGTCAGTCATCTCAACTGTGTCTGTAATCTGGTATTCACCAGTTGGGTTGTGTTTGCTCTCAAGCTGTGTGTTGGAGGAAAGACGCTTTCTTCCAGGCTGAATGGAGTTAATTGGACATGAGCTTTGGAGGAGAACATCTGCAAACACTGCTGAATGAAAGAAAGCTGCCTGCAGAGAGCTTCCTAAAACTAATCTTGTACTCTCTCTGCTCCCCTCTTTGTCCCACTGTTGTGTACTCTTTCTGTCCGTCCCTCTATCCCCCTTAATTTTTATTTTCTGCAGAGGCTGAAGGAACTCAAGCACAGGGAGTTTGCTCGCAATGTGGCCTCAAAATCATGGAAGGACCAGCGCAAACAGGAGAAGGCTCTCAGACGCCTGCACCAGCTTGCACAGCTGCAACAGGATACTCAGCGGTGAGTGGGAGGAGTGTGTATTTGTATGTGTATGTGTCTGTGTCTGTGTCTGTGTGTGTCTGTCTGTCTGTCTGTCTGTCTGTCTGTCTGTCTGTGTTTGTGTGTGCGTGAGATGGGACCAGGGGCAGGAGTCCAGAGGGGTTAGAGTGTGTCACATCCAGTCAACGTTTTTTAGATGTGATGGATGCATCCACAGATGTGAGAGCACTCAGTTTTCCTTGATAGGCCACAGGTGAAGTAAACATAAAATGCAGACACATTCTTGCTGACAGTCTGAGAGAAAATGCTTTGTAGGAGGGGGAGATTGTGATTTAGAGAAGAATGAATTGTAGCATAAAAAGTTTTTTTTTTTTTTTTTAAGTAAATAAAATGAGTGAAACAAGTTGAAAGATGAAAACTTGCCTCCAGGTTCGCACACCTAAAGCAATCAAAACAACTGATTAAAAAAACAATACATCACACAATAATCAACTTGATTGCACCTATTCCCTGTGCAATTAAATGTGTTTTCCTATAATCAGGTGATGATATGTGAACAACATACTATGACTACCAATATCATGCGTCAGCATTCTTACTTTGTTTTTTTCTATCTGTCTTCTTTCTTTGTTTCTCTCTCAACAGCATAATTATTGTATTATTAAAATAACCTTAACAATCTCTGCAGTCTATCTGTGCTACTCAGGCATATTTTATACACATTCATCATTCATGATGCTTTGCTATCATAAATCAATTTAAAGCTGAATTAAATCAAAACAAGCCAAGCTTAAGTGAAGTCAAGTTAAATCAACTAAAATCAAGAATATGTCTATTACCTTCTGTTGCAGAGTCCCAGGAAGAACTTATGGACTAAGAAGCGCAGTCAGGGCTGTGAGCCAGCAGCAAGATAGACACCAAAGAGACCACAGCCCTGAGGACAAACCTAAACTCTTCAACCACACTCAGAGACCCCCTCCTACGCAACCCAGGACAGCTCCTCTCAGCCACCAGCCACAAGATCCATGCCAATTTCCTTCCCAAATACAGCTGGCCACTGCTCTAGCAGAGTCCCCACTAATCACACATCCGGTATCCAATACAGACCCTCCTGCAGTGAACCCTCAGTCTTGTCTGGGCTTGTATCCCCAGCTGCCTCTCCCTGGGCGGGGGAGAGTGGGAGGCAGGCTTGGGGTGTCCTTCTGCTTCTCACGAAGAGGGCCCCGGCTTGAGCCTTCCGCCTCTGTCTTCTCGGACCTAGAGGAGGAGGAGAGAGAGAAGAGGGAACAAATGAAAGAAAGGATAAAAGGAATAATGGAAGATATTGACAGGGAAATTGGGGCAGCAGATGAGAGGAAAAACGGCGCAGGTGAAAATCATAAGTCCAGCTCTGACAGTGTTGGACCAAGTGACATGGGGCCAATCCTCACAGAGACTGCCAAAGAAGAGGAGCAGATTGAAAAAACAGACATATTGAAAGAACCCTCTCCTATTTCCAAAGCAGCACCTGTTAATCTGAGCCAAGATACACTATTCTTGCCATCACAGACCCAGGTGACTATATGGGGCACAGCACTAGCAGGGGCACACATGGACACCGAATACACAGATAGCGAGACAGAGAGAAAGCGAGAAACAGAAATAAAGAAAGAAACAGAGGGGGGTAGGGAGGGGAGTCAGTATATGTGTGTGCTGGGGAAAGATGGCTCTACCTATCTGAGATGGCCTGTTAATTTGCTTAAGTTCACCAAGTGTCAACCACACATCTGCTACAGCTGCAACCCACTCTGCTTGAACTCCCATCGACCAGAGCAGCTCATTGAGGATTTGCAGGAGTCACAAAAAAATCAGTTGTGTGCTCTCTCAGATGAATCAAATCCACGTGTGCCAGCTATTCTTACACCAGAAGCTCATTCCTGTTTACAAAGACAGACAAGACAAGATCTGAGAGCACACAGACAGGAAAAAGCTGAGGAGAATTTCAAGGCAGAGCAACATATCGATATAGAGACAGAAGCACACCTGTTCCTAAAGAACAAAAACCTTTCATCATCAGAAACAAGACCAGAAATAGGAAGATGCACGCTAAGTATGGAGAATTGTGTAAGGGCAGCCTCCCATCCATTTGACCCCACTCATAGTGACAGCTCTGACACAAACTCCCAGAATCCTCTGGGTGGCAGATTAGGGGGTGCGAAAGGGATCAGGGAGAAAGCCACCACAGCCCTGAGCTGTAAATCAGAGTCTGTCATCCAGCCTGGCACACAGGGGATGTGCATCAGCCCGTCCAGGTGTGAGTGTGGGAGTGAGACAATGTGCAAGTGTGCCAACGTTCCACAGCCCTATGTGGGTGTCTCAGAAGTGTCACGCAAAAAGAGGAAAGCCAGCACAAAGAAACACAAGCTGGGAAAGAGGAAGAGGGGCGAGAAGAAAAAAGCTTCAAACAAGCAAAAATCAGCAAGGTGCAAAGTGAGGAGTGTTGTCTCTACAGTCAACACTGGCAGAGAGAGGAGAGGAGAAGCTGTCGGGAGCTGGGGGAAGAAAAGGAGGCAAAGGGAGATGGGGGAGACGAGGACGAGGAGGAGGAGGGTGAGGAGAGCAGGGAGCAGCTGTCTCCTGGGGAGATGTGAGGCTGAGCCAGTATCTGTCTCTGTCAGGAAGAGGAGGCCTCACAGGAGCCACAGTACTGAATCCCAGTCACTGCCAGACAGAGAGCAGGCAGAGCACTGCAGTGTCTACTCCCAGCTCACCAGACACACAGCAGACACAGACACCAAGGGGGGGGGTGAGCGAGACGGAGATGCAGTGACTTTTCCCTGGCGGTCTCACTTCTCCTTACACTCCTTCTCACCAGGATGCAACTCAAAACTGTTTTGGGAAAGGGGTCACCATAGCAACCCCAGGAGTTTCATTGACTGCTGTTACCCTGACAACAGCTGTGGTTGCAGCCTAGCGAGAAAGAGAAAACTCCTCCACAGGGACAGGAAATTCATTCATAGTAAGAGGAAGAGTTTGAGGCATCGTGAGGTCTGGGAGGAGATAGAGAGGAGCAGGAAAATGCGGGAGAGTACAGGTCGCAGAGACAGAGACCTGATTTCAGATGCAGAACAGTGGGAGTGGATGGGAGGTAGATGTCCTGGAGGTAGTGAGGAAGGCAGGTCAAGGACTGGGTGGAGACTGAGGAACAGAGCAGTGGAGTGGGATCGGGCGGCAAAGTTTAGCTCCAGCCCTAGCAGCTGGGGCAGGAGAAGCAGACATCTTAGCACAGAAGATGTAGACTGGGACAGGAGCAGTGTGGACAGATGGACATGGGGTAGCAGCGACAGCTGGGAAGACAGGGGGGGGCACAGATCCACGTCAGGCTCCAGAACAGGGGCAGACAGCAGAGACAGCCCGGGCAATGTGTGGAAATGTGCAGGCAACAGACGCTCAAGCACGAGACGCTTCTCAAGCCCTGAGTGGTGGACAAGTAGGCAGACATACAGCCCCCAGAGTGTGATCAACACACGGGCCAGCAGATGCCACAGCCCACGCTCCTGCAGCCCCTGTAGCAGCTCCTGCATGTCTGAGCTAAGCTGGAACTGGAGCAGGAGCAGTACCTGCTCGGGAGTCATAGCGGATGGGTTGACAGTTGGCTCCTGTAAGACGTTCTCAGGAGCTCCAGGACTTTCATCCGAGGCCCCTCAGGAGGCAAAGAAACAGTGCAGCCCCACGTCCACTTCATCCAGCCTTACCCCTAGCTCATTTTCCCATTCCTCACCCCACAAATCCTCTTTAGCTTGTACAGTCCCAGGCTTCAACACGCACCGTTGTGACACAAGTCCTTCTCAGCTAAATGAGCCCTATTCACAGTCTGACCTTGGCCCTGGACCCTCTGCCCCTGTAACAACAAGCAGGTCAGACACAACTCTTCCAGGACTATCCTCCAATAAGGCTCTGCCACTGAAAACAGGCAGGGTGTTGCTTCTCCCTCTCATAGGGAAACTACCTGCAATCCAGAGAAAGGCTAGGAGGAAAAAAAGGCTGCTGGAGAAGAGTCGAGAAAAGGAGGGAGAGGAGGAAGAGGAGGCTAAAGGCAGTGGACTGCATCCTGGAACTGTCATCAACAGTCACAAATGTCCTCTGGACATGGCTGAGTCAAACTCCAGCAGCATGCCAAATCTCTGTCGGTCGCAGATTAGGACTGATGACAAACAGACAGGTGGAGAGACAGCTCCGTCAATCAGCTTTACTGCTGAGGAGATGGACAAATATCGCCTCCTGCAAGAGCAGGCGAGAGAGCACATGCAGAAAGTCCTGGAACAGGCACAAGAGAGTGCAGATACACACACAGAGACAAACTACACACACACAGCACGGACGGAGAATGGTAGGACTTCAGAGGAACAATACACACCTGCACCCTTGCATAATCCACAGCCTCAAACCCAGTCAATTCACACGGACACGATGCAAACACAAGCACAGCACGCCCTCCAGCTCAGTCTCCCACTTCCACATGTGGCACCACAAGAGAACTTTACTCAACCCATGGCTCTGGGAGTCCCCAACCTCCCCACTCTTCCACCATCAAGCCCTCTCTCCAGCCTCCATCATATCATTTTACAGCACACAGCCCTCTCAATGTCCCCCTCCTCCTCCTCCTCATCCACCTCATCCCCTTCTCCTGCCATCCATCCACACCCAGCTCAGCTCCCTCACCCCCTTCCCCCTCTCCACCCCTCCCTCCCTCACCACCTACACCTCTCTCCCTTCTCCATATCCTCCCTGTTTCCCTCCATCCTCCTGTCCCACCATCCCATCCCTCTCTTCCCCCAGTCCCCCGCTTTTCACACGGCCCCACTCGCTTCGCTCTCTCCAGTAGCCCTGCAACACTTGAACCCACAGTCTTTCATGGACAGAGCGTGGCCAGTGAGGTTTCAACAGAAGGCGTTGTGATTTTCACAGAGTGGCTGCCATGTTTATTAATCTTCTTTGGCAACACAGACTATTGGGGGGTGGAGGGCGGTATTAGGTTTGGACAAAAGCCTGGTATTTGAAATGGGGATGTGTCAGTGCTTTTACCAGCACCAAGTCTTATTCACATATACCTTCACACGCACACACGCATGGATACACGCAAACAGCCCAACTACTGACTGTTTTCAAATGAAAAAGAGTTTTTCCATCTAGCCTCTGCTATGTTGCAGCAGACAGAGAGAAAACAGACTTTGATCCTTTGCTTTTCCCGTCATTCCTCATTCAGGCCCAGAATAAAGGGAAAGGTGCACCTGCTATTCAAAGACAAGCTGGGCTTGTGTCATCCTCTCTCTTTCCTTCTGAACCACAGACAGACCAGCTGCCTTTTGAAGTATCCTTCATGCCAGTGACAGAGGTGCAAGAGAAAGTGATAATACTCTCCCCTTATCTCCATTTCATACAAGTTATCTGAGTTAGAGAGTGGCTTTCAACAAACATAAATAACGTTCCAGGAACTGAGGGTGGCATAGCACAGTCATTTTAACCTTGGTGTATACTGTATTTGCGTGTGTAATATAGAGGTAATTCACACACACACAGTAGTGAGGAGAACAACTGCTTTTCATATCTGACACGTGTAAAGACTTGTTTTGTCTCTATAGTGTAAATATTCTGACAGTGAGTGGTCAAATTAGAACCATGGAAAACAATAAAATAAAAGGTGAATTTAACCTTGACCAGTAGTACAGTGATTATTCCCTCAATGGCTTCATTCATACAAACACTTAAAAGAACTTTTCATATTCATATGTAACATGTAACATTTCATTTCCACAAGGCACTTAACAAAACAGTTGTTGAGACAGCAATGAATGAATCTGTTACATTAAAACTTGGGTGAAAATAAATGGGCTTTAATGCTTTTTCTCATTCTGTCTGATTCGTGTTGATCGTGCAACATGGTGCAACACATTCCACATAAAGAATTAATATTTTGTGGTTTATTGGAGATGAATCGTGAGATATTTTTCCCCTCAACATTTATTGGAGTAAGTTTTACATGCCAGAGAAGGTGAATTACAGTGTTTCACAAAAAAGCAAAGATCTGAGAAAGGTTTTTGTAGCAGCAGAACTTAGATTTTCTTATTTCCTACACTGGTAATCATCTCACCTTAAATTTATCTCACGATTCATCTCCACTTGTGAATGTACTGATCCCCAAGTTGAAAACCACCATCCTACGGGGTCTGAAGAAAAAATAATGGTAACACAAGACTCAGCGTGAAAGTGTTTATGTGTCAGTCATAGAGTTAGATGATGCCCTTCAAAATGCACCATATTTGTTTGTACTACAGTGTGCCGTTCGTCATTTTTATTGCTAAACACACAAATCATTTAGTCCAAAGATGCATTCTGCAGATGCATTTCGTCCAGTTCAACCACTGGTTCACTGTACTGGGGATGCCCAAAGCCAAAAAATATCCACTCAGTTAATCTGAACCAGGCAGTTCTGAAGTGTATGTTGTGCTTGAATATCATATGTGAAGTAAAAAAACAACTTCTTGCATAATTAATGAAACATAGATGAGTTTCTTACTTGCATGTCTTGCCAAAGGTTATGGTGGTTAGTAACTGTTGCTATGCATCCATGTCTGGTGACTGAAGGCACGGATGTATTAAAGCTGCTTGCCAAACAGTTGATCGCTGCAGCGGCCAGCTCTCAGGGAGCAGAACAGAGAACAGAACAGAGCGGGATCCAGATGGTCTACAGACTTTGACTACACAGAGTGCTTTGAGAGATTGGATTGATTTGCCCTCCATGATATCAGTGAACACAGCCCAGCACACGGGGAGGGCTCCAGCAAGGGGTGACATAAATACAGACACAAAATGTACACTCCCAGTCCCGAGGTGTTGGCTAGAAATATAAGTCAACCCCTGCAGAGATTCAGTAATTAGAGCACAATTCCTCTTTCTCCTCCTCCTGACCATTGAGCTTGTGTGTGTGTGTGTCTGTGTATATATAAGTGTGTGAGTTTGTGAGAAACAGAGACAGAGAATCCCTATCTTTCTCCACAGGACCGGAGATCAAACAGACTGTGTGAAATATAGAGCAGCAATAATTAGCAGCTGTTACAGCATCAAACCTCTCCATCTCTACCTCTCCCTCTCTCTCTGTCACACACACACACTCACACACACACCGTACTACCCTGTTCTTATCCCAGAGTTTAATTTAGAGATACTCAAATGCACTGCAACTTCTTAGTCCTCTTATATTGATAATCAGGGAGAAGATACCAAATCAATTCACTCCAATTTTCCCTCCTTGTCCTCTCTACTTTCTATGCATTATAGATAGGCTATATAGCATGTATAGAGATCAGACACATGCACAAACAAAAGTGCTTAAAAACAATTACTTTAGAAAACCTATCATTTTTAAAGCAATTTCTACATCCACGAATATGGAGTGCTTGGGACCTTAACTTTATTATAAGGCAAAATTTTATGTCTCTCACACACACACACACACACACACACACACACACACACACACACACACACACACAGTTATCCACACAGGGGTCATGTGGAAATTAGTAATCACGATATCACTGTACTTTCTGTCAGTGACTGATTAAATCATTACCAAAGCCCCGAGATTCACCCCCTGGTGTGTTCATGTTTTGCTGTTGTGTGCGCGTGTGTGTAGGCCTACTTGTGTGCGCACGCGGGAGTGTGAGTTGATTTATGATCGAGAAGAAGCGGTTTCCTCAAGTCAATCGCTCCTGAGAATTAATGAGGTATAAAAACTAAAGCTGGCACTCAGTCAAACACACCAGCAGTCAGAGAGCTCAGTGCAGGGGCAGGTTCACCTCCACTCGCACCGCATTTGATGGTTAGATTGTGAGTATGGATTGCATTGAGCAAAAAGAGCCCCTCACGGCTACTGAAGCGATCCACTGACCCAAATAGCAACGCAGTATAAATGAGACACTTCTCATGTCTTATTCTCTCCCTTTCTCTCCTTTTTTTGTGGTCTCGCCTCCTACCTTTCTCTTTGATTCAACCAGGTCAGTGGGGCTGCGTTCAGCTCCCCCGGCTGTTCTCTGACTGTGCGGAAGAAAAGGCACCATTACACTTGGTCCCCCCCCCCCCATTCAGAGTCAACATATTTCACGTGTTCGAACCCTGTTGTACAGCACAGACTTTCACAGTACAATGTGCTTTGCAAAACTATGACACAGAGAAGGCACTCCCCATACATTTTCTCTCACAGTGACATTCATTAAAAGTTTTCTTGAGTCGTGGCAGAGTGTGACATACAGTACCAGGCGGTTCCGCTCCAATTTACATCCTTTTACTGAATCTCTGTGCCTGTTAGGAAAAGTAGTTATACTAACGGCAGGGATAATATTGTAACTGTTCTACTGAGCCACCGAATGACATTCAAAAGTTGCATTTGAAAATAAAGTTAAAAAGGATTACGATGCTAATTAGAATGTACTACAAACTGAATAGAAATTTGTGTTTTTCATCAGTTAAACAGTCGGTTTGCCGTCTTAGTAATATTGTTTGATCATTTAGCATTCTGCATTTCTGATGATTTTGAGTTGATGCATCACTTTGTTAACTTCTCTTAGCTTTTGAACTCGCATAAAGGTACAGTTCAAAGAGTAATCTGTCACCACTGATGCGTCAAAAAACTCTGCTGATGCTGCAATGAATGGAATGCTAAGTGGCTTCAGGTTGTTCAGAGATTTAACATCACAAAGATATATTACTGTGTATGGTTCTGAACCAGAAAAGGCACCTTTATCCTATAAAACGCCAGCCTATTTTCTGTTTTATTTTATTAATTTACTGTGCCTGCCTCTATCATTGTGGAGGGACTTGTTTGTGTAGGACTTGTATTATGTAGAAATAACTAGGCTTAGAGGAGGTAGTGGGCTCCCTGATACTCTTAAACTTGGCACAGTCACCCAAGGACATGACACTGTCAGCACATTGCTTACACTCCTCTGCACGCGCGCGCACACACACAGAGGTGTAATAGGGTATAATTTAGAAGGCTGTAATAGTGAGATGTGATGCTCTGTTGTAAGACAGCATGGCTAATTCCCCGGTTATGTTATCTCTGAGAGACAGATGTTCCCACCAAAGATTACTATGCACGCACACACAAAACAAAAACAACACACAGGCACAAACTGTGTGCATGCAGAGATGCATGAACACATTCAATCCTTAGACAATAGAAGCAGCAGGATAGTCTAAAACAGCCTTATTGACCAAAAACACAGATCAATGATGAAGGCGACTTGTCTGAGAGTTAATTATGAGATGTAATGAGTTTCTGCAGAATATAATGAAGAGAAAAACACTTCTCAGAGAAACTTTTCCTCAACAAATATTTAATTTAAAACAATAAAATGAATCTATATATATATATATATAAATAATGGACTGTGACCTCTTGCCATATCGATTCGAGGAAAAACATTTTTCCAATAACCACTGACAAACCATATAACCTTTTAATGATTATATTAAGCCCTGCAAAGCTGTTAGTATTAACCCTTTGTGTCAATCCATCAGCTACAGAGCGTTTCCCAGGTCAGATTCACTGCATCCATTACCCAGGAAATCCATCCTATAGAGGAAATGGTTTCACTGCAGAGGATAAAGGTTGGTTGATTCATGGTTTCTCACAGTTGCTGTCAGGAAAACCCTTGGGTCAGATAACCATCGCTCCCATTATGTCGTTAATTTGCTGTTTGATTGCACGGCCACAGCACAAAGAAAGAGATATAGATGAGTGACATGCAGTTCCCATCCGTCAATCCTCAAGTCTGGGGAGTCGATTTTTTACTTGGTCTTCTTTGTACCGCTTGTCTGAGTTTCTGTCTAGTAGTATCATAGAATATCCATAAAACCTCTCCTGGATCCAAACACAGGGTGTCCATGGTTCAAAAACATTGAAATAGTGGCTTTGAGAGGTTGAAAGAATTGCTTGTACACCTTGAAGCAAATTTAAGTGCTTGAGCGTGACTTCAAGAGAACAATTTACACAAATGAACATGCGAATGTGTGTATAAACAGTAGAATTGCCTCTCAAACTCCTTTCTCCTCTGAGCCCTGATCTCCCTCCTCCTGTTTCCGTTTAACTGGTTTCAGCTTTAAGACTCCAGATTCTGATAATTTCCCCCTTAATCCCTTCAGAGGAGCACCCTGCTTAACTCTCTAATTAAGTCAACGATACACGCATAGTAGAAGTAGAGGATAAACAGCACATGCACACACAGCTAGTAACATTGAGCTATCTGATGCATAGACAATTGGTGGTTGATATGTGTGTGTGTGTGTGTGTGTGTGTGTGTGTGTGTGTGTGTCTGAATTTCAATGATTAAGTCCCAATCAGGATGTTGTTATGACGACACATGCATTTTTAAGCTGTTAAGCCAGGATTATTCTCCCCTCCGCTCATCTCATTACTGTCGATTATTAAAAAACACATACAGGCACACACGCGCACACACAAATACTAATTATGGGTTGGTTTCCCTGGAGACCGAACACATGCTGCTAGGGACTCCAAAGATAGCTTGACATCCAGGTAAAAAAAAAGACAAATCTGCTTAATGTATGAATGCAGCTCAGGCATTAACCATGCATACATTGTAATGAATTCTTTATTTATGTATTTATTTGTTAATTCATGGACATCTGAAACACAAAAACATGAAAGATCAAACTATATCGATTTGTTTTGTGGCAATATTTTTATACAAGTCTGATTATTGCTCTGCTTTGGCCTCTCAGAGAGCCATTTTGGCCTTTCAGAGGGAGATTTTCAGCATAGAGCAGGAAAGAATGCGAGTAAACAGTGAGTGTCCTTTCCCGGTGATTGAATGTGTGTCCTTGTGTAGAAACTGCACTCCCCGCTCTCAGCAAGTGAAAATATTCCCGCAGTGCTGAGGCTGACGTACAGGTGAGAGAAAAGCCAAGGATTTTGAGATCACCTGAGGCTTTGTGTCCACTATGACCCACTCACACTAGGTCAGCTGAGAATAACCAGAAAGGGCTGACCGCTGATGTTCACTCACCCCTGGAGTCATTAATCACACAGCACTGCAGATGAGCTGCATGGACACATGCGGTAACACATACACACAAACACCCAAAAATGTAGAAACACACATACATACAAGAGACCATTTTAATTATAAAGCCAAATGCTAGATGACAGGATCACTTCAGGTAGTCAGTCCTGGAGGCCTGTACTCCTGGTGCATTATCATAAACTGAACATTGCACAGCAAAGGTCCAGTCCACAAATAACAACGCATCATATCACATTAAGCTATCGATATCTGCAGCATATACGCGCGCGCACATACAAACAATCACATAGGAAACTTTTCTCCTGGGCTTTATTTTACGCTCCTTAAACACAAACACACATCAGATCATGGTATCTGAACTCCTTTATTCCCAAACAGGCCTCTCAGCTTGCAGCTGGGTCACTATCAAGAGCAGGATCTCAGATAAAGTTCCTATTTACCGGTTATGAAATTCTTCAAAGGGGCTGCGCAGCAGTGAATGCCTGTGGTGTGTTGTGTTTGGTAACAGGCATGGACAAATACACTGTGGATGTGTCTTACAGCATGCACATCACATGCAATAGTCCCTTTACTACAAGGTATCTGGGGAGTTTATGACAAAAACTCCCCAGATATGCACTGATATGCACCAAAAATATATCAAGGCTTGAGAAAAGTCACAACTGTCCAATATATTTTGCAGGCGCATTAAATCTAATGTGCGAATGGCATTTTAAAATGATATTATGTATGAGACAAAAAGCAGGAACCAAAAGCAAGATACATATGGATGGACTATATGTGCAGATTTCCAGACATTAAAGAAACACAAATGTGGAAAAAATCAATCCAATATTGTCACAATAGAGGTTTTTAAAATGTTCATTCTGACATCTGTGTCATGAGCGTCTTACATTTCGTCTTACAAGTGTTTTGCTGTTGGTTCACAAAAAAATTCAAATCTTATACTGTTTTTCTCAACAGTAAGTAGCTGCATGTGTAGCCGTCTACCACTCAGATATACAAAGACTGCCTTTTCACCTTCACCACTCGATTGCATACAACATATAAAGGAAAATGAAAAGCATCGGCCCATTATTGTATGCCATTCGACTAAGCCATGCCATTACACTACATAACCCTGTCTGAGAATTTTAAAAGGCTGCAATGTGAAAACTAGTACAAAAAAAGAAGTCAGAGTTGCCCGTTTCTCCTTTCTGAAAGGCTTTGTGCCAGCCACTTTGAACTTTCTAGCAGAGAGAGAGAGAGAAACACATGCTGCATTACTTCATGTCAAATTCTCTCTATTGTGACTTGTCTTGTTGAATCCAATAAGTTAACAAAAAAAGGAGGAAAATCCAAAGCAGGCGAGTAAACTGAATGGCATAAAGATTCAAGAATTGCACATAAACTTGGAATATTAGAACCGTTACATGTAAAGATAGGATTAACTGTTTGCTGGCAGACACAGTTTCCTAATAATGCTTACACCCTGATGAGATATTTCACTTTACAGCAGTCAGAGAAGGAAACTGCTGCTATTGCTGCTGTTGTATTGAGGAAGAGCTGAAGTAATTAATGTGCAGCCTTTGTGTGTTTTGTTACATTTGAGAAACCAATGCGTGGGTGTGTATAAGAGGTAAAAGCATTCAAAGGTGTTTTGTTTTGGCTGCCGGTTAGAAGTAAAGCTCTAAAACTAATTTCTTTCATCAACATCTGTCAAGGAGATTAAGGGAAGCATTACTCAACTGACTAAAAGAGATTGAGCAGACTGCAGCTTTTAATGCCACTCTTTTTGTGCATCTCACTTGTATTCAAATTTCATCTTTGGGTGTGAAAGGGTAATCAATAAAAAAAGGCACTTTAGAGAGTGCACCAGAACATTTAAACTAGAGGGAAGCATGATGGGCAAACGTGAAATCACAGAGTACAAGCAAGGGACTGCGGGTCAGTGTTCCATGGGTGCCTCTGCATTGTTCTCCTCTTCCTCCTCCTCCTCATCATCACTACAGGGTTCATAGTCTTCATCCAAGACTGGGTCTACCTCTTCTCCCTCCATCTCTCCTCCCAGCTCGCCTAACAGCTGCTCCACGTGCTCCAACATCGGGTGGTCATCACATCGCAGCTTACTGTACAGCTGGGGAAGAGGGAGAGAAAAAAAAAAGAGACAAAAAATGATGATGCAAGTGTGTAATGGGCTAGTAAGTAGATGGTAAAAATGGAAATTTTAAATAGAAAGTAGGTTATACAGCAGAAACGTTGAGACTGAACAAGTGCAAAAATCATACCGTGGAGGCATTATGAGACATGAGATATGGTGAGTGAAAAGCTCTTAACAGAAGCTCTTGCGTTGTGTTGCTGAATATAACTGTGCATCACTACAACATCAGTAGGCAGCAGCTTGGAGTTGAGGAAAAGTGAGCAGCCCTGAGGTTTTAAGTCTCTAAGTGCTAGTTAGGCCGCCTGAAATATCCAATATCAGCTGCCTTCTGTCAGCAAAGCAGTCACGGATCTCAAAACGCTGGTAAACAGTTTTTGTCTTTCATTTGGCAAATCAGCACATTTGATATACCGTTCAGCCGCACAGAAGACAAAAAGACCATTTATCTTCCTCTTGCTGTTACAACACGCATGCGTACACACGCACAGAGAAATGTATCCTGAAGCACATATGGTTATGTGGCGTACATGTGCACGAGCGCACACATAATCAAAGCTGTTATCTCGGTGAAATATGCCGTGAAAGAGCAAGATAAAAAAGTCCTGTTCTCAAAGCAGGCAGCAGATTTATCTCTGTAAAAATACCCTGCTTGTGTATAATTACTGAGCTCAAAGTGGAGTCGGGTGATAAAACTACTGGCGCTACCACTAAGGACAGCAAGCACAACACTGTGTTATGTGGGAACTGATACAGCAATTTGCATTTATGCTTTTATTTCCAGAAACAAAACTAGAGAGAAAAAGAGGGTAAGTAGGGAATGGTATATACGATCTAGGAATACTATTCTACCACACACACACACACAGTCACTTGAGCTCATGGACAATAAGCAGCTGAGTGCCATTATTCTTACTAAAAGTGTAACGAGGCCAAGAGAGTGAAGAAGTGTGTGTGTGACTGCTTTGCCCCAGGACCAGTCTCTAAGCAACAGCAGGTCCTGACAGGAGACACGCATTCCCATGGGAACTCATTTGGAGTGTAAGAGTGTGCAGTGTGTGTGTGTGTGTGTGTGTGTGTGTATATTTAAGTGGATGCCGTCTCTGCAGGTTGGAGCTCCAGAGATGTGGAGCGTGACCCAGGTCCAGGCACAGGGTCTGATGCCAGGGGAGAGCTGACCCTCTCGGTCTCTCCACAGTACCACACATACATACAAACCCACCCCAACTGATATTCATTCTGTCACTCTGAAATGCCTGGAGATGTTTATCCAGAACGAACGCTCTGAATAAAAGTCAGGTTTGCTTTATGATACGCTGCTCAATACCCAGAATAATTGCACATTACTGCCTTGGGTAAGAGGTGGAGGGTGTCTTTCATATGAGTTGCATAAGAAAAACAATCTAAGAAATACAGCGAATGTGGGCAAAAATTGTATGTTCTACAATGCTGAATCGTATTTGGAAATTGTATTTATATGTGGTGATATTTCCTACGAATCAATAGTGTAGTGTGTCTGCTGGATAGGTTGTGATTATTTATTGTGATGCTTTCAGTTATAGCTACACAAACAAGAGCTATTCTTTACACATTCTGCACCGAACGCTGCTGAGATCAGCACCGCCGTCGCAAAAAACACAGGCATTTTTCATTTACAACAGCCTATGTTTTCTCTTCTCACTTTCACGGCCCAGAGAGCTGCCTAGAGAGGGAGGGAGATTGTTGTGTAAGTGTATGTAATCGTATAACTTTTTCATGGTCCACTTTGCTCTACTTTCAAGCCCAAAGTCACAGCCCAAAGCACACTTGACCACCAGCACACACAACATATGCACTTAACACATGCCATGGTACATGGACTCATCTGTTTTCACATTCTACCCACTATTCTTTTTAGCCAAGCTGGTGCCATGGCACTAGCAGTGGCAATATCTATCTGCCAGAAAGTCAGTCCACCACTTCATTCCAGACTAAAGTATCTTAACAACTGGATGGATTTGGTGACTTTTCCTCCAGCACCATAATCAGGTCAAAATTTTACTTGATCACATACCTGCAAAACTAATGACATTCCCATCAGCCCCAGCCATACTTTGTGTTTAGTGTTAATTAGCAAATGGTGGCATGCTCACATACTAAACTCAGATGGTGAACATGGTAAATTATACACCTGCTAAATAACAGCATGTTAGCATTGTGAGCATGCAGACATTAGCATTTAGCTCAATGCCCCACTGTGCCTAAGTACAGCCTCACAGAGCTGTTAGCATGACTCTTGTCTTTTGTATACTCCCATGTGATGTTGTTGAAATGATTAAGGAATTTTATAAATTTTAAGTCGTTACTGTTCTTCATCCTGGACATACAGCCACTGGCAGTGAGCCACAGTTAGTATAATAGAAGATAACAGGGTCAAAATAACTCATAATATTGAGTGGACACACAATAGCAGCATATTGTTAAATAATAATGTAATAGTAATGCCCTTTGCTACAGTACGTTCATCTGGGAACTGGCAAACCTTGAGAAATTTTGGAACCCAATTTGAAACTTGTGATTCTTCTCTGAGCTCCAAGTTTATAGCCATGTTCGCATTAGTTTGGGTGCACAATAGAGCATAAGTGCTTCTCATGCTGAATGAGGTCTCACTCTGTTTATTGACATTATACTGTCACCTGCACTACAGATTTAATTTTGAAAGAGTATGAAAGAAAAATTTACCAAACTACAACTCATAACATAAATAAGTTTTTTTTCTGCCCATATTGCTGTAACACGTTTTACATATGACAGAAATACAGTCATTGGAAAAGGAATCTGGGGTTTTTGGATTAAAGAGCAGCGGACCTTAGATGATCCGATCAACCGCACCAGGCACCACAGCGGGTGCGGTAATCACCCAGTGGAGAAGAAAGAGAGCCGGGATAGGAGCCATGCTGGCCCAGCTTGGATTTAAGGCTGCTCCTAAAGTTTTGGTCCGAACAAAATTGGACTCAGGTTGGCCAAGTAACGGAAATCAGAGACTGTTGTGTCCACATTATTACAGAGACCTGTTTATCAACATCCTAGATCAAGCAGGTGGACCGTGTACGAGCCGTCAGAGCGCAAGGTGTTTTACATCAATGATGCTTGGTGCTCAAACACAGTCAAAATAAATGGACACTGTTTCTCAAAGGTCTAATGGTTGAGTTATTTTGTGAGTGATATTGAGTTTGTAACTCCCTTCTGCTACATAGTAGACAATACACATTAATATAAAAGCAATTATAAAAATACTCAGACTCAAAAGAAATAAACTATAATCAGTGGAGCAGTGCTGAGGATGAATTTGAGCGTTGCTACGTTGTGGTATTTGTCCCGCCCCACCTCTACTGTGATTGGACAGCTGAGTAAAAAGTGACAGTGACGAGTGCAACGTTTTTCCCAAAGTGGAACATTTTTAACTCTCGGGGACCGGAAAAAACGCTCAGTGCTCAGCGCGGAAAAGAAGCTCAGTGCCTTGTCATGCTGCTGCCGTTTTTACCATGTTGTAATAACACAGCACTCCCATTGCAATGAACTGAAAAAAGACGCTGGCGTCAGAAAAAAAAAAAACGCTTTGGTGGGCATGGGCCCTAAAAGTCTGATAGCTTGGGTGGAAAAACTGCTCTGTAGTCTGGTAGTGCGGCAGCAGAAACCTCTATATCTCTTCCCAGAAAGCAGCAGGGTGAACAGGCTGTGGCTGGGTGGGTACTGTCCTTCAATATCCTTTGGGCTCTGCGCAGGCACCTCACCGATATCACTGATGCTTGGGAGATGGGTACCAATATTTTAATCACACATTGCAGAGCCCTCCGGTCCTGGGCCGTGCACATCCCATGCCAGTTAGTGATTCAGTCAGGATGCTTTCTGTTGCTCCTCTGTAAAAGCTGACAAGAACTAGGCACAGGTGGGTTTTTTGCCTTCTTAAGCTTCCTCAACAAATACTGCAAAATGTTCTAGGTGTATATGTGCATGTATATGCATATAAACAACTGTGTATTTCGTTTAATTTATATGTTACCATATTAAATATACATTTAATTATCTGTAAAAAATTTTGTGTGTAGCGTAAACAATATAAGAAATAAACTACCTTAAAATTAATTTCTGTCTCTATTCTTACTTAATTCCTTTGGACACATCTACAGTTTGGTCCAGGAAAGATTATCTGTAAGTGCTTATCTTTTGTTCAGTATGCTGTCGACAAAAATGGAATAATAAAGCACTAATGTACCCTTCCCAGAAAATTGTTTTCTTTTCCGCTCATTTCTTGGTAGAAACCTTTTTCTACAATTCATATGGCAGAATAAAGATAGGCTGATTATGTAGTGAAAGCCTAATCATTCCATCATTGTTCACCTTCTGTTCCACATCTATGCTTAACTTCCCTTTTCATTTCACCTCTTCTTTCATTTCATTTGCTAATCCCTTCATTCTCCCGGCTTGTCTCCTGACCATTTTCCCCTTGTGTCCCCTCCTCTCAACTTCCCTCTGTATCCTCAATCCTGCTCTGCCCATCCTTTTTCTGGACCAAACAGAGCCCTCCTACTGTACAACTCTACAGTACTAACAGAGCAATAATTAGATGAATTGTTTCAACACATCTTCCTCTTAACTTCTGTCTCACTCTATCCTACAAACACTTACAAATACTTCTTCGCTGGCAAGGGTGTGACACTGGCTGAGATTAGACCTTCATGAGTGTGAACAGTTCATGTCGCTGGAAGTCTTAGGAGGGCTGACCACAAACTCACTCATGCACAGACGCACGCACGCGCCTTAACACTTCAGTCCTCCTGTCACATCATTAGTAGGGAAAGGCATAAAAATGACATGACAAGCACACCTTGGTCAAACCATACCCACGACCATATACCTGCTCATGGGATACTCTTTCAGCCACATCAAATAGTAAAGCTTTTGACCTCCGTTTGCCCTGGCTGCCTCTGTGCACACTCACACACACGTGCGCACATGCACACACATATATAGCATTGTCCTGTGTGCATACAACTGCAGATCCTTCTTCAATCACACCCTATCTGGCTGAGACTCAAATTCCATTTCACGTCCGGTTTACTATTGATTTTACCCTCGCCACTATTCACCAGCTACACACCCTACACCCACACAACCACACACACACCCGTATCCCATATCCAATCTGTTTCCTCTCCACCTCCCCTTTCATTCTCTTACTCTTGCTCACCCTCTGCACCTCTCCTACACATCTTTCTTGTCCTCTCAAGCCATCCATTCTTCCCTATCACTCCTTTTTAGAGCACCTCAGGTGAATGCAGTGTGTGTGTCTGAGCATGCATGTGTATCAATCACAGAAGCGATGAATAATGAAGACATTTCTTAACAAATAATTAGATATGCAAGTTGGCACACACAACTTACCAATTAAATGTGCGCATCCATATAAAGGTGCGCCTATGCATACTTTCTCTCACGGTTTCACAGCACAAACACATGGACACACACATGCACACACAGCAAAGTCATAAAGTATGCAGAGAAATGGACTGGCGCCAAAACAAGCCGTTGGGCTTTGAGGCCTCATTTCCATGTTGGAGCCCATTTTAACTAGCAGACTGACTCATCGTTAATAATTAACACTCACAGTGATGCTCAGAAACAAAGCTCTGATATAAACAAGGGAGAATCTCGACTACACAATATAGACTACACGTGAGCAAAAGTGCCGAGCTGAGGAATTAAGTGCACCACAAAAGAGGGCTGTTTTCTCTCCACATTCCACCTCACCTTTTCAAGGTCTTTGTGCATTTACCTTACCACATTATTCTGTGCCTGTTGCTTCACTCACTCTACAAAGAAACTGCTATGCTGTTTACTTGTCACGCTCTGACAGCTCACCCAATCTTTCACCGTTTTCCACCTTTTTATTCCTTTGCATTCTTTCCCTCTGTGCAAAGGTACTTAATTCTCCCTATTTTTCCAATTCCATTTTTTTTTCAATTTGTTTTTCTTTTCTTTATTAACTCGCCAAAAAGCTGGCAGCTCAAATCTATATGCTCCCAAGTGCCTTCCTTTTCCTCCCCACAGTTTCTTCAATTCTCCCTCTTGGCAGCTCAAAGCCCACTTCGCTCCTGCCGCAGCTGTGGACATCCCCAGTGGATGCTAGTTAGACAGGCCTGTCACTACACTGCTGGCCAGAGAGACAGATATCAATATATTGCCACTCTGCTGCCCCTACTCATCTGTAGAGGAACACGGTAGGTTGGGAGAGGAGGAGAGAGGGTGGGGAGGTGAAAGGGAGAGGGAGGTAAAGAGACAGGGAAAAAAACATAGGTGGGGCTTGCCATCCCGCAGTCTGTGCTATCTGATTTACAAGCCTATTGGATTTTAGACTAACATGAATCACAGCTCCATAGAGGCATTGCTCCCTGACAGAATGACAGAATGAATGAGACACATCGCTCCGACTATGTATGTGTGTGTGTGTGTGTGTGAGGGGGAATGGGAGAAAGACAGGGGTGTAGTTAAACATTATTGAAATTGTAATAAAAAGAAACTTCTATGGCAACAGTGGAGCTTAGTTGGGATCCTCTCACATTCACAGTCCTACATTTAGGGGAGAGCCGGGACAATCATTTTTTTTTGAATGACGAGTTGTGTTTACTGCTTCATGTGCCGTGGTCATGATCACACAACGGATTAGTTAGTACTTTAAACATCCTGAAGTTTTAAATGTCAAAGTGTTACAGTTTAGAAGCTAGTGAAGTTTAAAAATCAGGAGATGAAACACCTGTTTCAATCGTCCCGACACGTAGCCATTCCACCTTACGTACATACGGCAGGAGAGGGGTAGACCGGGAATACAGGCTGAAAATGTACATAAAAAGGGCAGCCAATATCTAATCCAAATGCGCATTAACTGTTGAATATTCTAGTTAGCTAGCCAAGTTATATTTATATTATTTTTTATTAAGAAAATGGACATAATAAGTTGGCAGTTACATATTAAGAAGGACAATGTCAAGCATTCTAAATAAAAACAAGAATAACAATTTAAATGTATATTGTTGTGTTTCTTCTGTCCCACCCCTGTGTTTTGATTGTATTCAGATCATGTACTTAAACTAAAACTACCAATACCACACTAAATACTCCAAGACAGTACCCATGGGGGTGATAATGAGAGCCCTCCCCCCGTATAAAAAAAAAGAAGCAAAAATGGAGACTACATTGACCATTTGAATTTGCATTTAAATGAATGGTCTGTGATTTCTCCAAGATAATGGCTGCCCATCGATTTGTTTTGGTCAGTTGCTTACAGTTTACTGAATTTGAACACACCTACCAATTTGACAATTGCATTGTGACTGGACAATATCATTTTTAACTAATGTTTCAAATGTCTTGTTTTGTCCATCCATCCATCGTCAACCGCTTATCCTATGTACAGGGTCGCGAGGGGCTGGAGCCAATCCCAGCTGACATCGGGCGAAAGGTGGGGTACACCCTGGACAGGTCGCCAGTCCATCGCAGGGCCACACATAGACAGACAACCACTCTCACTCACATCCACACCTAAGGACAATTTCGGAGACACCAATGAACCTAGCCTGACTGTCTTTGGATGGTGGGAGGAAGCCGGAGCACCCGAAGAGAACCCACGCGGACATGGGGAGAACATGCAAACTCCACACAGAAAGGCCGGGGCAACTGGGGTTTGAACCCACGACCTTCTTGCTGTGACGCGACAGTGCTAACCACTCCACCTCCCGTCTTGTTT
The DNA here is from genome assembly GCF_014851395.1 of Micropterus salmoides. Taxonomy (NCBI): domain Eukaryota; kingdom Metazoa; phylum Chordata; class Actinopteri; order Centrarchiformes; family Centrarchidae; genus Micropterus; species Micropterus salmoides. The sequence goes on from NW_024040152.1 coordinate 18,263,209, forward strand.
TTTCCAAACCTCAAAATTATTAAGTTTCCTGCCTTTTAAATCAAATTGTCACATATCAGACATATCATTTTTGCATAATTCATTACCAACTATGACCTATGGAATAACCTTAGTAACTAGGAATTACGGCTGTCAGATAAATGTAGAGGAGTAGAAGTACAGTGTTCTGAAATGGAAATACTAATACTCAAATTTCTACTGAAGTAGACAGACAACTCGTATGAAATGTTTATTACTGTAACGTACACTGAACAAAATTCTAAACGCAACACTTTTGTTTTTGCCCCCATTCATCATGAGCTGAACTCAAAGATCTAAGACTTTCTTTTTTTTTTTTGTACACAAAAGGCCTATTTCTCTCAAATATCGTTCACAAATCTGTCCAAATCTGTTAGTAAGCATTTTTCTTTTGCCGAGATAATTTCAGAAATAATTGCATATCAAGATGCTGATCAGACAGCATGGGTATTGCACAGCGGTGCCTAATGCAGCATTCAGACCAACCGCAAATTTCCTCCTCGCGACGCTTTCCTCGCATGAGTACATTCGCTGCAAGTGTTCACACACAACGCGAGAAGGAGATTTTAACGCGATAACATGAATAAACACAACTCGCCATTACTACAGCTGTATGAACCCAAAGTAAACATTTTGCTGTGATTAAATAGCAATAAACGGATTAAACTGATGCCGAAAGAACTAAAACATGATGCAGATTTGTTTTCATATGAATTCATGCTTTGTCAGGGCTGTAAGCAAGACAGCAGGACAACAATTCTAAAATGTTTGTTTTCTGAAATGTGTGGAGAGGGCTGCAACCTTTGGACAAATAAACACCCGTAGTTGGCCTGGATTATGCCCTTACAATTATGCCGTTTACCCGTGGGAGGAGCTCAAAGTTAACTGCTTTTATTAAATTAGCTTTTTACTTTAGTTATTGGGATTACAACATTGATTTATCTCCACTTGCGCTTCTCAGCAGCTAGCTTCCGTGCATTTCCGGTTCCCCTGTTGTTGAGCTCTGTTGGACTACTACTTCATATTTATTTAAACAGACATTTTTGGTGTTTTTGTTAGATGAATGTGGAATGTGAGGCATATCACTGGTATATTTAGAGCAGCGTGAGTTGACTGCCTGAACTAGCTTGTAGGCGTTGCTCCATTACTTGAGTAAATTAGTTACTTTCCACCACTCACTGTGCACTACTGAATAATTAGTCAATGATATAAATGAACCACAACTATACTGTATCTGCATTTGTAGGCAGATGTAATGACATTTTCTCGACGTGAATTACCTTTTTAGCATTGGTCAGGTACGATCTGGCCGCTTCCTTCAATGCCTTCCATTCTTCCATCTCCTCCTCAGTTACTTCTCTTCCCCCTCTTTCTTGCTGCTCCTTAGCTTTTTCCAACTGGAGGTAGCACACCCAGCCGGAGAGATACCACACCTGGGAGGCACAGAGAAAGAGAGGAGGTTTGAGGGGGGGGCATGAGGCACAGAAATTCAGAGAGAGAGAAAGTGTTCTTTGTTGCAGTAAGTGAGCTGTGACAAGGGAAAAAGATTTGTTACACTCACGGAGCATGTCTGCATGAAATCCCACAATCCTTCTTTGACAAGGTTTCACACATATGGAATCGCACAGACAGAAGCTATCCATCACTTATAAAATAACTGTCAACATGATCCAATCCTGACATACAGTATACTGTAAACGCACATACTGTAGATTCACAATGAATTCAAATCTGTGACTTGACCATCTCACCATCTGTCAAATTTGTTTTTCATTTCTATAGCAAAGATGCAATTACTTTATTGAAACATAACATAACTAAAACATAATACAAATATGGCCGCAAGCAGCAATGATCGGGATCCAAGCAAGTTGTGAAAAAAGCAACATTTGACATTTTCAGAGAAGAACAGATGCAGACAACTTGAGAGATTAAAGTGATGAAGAATTAGGACTTGGAGATAACAGCGGAAACGCAAACTTGATTTTAATATGTACCTGACTACTGGGTGACATGTTCAACCCACCTGCAACATTTTGTGTTTCCAAGATTTAAAGTTTAAGATGCACAAACACTTTTAAGCAGAGAAAAATAAACAATAAAGTGTTATGGGATCCAAATAAAATTGGAGAACTTAGAGTCACTCTGATCATCCCCATTGTGAGAAAGTCTGAGTTGGTCACCTGGGGATTTGAACCCTGGAACTTCAGATCTCCAGAATAGGTGACCTACCAACCGAGCTACTGGTGAGAGCCAGTTTCTACACACATGTGCCAGACCTGGATAGTTTTGTCAGTTTGAACTTAAAACGCTTACAACAGTGAAGATGTTGGTGAGAAAATTCGGGGGGGGGGGGGGTCACACATCATTCTGCTGGTTTTGGGTGTGTTGTCAATTATTTTGATAGGATTTGATTAAAAACTGAGCAAAAAAGATAATTTGTTGTGCATACTGTACAAGTTACATCAAGATACTGAATATCACTGCAGACTCACCGTTTCACAGATCTAAAAACCCCTTGAAACACTTGATATCAGCCATCTAGAGAATGTCTGTGTCGACGGTAGTGTTTGAAGAAAGACTTGAGATGTTAATTGATTTAGCATATTTTGAAAAATATAGAGGGACTGACTTCTGAATTGACCATAGATTGCAGTGAGGCAAACGTTAGTCACAAATCAGTGGATGTGCTCAAAAAATTTCAGCTCTCTAGGACGTCCGGGTGATTTTCTTAAGATTTTTTGAATAGGAATGAGAAATGTCTAGAAATTTCCATTTCTTGTAATAAGCCACGCCCACTCTGAGCAATCATTACCAAATTTTATACATCAACTGAGTAGTGACCCTTGATCGTAAAAAAACTAACTTTGTACGAATCCATGCAACGAATTATGAGGTATAAACTTTTTGCAAGTATAGTGCCCCCTAGTGGAAGAATATCCCAGACTGCTCAGCAAAACAGACGCATCAAGTTTGGTTAAAATAGCTTAAGCCAATTTTGATATACGGGCATTTATGTAAAATTGTACGTAAATACACAAAAGTAAAAATGTATGAAAAAAAAAAAAGTCCTTTAGATAACTTTTGATCAGCAACGTTCGTAGATGATCCTGCCAAAGTTTCAGGTCGCAAAAATAGGTTTTAGAGAAAAATGATAAAAAGTCATATAATTTTATATTTTTAGAGCAGAAGACTATTGGAGCAAAGATACAGATGAATCTAGAAATTAAAATAATGAAAGAAGTTTGACTCTAAGCAAAGCCGTTTTTGGAGATAATTGCAAAACCGCAAAGTTGATTGTTATAGAGCCACCATGAGGTCTATGAGTGCGATTTCTTTTTTTTTACCTGAGTAATGGGTGGAATTTGCAACCCATCTGCCAATTTTGGTGAGTTTTCGTCCAGCAGTTTTTGCAGCCCAAACACTTTTAGCAGAGAAAAAGAAGAAAGAAAGAAAGAAGAATAATGGGAACAAAAACAACAGGGCTTTGCTGCTTGGATCCCTAATAAAATAAAAAATAAATGCCCTAAGACAAATATCTTCTTTGCATTTCAAATTCTATAATACTCTTTAAGGACAAAATCATTTTTAATAATCTCTTCATTAACTGTTAATCGTTTGATTCGACACATAATTTCAATTTTTTTATATTTATTATGCATGTCTTTCTGCCTGGATAGAAATCATACAGAAACGAAAATACCACAGTCCAGTGGCCTATCTCAGAAAGATGGATTAGTGAACTAACAAACTAACTCAGCCACTCTGGTTTCCTGGTTGCACATTGGTGACTCATTTCTCAGTGATGTACATCATCACGGTGATTTCAGCTATACACCATGCCTGCTCCAGAGCAGGTTAGGTTCATGGCCTGAAATGCTAAACATGTAAAACACCAGGCAAATTACCCACTTTAGCTAAACAAAACAGCATATATAAATATCAGTTAGTTAAGATGACCTGTAATGCAATGAAATGTACTTTTACATATTGATGCAATGTGATTTGTCCATTACACTGCAGATATTATTTATATTGATATATTTATTGGAAAATGAATGAGACAATATAAATATGAAATACTTGCATAGGTTCAAGGTGACAACACACACACACACACACACACCCTTTACAGTGATATACTGACATTGCCAGGTGCCATGTTTATATATATGTTTATAAGACTTTTTTTCTATTTTGCTTTACATTCTAGTGTGGTAATATCTTATTTCCTTTCTAGGTATATTACTTTTTACAGCTACAATGTCTACATAATAAGAAAAGCATCCGCACACTCCAATGTGCGCAATATTCCCTTACTGAGTCAAGCTTCTGATGAAGGACTTTCTTCCAGCATCATGGTTGTTAAATTGACACTTTTTCACCAGGAGACCAACAGTATCATTTTATTTTAAATACACAGCTTTAGATCCATCAAAGCAGCAAATAATTGGCTCTTTTTTCAAAGTCCAGCTTCCTTTATTAAAACTTCCAAACAGCTGGATCAGATTGGGGCAACAGAGCACAACTAGATCAATCACTGGGAGAACAAAATAATGTCAAGAATAATAAATCATTATCTTCGCTTATGTCATTATGTCGCTCCAGTAGTTCTCTTTTACACTATTCAAATACACTTTTGACATTTGCCAAAGCTAATAAATTTCATGTGTAAAACACAGCTGTTTTCCTAGCTAATTTATTTGCAAATATTTGATAATGATTTAGCCTCTTCTGTTGCAAACGTACAACCCTTAGCAAGATTCTGACACTAGATGTGTGGGCACCAATCAACCTCAATTCAAAAGAGCATCATGTATAAACCATATGTTAAATAAAATAAATAAATAGAAACCTAGAACATTGTTTTGAAATAATCCCATTGCCCCACAGAGTTCAGTCAACAGTCAGCGGAGGCATATTTTTAACTGTAAGTTAGGATGCTGATACACCAAAATCAGCTTGTTCTCTTTCTCCTACATAATCACATACACAGTGCTATGCCTGCTCTTCCAAACACAATCATATTCAACTCAGTGAACTTGGAGGTGTGTGTGCGCCTCTCATCTAAGGCCACAGATCAACCACCCACTGTTCTTCAAGAACCAAAATACAAATATTAGCTTTATTCATTATTCATTGAGGGCAGAGGCAGTGGGACCCGCACCTCTGCCAAATCAGCCATTTAGCTAACAAACACTTCAAGGCATGCCACACTGAATTCAGAATTGCAGCTCAGCATGCTGAGTGGGAGGCTACCCCCTGCAGCCAAACTTATCAGAACAGCAGCAGCACTGGATAGATGTAGTAATGCTGCAGAACCAGCAGTATGACATTTGTTATCACTGAAAGATTTTTATGTGAATGCAGAACCTAGAAAAAAAATCTTTACTTCTTCACAAATGAAAACCATGCCTCCTTAACAGCTAGAACAAGGCAAGACCATTCTTTACAGATGGTCCACTGCGCAATATTTGTGTATGTGGTAAAGATGGCTTGTGTATCTCCACTCAAAATTAAAACATGAGAAAGTTAGCTAATTAAGAACTTCAGAAATCCCTCTCTAGCCTTCCACAACCCCAGACAGAAGCACACATAATAAAATAAACGCTGCGTCTGTCAATCAAATCACTGGGACTATTGTTATTTCAAAGTGAAGGCACATCTTAGTTCCCATATGGTGCTGCTGAAGGAAGAACAAAAGCATCATGAATGAACTGAATACCTTTGAAACAAGATTTGCAAGGAACAAGCTCAGTTGTTTGTGCAGACTTAACATTTTATAAGTAAGGTTCCAACTTTGAGATACGTAAGAGTAAGGAGACAGAGGCGAGAGCTAACAACTTATCTACTGCACTTAAGAGAGGAAACAAGAAAGAGAGTAAGACAAAGAGGGGGAGAGAGGGGAGGAGAGAAGGAGAGGGAGTGTAATGTAGTCGAATATGCCTGTCATACACTTCTGACTTCACAAATATGACTCTAGCAACCTAACTGCGATGTGATCTGACAAAACACTTTCTGACCATTACAACTGGGGATGACTGTATGCATGTGTGATTTGCTTTAGGCCCACTCAAATCAAAAGTGTCACAGCTGTGCGTCTCTGGAGCGAGTTTAGAAGTTCAGCCCCCTGATGACTGCTCTCAATCTGTCAGCTGAGGGGTGTGTGGGGGAGAGTGGAGGAGAGAGAGAGAGAGCGCGAGCGAGATACTGCTGTGCACTTCTGTCTGACACTCTGTGGCACACCTTCACTTCCTCTGCCACCGACAGTGGGGATTTGCAGCACATAGTTCCTACTAAAGCACAGAAAATGCTGTAATTTATGCCACTCCCTAATAAGCATTCAAGTTTTCAAGTCATTTAAGTCATACTGTGTGTGTGTGTGGGTGTGTGTGTGTGTGTGTGTGTGTGTGTGTGTGTGCGCTAGTGTTGTGAGCAAGTAATGTATGGGTGTGTATACCCTTCCTTGTGACACACATACAGTGGCTCAGCAGAAGCAACTGAGTGCTCAGGCTGAGGCTTTCCCCTTCCCAGTGGTGTGATTAAAGGTTTGCCTACAAGTTGGTCTGACCCAGCAGCAGTTACTGAATAAAACTAATAATAATTCTGCCTGCAAGGGGACACATAAAAATACATCAGTTAATCCTGTGCATTGTCAAGTAATACACACGTACACATATCCACCAGAACACAGAGTCAATTAGTCGGCACACTTAACTGCCATTAACTGCCATTTTAGTTTCACTTCATGCATTCAGCCTAACTTTGTGACCATCGTGTTTATGTCTATTTCGTGTTGGGTGGGATATTTTGTTTTATTTTGCTCTTGCCAACAATGGCGGACATTAGAAAGTCTGATGCTCATCTTCCACCCCACCTGTTCTCCTCCTGTGTTGTCTACCACCCTGTTCTCATTCTGTGTTATTGCGGAGTTTCAGAGCAACAAACAGTGTCCCCATAACCATAGTAACTCACTCTCACTCCTGCCTGCAGTGCAAGAGGAGAGGGAGAGACGCTGTGCATCTGCCAGAAGAGACGCTGACTGAGATTACTATGAGCAGCATGCAGGGGAATAAAGTCTAAAGCCTACAATATAATAGATTTTTGTATATTTCACATTTTCCCCCTGATGGTCGGAATAACTCACTGCATTCGTCGCTAGTCAGAAATAAAGTTGCTGAGGGTCTGAAAAAGGTAGCCAGGGGACGAAACTGTGAAGGGAGGACATAATCTTTTGCTACTTAAAAACGCATTGAACTTGTAGAACTAGGGACACCATCCCTACTACATTGTTAGTAAGGGCAAACTGGTGAAGCTGTTGTAGTGGTTGCTATCAGCTGTTAATTTTTGAAAACAACTGGGTTATCACTTTACCTGGACAACTTCATCATCCTCCTCCAGAAGCCCCTCCAACACATCTACCGCCATCTAATACAGACAGACAGACAAACAGACAGAGACAGAAACATCATCAGAGATTAGTCATAGCAGAAAATAACTTTAAGTTAATCATCAGTACACACTCAAAGTCTCTTCTCTGATACAGCTTCGGTCCACAGATAAATATGTTGTTGTTGCACACAGTGTTGTATATCTCCCAGGCAGAGCGATCAATCAGAATGATCAGAGGATCTGATAAGAGTCTATAAGGCCAGCGTGCCATACACAACATCGTCGATACCAACAAGACAAGCAACATGGCCGTCGATGGACACACTCACCAGAGCTTATCACACAGTCAATAGTAACTTTAGCCACTTTGTTCGATAGCCCTTCAAATCCATTTACCGACATTAACAGTCAATATATTCTTAGTACATGCAACACTCCAGAGGATGAAAAATCCACATATAAGCTTGACCACCGCACCGGAGAGCAGGTTTGATGTTGTAAAGGAGTTTAATGTTGGAGGTCTCAAAGAAGTTTAATGTTCGGTGACCTTTGCCAGAGTGCATCGCTGCCTGGGTCAGTTTCTGTGGGAAGTTTCTATTACAGAAAACAGACCTGACTAAAGTAGGCTGTGTGTTTGTTTTGCTCTGCTTCTCTGTGTGTGTGTGTGTGTGTGTGTGTGTGTGTGTGTGTGTGTGTGTGTGTGTGTGAGGCCCAGGTGATTTTATTGATTTTTGTCAACTTCAGGTTGGAGGCGACTGTTAGCCAATCACCCATGGTGAAGGGCAGGAATAAAAAGACCCGCACGTACCTGTGCACAGACGCACACACTACTGCACAGTCAGACACTACATCAGCGCTACACACAACAATGAGCACAACAAGCTGCACTTGTTTCTTGTTAAGGCAGTCTTATTAGCTGCGGAGCTTCCTAATTTAACCCCGAACTCTTTAGAGTTGTTTTTTCATTAAGCCATGAGCTTCCAGTGGCGATAAAGAAGTCAGTTGTCTGGGTGGACTGAGGGTCAGGTTAATTGAGAGTATCCCATTAAGAGCGTGCAGATGTACATGCCAGGGAGTCAGTTGATTGATTGCTAGACCAATTATCAGCTAAAAACTCATTGACCTTAATTAATTAATGACTGATTAAAATACACAAACAAAAACACCTAATCCCAGCTGATGATGAATGGATTCATGCTCAGCCTCAGAATTATCTACTTGACTTTCATTGTATCACACCGATGTGACACACACACACACACACACACACACACACACACACTAATTCAAGCCAAGCACAAGATAAAAGAGACAGGAGTAAAGATCTGTCTGGGTATTAAACAACTGTGAACAGGCAGTTTTGGAGCAACAAAAATAGAACTAGAGATATCTCGGAGCCAGGATAAGTGCGCAATGAACCATTATATCATCTCCAACTGTACTCCTTCCTAACTACACTGGTCAACCCAGGGGCGAGTGATTAAAGATTCAGAGATTCTTAAGCCACTTCGCGCTCTAAACAACAACAAGATTAATATTCCTGTGAAGATAAGGGGAAGAGAGGTTGAACTGTGAAGGAAGGGTACAAAAAAAGTCTCTTAATAAACAATGCAAAACTGGTCCATGAACAACGGTGCACTGCAAAGACAAACACACACGCCAAAGACTCAACGTACATGCTGTCCTCTTTATTTCAAGACCTGTTAAAGAAAAAAAAAGTAGCACTCTGGGGAGAACTCATTTATAATGGCCATTGTGTGCGTGTGCAGTTTGTGTGTGTGTGTGTGTAATCTTCAGGCAATTTTGTTTAACAGAATCATTTTACCGGAGCGCACAGCAGAGACAGGAGAAAGACAGATCACTTTACAAGCGAGGGCAAGCCGTATCTCTAACACACAGAAACCCATACAACCCATACTAACACACGCACGCATACACGCACAAACAGGAGCGTCTACACTTAAGTAAATAAATCCTGGGGATGTCAGAGCTAACTGTACTTGCAAGCAACATTGCAAAGTACAAGCTGCGCTCCATCGTGAGCTAAATTTAAGAACAGAAATGCTCAATGAATAACATGAAAGCAAACAAAAGTGACAACGACACAGAGAGTAACTAACCATCAGCTGCTGTGACAACTATGCCGAACAGACACCTTAACGGCTGTCAGGAGAGGGCGTCTGTCTTTCTGTCTATCTGCTATGTGGCAAGTGAATTACTGGTGGTGATGGGTGATGATGATGGTAATGTGTGTGTCTGTGTGTTTGTGTGTGACAGCGAGTAAGCAGAGTTCTCTGAGGGCCTTGTTACTACAAAGCACACTTAACATACTGAAAAACTTCCTGATTGATCCAACCAACAGTCCAAAGCCCAAAGATATTGTGTTTACAATTTTATAACGCAGGGAAAAGCAGACAATCCTCACATTGGAGAAGATGAACCCAGAGGATGGTTGGTGTATTTCCTTGACAAAAACTTGTTTGTAATCAACCAATCATTTCGCCGCACTAGTTTAGTCTATACAATATCAGAAGAAAGTGAAAAATGTCCAAAGCAATGCCATGAAAATGCTCATTTTTTTTCCAAATATTTACCATGAGATAAAACAAAGAAAAGCAGCACATTTTCCCATTTAAGAGGCTAGGACATTTTTGAGTGATAAAACAATTAATCAAATATGAAAACTGTTAATCTTCTATCCATTAACAATTGTGTTATCTAGTTGTTTCAGCACTGCAGAAACTGGCTCAGAAATACAAGACATCAAGCTGCTAGACAATGATACCTCTCACTTGTCATCTCACTTATGCTGCTTTCAAGCACCCCACCCACTCAATGTCCATTACAGCTATGAAAATAACAAACAAATTTGGCATGGATTCAAGTGTTTCAACTCAAAAACAATCAAAAAGAGGGAGGGGGGGGGGGCTTGAAAAGCAAGGCCCCCCCCCCATTCCAAATGAAGTGGCACAGATCCACTCCACGTCTTGTTGAAACAGAAAACTGAGGGGAAGAGCAGTAGTCATGAAACTGATGTTTTCAAGAATGAATTAGCCCACAGTTATTTCAATGCCACAAGAGCATGAGACAATTTCATAATGCAACGCTTTTACCGTCAGTGGATGTCACGGCTTATTAAGATATTGACACTGTTATTATTGGTAACTCAAGTATCACAAAATAGCAACTTTCTCAGACAAATTTAGCGTAAAAATAAGTAGAGAGGAAACAGAAGGTGCTAATTAAGATTGCAAAGGTCATATGTTGAATGTGTGAGGCTAATGTTTACACTGTCACCTAATAAAGTGATCACAAACAACGAGATGCATTGACAGCCTTCGGGGGAAACTGCCATTTTGTTGCGCTTAAATCTGTCAACATCGTGTACTAAAGTGATTTTGTTCCCCAGTGACTAGCGAGATAATATCATACACCCAGATAAATTGTTCAAAGTAATCACACTATGACAATTTTATTTTCCTCCATTTCTCCAATTTACTCCAATTTAAACTCAAACCACATAATGGATCGAATGTACAACCCCAAACTGCATTCACAAGACAAAGAGCTTAATCTCCAACAGCGACAGACAAATGCTTTAACTATTAGCCATATAGTAACCATAATAGCCATATACTCTCTGCAGCTACAAAAAAAAAATTTGCTTTAACAAATTTTGTTGGCAAATATATTAATAACATATTCAAAGCCTTTCTGCAGTTTGGATCAAACCTGGAAGCACACAACTTTACACAGAGTTTAGAGTAGTGAACAGATTTTAGTCCACAGGGAGAGACAGTGAGCACAAAAATGTGTGTGTGTGTGTGTGTGTGTGTGTGTGTGTGTGTGTGTGTGTGTGTGTGTGTGTGTGTGTGTGTGTGTGTGTGTGTGTGTGTGTGTGTGTGATTGTGCGCACATGTGTGTGACAGAGGAGTAGTGGAAGGAAAGAGAAGAGAGGATGTTCCTATCAAGTATAGCTAAGTCCCAGTCTGGGAGAGACAGAGAGAAAACAGCTTCCACCCTTAAGCTCAATTTCCCTCAGAGACTTTCACGTGACTGGTGGCTAAAAACGAATATGACCAAATGTTTTGCATGGGCGTGTATATGCATGCGTGCACACACAGCAATATATTCACGTTTATAAAGCACTCCGAATGTTTGCAGTTTGAGTGTTTCGAGCTTGATGACACAAACATGAGGATGAAGACAAATGACATGTCAGAAACAGTGGACCGAGACGTTGTCATTTTACTGATACACCTGACAGCTACCAACCCCACAACCCACACACACACACAAAGATATAACTGCAGCTGAGTCGTGTGTGTGTGTGTGTGTGTGTGTGTGTGTGTGCGTGTGTGCGTGTGTGTGTGTGTGTGCGGGAGGGGGGCCACTGTTCTCATTTCCTGTCAGTGATAAATAACCATAAACCACTCAACAAGAGTGGCTAGAAATTAATCACTGGATCACAACAGAAAATAGCTGAAATGCTGTTTGTGTGGCAGTAATCACAGAAAATGTGAAAGAGTGTTAATGACTGCTAGAGGTTTTAGCACTGAACTGAAGGCAGTGAGCCACTAAAATCAAGGCCATTAATACTGGAAATTGATGAGTGATTTTGAAGTGCGCTGTATCACAGATACGGCAACAATTCATCAGACTACAGCTTCCTTCTTCTTTTTTTTTTTTTTCCCTTCTTCACATCCCTCCTCTCCTGTGCACCCCTTTACCCCTGTCTCTCTCTGCAAATACCACTCTTCAATTATTGACACTGAACTCTGGAGGGGATAAAGACCCGGCATGGCCTTCCCACCTTCAGTGCCATTCACTAGAAAGGAAAGCACACAAACACACACACACACACACACACACAAATATGCCTGGACGCCCTCACACCACGAGACATACACAGACCAACAACAGCGGAGTGCACGAGTACAACACACAACATTTTACCTCGTATTCCTCGGACTCGACGAGCAGTTTGGCTGTGGTAATGCGAGACTCGTACGGAGGAATCTCATTCTGGAGAAAAAGGACAAGGCCACCACCTCTACAGTTAGTGTTTACACAAGCATCCACAAACATGGTTCTTCCTTTTGTCTGATAATAACAACGATCCAATTTCAAGCTACAAAACATTCTGCAGCTGTGTGGCTGTTAATCACAGTGAAAGTTTCGGCAGGCTGAGTTCAGATCAACCTGCTCCTGAAGATAAGAGTCATAACAGCGCTAGGGTTTTTTTCTCAAATTGTCACCCCGACCCCTTATATCACATTTGCTCGGGATTTGAATGTAGTAAACTCAACAACTATTTGTGTGGGTCATTTAGCAGCAATCCTAACTTTGAAATTATAGCCATTCTTTGTCACATTCCTTGAAGTAATTTTGCTTACTTATGCTTTATACACTTTCCTGGTGTTGCTTTGTGCTTTAATTTCTGCTCTCTCTTCACACACAACCCCCCCCCCCCACACACACACAAAAGCACACAGGTTTGTGAAGTATTTGTTCCATCTTTTATTTTTTATTATCCCCCATTTCATTATCTCTTACTTTTTATCTCTACTGGTGTCCTTATGTTTGCGCTCACTGCAAAGCACACTGTGACAATCTCGTTAGTTGAAAGTGCTTTATAAATAAACTGGGATCTTATGAGGGCTGGTTGCTGTCAGAGAAATACCAAAGCACAGCTCCAACTCACCTGCATGTCTTCCTCTGTGCTGAAAGAAGCAGCACTCTGTTTCTGGGTAGGTAGCCACAATCCGACACTCTTCAACAGGTATTCTCTGCCTTCCTGAAGACAGAAAAACACACGTGTGTGTAAATTCACATGTATGATCGTACAACAAAACACACAAATATACACACAGATAGAGTAAAGGGAAGGAATTTGGTGAGTTCAAATCATGAGTTTTTACTGACTGGATCCTGAATGCTCTATAGATATCAATAACCTTTTGATTAATCTGAGGTCAATTGTGTTTTATTTTAGAGAGTATTTTAAAATAGGCTGTTGCTGAATGTGGGATGCTGTGAAGTGTAACTGGAGCCAGCCTGACCCCTACAGCCTATAGCTATTATTACACATCCACTTTAGCTCTACAGAATCTCTTGCTTTTCCTCAGTTTGGTGATGTAAGAGCATGAAGAATTTTTGAAAGAAAGTTTTGCATTTATGTGCTCAGGTTGTGAGATACCCCCAGCTGACACATTGCCAATACAAAAGGGGTGAATTTCTTTTTTATTTGTGGTGCTCCCAGCAATGATTATTACTGTGCCTTTCCATAAACAATGCACTGGTTTCTCATGACATTACACTGTGAATTTTCCCTATGTAAATGAGGGTATAAATGTAGAATATCTCTTATAATGTGAATATTTCTTGAATATGCAACATTTTTTAAAAATTTGTAAAAACTGAGAAAATATCTTTTTTTTTCTAATTCATTGTCAGATGCTTCACACTGCAAAGTTCTCGTGGCTTCTTTTCCTAAATGAGTCTAATAAGCTGCTCTCTCTCTCACTCTCTTTATCAGATGACTATATGACCTCAGTGATCTGCCCAGTAATTAACATTCCTATCGGCATGACCTGTCTGTGTGTGTGCGTGTTAATGTACGTGTCCATCTGCTGATTAATGGCATACAATTCAATTTGCTCAGAATAATTAACTCAGCAGATTCTCGCTTTAATGTGGTGATAACTCATCCTGAGTGTGTGTGTGTGTGTGTGTGTGTGTGTGTGTGTGTGTGTGTGTGTGTGTGTGTGTGTGTGTGTACTGACCTGGTTTCTCTCTGTACTGAACAGGTAACTGGCCATGAGCTGTAGAGCCTCAGGGTTGTCATGGTGATACTGTAATGCTCTCTCAATGAACTCTTTGCACTTGTCTGCAGCTCCCTCTGTCATGCTACATGCATGCACACCCACACACACACACACACCCACAAATCTCAACTCATTACCAAAGCAGTAACATGAAATGAGGTTATACGTTTCAAGAGTGTGTGCACCAGTACCAGAGGTCTGCTAGGTAAATCTCAGCAATGGAGCAATAGGCTACACAAACATCCTTCGCTGTGAGGAGCTCCGAGTCCTCGTCTCTTGCGGCAGCAGCTCCAGCCTGAGCCTGCTTAAAGAGCAGAGGGCAGAAATGTGTCAAATGTTCTGTTCTGTATCTGTTAAATCAACAGATAGTGAACATGGTGTGCAGATTTTTTTATTAACAATTAAGTTTTGCAATAAAGGAAAAAAAAATATTTTTTTAGAGGACATGTTGACATGTCACAGTAGGAAAATCACTGAGGCAAATAATAGTTAATGATGACTCAATTTCATTTAGCTGCTTTGGTTTCAAGGTCCTGATATTTGCATGCTAGCTTATTATTGCCAACGTTTACTGGGACACTTGAATAGTATAGGGCCATTGTTAATGTTATTTGTAATACCTGTGCTTTTCCTTAAACAAGGAGAAGCAGTTTTCAGTTATTATGCTCCGTATATCTGGAACAAACTACAAGCAGGTCTGCTGAAACTGTCAGTTCTTTAAAATTAAGACTGAAGACTTTTCTTTTTACCATTGCCTTTAATTAAATCAAATTTAAAGCCATAGATTAGTAACTTTCACTGCACTGTAACGTCCTGTTTTCTTTTTCTATGTTTTCCGATTTTCAGTGAACACTATTTACACGGTCAGAAATTAGTAGGTAATTGAGAGAAAAGATAAAGAGAGTAAGATCGAACAGAGTGAAGGAAGTGGTCTTAAATCTCGTGCCTGAGTGATTTACAGGACCCTCTGCCCACCTGTAAACGCGCAGGTGGGTCCAGAGTATAACTGGATCAAAGGGTTTTTGGGGTTTCCAGCTGATAAGTTGGGTTTGCAGCGCGTAGCCTCAGACATAACCAAACTCAGTGGACCCAAATATTGCTATGGACCTGAGTACAGACTAGCTAGAGAGAGTAGATACTTCACTGTTCATCGTCTTTTCAAAGAAAAAATAATAATTGTAACTCAGTTATTTGCTCAACCCCTCAGCCTGCTTTTATTTTCTATTTAACTCTTTTAACCCTCATTGTACACTACACTGTAACTTTTACTGTCCTGTTTTACCGGGTTTTTTTAATCCTGTTTTTATTTTCTATTTCACCCTTTTCAAAATTATATTTTAATGTGTTTGTTTTTCAATTTCCCTGTGTTACTTTTATGTTTAATGTAAAGCACTTTGAATTGCCTTGTTGTTGAAATGTGCTATACAAATAAACTTGGCTTGCCTTGCCTTACTATGACAAACTACAAATGCTGTTAAAAAGGCCTATGAAGATTTAAATTATACAGAATAGCTCTTGCCCTTTCCTTGTTATATAAAACGTTTGTTTGAACGCAAAAACACCACAGACTACCCAGCTCCTGTCCTATGGCATACTTAACGCAAATAAACTCATATTGATTTTCTGGAAAAACAAAGAAATACTTTCACTCAATCAATGGCCATCATTTTTGTATTTGGAAGGGACAGCAGAGTTAGAGTTAGTTTGTGCAGATTACAAAACTTAAACAGCACTCATAGGGAGTGACGGAAGGGGAGGCCTGAGGGTTTCTATTTTTAAAAGAGCATATTATGTATTATGTTGTATGTGACTAACATGATGGTGCTTCAAATTAAAAATCTCTTCTTTTTTTTTAATCTTTGAAAGAAGAAGCTCAGAGAATTACCACAGGACTTCTGGTTTACATTCTCAGCATTTAATACAGGTTGTTAAGAGCTGGTCACTTCAATGTAACAAGCTGTTTTCAAATAACCTATAATTTATGTGATTAATAACAAAAATAAATAAAATGAGTCATGAGTGACTGTAAAACAACAGGGGTGTTCATAAGGCAGACATAACACTGTAATAACTGCGCAGCAAGTATTTCCGCTACGGTGTGGTAATCCTTTTAGAGTTGTTCAGTTGAAATTATAATACTCTCTGGATCTCTGTCATGACAAGGTGACATGTATGCAACAGACAGACAGCCATTCCATAGTTTATCCAACAGCACCATCTTGTGAAGATAAATAACATTACACTAGCATTAAGCCTTTGTTGCAATAGCATTTCTTCCCAGTTTCCATAGAGTAAATATAACTAATTAAACCATAAAGGGAATGTGAGTGTCTATCGGGGTTCACTCACTTTGGTCTGTGCTTGTTTGTCCAATGCAGACAGCAGGACTTGTATTCCTTTAGTGTAGTAATCCACAGCCTCCTGGCCTGAGTGGATTTGTCCCAGGTACATGTACTTACTGTGGCCTTCATCTGGGCTCAGCTCCACTGCACGAAGGAAAACTTGGAGAGAATTGGTCAAGGAGGCTACAACCACCACTGCACTCAAACAGCATGTGAATATAACAGTTTCCATGAAATGACAGAATAACTGACATGCAAACAAAGAAGAAACCTGCATAAAGGATATTCCCTTAGCTTTCTGTGTGTCTCCTAGTTCAGTGCAGATGTGTCCAAGCATGTCTAGAGCTTGCAGGTTGTTGGAGTCCACATCCAGGGCTCGTTGACAGAAAAGGGCAGCCATCTCAAAGTCAAAACTATCCAGGCACTCCTCTGTCTGTACAACACATGATCCCATGAGATAACAAACATGCAGTAGATGATCAGGATTAAAAATACATTTCGAAGGCATGGCAGATCTGGGCGATATCTTTGTTGGGGATATCTCGTTACCTTTTCTAGTAGCTGTTGCACGGAGTACTTCTCAGCTGTCTTCTTCTTGGCTTTTTCATGCATTCTTACTTTCATCCTTTCCTGAGGTGACAATCCAACAAATCCTGCATCTTCTGTGATTAGATAAGTGGAGAGTCAACGTTAGGTTTGTCTCATTTGGTCTCGTAAAGTCAAGAGTTGAAATCAAAGCATAGTAGGTTCATTACGATTAACTTTGCTTTCTGAGAGGTTGACGTTACATACTGTAAATAATAAGCACAACTGAGGAGAATTACCCCTGTTTGGGCGGTTATCTTTCTTCTTCGCCTTGTTTTTCTTTTTGCCCTTTGCCTGTCCCCCCATGGTGCCAAAAAATACGTCTTATATCCACAATTTATGTTTTTAAAGCACACTTCACCCAAAGTGACTCCACACACACGCGTGGACAACGAGTAGAGCTAAAAGAACACAGTGCGCATGCTCTAGGCAATGACTGGGTGGCTGCTACGGAGAGAGGTACAGGACATAATATTAACGTTTGTGAAATAACCTTTTTACAATTTTAAATAGAAAAGGGAACATTTATATGGTCCGACGTTGTTGTTTATTGCGTGTTAAAAGTATGCTTTTAAATTTCAGTAACTCAAACTTCCGTATTTTAAATGCTCTTTCTGCGTTGATTGTTAAATGAGGGTTTAAAATGAATTAAATGGGTTTATTTGTAGGCGGGTACTTCCTATGATGGACAAGTCTGTAGACCATTTAGGTAACGCGTTTAAGCTAAACCCTTTGACGCATCTGGAACTTTTTGGATTTGAACCAATGGGTAGTTACGTCAAATGTACGCACAGTTTTTGCAATTCTGTTGTAAATAAACGAATGACAGAGGCGCTGGTGATAGTGAAATTGATATCAAAAGATATAATTAATACGGAATCCCTATACTCGACTGTATATTAAGGTAATTGACCGTTAACGTTATCTAAATAATGACAAACTATTTAAATTCATACAAGTATCGACATCGCTGTATTGTGAGAAGTAACTGAATGACAAAGCAATGAAAGATTAGCTGCTAGTAGTAATGCTAATGCTAACTGCTGACATCACCAAGCCAACTAAGCTCCTAAACCTAACGTTACCATTGACACATTTATTTGACCACAAGGTAACAAAATAGCTAACGTTATCCTGCTGTCAGTACTTTTACTATCCGTTGCAACTGTTTGACATTAACGCAACGTAGCCTTCAAGCTTGTCAATACTACGAGCGAGTTAGCGTTACACGACGTAACGTTATAAACTCACGTTAACTATTTCGCGCCATTGTCCCCTTCGATCTGTAATTAAGTTATCTGTGCTTACAGTAGACAAAGGCTAAAGGCCTTATTGACAGTAACTTAAGCGTTTGTTTCTGTCCCATTACCTTGCAGGCGTTGTGGCTACGTTGATGTCATTCCTACCGTCCAGTTTGCTGCCAGCCACTAGATTCAGACTGTGTCGTGCCACACAGGTAGCTTGTGGCCAATGCCACAGGCTCGACCTGCCGAGAGAAGTGGACTATCAACCTCGGAAAGAGCTAGCAAGTTGGCCCCCTGTTGTCCCTTCGTGGCTGTCGGATTGAAGACGGAGTGCCTTTGGATTCACCAGCATTTAAAGTTGGCATGGCAGAATTAAATAAGGAGGTGGTGGATTTGGTTTGGGGGAGACCGTCCAGTGGAGGAGTGTCTGCCTCCATCTTCCGTAGATGGACCCAAGGTATGATGCTTTGTCTCAGTCTAACGATCTGAATGAAAGTGTTTTTGCAGAACAGGAATAACATCCTATTTCACTGATGTTGATGTGCAAGTGTATTCAGGTTTTAATTCTGTTTCAAAAGTACAAAAGGTAATTTACATTGTTATGTGCTTCTCTCTAGCTGAGGGTCAGATAAGTAGGAAAATGCCCTACTGCACATAATCAATCTTGCTCTAGAGTTTAGCCTTAATTCACTCTATGGGCTTTGATATGACTATGCGCATTGTTGTGGTTTTTGTTATCAGGGTCAAAGTGTCTAAAACACTTTGAACTTTAACTTATTAGTTACTGCTCTGAACAATTTCAACCAAAAGGGTTGCTCTGTTGACAAGAGGTTTTTGTCTTTTTCACAGGATTTGTTTTTAGTGAGAATGAGCACACAGCACTGGAGCAGTTTGAAGGAGGGCCATGTGCTGTCATTGCACCTGTCCAGGTATGGTCTAGTTCAAAATCCCTCACAGACATCTTACATGCTCAGTGGGTGGAAGATCTTAAAAGTGGATTGTGAAGAATGAGACCGTTTAGTCAGCAAAATACTCTTTTTCAGAATGTACACCATCCATAAGTTAAGTTGGAGATTTTACAGTGATAGCCAGTTTTAAAACCTGGCAGACGGACTTGGATTGTAATAGGTGTATGCATTGTTAGAAATGCTCAATTGACAAAAAAACAGTTGATATTATTTAAAATATATATATATAAATCTAAGTGTGTGAGGACAGACGATACGTAGCATATTGCACCAATATTTTCTTGCAAATCTTAAGACTGAGTTTGTGTTTCTTTGCAGGCTTTCCTCTTAAAGAACATTCTCTTCAACAGAGAAAGTTCCAACTGGAGACAGATGTCCGGTAGATTGTACAAAGAAAAATCCAAACCATTGTTTTTGGTATTGTCTTATATAATTGTATCATGCTTGTTTAATCATGCACATGTATGTTTGTGTCTGTTAGAGGAGGACCAGAAAACAGCACTGTCTTCCACGCTGAGTGAAATCCTGGAATCTGCCTGCTCCAGCCCCTCCACAGGGTTCTGCCTGGTGACCTGGGCCAAGGGACAGAGCCCACATACTAGCACACATACTCACACGCAGACACAGTCACAGTCGCAAACACAGGACATGCCAGAGCCAGAAAGCAGCCAGCCGCCACAGGAACAGCAAACCAGTGAGTCCTACCGCTGTCACATTTGCACTGCACATTCAGAATAACGGTGCACAAACGTATGAACGCTCACTCATTCACCCAAGCCTCCTCACCATTAATCACAAAAATGACTAACTATTTGACATTGAGCAGTTTTTCTGTGTCATGCTCTGATACTACAGTGTATGTGTGTTTTATTGTGCCTAGCTGCTTTGGCTGCTGAGGACCTTGGCTTTGAGCGATTTCACAGTGTTCTCCAGTAAGTGACACTTAATATTCTCACCGCAGCTAACACCTTGCATCTTTATAGTCCCGACTGTCTCTTTCTCAATGCAGATCACCTTGACATTAAACAATACTGTGAGTTTCTGGCGGGATTAAGACCTCAAACATCCTTGCTTTACAATTGCTAATGTCTACTACTGGGACAGAGAACTACATTTTCCTGTGAAGATGGTATCAGTGGAGGGGAGTGAAGGAAAGGGGTAGTATTTCATTCATCTAGTCTACAAGAATTGGCTTTCCCATTGAATTAGCTATTTCACTCTGCTCACAAGTTGCCGACTCAGCACTTTCACTGATTGCCTAATAAAAAATAAAAAAAAACTCTTACTACCGTTCTTACACACATATTGTCTGTCACAAACTAAATGAATGCATGGTCGCGTTTGCCAGAGGAATATTGAACCCTCATCACACAGCATACTGGCAGCTGAGACCACACAGTCAGCAAAAAGCAGTGCTGACTCACAGTGAAGAAGTGCATGCTAAGTAAGACAAACAACTCCACTAGCAAGCTTTCCAAGGTGGAGCAAGACAGGGTAGTGGCTCCATATATTCAAGATCTGATCTTTCTTTGTCCTCTGATGCATCTTTATTGATTTCTGCCCTATCTTATCTTTACCAATTTGGCATGATGAATACAATTAATACATCAGTTTCATTGATCCTAAAACCCAACAAATCTGTCATTTGAGGGTTTCATAAATCCACCTGGTGTTTGTTCCCTTCCTGTAGTAAGCGGACTGTAATGTCAGTGTCTGGTCTCAGAGAGGAGGTGCTGTCTCTTTACCACACCTGGAGGGGGTGCTGTGGAGTCTTGCTTTTCCTGTACTCTGTCATCCTCACCAAGGTAAAGAAAAGAAATAGTTTGATAGAGAGATGGAGAGAAATATACTGTTTGTCTCTGCCATTTGAATGAAGTGATAGTTAAATAAGACTTCTTTTAAACTGGGAGACACAAAAGAAGAGTTTTTGTCTTATTTATGCACTTTTATAATTGTGTTTTATCATTTTTATGTGTATTGTGTCAATGTCCAAATACACAAAAATCAAATGCAGATTTGTCTCTTCTGGTCTTCTCTGTGCAGGGCATAGAAAATATAAGAAATGAGATTCAGGACACAATGGAGCCTCTCATAGACCCCGTCCATGGCCATGGCAGGTAATTCAACCCCCTGTATCAATTGTCCACGGTTATACAATGCTGTGCAAAAGTTGGTGTGGAAAATATGCTGTAAAGTAAGAGTGCTTTCAAAAATGGTCATGTTAATAGATTATATTTATCAGTCAACAAAATACAAAGTGAGTGAATGGAAGAAAAATCTGAATCAAATCAATATTTGGTGTGCCCACCTTTACCTTCAAAACAGCATCAATTCTTCTAGGTACACCTGCTCAAAGTCAGGGATTTGTTGGCATATTGTCAGGTGCACGATTAAACAATTATACTTAACATGTGCTAATGATCACCAATTGAATATGTAATAGGGATGAGGATCGAGACCCGGTTCTGAAAGCAGGCTGGCACATGGCATGTCTCCAGTGAGGTGTTAAAAATGTCTGTGAACACCGGAGACAGCTGATCAGCACAGTGCTTCAGGGTGGATGGGGAGACAGAGACCGGCCCAGCTGCTTTGCGAGGTTTCTGCCTCCTGAAAAGACCGTTGACTTCCCTCTCTGTGATGGAGAGAGGAGGGGAGGGGGTGGAGCTGGCCAGCTCTGAGGAGGGAGGGGAACATGTGGTGTACTGAGGCTGAAGCTGAGCGGAGGAGTCACGGGGGATGGAGTCCGATTGACTCTCAAAGCAGCAGTAGAACTGGTTCAGCTCATTTGCCAGGCGAAAATCGTTTATGGAGTCGGGGACTTTGGGTTTAAAGTTTGTGATCTGTCTGAACCCTCTCCAGACAGAAGTGGCGTTGTTTGCAGAGAACTGGTTCTTTAGTCTCTCTGCGTACATTTCGTCGCAGAGAGACTAAAGAACGTCGTTTAGCTTCTCGCACCTCCCTGCTAAACCTGTACTTTAACACCCTGTCAGCACTCCTAAATGCCTCCTCCTTTTTCAACCCTAGCTGTCTGAGTTTAGCTGTGAACCAGGGTTTGTCATTGTTATAACTCACCCTGGTCCGTGTTGGAATGCAGCTGTCCTCACAGAAGCTGATGTAGGACGTGAAAGCCTCTGTAAACTCATCCAGATTGTTGGTAGCCTTCTTGAAAACATCTCAGTCAGTACAGTCCAAACATGCCTGTAGGTCCTCAACGGCTTCACTAGTCCACTTCTTTGATGTCCTCACTACAGGTTTACAGAGCTTTAGTTTTTGCCTGTAAGCAGGGATCAGATGGAACATCTCGTGATCAGAGTGTCCCAGTGGAGCGCGTGTGACGCCGTGATAGGCACTGCTAACTGTGGTGTAGCAGTGATCCAAAGTGTTCCCCTCTCTGGTTGGACACTTTATAAACTGTCTGTATTTGGGGAGTTCTTGGCTGAGATTTCCCGTTAAAGTCACCAAGAACAATAACAAGGGAGTCCGGGTTTGTCTGCTCCACACACAATATCCCGTCGGCCAGCATGCACTGTGCGTCGTGTACGTTGGCGTGCGGCGAGATGTAAACACCAACTAGAGTGAATGAAGCAAACTCGCGGGGAGAGTAAAACGGTTTATAGTTAATGATAAGAAATTCCAGATCAGGAGAACAGTGCTGCTGAATCACTGTCACGTCGGTACACCAGCCATTGTTGATTGTTGAAACAGATACCTCCACCTTTTGTTTTGCCGGAGAGTTGTGTGTCACGGTCCGCTCTGTGCAGTTGGAAGCCAGCCAGCTGCAGCGCGGAGTCCGGTATCAGTTCAGACAGCTACGTCTCCGTGAAGCACAGAACAGAAGATGAATAAAAGTCTCTGTTTTTCCCCACCAGAAGCTGAAGTTCGTCCAGTTTGTTGCACAGTGAACGTACGTTGGAGAGAAATATTGCCGGTAGCGGTGTGCGGAGTCCCCGCTGGCGAAGACACACAAGTGACCCGGCTCTTTTCCCTCTCCTGCGGCGCTTCACAGCGCGAACGACAGCGAGAGAGCCCTTCACCAAAATGTCCAATAATTCCAATGATGAAGCAAGAAAAGTGGGTATTAAATCCTCTGGAGTTGTTCCCCTGATGATCATGAGTTCCTCCCTGGTGAAAGAGCACCGGGAATCACAGCCGAAAACTGAATTAACACACAAAAACAAAACAAAACAATGCCCTCCGAACACCGAGGCAGCTATACTCAGCACCATCTTGGATTGCCTACCTCATGCCCGTTGGGGATGGTCTTACCAAATAATAGTAAAGTATCGATAAAGAAACGGATCATTAAGCAGTCTCAATAAGGGTATAAATAAAAATTTACGATCCTCATCCCTAATATGTAAATTTAAACGCAATCTTTAACTGAAACAGAAAGAGCTGTGTAGGAGGTATACAACTGGGTGAGGAACAGGCAAACTCCGCTAACAAGGTGAGGAGGCCTTTCACACCTAACTCGTCTGGACTTGCTGACTTTTCAGTTTGATCCGAACCAAAATTACAGGTGTGAAACCTCTAATTTAAAATTACAAGTGTGAAACCCGGACGAAATTTGGTCAGACAAAAAGTCGGATCAAACTGAACTATGGTCCGGTTTGTTTCTAGTGTGAAAGCATTTTTCGGATGCTTCGGACTTTCAGGCTATTGACAGGAAGTTCGTTGGTTCCCCTGTAAACTGGATCTGTTCATTCATTCATTCTTGTCAACACTTTTTTTTGTTGTTGTAGTTTTATCAATATAAAGTTCATTTCAACAACATCAGACGCACATCCATTTACAAACCAATCATGGTCAACTGTAGAGAATGACGCAGACAACATGACGCAAGTCTGTCATGTAAAGTTCTTAAGTGCACTCGCATAATTGCAGTGTGAAACCAAACCAACACTGACCGAATGAAAAACGTGAACTTTCTTTTAGACCTTCGTGCAAACTTTCAGGTGTGATAGGGCCCTTACTTTCAAAAGTCATACAATATGGCAAGACTGAGCACAGCAACAAGACACAAGGTAGTTATACTGCATCAGCAAGGTCTCTCGGGCAGAAATATCAAGGCATGCAGGGGTTTCCAAATGTGCTGTCCAAACTGTTTTGAAGAAGCACAAAGAAACAAACAACATTGAGGACCATAGATATAATTGTAACTGCAGCAACTTAAACTTACTGCTGCAGATGAAGGTCTTATAAAGCTTACTTCCCTTCGCAATCAGAAGATGTCCAGCAGTGTCATCAGTTCAAAGTGGCACAAAACATTGCTGAATGAATAGCAGATAGATTGATGGCTGCAGCAGAAGGCAGTTTGTTCACCGAACTACTGGAGAGTGGTACAAGAAATAGTGTCTGCAGACAAGAGTGAGGCATGGTGGAGGTTTCTTGCAAGTTGGGGCTGCATTTCTGCAAACTGAGTTAGTAGAAATAATTTATGAATTCTCAATGCTGAGTACAGGCAGATACTTATTCATAATGCAATACCATCAGGGAGGCATTGGCCCCAAATGTATTTTGCAGCATGACAACAACCCCAAACATACACTGAAAGTCATTAAGAACTGTCTTCAGCATAAAGAAGAACAAGGAGTCCAGGAGGTGTTGGTATGGTCCCCACAGAGCATTTTGTCTATTAACTAGTCTATTTTTGAAAGCATTCTTACTTTACAGCATTTTTCCACATCTGCCTAAATCCTTTTCACAGAACTGTACATTGTTGCAAACTCCTTTGTTTGTGTGTTAAAGGGTACAGAATATCTTGTGTTTTCTCTGAAACTCTGTCTCTCCTTTCTTATCCATCTTTTCAGTCAGAGTCTGGTGAACCTCCTTGTAACTGGCCACGCTGTCTCTAATGTCTGGGATGGAGACAGGGAGTGCTCTGGCATGAGTAAGACTTCCATGAAGTTACTGCATACACACACAACACACCATATTCACACAACAGACACATGTACGTATAACACACTCACAGAACTCAGTTTTGTGGCCCCAGATTTAAACCATTTCCACCAGAGGCAATAATTCTTACATCCCACAGCAACGCACACATCTCTGGTACAAATTAATGCACATTTATCAAATTCTCATTTTGTCACTCTTTTTTTCTCTCTCTCTTGTAGAATTGCATGGTATTCATAAACAGGCATCAGTTGGCTTCCTCACGCTTATGGAATCACTACGCTACTGCAAGGTACAGATAATACAAGTTCCCACAGCAAGCACATTTTTCAATAGTCGTTCATGGCATATATGCAGATGATTTGTGTATTTTAATTTTAAAGACTCACTGTGAATTGAGATGAAACCCACTGTATACAGAGAGGCCAAGAAATACAGATAAACACTCAAATGCTCACTTGCTATTAATTGTGACTCTGAGATGTGGGACGTATCCAGTATGTGAACACAAACCACAGTGAGCGCTCCCGTGTGAAAACATATGTTTGGAAGGAACAGTCCCAACAGGCTACCTGTAAACTCTCGCTCCCACTATGCTTATGCTGTACTGAAACACACTTACCGAAAAGAGGTCACAAAAGAGATTTATAAATACATGTGACGTGACACATTTCAGCCATCTCGGAAAAAAAGGAATCTTGGCTATTTATTTATCATTGCCAACATAAGCAAGCCCAAAAAAGCTGGAGTGGAGACATGAACTCTGCAAATAGGCAAAGAAACTGCTATAATAAGTTAATAACAAGTAGATTGTTGCCAAAGTAACTAGAGTGCTATTAAGAGTGATTTAAGAGACCAACTCCTATCGAATAAGGTGAGGTCTGCTCATATGTACACTGTTCATATATTTGGTTTTGTTGAATGAAAATCAAGTTCAAGCTGGATATGATGCCGCACTTTACAAGAGCAGGCAACTAATAAGAGAAGATCCTAGTGAAAATGTGTTCAATATTAACATTGATAAGATACATTTCATTACGTAGTACTATTTGTTGAGGATCTAGAGAAGTGAAGTGCTGTTCATATACTGTGACATTTAATCTCTTTTTCATAAAGTACATTATATTTGAACAGTTACTGACTCATGATGAAAATGACTGTTACACTGTGTGTGTGTGTGTGTGTGTGTGTGTGTTTTTCAGGTCGGGGCATTCCTCAAGTCTCCAAAGTTCCCTATTTGGATCCTTGGCAGTGAAACTCACCTCTCTGTGTTTTTCACCAAGGCAAGTTCAAATCACTCATCCATACGACCAAACACATATTTCACTCACACAGACGCACAGTGTGTAACATAAGCCAGTTTGATCAGCAGGTTAGAAAAAACAAAATATGGAACGTGCTTAACAGATTTAATACAGTGCAGGATAGATATCAGTGTTTGGGGGGGGGCAGAAAAGGAGGGAAGGAAAAATGAGCGCAGGAGATAGTCATATATGGCCAGTGCTGTTTCTTGGCTCTAAACCTGTCCAGCATAAAGGGGGGGGGGGGGGGGGGGGTCCAAAAAAGAACTTAACAAGTGCAGGCATACACACACACATAGTCATCTTCATGCCCATGCTTTTTCAGTCTCACGCACACAAAAACACTCAATTCTAGTTTCTCAACCATCTGTGATCAACTAAACAGTGTGTAGTGCATAATACAGTATATGACCATGATGTAAACTGTGGAATTTGGACTCTAATGAGAGCCTCCATTTACAGTATACTTCTGTCTACCTTCACTGTCAGGTTAATTCCAACAATATGGATCACACATTTTTCTGTTCTGGCACAAGTTCATAAGAATGTGTTTTTTTCCTTCAGAGTATTCATGTATGAGTTTACATTGCATCTCAAGAAATGTTAAAAGTAGGAGAAGTAGAGCAACAGCTTGGTTTGAGAAATAACACACTCTGTCGATTGACTGAAATTTAGATAAATGTAAGAAAGGAGACGTTAAGAGATAAAAGGAAAGATTGAAAATGTCAAAAGGGCAAAACACCTAAAACAAAGAAAGGAGTGAGGATCTGGTCTCCTTAATATTTTTCTGGGTCATTTCTCTGCTTTATACCTAACCACACTGACAACAATTAACATACATAGGGTTCGCTCACTCACCCATTGTCTGGTTTGTTAGTAGTTGGGAATTTGGCTGTTTACATAACACTAAACAAAAACGCCCATCCCCACTTATATTATAGAAATAACCAGGGCTTGAGTGCAGTGTCTGAATGAGTGGAGGCTTGTGTTCGCTTGTGCCATTCTCTGCAGCAGAATCCGCCCTTGAAGTAGCTTTTAGGTAAAAGGAATTATGGTCCAGGAAACAAATCTGGAACCAGGTTCATGTGGTCAAAGTGTAGACAAAATTCCTCTACTTCCTAAAAGGGTTCCCATGTTCGTGAGAAAGGTCCAAGATACCTTGCTCCTACAGCTGCAACTCAGATATACAGTGATATACGCAAGGCTAAGCCATAAGGTATAGAATGCACACCCTAATTGAGGTCAACCCTAGGGGTGGGAATCGCAGGGTACCTCACAATATGATACATGGCTCACGATAACAATAATATCACGATACAGCAATTCTGTAATAATTGATATATTGCAGTCCTAAAGTGATACATCACGATGTCTAACTAATGCCCATGAAAAAATTGACTATTTGTTTGCTGCAAATCCAAACTGTTAGAAAACCGCACAATTCTGCTCGGTCTGTAAGTAAAACTACAGAGCAACTGTTAAGAGTTATCAAAACATTTGTTCATAAAAGGCACATAAAATGCAAATTCACTGAATTTTTACTGCAAATAGAAATCGCTGTGTTCCACCTAAGTCTAATCTGTTCACATTATATTAATAACTGTTCAGTGATAGAGCATCATGCAGCCCTTTCTCTTCCTACTGATAGCTGTATTTTTGTAGATTGCTGTAGATTTCTGTATTTTTATGTCACACAGAGCTCAGGAAAAATGTACTTTAAGTATTTGCACAGTATGTCAGGATGTTCAGCATGTGAAGCAAAATGTGTATAGTATTTTCGCGATCGCGATGCTAATGTCCATTAGCACGTTAATGGAGCAGGGTGTCTGCAGGGTCTTAAAGTATTTTTAAAAGTCTTAAATTTCATATTCCAAAAATAAGGCCTTAAAAGTATTAAATTTCGTTTACCAAGGTCTTAAATTTGTTCTTGATTAAATAAATGACGTAACGTCATAAATAAACACTTTTCTGAAATTCAGAAAGACAGAGATAAGGTCAAGTGGCGGATGAGGCTGCGGACAGTGCTGCTCACACTTTGGCGAGCACTAATGAAACCGCGGAGCTGGAAGACTCGCCTGCAGGTTCCTGGACAGTGAACGTTACAACAACAACGAAGAGACAGTTGTGTATGAGATGAGGAGCGTGTCTGTGTGTCGGTGTTGCTCCGCTGTTGTAGGGTAACGTTATGTGAATGGAAACATCCGACATGCTAACGCACATTAAAATTACATCACCCAGATGCGCTGATCACAGGGACAAGGGAAAAACAAACTGGAGCCCAACTCCTTATCCCTGTTGCTTTCAAGGCAATACTATATAACACTATATTTCAAACAGCCTTAAGATGCAAAAACCGAACAGGATGAATAATCACTGAAGCTATTGGCATATTATATTATATTATCTGGCTAAGGTGTAACTAATTTTAACAACTCATACTGCACGATTTGTTAGTAGTTTTGATTTCACCCCTTAAAAGTTCTTAGTGCAAGTAATAGTAATATTGGATTCATTTCATGGGGGGGGTACTGGGGACATGTATTATATTCTGTTTGAATTGTCATCTGAATCACTTTATATAAATAAAGACAATTCTACCCTAAATTGGCGCATAAAATGTCTCCAGAATGCAGGGAATTAAGTGTTTAGTGCTCAAAAATTTCTAGGCGACCACCAGACCCCCATTTATATATTTCAGCATTGGATATTTCATCAAAATAGTGTTAAAATATCTTCTTGTCTTGTTCTCGTGAACCCAATATTGTAAATCGTGCATGTGAGCCAAGTGTATCGTCACACCCCTAATTTGAACCCCTATGTCCCCACCACATTTCAACACAAAGTGACGTCCTTGATACATATCAAAGTACAAACACACCCCAAAAAGCTGCAGTGTGTTAAATATAAATTATTATATTTTTATTATATTATTATAATAAAATGTTCTATTAAATTCATATAACTTTGTAAATAATTTTCTCAGGCTTAAAATTCATACAGATTTATCACTATACGGCAGTGAAGTTGGTATTAAATTTCATCCTAGGTGGTATTAAAAAAGTCTTAAAAAGTCTTAAATTTAACTTTGAGAATCCTGTGGGTACTCTGATGGAGATTCCCATTATATGTTAGCGTTGAGCTAACCGTCAAAGCAGTCTTTTTTTTTTTTTTTTTTATACGTATCAGGCTGGAATATCGATACAGTATCATGGAAAAATGTACAACGATATATTGCTGTATCGATTTATTGTCACACCCCTGGTCAACCCTGTTGTTTTAGGCTCTTGGGTAGAAGCATGAATCATCAGATCACTGTGCTAGTGTCGATGTGTGCATATGCGTGGGTACACACTCACCCAGTCTGCACTCAAAAATCATGTTTATCATCTCTATCAGTGAACAGGTAACGTAATACATATCTGAGCCTGTGTACTAAAGCTGGTAGGTATGGTTAGGGTTAGCAAATCGATTCTCCTTGCTGTTGTAAAAAAAAATGCCACCTGAGAGGCAGAAAAATCCCAGGCAATCATCATCATCATCATCAAGCCACACCCTTAATATACCATTGATTAAAAGCTCAGTTACATGCATTAAGCTCCAGTCTGCTAGGCGAGTGGATCATATGTTGGCTCAGTGATGACCCAAAGTCGTCATGCATTCACTGATGACTTACCAATTGCTACAACTCCCCCGGCGCTAGTGACATGTTCACATATACACAGACACACAGTCTGACTCTTGCACACACATTCCAGGGCACAGGGAACCTAATCCTGATTAGTGTGTGTGTGGGGGGGGGGAGGCTTCAGGTGGATGGCTTCCTGTAGGGAATGTGATTCCAGAGTTCCCATCTGGATTCGTTTGTACTGCTGGAGACTTGGAACCCACTTGAACACACACATGCGTGCACATGTACTGACGTACATGGCTGACGCTACACTCTGTCGGTTCTACAACTCTGAGCTCAAGTTGAAGGGGCCAAGGGCGCTCTGCTGGTAGACTTTACTGTAAGTGTGACCCTGTCCTGTTTGAAAGGGAATCTATGTTTAGAGCTAATTTTAAAACACCCTGAGATTTCCCAGGCTTCGTGATACAAAAATACACGCTACCTGGTTATGTAGCTTTTAGCTCCGATAAAGAGCCATCCCCACAAAAGCAGACAACCTGATCCCTGCTTCTGATGTGTCAGCGGCTCCTTCTGTCCGCCATTGGGGACGGGTGTGTTTTCCCCAGAGTCGCTGTCAGTGTGTGACTGGGGCTTTCAAACCATCAGCTTAATAGCATTAGTGTTTTTATCTAATCTACCTATACAAAGACCATTCCACCATCTCTGATCCCTACCCACAACACCCCTTACGCTCTCTGTCCTCTGTTGTATTAATGTGTGTGTGCATGTTAGAAAGAAGCTGTGTGTGTATAATGGCATGTAATGGGATCTGTTTTTGGACAAGAGTTTCTGAGACGCCAGAGAAAGGAAGGAAGAAAGACAGACAAGAGAGTGAAGGAAAAGAGGGATGGGTGATGGATGAGACATATCATCCAATATGTTGTTTTTTTTTAAAGGATTCTTTCTTCCTTCCTTTTCCCCCCTTCTCTTGTCTTTGAAGTAACTATCTGCTCCAGTGGTACAGTAGGTTGGTTGCCCAAGAAAAAGATTCCCCAGTGCACCTCAGTCAACCTCTTCAGATTAGTGGTCCCTTATGGGAAGGAGAGAGGAAGAAAGGAAGTAAAAAGGAAGGATGTACTTTAAAAAGTGGTGCTGTGGTCACTCAGGAAAGAGAGGGGGGGGGTGATTCTCCTGTGACATTTCTCATCGCTCTTTATTCTCCTCTCACTGAGTGATGAGGATCACAGGCTGTATCTCTGCTTCTCGAGGGAGTTACATGTGTGTTTTTGTGTGTGTATGTGTACAGTAGTCATGTCCTGGGTCAGTGATTTACTAGAAGAGAGAGCAGCCACTGTGGCGCTCTGTGTCCCTTAAGACTCTAGCTTCTGTCTGCACACATGCAGAATGTCCTTCAAGGACTGGTAAGGAGCAGGAACTTAGAGTGTGCAGGCACTGTTAACATTGGTCAGTTTCCTTCAGTGAGCCTTTACTTGCATAGCCACAGTAAATTTACAGTTTTGCCAGCAGGGCTGGGCTATATATTGATTAACATAGAATAAGAAATATTTGTGTAATAAAATATTCCAAACTCAAGGTTAATTAGCAAAATTTTCCCACAGCTTTAGACTGCATCCTACAGCCTTCTTCAATCAGCTACCAAAGCCAGTAAGAGAACTGTGAGTTTAGGATATTATATCACATAAACTGTATGTCTTCTTAAGTACAAAAATGAGCACCTTATAATGCAATAATTATATATAATGATATAGGCAAATGTACAAAATCACAGAAAATAATCACACTGATTTTTAACCAATTTTCACTGTTATGCATTATATGAGACCAACTTTTCATTTTTATAAAACAACCAAATATTCCATAACCACTTTTTTTTATTTTTTTTATTTTGTAGACTTTTGTGTTTTCTGTTGAAGAGGATTATTTTCTGTTCCGTTCATATGATCAGAGGGATCCGGCCACAAATTAACAAAGCAGTATACATTAACAGTCATTAATTATCTGTGTCAGGTCAGACCATGGGACATTGTAAAAGGATGAAAAGCTGTCTGTGTCAGTGTGTGTGCTGCATTATTCTTCCTTTTCCCCTGTGTGTTGTTCTTTGTTATCGGGCCCATCATTACGCTATGTAACTATCCTCTGGCGTCTCCTCTCTTTTCTGGTGAGGCACAGTCTTTCTCTTCTAAGACAGCTCCATAAATCACTACTTTGTCCTGTCACACACCCACACACACACACAAACATACAGTAGATACTGCACGCACTCCTCCTTATATTGCAAAAGAGATACGTTTTCTATTGTTGTCTGAGCTCATAATCACATGGGACTTTGGCTAGTTACGGTGAACAAAACAAACACGCATACAAGCAAACATACACAGTACATAACAAGTCCTCACACACAGACTTTCTCCTCTTGTTTCCTGATAAGCCTGTCATGTAGTGAGGCTGTTGCTGCCTGCTAGGAACAAGGCAGGAGACGCTGTCCGAGACCTCTGCTTTGTTGTCTCAAACCTGATCCCTTCAGACGCACTCTATGGCCACTCAGAGCCTCTCAGCACACACAATAGCTCTTTGGGTGGACCGGAGGGAAAGAAAGAGTAACTCTAGTAAAGTACTATGGCCTACCTGTCTTTCCTGAATTACCTACCTGCATGAGGAGATAAAGGATGAAAGGGGAAAGGAAGAATGGAAGAAAAAGCCAAGGGTGGGAGGGGAGGAAATACTGCAAAACTGAAGTACCTACTTAACACAGGAAAGGGCAGGTAAAAAAGGGGAAAACTGGGGAAAAAGAGCGACAGAGGAAAAAGGCCTACAGGAGATGCTTTGTCAACCCAGGAGCCACTAAGTCTAGTGAAGAGAGAGCAAAAAAGGTGTGCATATGGCTAGAGGTGAAGGTTTGGGCTGTGGTAAGTTGACGCCAAAATGGCACAAATGGTAAAAACGTTGCATGGATATCAGCTGAGCTTGGTGCTTTGAAGGTATGATGCAGAAATTCTGGTCTGAGAATAAGAAAAAGAAGATCACAGATATACGGTAGAGTGCATGCAGCACAGTCAGATTTGATCATATGCTATGGGACAGGTCTGGAAATGTCAATAGTCCTGACTTATCTAAAAATATACAAACAAAAGCACTGCTTACACCTAAGTCTTTTTGGTCATTTGAAATTGCTGGCTCTTTAACAAGACATGTTGGATCTCGATAAACATTCTGTTTTTGCTCAGAGCAAATGTTCAGCATTATTTTGTGTATTTAAGTCTTTGGGGTGGTGCGTGTGTTGTTGTTCTTGGCTAGTTCCTATGTAGGGTAGCTTGTTCTTGCTCTGTTAAGGTCATACTGTGGGACTTGGAATGTGCTCTTCGATGTCATAAGGCGCACACACACACAGAGGAACTGGCACCAGCGCAAAAGTGTGAGTGTGTGTCACTGTACTGTATCCCTGCATGAGTATGAAAATTTGCGCACGTTGAGAGAATACCAGCTTGTTTTCTAGGATAAGCAAACACATTTTGGCAGGGGACAGGCCTACTTATTGCACAGATTTTCCCTCTTAAACACACACATACAGTGGGATTGAGAGGAAAGAAACACTGAGGCACAAAAACACACACTCAAACACACCTTCCCTGTGGAGTATGTTAGCTCCATGACATGTTTTCCAACTCAGCAGCATCTTCCTCAGGCCTCTAATAAAACACAGATCAAAGACAGCCAGGCAGACCTGTCATCACACGCACACACACTATGACGTAATTTCTGCTGCCATTATGTGTGTCTTTGTGTATGTGGATACATAATCTAATGCACGTGAGTCTTTGTCGTTTCAGTGCATTCATTAGCCTTACATTAGCGTACACAGGTTCTCAGTAATAGTATGTTTTGTTTTGTTTTTGTCAGTTGTTGACCACTTAAGAGTGTTTGTCATCTGGTAAAGTTTTGACATCCTGTAACTGTGGTATTACCAGGCGATTTACACAGACTGTGTCCATCACACTGGACTTACAGCAGCAGGATTGTTTATGGCAGCCTAAGATCGATTAAGCTTCTTATTACTTTGGGAAGAGATACATGTTTATCTAGTATAGGTATACTGTTTGATATACTGGATAAGTTTAGTTCAAGTTTATCAAAACGGTCCATGTTTCAAGACACATCGCTGTTAATCCTACATTAAGTGAGTTCATCTTCAGAATGCAGTTGACAGGAACTTTTTAAGAACTTTATTCCTCATTGGGACAGCAAAATGACCCATGTCCACCCCTGTAAGTGAAACACAGACATATGTAGCGAATGACAAATCTCCCTTCAGGTTTATGGAGCCTGTAATGTTAACACATCAGGACCCAGCTATACTCTGTGTGACAGAAGTGTGTGAGTGTGTGTTCAGTCTGTGCCTGTTTTTCTTTGCAGGCAGCTGGGAGTCATCTCTTCTCAATGTCGCTCCCTCCCAACCCCGATAAACCATGAATACAGTAATAAGTGGACCGTGAAACCCTAGCAGCCTGCATGGATCTGAGGCTCAAGCTTTAATAAAGGCCAGCTAAAGGAGATGAGCAGGGTTCATTTGCTCTCCAAAAACATTGTGTGTTTGTCCAGCGCCTCGTTGTCTAAAATACACTCCCTCCTTCCCTCCCTCCCTCACATGGAGGAACAGTGAGAACACTCTGACTCTCGCCTACCCACTTTGCATAAGCGTGTCTGACATCTAAGGCTGAAAAGCTGTCTTTTTGAGAAGTATCTAATTTTGTCCTTCTTAAACTTCTCTAAATTGTTTTGCATGCAAGATATGTGCAAGGTAGTGTGATAGCGTTAAAATTGTTTGCTTGCAATGTGTTCCTTATCAGATTCTGGTACTTATGTAGCTGTATAAACTTGCTGTAAGCTCTGGATAAGATCTGACTGTAAGTTTAAAAATATCAGATAATACATTAAACCAAAAGAAAAGAGAGGAGCTGAGGTGAGGTGACTTTCCTATGCCATGTCTTCTGTCGCAGGTCTCCTGGTTTACAGTATTATGGATTCAGTAGTTCAACATGTCATCCAACCACATCTGAAGGCAAAATGTTTATACCTGTTCCAAATGGCCTCATTCAAAGACAGGGCAAAAGGCTGCAATGCAATGAATCTTTCAAATGGTGATGACAGTTTACACTTTTCTGGCAGTTTCTTCTAGATGGCGTTTGTTGCGAAAATTGATGGAAGTAGTTGTGTGACAAAGGAGAGCGTGAGAGAAGTTCAAACCTTGAGCTACTTTTGCTTATCAGATTCTAAGTTCTAATCATTTACAAAAAATTTAAAATGCAGACTCCCTCCAGTTCCCAAATTGTATAAA
The DNA here is from genome assembly GCF_014851395.1 of Micropterus salmoides. Classification (NCBI taxonomy): domain Eukaryota; kingdom Metazoa; phylum Chordata; class Actinopteri; order Centrarchiformes; family Centrarchidae; genus Micropterus; species Micropterus salmoides. The sequence goes on from NW_024040152.1 coordinate 18,298,747, forward strand.
TGTGAGGCAAGGGGTTTTATTTGCTGTTGACGATACAACAAGGACTTTGTTTGAAGCATGCTGAGGGCCTTAGAGTAGAGAGAAGTGTTCATTTAATTAGCATGTACATTGTAGGCCAGTCGAAAGGAGATACACCTTCTTGTACATATACACACCCCCTCATTTGTGATCTCCCTGCCAACACTGCTCTTTCTTAACTTCGCCAACAAACAAACACTGTAGAGCTTGTCATAAATCACAGGCTGTACATGTAAGACTCGATTTCCTGATTGTGTGTTTGGAGTGAAAACAAGCCATCTAACTTTATCAGCAGATCAGTTAATAACCCAATGGATTCCGGTGATTGCGCTGACCCCTTAGATTACACATAGTCACTCACACATCCATGTACAACGTACATTAGCAGTGCATCACACGCTGCGGCATTGGGCGGTACTGTGTGTTGACGGCATTTTTTCACTGTAATGTGTTGTACATTAGTGCTGCTAAACCTTGTCAAGAACAATCAAAGCCTGTTAGTTGTGAGTAGATGTAGATGGGCGGTACTTCACACTGCACTGTTCTAATGTTTCAGCACTAATGAAGCCACATTTTCCCATAATGTGATAATTCTTCCTCTCGTCCCAGCTCTATCTCTCCGTTCACCATCTTTGCAACAATCTATCTATGCAGCCACTTTTAGGTCATACTGTCATGCGCAATCTTTCACCTTATTCTCTTCTCTTCCTCCACCTTATTTCTCTCATTTATTTCTTCCTATCTTTCTCTTTCTATTCCTTGCAGGAGATGTCCCTGGTAGGTCCAGAGTCTCCATCAGAACAGGCAAGGAGGGTCTTCCAGTCATTTGATCCTGAAGGTAATGAACAAAAAGTGTTTGTATCCTATGTAGTGTACACATTAGTATTATTATTACAATGCTAATGATTCACGTTTCCAGCGCTTCACCCCCTGCACATTTGTTTTTATAGACCATTGTACTTTATTTGCTCATTAGTACACCAACTATACGAAAGTCCTGGCACACAGATGTACATCTCTACACACACTAAGCAAACAATACCCTGGCCCTGTTGTCTTCCCCTTCCCTTCCCTTCTTCCTGGTTGAGCAGATGCATTTATAACCTCCACTGCCCTCCTCGCCTTTTTTTTTTTCTTGTTTCATGTCTCCATTACTTTATTCTGCAGGCAGAGCGAGGGTCTGTTTCTCTCCTCTCATCTCCACTGTTGTTGTTTAGGTTGGTGAGATCAGCTCCTCTTACAGCTGAGTCAACTGTCCACCTCCTTCCCCGTCATCCTCGCTTTCCCAAAACTCCTCTCCTGTCACTTCCAGATGACTGGGGTAAAAGGCGAGGGGAAGGACACAGAGTGACACGGTGACAATAGGAAGTTAAAGAGAAGGCAGACAGTAATATCAGATTAACTGAAAGTCTGAAGTCTACAGAGCTCATTCGTGTAGCCTCAAGATTATAGTGCGGGATGTTAATGATGATGTGAGATAAATCTTGCCATCTGAAAGCAGTCTTGCCAGCTCCGGCAACTTCGACAACAAATATGTTAACTTAACTGTCTGTCTGTCTTGTTTTTTTGTTTGTTTTTTGTTCCTCATCTGTCTTTTGCTGTTGCACAAACTACCACTTTGCACATTCTCAAATCCATTCTGCCATCATCTGCCAGGATATTCTGCAAGCCATATGGTCTCTTTTCTCGCAAAGACACACAAACACATGCATGGGCTACAGTAGGTGTGTCCACAGACACATGCAAGAAGGATGTACTCTACATTACACACACATATATTCAAACACCGCAGAGTATACGCACATGCCGCACAGTTGAGTGCTGTGTAAAGGGGTCATAAATCTGTCTGTGTCACATGTAGAGTCAGCACAGCTCCCTGTGTTGTGGAAAAGGGGCGCCAGATGTATTCAAACGCACTCAGCAACCCACTGTCTCAGAATATATATTTTTTTTAATGGTTGGTATTTGTCACTGGCCCAATGTAGAGTCTGTGTGTGTGTGCACCCTCTCTGCTCTCTGTCAAACTGTCAATTGTCATTCTAAGAGAATAACATTTGGCATTGAAAAGCCGAGATTGAGTTGCTTGAGAGCGGACAAGCCGAGCGCTTGTCAGTTAATCATCTTCACAGCACACTAGGGGTATACGCATGTATCTCAGGCCACACAGGCTCACATGGCAATGTTTAAATGAGACAAAAATTGTAAGTGCCCGGACACACTCAAATACCGTTTCGGGGGAAAACACGTGTTAGTGTTTAAAGCTTCTCCTCTCAGGTAAAGCAGTCATCACAGCCATGGAATGTAGGTCAGAGAGAAAGGACAAGGTGTGTGTGTAGGTTTTTTTTTGTTTGTTTGTTTTTTTTTTTAAGTTGTCTCAGATGAGTTAATTCCCCAGGGCCCGTGATGTAAATAGTGCCTGTGCCATATGTGTGTAGGTGTGTAGGTCAGCCAGTGCATCAGTCTCTCTATAAGTCTCTTGTTCTCTCTCTCTCTGCAGATAATGGCTTCATCCCAGAGTCTCTGCTGGAGGACGTGATGAAAGCCCTTGACCTTGTCTCAGAGCCCGAGTAGTAAGTGCTTGTGTGTGTGTGTGTGTGTGTGTGTGTGTGTGTGTGTGTGTGTGTGTGTGTGTGTGTGTGTGTGTGTGTGTGTGTGTGTGTGTGTGTGTGTGTGTGTGTGTGTGTGTGTGTGTGTGTGTGTGTGGCACCTGTAGAGCTTTTAAAGTTCTGACTCAGTCACAGCCAGGCCAGGTCAGCAACCCTGTGCTCATGTTTCACTACTAGACTACTATAAAGTAAGGCCAGAGAGAGCCCACTATAAAAGCTTAGAAAGAAAGAAAGAAAAAAAAGTCAGAAACAGAGGCTTAGAGGGAGATCATTAAAAGCAGGAAGAAAGACTGAGAGAGGGAGGAAACGCTTTAAAGTGCCGCTTCAAACAGAAGCACGTTCTCATCTGAGGAACAGTAAGCCCTAACGCTGCAGCCATGGGCCTGGCCAAGTAACTGGACCACTGATCTGCTCTGCAGACCCCCAGATGGGCAATACATCACAACACAACACAGCAAACTGGGGGGAGATTCCCAACGCAAACAGGCAAGTCTCAGTCCTCGCCACACAACGGGAGTTATTGCAGGGATTCCACCATGTGAAAAAGTAGCATTTTTTGTGCTTGGGGACACATTATTTATGGAAGATGAGTACAAACTGTTTTCAAGTTGCCTGAGTATTTCTGCGTATCATATGACCTATGACCATCAGCTGCTTCCATTTGTGGTAAACCAACTTTGTGGATACAGACTGCTCTCAGCAAAAGTCATGATACAGCTCCCAAGAGTTACGTGTTTTTTTTATCTTATGTAATTAAATTATGAGTGTAAAGTTGCCACTAAAAAACATAATGCCTTCAGGTTTTTAGACCAATTTAATGAATTATTAAACAATCTCCCTCTTAGAAGTGTGACGCATATTAGTATTAAAAAGACAAATTTATCAAAATGTTATTTTATTCCAGTGTGGCCGAGAATGCAAAGATATGTTCTTATAGCCTTATAAATTGCCACGGGTTTATGGTGACATTATCAAGTGATACTAGCAGTTTGAAAAGCCCCACGCAAGTAAATGCAACACTGAAATTAATGAAAGGAAAAGTTGCGTTATTCCCTTCCCATCATTTGTCTGTATGTAATTCTTAAAGAAGACAATGCACAGTTACAAATGATATACCAGTCCAGACAGACAGCTGACTGCATTATAGCCCAGGAGGATGGATTGGACACAAGCAATAATTGTGGCATGCACAGTGTAGGAATTTGCATGCAATCACCATCTCATGTCCAGTCATATACAGTCATTTAGTGGATACAGCAAAACCCCACTACAAAGGACAACTGTAAATCCCATGATCCCCATCAACAACCAGTTGATTTGTAGGGCTGTCCCCGACTAAGGATTTATATAATCAAATCAGAATCGTCAAGTCCTGCCTACAGTCGAATTGTGTGTTACACATGGTAGCCCCGCTGTAATCTTGAGAAGCTGCAGAGCTGCAGTCTCTATTAATTCATTCTATTCAACTGACACTGTAAATTTCCAAAAAACTGAGGCTTTTTAAAGACCCTTTTCTCTCTCTCTCTCACCTGTCATTCACCGGTCTTGGGTGAGTTTTGCGCGCATAACGTGCTGCCGACATCTGCATGCACGTCGTGATTTCAAGTAGCCAGCTATTTAAAAACGATAAAATATTCTTTGTGTGGTTCATCGACGGTGATAAATTATCCGAAAGTCCCACGAGGTGCGGACAACTTGGCACAACACCAGTGGAGCTGGGGCTCACTCTCTTCAGCAAGTGTTCCTCTTCCACCACCACACACACGCTATGCCTACACATGCGCACTGACGACCCAGGGTTAGGGTTACAGTTTTGGATTTATTTACGCACTTTTAAAAACATTTATTGAAAGTTTTATTCTTTTTACATGTTTATTTACAGCATTAAACATTGAAATGTATATTGTAATAGGCTGTATATTAACTTATTGGGAGACAACTGGTAGTTCTATGTAAAATGAGACGTTGAGCACCCCCATGTCGCCAAAATGGTATGATCCTTGATTCGCTGCGAAGCTTCGACTGTGAGATGGACAGTCGAATCAGGCTCCGCCAATCGAATCTTCAACTATTGGGGGTCAGCCCTAAAAATTTTATATTTTATTAATCCCTGAGGAGTCTTCCCTGCAAATGAATCATAAGGTTTGCTGTAGAGCACCACATCTGACAATTTTAGGGATTCATAGTGTTTCTTGACGACATTTCAGCGGGGTCACGGTCTACTCTGCATGTTATCCTGCTGCACGTGCTACTTGTAAAAATCAATAGATGAGGACCCAATCAGTGCCTCCCCTGTGTCTGGGTATAAACCTCGCTTCTCTCCTCATTGCCTTAAAAGGGCAATCTGACCAGATTTATCACGGTGGAATAATAATAACACTGATCTAACACGTAGGAATGTCTGGTAAGAGGTATATTTAGTTACACCACGGTATTCATGAAAACATGTGCGCTTTCACCAAAACATGCATCATGAGTCTACACTGAGTGATGAAGTGATCGTAAATTTGACTCGCTTTTTATGTACTAAACATCTCAGACTGTTTTTGTGACCTGAATGTTCTTTCTTTCTGGTTTCTCTCTCTGAATCTATTTTCCACTGCTCACTGTTTGCTTTCCTTTCCTATCTCTGTGTCTTCTCAGTGTCAGTCTGGTGAAGAGTAAGCTGGATCCAGAAAGTTTGGGCGTAATTCTTCTGGGCCCGTTCCTCTTGGAGTTTTTTCCTGATCAGGTGTGTGTGTGTGTGTGTGTGTGTGTGTGTGTGTGTGTGTGTGTGTGTGTGTGTGTGTGTGTGTGTGTGTGTGGAGGTAGTCTTCCATACAATCCATATCATGGTTAAAACACATGGACTAAGAGTCTTAGACACATATATGGGTGACACTGGTGTCTATTTCCCAAGCTTATGTGGAGTGCTGTTTTAGCAAATCAAAGTTTTTTTTTTATGCCAAAAACATTCCTGTGGCGTCTCATGTGAAATGTGTGCGTGTGTGTTAACCATCATATGACGTTACTTGCCGAGAAGCTTAGAAAGAGCGGTAAGACACCTTTTATGAGGCAGAGCATGAGAGGAAGACAAGAGAGGGAGAGATAGAGGAGGGAACTGTGTTAAAGTGATCAGGGCTTTAGGGACTCACCAGAGGAATGGCCCCAAGCCGCAAAGAAATTATACTACCATTAGCCAACTGGACACACACACACTCAGACACACGTGGGATTGGGGCTAGGGTTAAGGTTTCATATATAGGCATATAAACACGAGAAGCTGGACACGCTCTCAGACAACACACCCTATTAGAATTCTGCACCTTTTAAGCCAAAGCCATGGGAAGTGTTTTGGCTCAGTGTCATTGTTCGGACGTTTTTGTAGTGTTGGCTGTCTTCTGGTATTTGCAGTCAGGCTTTGTTTCAGTGCACTAACACACATACATTTAAATGCAACATGTGGGATTTGCCATTAAGCTTTGGATGCAGGCAAAGATGTCTCTGTTTGACTTTTGGGTTCAAAAATGTTCTGGCACTGCAGCTCTTTACCTCCATCCCTGTGAGAACAGTTTGCCCAGAGACTCTCTAACAACATTACATGTTTTTCACTCCCCGTCTGTGTTTCAGGATTCAGGAATCCCAGACTCATTTCCCATCTACCACTACAATGGACTTAAACAGTCTAACCACAACGAGCGGGTATGGCACTCATATTCAGCTTTTTTATAGCAACTGATGGTGGCATTTCCTGTTCATTCATGTGTTCTCTGTCTATCTGCCTATTACTTCTTTCTTTCCTTTCATCATTCATACACACACACACGGTTGGAGGCAGTCGGCCACTCCAGAATAAACAGTAGCTATTGCGTGCCTAATAGCCTGTCCATCCATCCAAAAACCCTGGCTTAGCCTCTTATTTCTCCAAGTCATTTCAACACGGAGGCCACTGTCAGCAGCCTAGCTGTGATAGATGGTCAAACACAGGCCTATTCGACGGGCTTAGTGTGATGGATGATTGTCAATGGATGTGGTGGCTTTACAAAAACCTGTTACTCGGGAATATCACTTTCTTCATTCATCAACTTTGCCTACCTGAAAATGCAGGAAGGGCACCACATGTGTTGCCCACACAAAAGCACACGCCTACACACTCACACACACACACACACACACACACACACACACACACACACACATAGCAGCAAGGCGCCTATAAGGTTGTGATGGCAATTCCATACCCATAGCTCTAGATGGGATTAACAGACCTGCTGACAGCAGTCCCCTGCAGCTGATGTGCGTGCGTGCATGCTTGTGTGCGTGCGTGCGCTTGGGAATGTCTGCTTTATCCTTGCATCCATCCCTTGCAGCTCACCCTTGACCCCTTCAGGGGAAGAGTTTGATGGAGTTGAAGCCTGTCAAAGTTGGCAGAAAGTGTTGAAATTTGTGTGTTTAGTTAACTGTGTATTGACCTGTGTGGGTGTGTTCTCAGGTGGAGTATGTGGAAGGAACGGCTTTGGTGCTAGGCTTTGAGGACCCCATGGTTCGGACAGACGACACTCCAGTCAAGCGCTGCCTACAGACCAAGTGGCCCTACATCGAGCTGCTGTGGAGCACCGACCACTCCCCGTCACTGAACTAGCACCAACGCGGTCTGTGTGTGTCTGCGTATGTGGATGGACCGCTTCTGCTCCACACACACACACACACACACACCCCCGCCTCCGGCTTGCCGCACACTGACCCTGAAAGGTCTGCAGATTACAACAACTGACACATACACAACGGAGACGAATGAGAATGAGGGGAAGAACACAAATGCACACAAGAGACTGAGACAAACACTTTCATGGACTAAACCTACATGCCTGAGATCCATTGTCATTCTCACTCAAACATTCCACAAAAATGCAAACTCACCTTTTACAGTTCATGCTATTGTACGTTCACCATGGCTTGTTGATGATGTGATTATTAAAAAAAAAAAAACCTGAATGACTGCTCTGTGCTGACACCTCTGCTACAGTTTGGCAGTAGACTTCTAGACACTGTTTAGACAGTAAACTGGTTTGGTTCAGTGTGTGTCACAAAATCACATTCTGAACCACACGTACAGCCAGTCGACTGTGAAACACTACTGTTAATTCAGCTATAGGACTGTTTGAGGGAAAACCTACCAAAGCCTTCCACATATGAGAACACAACACACACAGACAGAACCACACACTGTCACACCCACAGCTAAGCATTTACAGCATAAAGGGACCAACCCAGACACGGAGAGCTGGAGATCTGAACAGTTTTCTTCAGTGTTTTCACCAAGATGATGCTGGTTAGGGTACTTTGTGTCTGTGTGTGTATGTGTGTGTGAGTGCATGCTTCATGCACCACATAAGGATGTTGGCCAAGTGCTCGTGTATTTATTATCTCACTCAAAAGTTCTGGAATAAACACCTTTTTTTGTTCAAATGCTGTGTGGTTTGGTAGCTTTAAAATCCTGCATATCCTCCTGTGTCTTTTTTCCCCCTCCTAAATATTACGTCCTGACCCCAACTTTGGACAACCTCAGGTTTCAGGATGTCCAAGAAGGTCTGTCTGGATCCCCTCAACACTAAATCGCACACCAACCTATGTTTCTTGTACTTTCAGTAATTCACAAAATCCCCAAGACACTGATGGTGTAAACAAAACGGAGACAAAAGACTGCGTGTTTATCTTTGCTCATCATCAACATTTCCCAAAAGAAGATAAATGAAACGTCAACTTTTTATAAGGTCTCCTAAAACACAGTTGCATATAGGAATAGCATTTCATTATCATTTAACTACTTAGTCCTGGCTCAGGATAAGACCTGGATTTATTAACTCAGTGTTTATGCATTTGTTTGTGCTCCAGTATGCATCTGTGCGCAGGAGTGTTGGAACACAAGCTGGGTGTGTGTCTAATGGATTTGTCTAATGGAGAAAGGATGTGGGCCTAATCTGACTGCTGTCTGCTTAACTGTCATTACTATTTTGTAAAGGGAGAAGGGGAATGTGGGCACAGTGTATAGAATATAAAACACTACTGTGCATATGCAATAATCAATCCAGAATGACCTGCAGTAAAATCTGTGATCAGAACATACTGGCAGACTGATGTAACCTGAGTAGTATGTGAGTTAATGTGTGTATTACTGGAAAGTGGATGTCTGTGAGAAATTTATTGGCTGTAAACAGTGAAGAAAATGATTATCGATGTGCACACACACACATTCGAGCAATGAAATTGAGCTGCATTAAAACGCTACTTACCTGGCCTTATAACACAGCCACACTAAAGCCAAATGGGGCAAAAGAACAGAACCAGGTCTGCCTGCTGCCTCCTCACTCCGTCACCATCATCATCTTCTCTTTCTTTTTCATCAGTGAGACGAAAGTAAGGGTACACATCTGTCTTCTATGTGCTTGTGTTTGGCGTTTTTTTTTTTATCCTGTTCATCTTAGATTTACATAGAAACAGATGAGAAAGAACAGACTCTCTCTCTCTCTCTCTCTCTCTCTCACACGCTCACACACACACACACACACACACTTCACTGTTGCACAAAATGGATCAGGGGAATGTGACAAGGTGAACCAAGCTTGCACTCTGTAATGAAACACAGAAAGGAGACAAGATTACTGGAAAGGATGGATGAATTGATGGCTGGGTTGAAGGAGGAGAGCAAGGCAGGTAGAGGGTGTATGGAGGCCAGAAACTTCTCCATCTGGCAGGTCAAGGTTTGGGTTCTTCTCACACACACTCTTTACCACACCTTCTCACCTGGTTCTTGTCAGTTATAGTTGGAGATGATCATTCATGCTTTCATTTCCTCTTGTTTAGATTACTGCAACAGTCTTTTTACTTGTTTGAGCAAGAAGGAGCTTTACAGTCTCCAGGCTGTTCAGAACTCTGCTGCAAGGCTTTTAACTCACATTAACAAAAAAGCACACATCACACCTGTTTTAGCACAGCTTCACTAGTTACCAGTCCAGTACAGAATTCAATTTAATTTAATTTAATCATGGTCCTCACTTTTAGAGCCCTGCATGGTCAAATTCCTCTACATCTCTGAGTTAATACAGCTTCATATTCCCGACCCCTAGTCTGAGATCATCAGGTCAGAGGTTGTTAGTGGTTCCCCACACTCATTTTAAAACCAGAGAGGATCAATCATTCCAACTAGTGGCACCTAAGCTGTGCAATGCATTGCCTCCCTTTCTACGTTGTGTGAATTCTAACAATTCTTTTAAAAAGTAACTGAAGATTCTGATATTCAAGCAGGCTTTTAGTGGGGTTTTTATGGCTGTTTGTTCTATGTTTTCCATTTGTATTTAAATTGTCTTATTGTATTTTACATTGTTGTATTGTATCACATTTTATTGTGAAGCACTTTGTGATTTTTATCTGTGAAAGGTGCTATACAAATAAACTTTACTAACTTACTTCAACTTCAACTCTCCTGACAGATAACACGCGCCAGTGCCTTTAGCGCTGCTCCACTGCAGCTTTACTACACCGAGAGGCTGGCTTTGGAGTTTAATTAATCACTAACGTGCCCATAAAGCTTAGTTTAATTAAAACACATTTGGGAGTTTGGCAAAACGTAGCCACATTCATCTCTCTTCCTCTCTACACCACGCACGCACAGAGAAATGAGTTTTAGATGAAATAAATGTTCGGAAGTGTGCTGAGCTAAATGTATAAAAACCAGGCTGGTCTGGCCTGTCAGCTTTGTAAAACAGTTTTTCAATGCAGGGTATTATTTTCAGCAAGAGCGAAGTATGTTACCTCGGAGGTTTAGGGGGGAAATCGCCTGGTGTTGAGTGAAACTGTGAGCGGGCCAGACTGCCTGAGCGTGCGCAGCTCAAGAGCTTTATGCTGTAAGTCGACATAATAATTACTGACATAATTATAAGAGATATTTCTCAACGGAAGGAAATGCAGCCCATCAACTGTATGGTTGAACAAAGTGACAAATAAAAAGAAGAAAGTGGTTTAATTTATGAACTACCACGCTTTGCATTTGGGTGCACGCACGCCAAGTCTCTGCGTGCGCATGTGGCTATATTTCTGGACTGATTTGAGAAAATGTTTTAAGGTGCTTTAAAATTATTTATTGTTTCAGGGGGAAGCCAACAAATTCGCCACATAAAATATGTCTCTGCCATATAAGGAGCGGTGACGCGCCAGCCCCGTAGCTCGCTCAGATGTGGTTTGTGCCTTGTGTATGCGTGTGTGTGTGTGTGTGTGTGTGTGTGTGTGTGTGTGTGTGTGTGTGTGTGTGTGTGTGTGTGTGTGTGTGTAGGGGGTAAAGTTTTGTGCAGAGGGCGGGGGCGCGGCTGTGTAGTCTTGAAGCTGAGATTCTGGACAGACCTGGTGGTTTCAGGGTGCCAGGAGGCAGTTTTAGGGGAGCGCAGTGATCCGGTGACAGCAAGTTGGCGAACTTAACCCGGGACAAACCCAGCTTCACCTGTACGGAAACGCTCTCTGTATATATATTTTCTTCTATCTCTGTCACAGTTCCCTCTCATTTTGGGGGGAATAGTGCGCAGCTGACTGTTCAGTGAAGATGGAGTATGTATGGGACTGTGTTTCCTCTGCTGGGATGTTTGTTCTCGGGGTACTGTCGGTGCTGTGGCCGGCGCTAAATGGAGTTTGGAGTTTTAACCTTTACGCAGAGCATCCTACGGTTTACAGGGGTCCCGGTGGAAGTTATTTCGGTTATTCTGTGGACTTCTATCAAGCTACCGCCGACAGCAACACGTGAGTGGCAACATCAGAGCTGAAGTTGTCCCATCAGGATGCCGCAAGAGTTATAATAGGCTATCCACATGTACATGTACATATGTAGTTTAACCTGTCAAGAGAACTTTAAAATACATTAGGAATAGAACTGAATCCAAATGATGTGAGGAATGATGAGGTGGAAAAATAATACATAAAAAAATTCTTTATCTCTGTAGCTGTATACTCTGCACACACTGTAATAGTTCAGATAAAGCACGAGTGTTTCAGATTCCTGCTGCACAGAGTGAAACAGAATTATGAAACAGAAAAGACATTGAGATGTATGGATGAGCCAAATTGAGTGCATTGACTGCACACATTTGAAGAATGCATTGTACACTCTCCTGCATGTCTTGCATGGTTTCTCTTTTTTTCCCCACCAGAATCAGTGTGTTGGTGGGGGCACCCAAGGCGAACACCTCCCAGCCCGGTGTTGTGGAGGCTGGAGCCGTCTACTACTGCCCATGGCCTGGACTCCCAGACAGCTGCAGACAGATACCTTTTGACAATTCCAGTGAGTAACCTGAAAGCTTTTTCAATTATTTTCCTATCATTGATCAAAATAAATTCATGGCAGACCTCCTGGGGGCCCCACTGGGTATAATGATGTTCCATAGACATAGATTTGTGCCGGTGGACATATAAAGGAATAACTTCACTGTTACATTGAACCAACTGTGAGACACATGCTCAGCAATGTCACTGTATTATGAGGAGTACTTTATTGAATAACAGAAATGAAATTTAACAAGCATTAATTTCACTGAGGTCCAAGTGGATCCTTTTAAAGCCATAGGTGGCCCCAGGTGTTACTGCATTTGGAGCCACTGGAGTTTCATAACCTGTGTGTCTGTTATGTGCATGTATCTAAGTTTGGCACGTGTGTTGTTGCATGAAAAAGAGAGATAAGACATGTGGGTCCCATCAGCTTCATCTACCAAAAAAATGTGGCTCGCAGGTTTGCTGGTGCAAGCCTACATCACGCTGATTATGGTTTTCAATATGTTATCATCAAGGGTAACTGTGCAATCAGCCTTTGTTTGTGCATCTAATGTCTCTGAGCAGTAAGTGTATGTGCAAGAGGAAGAGAGAGAGAGAGAGAGAGAGAGAGAGAACAAGTGAGAAAGCAAGCTGGGGGGGTAAACTGTGTGCACATGGGAATTTACTTCCCCTTCGGAGTAAAGGGGGATTGGATGAGGTCTGCTTTTTATTAGATCTTGAAAATTTATCCCTGTCTCGTTTCCCCTCCCCTTCTCTCTCTCTCTCTCTCTCTCTCTTGCTCTCCATCAGTCTATCCCTCTCTCTTTTTGTTCTTCTGTCTCTTTTGTGAGGACGTCTATCATCTTTGTGATGGAACTGACCATTTATAGTTCATTTTGTGGTGGAGGTGGTTCTGGGGCTCTCACAGAATCCGAGCTTTAAGTATTCCGTTGGGAGAAACTTATTTATCAGACAGAATTAAGAGAAAGTTGGAAACGTACAAGAACATTATTGTACCAGAGTGATTAGTATCAAAAGCTCAATACATACAGACAAAGTTCTTAGTTTACAAATGCCATCACCATGTACACATGCATGAGTATGATTGGATGTTGCTAGTCAGCTGCTTGCCAATACACTGCTAATGCAGAAGCATGAATGAAACAGATGATAGCCAATCAGTTGATGCAAGCAGGACTTAATTGTCCTGTCTGAACTAAAGGAAGACTCCATGAAGATGAGGATAAACCTTCAAAGTGAGGAGCATTCTCTTTGCGCTCCCTAAAGTTAATTATAGGTTACTTTTCACAAAGGGGTTACTTTTAGTGTGAAGTGTTTTGGGGGAAATTTCAGGTTTTGGGGATATAAGAATAAACATAGAGGAAGAAATGTGTGTGCAGTCATGCATGTGTATCTATTCACTAGAATGGGTGGGTATGCACAAGGTGATTGAAGACAGTGGCCAATGTGGATATTTCTAGAGTTACAGCAGAGCCTTTATTGCAGGTATAAGCTAGACTAAGAGACACGTACACACTCATGCACACTGTACAAAATATCAGCACGAGTGGTGAACATCTGTGTGTACTGTACTGGTTAATATCCATACGTCAGCTTCACATATGCCTGAGTGTGTGTATGTGTGTGTGTGTGTGTGTGTGTGTGTACATGGCTTCAGTGACATTATGCAGATGCGTCAAGCCATGCCAGTGTAGCAGAGGGATTGAGACAGGGGCTGATATGGTGATAGTCACACTGGGTCCATTGATTTTTAATCTGCCAGAAAATGATACATGCACGGATCATAAAATGATTTAGAGCAGCACAATGTTTTTTTTCTTTATAGAAACTTGATACAGGCATTTGCATGTCTTTCGTCACATTGAAACCGTACCACACATTCACAAATCTGAGAGCTTCACACTACAGCCAGTCCTCTGCTGTAGCCTCAAAGCAGCTAAACAGGGTTGGGTGTGTCTATTAGAGTATACTTCATTCACTACCTTAATTTCCAAACCTGTCCTACAGTTAAAAAGAATTTCCTTCCAGTCATAAGGTTGTTTCTTTAACCTTTAGGTCCATGATATTGCTGCTCATGAGAATGAATGCCTTTCATACTCGATATAGTAGGGATAATTCATTTGTTGTTAGCATCATTTATATAAAAGCATACAAACGCACAATTTGGAACTAGGTAGGATCAACATCATGCAAATGATGATTGAGACAAGAAAATAATTCATATTTGGATTTAGAATCAAATGAATCCTATAACAAACAAGCAAAAAGGCCACTGTACACCTGTCTTTATGAATTGTCTGCCTGTGTGCCTATTTAAGTGAGTGCACATGTGCTAAAAGAAGGTGTTTAATGAGGAGGGGTCTGCATGGCTGTAAAGAGACCCAGCTGGTCTTTAATAACACTGGAAAATATCTGTAACAGAGCAAAGACATAAAGCTGACATAAAGCTGACACTTTATTCTAAGTCAGCTGGGAAATGCTCATAATGTGCATGTACACACTTGTTTCTGTGTCTGTGTGTGTATGTGTGTAAGTGTAGGCCCAGTTAGAGTAACTCTCCTAAGTGCTGTTATATTTTATAGGAAAGGCTTTGACTTAAAAAAAAAAAGCCTCCGGCATCCTGACAAATGTCTGTTTCTGGGGGCCAAATGGTGTTTTGATGTTTGTTATAGGGCTGTATAAGTTGGTGTTTTTTTGTTGTTTATCAAGGACACATTTTTCCATTTACACAGAGCTACAGGCCTGGATCTACATTACCACAGTCAATATCAGTTTTCACTGGCACCATTATGAAATGTCTTTTTCATTCTCCTTTTTATGTCTTTTCCACTTCCGCTTTTTCTCTGTCTCTGTCTTGGTCTCTCTCCAGATAACAGGATGATAAAGGTAAACGGCACCAGAGAGCCTCTGGAGTTTAAGTCGCACCAGTGGTTTGGAGCATCGGTCAGGACACACAAAGGAAAAGTGGTGGTGAGGAACATGATGCCAATTCGTATCAGACATGTGTCATCTGTATCATTGTATATGCTTAAAAACTACAGTTTTGCTACCTGCTTTTTTAAAGTTGCCATTTAGGTAAGTATTTCTTTAAATTTAAATATTCGTTGTGTAGGCATGTGCTCCTCTTTACCACTGGCGGACAGTGAAGCTGAGTGGCGAGAAGGACCCCGTGGGGACCTGCTATGTGGCTGTCCAGAACTTCAGCGCCTACGCAGAGTACTCACCCTGCAGGACCAGTGAGTCACCCTGCAGCCTGTCTCCAAGTGTCTCCATCTCCCTTTTATTGCCTTCCAACCTCCCTTCCTTTGTTTTTCTTTTCTCTCTCTCTAATACACTTTATACTATCTTCCATCTGTGTAATATGTCATAATATGGCATAAAGTATACATAGAGTGCACTGACTCAAGTTCAAAGAGTCAGCACACCCAAATCGCAGACACACCTCTGGTAGTATCTAGCCGGGTTTTGATATATCTTTCTCTGAGATGCCACTACAATTAAGGTGAATGTAATTTTGTTTATGGCATTGCAGTAGTATATTTAAAGGTGCCATATGTAGTTTTCAGTGGCCTCTAGCAGTTAGGTTTCTGATTGTAATCACTACCTTCCCAAGCATGTGCTCGTGCTCATGCTCATGCTCGATTTAATGAGCGAGCCAAAACAGACACCAACACACCGGGCAACAGCTTCACACAAAATGCTGGAAACTCAGGTAAACTCCCTCTGCAATGTTACAGTAATATTTTAATCAGTTTGACGTTGAACTAATCCAGGCTTGTTGCATGATAACGGTACAGTGACTGCATATACCTGAGGAATTCTCAATTACTATTTTCAACTTTCAACTGAGAGGCTTGACGATGTCAGTATATCTAAATTTAATGGATGATAGCAAAAACGTTTAGTGAGCTAGACTGAATAATATAAATGAGATTGTAAGTAACGTTATTGTAGTAAATGGGTCTTCCACTGTGGTGTTGTCCTGCACCATTATGTTGCATTATTGTATATTACATGGGTCACGTAAGTTGTAGCGACTGAGACTGGTGAGGAAGCTATGTACCTGTGTACTAGTAAAACGACAATAAATCTAAATTGAATGTTACAAAGCAAACAATACCACATCCATGCTAATCTAGCTGACTGCCTCTGCCTTGCATTACTGTTGGTTTTAGAAATAAATCTTTCCACATTTGCTTTTTTCATCATTACATCAATTCTTCCAGGCTAAAATCACTTGACATGACACTTAACACTTTGACATAAAACTGGTGGTGCACAGGATAGTAATATAGATTGTGTTAGCTGAAGTAATGTGAAAAGCCATACAGTTACAGTATAATGCAAATGATAACTAGCCACTTCTCAGTGTTAGCCGGCAACCTAACATTATCTAACTTAAGCCAACTAAAGCACAAAATCACAATATATTGCACATGCTTTGCAGTAATGTTAGTTTCCTGTCCAATGGGATGAAAGCCAACTCTGGGTCGGTTTATTTATACAAAACAAAGGAGAGGTCTCCATGATTCAAACGACTTTCCATCATTGACCGTGTTTTCACCCGATGTCAATCTGATTCTCATTTGGCCTAACGGGTATCGGGTAAAACCTTTTTTGTTTGTTTTTTATCCCTATGTGGAGTTTGTGTTGGAGTCTGTGTTGTGCTGGGAGCCTGTTGTTTTTTGGGTGTTAGCAGACTCCATTTTGTTAGCTGCGATGTTGTCGCTGTGTACATTTCAGAATCAGTAGGCAAGAGGCTCGGGAGCGCACATGAACGTTATAGCCCATGTAAACCAATGGATTTTGCGGAAAATCTGCTGTTCCAAGCGACCGAAAAAAGCAGGCATGTGGTTCATTGTTTTGTGAGGTTACAACCCGTTCACAAATAGGCAATAAAAAATATTAATTTCATGTAAAAACTACATAAAGCCCCTTTAAAGAATTAATCGCGCCTGCACAGATTTCTCTGTGACTATGTTATATTTAATTGAAACAAAACAAAAAAGGTGTTAAAAAAAAGAAAATTTTAAATGTTTTTCCTAAACAAAATTACATTCACTTCTATTGTATTTGCTTGGCAGCAGAAACCTCAGATGTAGTTATCTCCAAACTTGGCCAAACAAAACCAAAACTATCTGCAGATGAGGAAATGTATATTTTCGTAAGTTGGTTGAACTGACAGCGAGCAGACAGATTTATTTGTTGTCTTTCCCGGTGGATTACTTTGCCTGGTGTTTTTAAAGGTTGCCACAGTAACCTGATAATCTGTCTCTGTGACAGTATCTGTCTCTCTCTCTGGTCCACTTCTTTCTGTCATCAGTTCTGTAAATGGGATTCATGGGATTATCCTCCCCTCCACCCCCTTTCTCTCATCTCCAGTTTTTTTCTTTCTCTCCTACTTTCTTCCTGCGACCCCTTTTACCCTGTGCAGTGATATGAGGCATCAGCATGATAAGTATGATAAGGGGAAAACGGAGGCTATCAGGTGGCACATCATAAACAGCAGATCAAACACAGGGCTTATCATCCACTCCATCATCCACTCTACAAAAAAATCCCTCTCTGTTTACACTCACTCTTTACGCTCCCTTTTATTGGATGACAGTTGTTAAAGATCTCATTTTGTTGGTTATGCCAGTTCTGACTAATCAAGACTAGAATAATCACATTGTAAACTCAATTGTTGTCAAGGGGGGAATAATGTTTTTCAGGCAGAGGAAGAATTTCTTCAACATGTGTCCAAGTCTGATTTTTCTCCAGCAGCTTCATTTTAACATGAATCTATGACCTCTCAGTCCGCTACCATAACTCACACATTATTTATATGTGCACGTGTCTAGTTACGCATCATTAAGCTTCACCTCAGGGTGCCTCTAAAATGGAGAACAATTTTTTAGGTGAACATACGTTTTTCTTTTGTTGTTTTGTTCATGCAGAGTTTGACAGAAACACACCTCAGTGGTTCTACGTCATTATGTCAGCTGTTGCTGTCTGCAATGTTAGTTGAGTGCTTTGTTCCAGAAAATTGTTTTTTTTAACAATTAAGATGCTGGCACAGGTCTTTGAAAAACAGTTTTACTGTTTGTGTTGTTTTCAGATGATCCAGACCCGGAGGGACAGGGGTTCTGCCAGGCTGGCTTCAGTGTGGATTTCACCAAGGTACCGATTGCAGCAACACTCGTACCCTATCATCAAGAATTCCCCCTGGACACATCATTTCCCCTCTCAAAGTGCCAGCGAAGAGGTTTCTTCAAACATGAAATTCCCTTCAGAGATTAATGGACACTAGGAAGTTGAGAGCACGCTTGTCCCTAGAGGAGCCTCCACTGCTGATGTGACCCATCACCTCTGAACACAATAGACAAAACACATACACAATCTGTCACTGTATAGTCAATGAGAACTTAGGCCTCTGTCTCATGGCCCATGTTCAACTCTACCCTCCTGTACAGGAAGCTGTCACTCTCCACAGGATGTCAACATGCATGACAGCACGAGTCATATGTGTGGACACACACACATACCCACACACACACACACACACACACGACTGCAAACATTATATATACACCTCTAGTCTCACACAAACACACACACATTCACTGACAAATCTATATCACAGGACTAAACCTAACTTATTGTATCTATTCCAGGAAGGAATGCTGGTGGTAGGAGGACCTGGAAGCTTTTACTGGCAAGGTAACTGCAACAACATTGTGTAAACATGTATCTGGTCTCTCTTTTGCAATGATTTCATAGATGGGAAGGTGTTCAAATGAGGGAAGATAATGGAGATGGGTTTAACAGTCAGAAAAGCCCACATTTACACACGAACACACATGCACACAGACACTCTTGCCAAAATTTCAATTTCATTACAAGAGCCATAAGTAGGAATAGGTGGAAGGAAATGTGTCTCTTTCTTTGCTGCTTTCCATAACCTTTTCTCTCCCTCACTCCTTTAGGCTACTTCATGCCACTCTCTGTCTGTAACAGGAAGTGGGTGTTTGGGCTCTGTAATGAGCTGATCGTAATGGAGTGTGGCGGAACTGCCCCTCTGCCCGTGATAAAGTGCAGAGGGGCTTGGGAAAGCTTTAAGGAGAGAGGAAGAGGCTCAGAGGCAGGCTAGGGTTGAGAGGGACAGAGGAAAGGTGGGGAGAATTTAAAGGCTGAGAGCTGGGAGGATCGCGGGAGTGATAGAGGACTGTTAAGGAGACGATAGAAACATGCTGGGGGAGAGAGAAATATGAGAAGTGAAGGAGTAAGTTAGACACAGAGAAAGAAGAAGAAAGATGGATTTTCTCCTTGATAAAAGCAACACTGAGGTCAACTAACTTGCTAGTCTAAGCAGAGGGATGAAGTGTCTTAAAAGGTGTAGACACAGCTAGAGTGTGTCAGAGTTCAGCTACTCCCCCAACTCCAGGTGTGTAAGAGTGTGTATTCTCCTAATATCCAAAAGGAGTTCTGCAGCTGTTTGTGAGGAGCAAGGAGATCATTTGCGCAAACTAATTTCTCCTTTCTTTGTAACTGCTAATCTGTCACTCCACTGCACTTCATTTGTTTAGAACAGAAATATGCAGCAAGTGAGTATCTGTTTTTAGGAATAAGAAAAAAGACAAAAGAGGGAAGTGACTCTGTGGTGGATATTTCAAAACTGCTACACAATTTTTTATGATTTGGGGTTATTGTTTGGCGTTGCTGCTGTTATTACATATGGTTCAATAATGAATGCTCCAGCATACAAGACCGCAGTAGACAGGCATCACAGACTAATGGACTGCTCCCTCTCTGTGCCCTCAGCGTGGCAAGGCTGGCTGCCTCCAGTTAAAACACTTCCTCCGAATGTTTATAAAAGCACTCAGCCTGGATTTTATGGCCTCTAATATACAACGATTATCTTCAGCCTTCAGCCTGAGTCATCATACAAAAAACCTCTTTTATATACAATCTTGTTATCTCTGGGTGTAAAGACACTTCAAATTGGCAGCAGTGACTTATGCATCTGTGTTAACAGTTTGTAACACGGTGTCTCATTAATCAGATGGAGGTTTAATAATGAGCTGATATGGTGATGTGTTATTCTGGGAGATAAACTCATAGCGCAGTCTGAGGGATAAGTGGGTGGAAAAGGAGTTGGAGGGAGGGTTAAGAGGGCACATTTCCCTCCCTGTCAGCACACACACACACACTCACACATTAAGGAGGATTTATGGAAGGTTGTGGATTGCCATAGATAAAATCATTTGTTTGTTTGACCTCTTGTTCAACAGCAGATGAAGGGTTGTGGATGGGTCATTTGTGTGTGCACACGTATACTTCAGAGTCTTTGCTGGAGAATGGACAAGCATTTTCAGAGGGTTTTGAAGGAACTTTAGGGTATTTTTCCAGCTATTCCTCTTCCAACGATGTGTTTTAGCTTTCCCCACGGAAGGCTTCGCCATGTCGCTAGATCTGTGCATTTTTCATTTGGAGCAGGTGGTCCAGCTCCAGCAGGTTTCTGTAGCAGAGAGCAGCTGTGCTCCCTTCATGGGGTCCAAGCTGAAACCGCTGTCCATGAACATATGTGACTCTCACACCCTGAGTGTTTGTTTTCTTTATCTATTTATCTGTGCGTGTGTATGTCTGTGTGTGTGTGTAGGTCAGGTGATGACAGCAGGGATAGCTGAGATACTGAACGGCTACTCTTTGAAGGCAGTGCTGAGACGGGTTCCAGGAGAGAAACACACCAGAGCTGCTGAAGACACACATGACGACAGCTACCTTGGTAACATGCATTTACAAACCGAACACACACATTCGCACAGCCTTGCTGATAATAATCATACATTACATTACATACATCACATACAACATTCAGTTTACACAGAGCATTGCGTACAGAGCTAATTTCACCCATATGTCATCATGTGCAACCGATTTCTCCCTAGGTTACTCGGTGGCAGTGGGGGAGTTTACGGGAGACTCCGAACAAGGTGAGAAAGCCAACAATTCATTGCAAGTAACCACATGCAGCACCAGAGGAATTCCTCAATAACAACACCAGCAGGCACCCTGCAACACCGTCTGAAACACTCTCTCTTTATGCTCTCCGGCTGGATGCCAGGACCCCAGCGAGGGGTGTTTTAGACTGAGCGATAGGGAATGGAGAGCTGGGTGACACTGACTTTGTCTGAACTCAGAGGCAGTAATGAGTACTGTCTCTGTGTGTCTGGGTCACGACCCTGAGGGGACAGGACTTCAGGAACTACTGATAAAGGGATTTCTTCTATTTTAACTGATTAGATTGATTGGTGGCAGACCCTACAGACCTCTTCAGATCTAGCGTGGGTCCAGAATCTCATCTGGACTTGAAATATTCCACGGAAAGAGAGACAAGCAGTGTCATTGTTGTGATTACCAAAAATGTACGGATCATTTTATGTTTTTTAGCCAGCAGTGGAGCATTTCGATTCTCTCTTTGCAAGCTTCAGGTGCTTCTGATGTCCTTTCCCATGCCATCAGTTTGTCAGCACCACAAATGAAACACACAAGCAATTTCAACAAAAAGCTTTTATTAAAGAAAACAAAATGTGTCCAACCACAGTCATGCTACTTCATTGTCTAAACCACTGGTTAGTTCTTTCAAACACTGTGTCACCACACACTCTCACGCTCTTCTGCTCTGTCACAAGCAGGAGACTCTCCTCCCCCAATGCCACTTCAGCTTCCCATTCATCATTTTCTGTCTATCAGAGCCCCTATGCTAATCACCATTTAGTGGGATCTTTATGGGACAACCTTGTGTTTACATACCCCCATAGAAACCCCGCAAAGGCTCTGAAACCCCCTCCGGAACATGTCGGCGAGTCTTAAAGTGAACCTTAAGAGGTTACACATGCCTCTTGATGTGTTGTGTTGTGGTACGAAGCTTGTTGTGGTCTTGTTCCCCAAACCCTCTTTAGATTAGAGAACTGGTTGTAACTGGGAGTTCTTAGTGAAGATGGAGCTGGGAAGTCCTGGTTTGTAGGCTCATGGTTGAGCCTTTTGGTTAGAGCCGGAGGGCAGGAAGGAGGGACTCTCTCTCTTACTCTCTCTGGGTTGGTCCTTCAGATCGTCCCTATAAGTCCACGGCACCGCACTCATCAATCAATACACAAGCAGAGCCTATGCACCCAATCACTCAGTGTGTTCTCAGCAACACTTCTAACTTCTAACAGGGTGGGCTGGGAAGAGGATTTTAGGGTTCAGGCCTTTGCAACGAACCAATGTCTTTCTCACACATAAGCATGCGCTAATTTAAGTTGTTCTTTGTTTTCATGTTTACCAGAGCTTATAGCCGGAGTCCCAAGAGGAGCACAGAACTTTGGATATGTGAGTATGAACCAACGAGCAAATTTAACCAAAGACACGCAGGATAGATTTTGGTGCTTGATTTAAAGATAAAAGTCATTCAGCAGCAACCTCATTGTTACAGACATGTGACAAATTAAAGTTTATACCTGAATCAAAGCATAACAAATGCAGATGTCTTATTGTAGGGCACAAATGGCCACTGAATAGTTTTAGTAGTATGAAAATGATGTGAATCATATACTATGGCGTTCGCAGTCACCAGATCTCAAGCCAGTTGAACACCTATGGGAGATTTTGGACTGACACGTTCAACAGCACCATCATCACCAAAATACCACATTAGGAAATATATTTTGGAAACATGGCTTTCATCCCTCAAGTATCTTTTCTAGAGACTTGTAGAATCTGTGCCAAGGACCTATGAAGCTGTTTTGTTGGCTTATGGTGGAGCTTTACATTGGTTTTTCCTTTACTTTGTCACCCATCTGCATGCTGTATCTAAAACATGTATGTGCAAGCACACAATCAACTCACACACAAAAAAGTCTTTGAGGTTCGTTGGATTTTAGTTTTTCATATAAGATTACAGCTTTTACTCTACACAGAAATATATGTATCTACAAAACCACAACATATACTGTAGGTGTGTCTAGTGTTCTCTTATGGGAACATGTCCCCAGGGCTGACTGTTTCAATCCTCCCTAATGACACACAGCTTCCGCTGCATGTGGAGGGTGGTGACCCCACCTAACCCCACTAACCCTTCTCCACACACACCCGACCCCTAACTCTAACCTGCAGTGTAACTGCAGGACACTGCGCACATACACATTGCAACAGTGTGTTTTACGTCTGGACATTGTAGCTGGTGCGAGAATGCTCTTTCCTGTACTGACAGTGCACAGTGAGTGTCATAAAGGAGGGTGCTTGTAGCTCATAATGGGAGAAGTGCTTTGAGGGATGCAGGAAGGCTATGTTAGAAGCCTGGTACTGGAGTATGTGTCAATGCTGATCAGGTTTCTTCTGTGACCAATCTGACAACTCATAGTGCTCAGATTCAATATTTGTGTTTACACATGGTCATCTATATGTGTTCTGTCCCTTTACTATGTCTTTGAGACATCTCTGATTGGGTCAACATGTATCCTCCTGCATGTGTGTTTGCGTGTGTGCCTGTGTGTGTACGTGAAGCCCCCCGGCTGTCTCCATGTGGTTGTTATTTTAGCTCTTATGAAGGAATTCTCAGGCTCCCCCCTCCGTCTCTCCCCACGACCGGGGTTAGGATGGGGGGAAGGAGAGAAAGATGAGGGGGAAAATGGTAAAGGCACAAAGAGGATGGTGGTGGGGGAGGGCAGGGGAAAAGAAATAAGTTTCAGTAGAATAAAGGCTTTTTTTAATGCGGTTTCTGACTTTTTTCCTGCATTGTCAGACATGTTTGCTCCTGGAGTGCTATGAGGACAAAGTCTGGTGCTTTATTAGTCATGCCATATTGTATCTGACAGTCCATCTGTTTGTTTTAGGTGGCAATGATCAACTCCACCAATCTGACCTTCATCCAGAACTTCACAGGGGAACAGGTAGGAGCATCGATACACACATATTGCAGGGCTGCATATAAACTACTACATCGTGGGCACCAGCTGATATGGATTTTCTTCCATTTTTGGATGGGTTGGGTTGGATTGGGTTTATGGTAAAAAATACTCCTGTTCCTTCCTTGTCTCTCAGATGGCCTCTTATTTTGGCTACTCGGTGGCTGTCACTGACCTGAACGGAGATGGGTAAGTAGAAAATGTCCATGTCACTCGAGACACATACACTCACTCCATCTCTTTCTTTGTCTAAGCCTTAAAACCACGGCTTATGTCCCCAGGACCGACGATGTGCTGATTGGAGCGCCCCTCTATATGGAAAGAGAGATGGAGAGCAAACCCAGAGAGGTGGGGAGGGTATACCTGTACCTACAGATGGCCCCGCTCACTTTCTCCAAACTTGTTGCCCTCACCGGCACACATACCTTCGGGCGCTTCGGCACAGCTATAGCACCCCTGGGAGACATCAACATGGATGGATACAATGGTATGCTGAGAGGATGAAAGACAGAAAGAAGGGGAGAAGAAATGGAAAAAGGAAATTAAGCCAGATGAAATTCATTTGAGAAACAAAAATATGCAAGATGAGAGAGACAACAAACAGAAATAGAGAAGGAGAAAGATATGTAGACGAGAAAATTTTCCAAATCCTGATATATATATATTATATATATTTTGTGGGCCAGTGCATGGACCTCTTTCCCTTGTACTCGTCTGCCCATATGAGACAGGTGATTCCAGGTAAACCTGATGACTGACAGATCTTTTTCTGTGTTTCCCGTGCCTCTTGGTTTGTTTAGTCTCTGACTGAGGAAATCCTATCATATGCTGCTGCTTGAAAAAACTTAAAGCGCTTCAGCCAATCAGGAAGAGCAGCGATGAAAGATTGTCTGTGTGAACTTATTTCCGCCTGTGATGATAAGGGTTAAGGCCGTGTGTGTGTGTGTGTGTGTGTGTGTGTTGGAGCTATTTTTAACTCACCAGATGTGCACTGAGATAAAATCATCTGGGAGTTTCTGTCCTGCAGCCCAGAGTTCATTCCTCTTCGATGTGTTTGTTTTATCTTCACGTTGATTAGACAAAGACACACTCACATGCACACACACACACAAACCATTCAGCCTGCAGTCCAAATGCTCCATGACGCCAAGGCCTGTTGACTGCGAGCTTAGAAGTGAATGAATTAACACCCATCTGTCCCACTGATTAGTGCCTTATTTATTCATGGCCAGAGTGCATTAATGTGTGTCCCACCGCTTTAAACCCTTTAACAATCAGATCAATATCCACTGGATCAATACTGAAGCTTTCTGTGGCCAAAAACATAAATCACATAAGGCTCTCTGTCAGGATGTGACGGTCTCTGAGGTGCCTCTCTGCCAGCTGCAGTGACACGCATTGAAAAGACTTGTTGAGAGATAATCTTATGAGGACAATTCGGCATTGCATTATGGAGTCACCATGGAGACAATGTGATCAGAGTTTTCAGCAGTTCCTTTTTGCTAATGTCAAACTTCTGTGTTCAAGTATACCTGTGCACTCATATGATTATGTGTGCATAATCATTGACAGATCCCCTTTCAGCAAGTGATGACACAGAGCCTCTTCCTCCTCCCGTAGCAGGGACCTCATGACTTCAGTTGCAAAATTCTTCTTAAAAGCAGAACCATACCTCTCCTCTTCATGGCTTTGTTGAGAGGAAACATTGCAATTTAGCTAATTGAAATTCCTATGCAGCTCTCTTTGTTTTTAATTTTTGTCAGCCAACAGAGGCTTTCTATCACCATCGCTCACAGAGTCTCAGCCTGTTTCTGTCTGTGAGTAACAATGTCACTGTCTAAGAGATCACAGTGGGTGTTCCACATTTTGCTGTGGATGTCTGCATTGTGTGGGATGATGGAGTAATTCCCATGAGTGACTTTCACATTATTTGAGGACTTTTTTAAGTACAATTTTTTTTTACACAGCTTTTCAGTTATGTACACATACCCACACATAGACATACACACTTGCAGACACACATGAGCACACACAGGCTCATATATACACTTGCATACACACATGGTTGCATTTATCCTCTCTACCCCACAATCTGCTTCATGTGGATCTAGTTGTTTAGGCTGAGAGAGAAGGGGTCCGGAGACAAACAGGATGTCTCGAGGTGTTTGGACATTTACAGTAGTGAGGGATGCTTTTATGCAGGACAGTGCAATGTGTGGACATTAAGAGGTTAAAGAGTAAGTACCAGGACAGGTGCTTGCAGTATGTTAATTATTATCTCTCTGTTTTCATTTGCGTGTGGGGCCTCCGTTGCAACTACACGCCTACATGTCTGAAAGAATTCTTAAAGGCCTTTGAAACCTACTTTCTCAATTATCTTTTTTGGGGTTAGTTAGAAAAGCTTTGATTAGTTCAGTTGAGAGATTTCTGTCGTTATGTTTTTAGTAGCAGGGTTTAGTTGGAAAAAATGGATAATGAGTGGTTCAGTGCACCAATCTGGGAAACATTTCATCTGATGGGAACTGTGGGGATGTTCTCTTGTTTTGCTGGACCATTGTCAATTAAATCCAATCAAACCACACCCACACAGTCCGTGTGAAGCTGATTAGCTGAATTTCCTAGCTTAGCTTAAAGACTGGAAGCAGGGGGAAGCAGCTAGCTTGACTCTGTCCAAAGTTAAAAAAACCTCTAAAGCTCAGTAATTAGCTGATATGTTCTATCTCATTTGCTTAATCTGCACTGCAAAAACTAAAATCTTAATAAGATTAATTATCTTAATTGAAGGCAAAATATACTTCTTTTTTGTCTGACAAGATATATCTTCTTACCAGGCGGCTTTTATGTTAGAGAATTTCACTTGTTTCAAGTTTTTTTGGCCTTAAGTAGCAAGTGAAATATTCTTGTTCTGTTGGCAGATAATTTTGCTCATTTTGAGTAATATTTCCCCCATTTTAATGCTTTTTTTTCTTGTTATAGAGAGATCAGTTTTTGCAGTGTGTATACAAACAGTGCACAGATATGAGCATGTTAGTCGAGTTAGTGACATACATTAATGGGATAAGGCCCTGCGATGGACTGGCGACCTGTCCAGGGTGTACCCCGCCTATCGCCCAATGTCAGCTGGGATTGGCTCCAGCCCCCCGCGACCCTGTACGCAGGATAAGCGGTTGATGATGGATGGATGGATGGATTAATGGGATAAGAATGCATACAGATGGAGAGGGAGCTCAGTGCATTATGGGAAGTGTCCCGGCAGCATAACCAAGGAATGTTTTAGGGCTCACCTGAGCCAGCTCTATCTATAAGCTTTATCAAAGATGAAAGTCTTAGGCGAATTAGTGTATTTTCCAAAGTGTCAAACTATTGCTTTAAGACCCCAACAGACTAGCCTGCTCTATAGCATTTTGTCACTTATTATAGGGTCATATTGACCCAAATGTTTCCTACGCAGAGCACAATACTGAGTAACCAAGAATTACAGCAATGATATAAACAGCACCAAGACAGAAAAAGAAAGATAGAGGAGAGACAAGATTAAAAGATGAGCAAAATAAATGGAAATTAAAGAAAAGCGGTAAATGACAATACTGAAATGGTCCCCCAGTGCAGGTAAAAGAAGGTCAAGATCTTTTCCTTCTCTCTTTCCTTCTACCTGTATGTTTTCCTCTGCTTCTGTCTCAGAGGGCCCTTAACCCTACTGATATCTAAACCATGCGTGTGTATGTGTGTGTGTGTGTCATCCCTTAGACGTGGCGGTGGGCTGTCCGTTCGGAGGCGAGGAGCGTGGAGGGAGAGTATTGATCTTTAATGGTAACAGAGACGCATCCACGCAAGGCCTGACACTGAGCCAAGAGCTGAGAGCAGCCAGGACCCCCAGTGACAGTTTGCTTGGATATGGATTCACTCTGAGAGGAGGCCAAGACCTGGACAACAATCAGTATCCTGGTAAATACTCACACTCAACAAGTCAATCCTTCTCAACTCAGCTCCCCTTGTTGTAATCAAAATTCCTTCTCCGACTTGCATTCCTTCACTTTTCCACTTTCCTTCCAGCTCCTCTCATTACAGCCTCCCTCCTCTTCATTCTTGACCTCCACATTTCATGGTTCCCCTATGCACACTACTACCATCCCCATGTTCTCCTGTATTGCTTTCCTCCTCTTCTCTGGTAAAGTCATCAGTCAGAAGAAGGGGGTATGGGGATAAATGCCAATGAACTGCTGCCGCATCCATTCTTTAGGGATTTACAGTACTTAAAAGGAGAGAAAACACAAGATTGAGTATAATAATACATTATCCGCATGTTCAGTCTGCCAGAAATTCAAGCCTCAGCCCATACCCCTCAAACTGTGAGTAGACAAAGCAGCACTCAATCAAATTACAAGCCAGTAGCTCCCTACTTATGTGCCACCTACTTACTTTAACAGACACCTCCACCTTCTGATTTTTCCAAAACATAATAGAAACCCGCCTACACTCATAAGAACTGAAAAGGAGAGGATTTTTTTTAGTTTAGAAAAAAATCTTTTTGAAACAAAGCAGGTCTATAAAACCACTGTTTTACTACCTAATTTTCTCCCTGATTTAGAGCTGCTGTACGCTCAGCATTACTCTGGCTTTGTGCTTCCATGGATTAGGATGAAAAGGAGAATTTGTTTAGTTTTACCTTTTCTTTTCTTTGCCCCCCCTCCCTTTCCCTCTTTTTCCTTTTCATTCTGCTATAATAACATATTTCTTCATTCAACAAACAGGATATCAAGGAAAATACACATACAAGTGCACACAAGTTCACATATGTGGCTTGTGATCAGTTTCACTGGCAGCTAGAAAGTGTGTGTTGAGCGTGTGCCAGGCTCCAGGTCAAAGCTAAATCCTGCGCAGAAGCAAATCAGAGATCCCGAATTAAAAACATTATACTGTAAATATACACACAGGGGTTACAGGTTGAAACTTAGGCTGTTGTAGGAAGGAGTTGAAAGAGTAGAAACTCATGGGTGGCAGAGCTTTCAGACAACACACACACTGCATAAACATGCACACACACAAATGGTGCAGTGCTTGTGTCGTCTGTCATTAGAAAGCTTGCTGGCGGAAGTGAAACACACACACACAGAGCATCGTTAGCATGGTAGTAAAGTCACACTGTTCAAAGGAGCCAGAGATGTTTGATCAGCATTATGAGAGGACTGCACAGGCGCCTGGGAGGCCTGCTAGAGCCACCATATGTTCCCATCAATGTTAAATGTCATTAGTCTATTGCAGGAACACAGAGAGAAGGCAGGGTAATGATTACGCTCCAATTTTAGCTTTAATGGACTTTTTTTCTGAAAGATTATGTCTATGTCTATATATGTGTTTGGGTTTTTATTTGATAGCTTACAGCAGGAAACTAAATGAAAAGTGGGATGAAAGATGACAAAGAAGGCAGTACAGGAACAAAAATGGCACCCAGACTTTGTCTAGGTCTACTGCTCAGAAATAAGGTTAATTAAATTATGGGCAACTTTGGTTATGAGCATGACACAGAAGCAGCACTGACTTGATGTTTCATTGATGAGAGTATGACTCAGGCTAAAGGCCGGGTCCGATTGCCTCAGGGTGCATTTTAGATTCAGCCGAGGTGTCAAAGGTCAAAAACTGACAACGTTTTACCTGTCAATCACACTGACTTTCTGAGAGAGTTAAAGACACAGATACATGTCAGGGTTGGTGATGTGGATGTGTGTGGTGCTGAAGGGTCATTAGGTTGGTAAGTAGGTGTAAAAATTTATTAATTGGCTCCATGTCTGCTCGTGTATTTAGTGACCATCTTTATTTTCATCCAATTCTGGATGTTTTACCTTTAAATAGTTAAAATTACACCGTTTTGTACATCCTTTTTGCTTTTTGTTTCCTGTTCTCAGCATTGTAGTTTGATACCCCAAATGTACCTTTAAACCTCTGCTATATTAGTCAAATCTGAGAATATCCTCCCCAATTTGGAACAACCAATTCCCCCAGTCTGCAGTGTGAAAAATGTACTTTTCAGTACGGGAATGTAGTATAACTGTCATATTGAAACTATGGATTATAGCCAGCAAGTTACTGAATAGACTTAAATCCCACACATGCATCCAAGAATTAAGAAATCCTCCATTTCTCTCTTGAAACTGCCTCCTTTTCCACTGAGTGCCATTGACCTTTGGCATTTCATCATGGAGGCTGGTCCCCTACAGCCAAACAGGCAGTCAGGGCAGGCAGCCAGTGACAGCTTGACAGTCTGTCTAAACTCTGGATGGAGATTGTGTTTTCACAGCCCAGGACAGACACCATCAGCTAAAGCAGCTCAGTTACCAAGACTATACCTGCTATCAATGAGTGGAGTGTATACACACTGGTGTTCCAACCCATATGTGTGCATGTTTGGTTCGGTGTGTCTCTACACACACACACACACGTTAACCTCAAATCAACAGTGGCAGACAAGCTTTCCTGTGTGTAAGGAAATGAGATTGACGTGAAAAGGAAAGTTGGCCGTTATTTGATTTATCCCTGGGTGCAGCCATGCATGCACCCACACTCACTCACACTTAACCCCAAAGGGTGCCGTGTCCTCATGTCTCATGCATGCAGTGGTTTTGACAGCACACAAAAGAGTCAGGATAAGGAGTACAGATAACCACTGTGTTGAAAACACACACCTATTGCAGTAGTGGAGTTGGATTTCCAGGTTAAACAACTCCAACAGCAGGATGGACTGAGGAATTTAGACTGGGAGTCAAACGGTCCCTCTCAGTCTCTCTCCCTCTGCAGAAAACACACCTTCCATCTGATGGCTTTCACACATTGCGGTTTAAAGGCCAAGTGCACTATCCTCTGCCTGCCTCCTCCTTTTCTTTCTATCATTCTTTCCCCCCCTTTTCCGTACCTCTCCAACTGTCCCACAAAACCCACATCTTGAGGTCTTTTCTCATTGCAGGCTTTTTGATACAGTACACAAAACACACACACACACACACACAAACAAACACACACACAAAACACACACAGCCACACACTCACAAAACAACATAGCACACCCCAGGGGAAGAGGGACAGGGCTTAAATGTTTAATGTTGTGGTTTCAGGGGGACTCAGTGACTGCAGCCAAAGGCAGAAACAGATGTGCCTCTCTCAGATTCAATTAGTCCCCTTTCTTCTGAAATATGCAGGAGACGAAAGACACAGCAAATGACAAGAAAAGTCTACAAGAGTACATTTCCACCAGCTTAGTCCTGTATTGCCTGCAGCAGGTTACAACATTTTCCAGTTATAGTTGCTTATAGCGCTAAAACAATTATTTGATCAACAGAAAATGTACTGACAATGACTAATGACTGTTGACAATGATTAATGACTGTTAATCAAGTCAAAATGCCAAACACTCACCTGATCCCACTTCTCAAATGTATTTGTTTTTCACTTTTATGGCATTGTAACTGAATGTATTCTAGTTTTCGCTCTATAGGCCAAACAATTAATCGTAAAACAAATAATAGATTAATTGATCGATTGAGAACAATCATTAGCCGCAGCCCCAGCCTCTCACTGAGCAGCATGAGGTTAGGCTATTCTGTCTTTCTCAGGAACACACAACTTAGTTTTGCTGCATCTGGCAGTGGTGGCTTGTATCCATTAAGTGCCTCTCTTCAGTTTCACATTGTTTTAATCAGTCTGTGTCTGTGTCTATGCGTGCGTGTGAGTGTGTGTGCGGCTTTCATTGGTATGTGTCCCCTAACCGCAGCCATTAAATACCGGCTCTATTTTAAACTCTGAGAGCCAATTAAAAGTGTGTGTTCATCACAAAATCCATGAAAACAAATAAAAATCACATATAGATGAGATCTGTTGCTGCTTACAATTAGGAGCTGTTGCTACGCAGGCTGTTGGGAAATGTTGTTTAGCAACATGTGATTGGAGCGATGTGAACTTTCTAATGGCAGTGGAATGCGGCGTGGGGCCGGGTCCCTGTCTAGCTGTACACATGAACACACACACGCATACATGCGCGATGAACTCGCAAACACACGCATTAACACATGTTGTGTTCATGAATTTAGTTTGAACCAGGTCATGTGTGAAGGGATAACAAAGGAAAAGCATGGCGATATCAGAAAGTCAATGCAATGTCACAGTGTGTGTAAATGTGTGTGCATATTAAACGTGAGACGTCTGTGTTTGATGAAGATTGCTGGAGACCTTGAAATCAGTCCCATCTGTGGCATTCTTTGAAGCTCTCTATTTCCCATCTCTCACTCTTGCACGCTCTCTCTCGCGCTCTCTCTCTCTCTCTTTCACTGTCTGCAGATCTGATCGTGGGGGCGTTTGGCGCAGGCGAGGTGTCGGTGTACAGGTAAGATTGTACAAAGTGTTGTGTTGTTTTGAAATGCTTTTTCTCATACCTCACGTTTGTGCTTTTCCTGAACTTCTGTGTGACTTTCATGTCAAGTTTTATTTATAGAGCCCAATATCACAAATCACAGTTTACCTCTGACCTCAGACCCTCAATTTAAATGAAGAAAAACTCCTCCAAAAAACCCTTATCTTTTTGGCTAGAGCCAATCCCAGCTGACATTGGGCGAGAGACACCCAAGAGACATTTTAGAGTGACCAATCAACCTACCTGTATGTCTTTGGATGGCGGGAGGAAGCTGGAGCAGAGATAACCTACACAGACATGGGGAGAACATGCACACTCTAAACATAAAGGCCTGGGACGCCCCAAGGTCGAACACAGGACCTTCTTGCTGTGAGACCACTGGGCTACCGCGTCACCCACCAGAAATCATAGTATATACAGTTATGATGACAAAATGTCTATTGTAAAATGTAAGTGAAGGATCCAGGAGGACACCTGAGCAGCTTCAGGTGTCTCCCACTGAGGAGCCACACCACCTCCTCCCCACCACCATAGAGACCTGGAAAGAGGACAGGCCAGACAAACACACAAGCGGACAACAGTATTTACACAGAGAGGAGAAAAAAACAAACACACAGATGGAGAAAGAACTAGGGAGAGTGGGAGATTTTTTTTTAATGTCTTTAGATTGTGTTGTATACCGTATGTGTGTTTGTGTGTAGGTCTCGAGCTGTGGTGTCTGTGGAAGCTGCAATGATCTTGACTCCCAGAATCCTGAACCCTGATGAACGACGGTGTCACCTGCCTGAAACAGATATTATGGTTACCTGGTAAGAAGAACATGCTTAGAGAGTCTCTTCTCCTAATCCCACACTGAAGATTAACACTTTTCAGTGTTCTGTATATATCAGACATTCTCAGTGGTTGACTTTTATATATAAATCTGCCCTTGGGCTTGTTCCCCCTTATCTGTTTACATGTATACGTGTAGAAATCCGAATCAATATGGCCTGTGTTCTCACAATGTTCCACAGATGTCAGTTTCTCCTGGAAAACTGTCAGAGCTGATTACTGTTTATGAATTCAAGTCGATTTTATAGGATCTGGAAAATAACACTTCATTGTTTTTCCCTTATTTTAGCTATTACCTATTCCTATACCTATACCTATTCATGCATGTTTACTGGATATTGTGTATACTCTTTTGTAGCGTGTGACATTTGCCTAGGCCTGTTGATACTAATTGCTTTTGATATTTATTGTTGTAACAACATTTTAGTGCTGCCCCCTTTGCCAGGTCTCTCTGAAAATAAGATTTTAATCTCAACCAGAGTTTTGCAAGTTTAAATAAAGGACATGTTATAAAAAGGTACTAACGCCAATTAAAATAAAAACTTAGCATACAAAAAATAAATGTACTTCATGATACAAAACATTAATCAACTGACTGACATTAGCACCACTGACAACTAAACACAAAAATGTTTTCCCAACAAATTTATACTGGATTTTTTTGGTTTTCTAAAATGCTCATCTAGCTCCTCACCACATTCCACAATTTGATGTAATTTTTTCCAGCTGTGTGCTGCTCCTCCATTGACGTTTGATATTGTGGGACAATAGCGTCCAGCAGCGCCACACTCAAAATCAAGCTTAATTTATTAACTGTTCTAGTGTTAGCACTCCAGATAGTTATAATTCATTTGTAGTTTGGAATTTGGAGACAGATTTTGTCTGTGTGTGTGTGTGTGTGTGTGTGTGTGCGTGTGTGCTTGTGTGCGTGCGTGCATGTGTGTGTGTGTGTGTGTGTGTGCAGGTGAAATAAAGGTAAAGGGATCAAAGTCCTGAGACTAATGAGGCCCACTGCTGCACTGAACCCCAAAGCTGTACCAGAAATCTTACTGTTTATACTGTATCATAAAATGGTATGCACTATAAAGTATACACATTCACAAATCACATGCACACACTCACAGATGTGACAAATATTTCACCCCTGTGCTCTAGACGTCTGCCATCACTCAAGGTCTGTTTGTCTGTGTGTCTAATGCAATAATTTAGAAGCACACTGAAAAAGCACGCTCATATAACCTGGAAAGTCAGATTTATGGGAATCTGCAATTAATTTGATACTGCATAATTCTATTTTGATTATGTTATTGTTCCTGTGGGTAGCAGGCTGGCTTTGAACAGCCTCGGGGTGAGTTAGTCGAGGGGAACGAGTCTAAAGGCTCCTGCTGTTTCACCACAGCCTATTGTTGGTCCTAACTTATTGGAGCTGGAACCGATGTGGGACTATTTGGACAGAAGAAGTGTGCTCGGCGAGTTGCCATCATGGTGTCTGTTGTGCGCGGAGTGGAGTGTGAGTGTTGGCAGTGAGTGTAAAGGGAACAGGGTTGGGCCGGATTGACAGAAAGCACTAAACTGTGGAATTCTGTCAAAACAAAACTCAGCTTATTTCAATAAACCGGCACGAAGTTTTGGTTGGAGGTATGGAATCAGATAGGACATAGGACACACACATGCAGAGTCAAACAGCAGCTCACTGAGTTTAAGGGATGTCTGAGGCTCTGGTGTGTCAGCGGGGTGAAGATGCTTGGACATTTTTGCTATTTCCCTGTGATGAGAGCTGGAAAGTCTCATGATGGGCGGTAACCCCAGTTTGTGGATCTCATGTATTACCCTTACATTTGAGTAACAAGGTTAAGCATCTGATTTTCTAAAAAATAATAACGCGGTGATCTTTTAAAAACCTAGATGATCGTTTAACAACACTCACTACTGTTCTGAAGGTTTTCCAGAATCCTCAAAGACTCTTCTAACCATCTGAATGAAGTATTTTTGGGCATTTTAAGCGAACACAAACATTTTATGTAGTTAAATTGGTATGTTTTTATGTTTCCTTTCAATATTTTATGTTACATGTTAATATTCTGTTGTGTTTTACAAATGGAGCATTTGTCATTCCATTCCATGAATTACAAAATGCATTCGCAACTTGAGAAATGGGTTAAAAATCATTTTTGTTGTGCATTGCTCAAATATTTTTTTGAGAACTCTGTAAATACCCTCAGAATAGCAGTGTTGTTAAAGTGGCAACAAAACTTGCATATTTACTGTTTTGGTTTCTTCTCACCACTCTTATAGTTGCAAAGAATCTCAAAAACTGACTCTCTGTTACCTAGCATTAGGTAGCAACTAGCTGATGAACATAGTGGTGTATTTATCAGCCAAAGAGCAGAATGTTTGTTGGTGGAGACCAAAAACAGAGCTGAAGGGAGACTGAATATTGGACTCTCCCTATGAGGTGGACAGAAACACGGATAATTAAAAGCTTTGCTCTCTGTTGGATGTGTGAATAGTCAACTGCTTGCTAACATGTTCGCTACAACAACTTCAGAGGTGATAATATGTCAATGTCGTGTTCACAGCTTGTTTCTCATCCCCCAAGTGGCCAAAATATCAGTTACTGCAGGTTTAAGTAATTCATTTTTCGGAAAATCTGATGCTTAGCTCTATGACTTGAATGTAATGGTGATAAATGAGAGGCACAAAATGGGGCTAGGTGGGAGGGTAAAGGCGTGGTGGAAAAAGAGGTACAACTACTTAATAACCAGTCTTAAATTGAACGTTCTTACTCATTAAGCAGATGGGGTGTGGTGGGGGAAGGTATTTTATGTATGCGTGTTTGCAGGGAGGGTCAGCTAGCAGTGTGTTGGGTGGTGGAGCACAGATGCATTTTGGGGGAAATTACACACAGTAATGACTAACCAAGCGCCAGAGCTGTTGTCAGTAAAGTGGGGGGCATTTCCGCGTTATATACACTTACGTTTGACACACATTGCTTATTAGAGTCACACTTGGGCACACCCGCCCAAAAACACGAAACACACACACGCTTACAGTACATGCAACACAAATTAAACATGCACGGAACCACCTGGAGAGGTCATATTGACTTAAGGGAGCAATTTTTAAAATAGAAACCTGTATTTTATCACACACACAAACTCACATCTGCATTGCACACATTTAGAACACAGGAAAACTAGCTCATCATTATTGCATCATCTAATGGGGATTCTAATTATTAACAAAAACACAAGCATCCACACCATCTGCTTTTTGGATGTCAGGGTTTGTGAACTAAAACCAAACAAACAATAATCACATGAAGTAATTTACCTCGTGCCTCATAATGCTGAGTCTTCAGTGTAGAATCAGGAGTGTTACGTCCGTAAGCCTCCTCAGATTAGTGGAGATTAACATTGCAGGGAGTCACTTTCCTGTTCTTGATTAAAGAGGTGATAAGACACCACACACACACATACTTACACATACATTTAAACACACATAAATAGAGGAAAAGTGTTTTCCAGTCTCCCATGTCAGTGTGTCTAATTAAGGGGCTCACAGGGTCCTCAGCGGTATTTCCCTCCACCCCCTGGAGTACAAGAAGGAATAAGTGCCTTTATTTAGTTTGTTATATAGTTTTTCATGATTTTGTCATGCAAATATGAAGGCAGGAAATATGGAAGGAACAGTATGATTGAAACATCTGCAAAGAATGAATGAATAATATCATTGTCGTGATTTATTCTAAATAAATCACTGCTATGATCAGCACTTTCTGTGCATTAACCACACAACTCATGCGGATTATGTATACAAATATGACCAGCCTGCACTGCCTTACAAGACGCCACAAATTAAAATAAATCACATCCAAAATGCACTGCATACATTTTTAAATAATACTACAAAGAGTCTAAAAATAAATAATACCAATTCACACACTTTTGCAACACTTAATTATAGCAGCCACCCTAAGTTTAGATGGCTTACTGTTCTTAGGTGTAAAATCCTGTGTGATTTATTGGCAGACTTTTTATTGAAAAAGAACCTTATGGTAACATGAGTTAGTATATTACCTGTGCATTTTGTTCACTTTGTCAGTGTGGATGTGGGTGAATAGACATCTAGGGTGTCTTAATAACGTTGATCATGTACAATATGCTAAAAGTTATCACAATCTCCTCACTCCTTCTTGTCTATCTATTTATCTTCTCAATTTTTCTCTCCCTCCAGTCTTAATGTGGACGTGTGCGCAGCAGTAAGTGGAGTGGGGATCCCCAGCTCTGTAGGTAAGCAGCTGTGCACAATGTGGTGGAATGAGGGATGGAGGCAAAAGGGAAAAGCACTGAGGTTGGGACAGTAGTCAGAGCCAGCTCGGTTGTACATCTCACTAGAGTTCAGAGTGGAGAACAAATGCAAGAAGGAAGCTGGAAAAAAGTAATCAGAATATAGTAGTAGTCAGGTAGACAGAGTACATTGTTTCCACTTTCTGATGATTCTCTGAAGAGTAAAACGCCTACAAATGGCTCCTTTCTTCGTAACTAATGGAAAGTCATGCACACATGT
The DNA here is from genome assembly GCF_014851395.1 of Micropterus salmoides. Classification (NCBI taxonomy): domain Eukaryota; kingdom Metazoa; phylum Chordata; class Actinopteri; order Centrarchiformes; family Centrarchidae; genus Micropterus; species Micropterus salmoides. The sequence continues at coordinate 18,336,387 of NW_024040152.1, forward strand.
GCAGGCACACACACATAAAGGGATTGGACTTTGTGGATTCAACAGTTAAGGAGTGTCTGATTGGCTGGATTGCCTTATTAACTCATTATTAAAACACATATTTCCTTTTCTCTCCATCCATCTCCACCTCTGCAACATTACCTTCTGTCCAGACCTGAGAGCAGAGCTGCAGCTGGATTGGCTGAAAGGCACTAGAGGTGGAGTTAAAAGAGTTTTGTTCCTGGACACCCAGCAGCATCAGCGCACGGGGCTCCTAAGATTGGGTCTCAACCGCCCACGTGCGTGTCTGAGCTACACCATTTTCCTCAGAGTGAGCAAATCACACACATATACAAATGGATGAATTTTGCATAATGCTGTGTGTCTTACAGAAGAATCAGCTGTCCAACTGTTCAGTTTATTATTTCTTCAAAGCACCGTTTTCATTTCTCAACTCTTTTTGTTGCTCTCTCAGGAGGATGATGAATACAGGGACAAACTGACCCCGATCGCACTGGCTCTGAACTACAGCTTGGCTCCACCCTCTCATGGCCAAAACCCCCCACCCATTCTCAACTATTACAGCAGCACCTTTCTTCAAGAGCATGTGAGTGTAATATAATATTCTATAATATAATAAGCATAATATCATACATGTAACATTACTCCTCTGTTGCTCTTCCTGAGGTTTCTTCCATTTTCCCCTCCTTTAAAGGACTTATTTTGAGGAATTTTTCCTTATCTCAATTGATGGTTCAGAGAGTGTCATATGCTGTACAGAACACTACCAAATGTGAGAGCCAAATCCAACCTGATTTTATATTATAATCATTCGTTCTTTGATGAAAGTGCTTGAAAAAAAATCATAGCCTCAGATGTTAAGATCAATCCCAACTTTACTTTTTTACAGGATAGATCAGATGAACATGGCTGATAAACTCAGAAATTCTTTCCAAATAAAGCTTTACAGATCAAACAGTTATAATCCAAAACCAAAACAAAACCAAAACCAAGAGTCCCCTGTGAAGTAGTATATTTCAGTCTGGTGCTGGTCAGTCATAAGTTGGCTTTGTAAAAGATAAAGAGAGAAAGAGCTTTGTGCACACCAAAAATTAAGCACTTGACAAACGTAAAACGATTTACATGTCAAAGATGAAAGCCTGATGAAGAATATTTGAAATGCATTGCTTCCTCTTCCACTTGCAGAATTTGATAAATAAAAATAGTTTTTTTTTTTAATTCCACAGCGTTTTTGACGTGAGCGAGCCATTTCTACATTTTTAATTCCAGTACTGAACTGTGCTCATTGAGCATACGAGCTCAGGTTAACTCACTAAAGAGAACAGCACTTTCTTCTAATGCTAGACATTGCATGTCTTTTGCAACACATGACACCAACGGATACAGACAATTAGATTAACCCTAGAGCGAGAGATTGAGAACAATATTTATTACAAAATTACATTTTGAAAATAACCAAACCCAACCTCGACCGAAGCAGGGCGCAACAAATGGCCCAAACCCAACCCAGAACTTATTCTGCTGCCCAAGAGTTGTATAGCCCAACTCTAGTCTGCATGTTATTGTTATGTGTCTGTATGTATGTAGGCCCCATACAGCCCCTGCATCCTGGTGTTTCCCAGTTACATTTACTTAAATTTTTTGATTCATGATGATGTCCAGTGTACCTTAACAATTTCCTCATAACAATCCTCCTCTCTGTGCCCCTCTTCCTTCCAGGCCTACATTCTCCTGGACTGCGGTGACGACAATATTTGTATCCCCGACCTCCAGCTCTCCGCCAGCATGTAAGACTGACACGGCCACGCCCTCTGACCTCAACCTGTAAACACTCAACACTTCACACGGCCAAACACAGACACACACATGCACACACAGCTAAACCAAAGAAAGTAGTCTGTTATTCCTCACACAATAAGCAAAGTTTACACTGAAGTTGCTCACATTATAGTTCCATTTACCATGTGGTGTGTGTGTGTGTGTGTGTGTGTGTGTGTGTGTGTGTGTGTGTGTGTGTGTGTGTTTGTGTGTGAATTAGCCTCTATAGTGTTTCCAGCTGTACCATATCTCCATGGCAGCATTATACAAACATTCTGTCACCTTCTACTGACTGACACACACATTGTTGGGGTTATTTTTGGGGTTGGGGGTATTACATTCCATGCAGCAAACAGATTGCAGGTGAAGCAAGAAAATCAAAAAAAGACACAGGACAAGAGTTCTTGTATGTAACTGCAGCAAAGTGCTGTATTTTCTGTGTCCTCTACAAAACTCGTTTTGAAATATGCACATAGGGATCGCTCAGAGCTGGTGATTGGGGATGACAATCTGGTCATGTTAACCATCACTGCGGTGAACCAAGGAGAGGGAGCCTATGAGACAGAGCTCCACACACTGATACCACCAGAGGCTGACTATATTGGAGTGAAGCGCAGGGTGGAGGTAAAAAAAAACAAACACCCACACTGCACACACATTTGTCTGAAATCAGTCATGCATGTTTGATGTTAAAGGCCAGTAGGATGGATTCTGAAAATAGACATATATAAGATTGAGGCAGTTGTCTCATCATGATTGAAGCTTGTGCCAAGTGACCATACAAAAGGAGGAAGTAGCTATTTGAGGCTGTACGATATTACATCCTGTTTTGTCTTTGTGGTGGGTGTTTGTTTGGAGTGATTAAGGCAAAGCTATCAGTGGGCTAGGCTTTACTGGCAACAGCCCAGAAGTCCCTATTATGATTTACAAGCTGCATTAGTGACCACGGAAATGGTTAGGGTCAACTGCTGTGTGCGTGTGTGTGTGTTTATATCTGCGTGTGTGCATGTTTTCACGTGTGTGCGCGCTAATGAGTGTGTAATGGGGCTGTTTGATTGATGAGGTTGTTACTGTCAGAGCATTCATCACGCCTTTTCTCCTGCCTTCCTTCTTCCCTCCCTTCTTCTCTTTCTCACTCCTACCCCCCTTTGATGGTGTTGTACTTCCCTCCGTTGTTCTTTGCTTTCCCCTCTTGACTTTCAATGCTCCCTGTTTGTCACTTTCATCTGCTTTTACCTTATCATCTCACTCACTGTACTTCTCCTCTCCTCTCTAGTCTCTGTCTCAGCTAAACTGCGAGTACAAGATGGTCAATGAGTCCAGAATGGTGGTGTGTGACCTCGGGAATCCAATGGTGGCTGGGACAGAGGTGAATTGTTACACGCAAAAACACACACACACACTTTTCACTAAAACTTAAACGTCCATGTTAAGAAGCTCCGGCTGTTACTCCTAAGGTTTAATTCACACTGATTGATGGTTTCCAATGATTACTGATCAACACCTTGACCCTTATTCCACACACTCCCTTGACTATGCTTCACACTTAATGTGGGTGTGTGTGTGTGTGTGTGTATACATAAGTGTAAGTGCAAGTGTGTTTGTAATGATAATCCATTTAGCTCATGGATGGCGACACATGCAGGAAGCCTAGGCTTTGTAAAGTAAAGAGTGGTCCCTTCCTACATGAAATTCTACCATGCCGGTGTACATTTGTGTGTCACAAAGCATGTCACATGTGCTTTTGAGTTTGTGTGTGTGTGTGTGTGTGCATGTGTGTGTGCGTGCGTGTGTGTGTGTGTGTGTGTGCGTCTGTGTGTGTGATGAAGTGTGTGTATTACTGTGAATGTAGGGTTTTTATAAAGGTGTCAAGGCCGGCACAGAGGTGCATTTTAGCTCTGGAGGTGACACAAGGCATACTGATAAATCAATTATGTGGTCACGTTTCACTGCTGGGAGAGGAGAGCAAAACAAGGTGTGGGTGTGTGTGTGTGTGTGTGTGTGTGTGTGTGTGTGTGCTCCAGCTGTCCAGATGTTTCCCATATTTAACTCTCCCCTTGCCCCATTGGATGTTCAGGAATCCATGAGCATATGCAGAACATACCTCAATGTACCCCACACAGACTCCAGTCATATTGTGCAACTAAATAGTTCTCATCACTGGAGTTCATTCCTGGTGCCACATGACAGAGCTGTAGTGCCTCACTGAGAAGGGTAGGAGGTACATGCCTGAAGGAAAGCTGGTTTTGGCTCCAGTATTTGTGGCCATCTGTATGCCTGCATTTCTTCCACTTCTCTTTCTCGTTTAACTTCATTTTAGTTCAGTGACCTTTGGTGAATGCCACAAAGCATAATTTGACAAAGATTTGGCAGCAGTCAGTAATGGATGATAACATTAAGGTAGGGCTTGGCAATAATTCAGCTTTCAGTGGAATCCTGTTTTGTGGATATGATCATATTGTGTTACTGTTTCACAAAATTAGTGAGTCCAGGCTATTGTAATTGAAAAAGTGTGGCTTTTGCATTTTTGCTTTATGAGGAGCGCAGTTATATGTGCATCACATGCAAATGCAAGGCTATTGCACACTGATTCCAAACCAAAAATGCATTTAAATGGACACGTTTCAATCCCAGTTGCATTTACGTTCAAATGACCAGTTATATTTAGACATCGGAAAAATTTTTTATTTCCAATACCAGACATTATTTTCAGCCATATCCCACAGCCCTACATTTAAGTGTTCTTGACATAAAATGTTTTGACTATCAAACAATCTCTGTAGGCTTCAAGCCCTGTTAGAGACTGTTTGTAGTTTCAGGCCTCTTTAAGCACAGAAGCACTGCTCAGTTGAATTCTCTTTTGTTCCATGGGATACCAATAGTGACAACTTTGACTGACAAAAATGCCTTGCAGTGCCTTTAGAAACTTCTCAAACCACTGCTTCAGCATAAACAACTTTTCTCAGCATTGTTCCAAAGAATCATTGTTTTGCCAAAATGTGGCTAAATGCACTGCCTGTGGCAAAGCCGTGCAGCTTCAACAAGGGCAATAACATAACACAGAAGCAGCATTTAGCTATATTGTGGCAAAATGATAATTATTTGGAACACACTGGACGGCGGAGGATTTTGGCAACATTGTAAGAGTGCTTTGAGAAAGTACTGTGGATGTTTTGATGCTTTTTCTCCGCAGTGAAAATTTACAATCCATTGTGACCAACATAAATTCAAGCGGACCACAGCTTCTGGTCTCTTTAAGGACGAAACTACAAACCTTTAACAGCCACCTTTCAATCTAGGGTGTGATGCTAAAAAGACAGATTTTAAGAGACGCAGTTGACCTCCTTCAGATATCTGTTGGGCTGTTGTCCTCCTCCTCGTAGCTGACAGTGACGCCTTCTCTCTGAACAACTCACTCATTTGATGTCTGTCTCTTTAGATCTTTCCTGCCTCTCTCTAATGTGTCCCGTAAAGACGGTCTGACTTTGTAGTCACCTACCCCCGCACCACCACCACCAGCGGAGGCCTGCGTCGTGAAGTAGTGCAAGTCTGCATGCTGTCATTCCCCTCTGTGGACCATGTGTTTGACCTGTTGTTCAGTAGAGCACACATACACATCTTCACATGCGTGGTCACGCTGTCATACGGTGACACCCACGCACGCACATACTGTTGTCGAACAGTTGATGATGAGCTAGATCTTCCACGTGTTTTGAGTTAGCCTAAAAGACAGGGAATTTAAACTCGGGAGAGACAAGAACCCTAACTGTAGCTTTTAAGTGTGTGTCTGTGAGTGCAGTCTGGATTGTCTCAAATTTTAGATTTCTGCTGTTGTCAACCCACACAAACGCACACATACACGCACAGACCTGGTCCTGTACAGTAGAGGACATACTTAACAGAGATTTTACTGTCTAATACTGAACACTTTAAACATGATATGGCCTTTGATGTACAGATGCGTCTAATTTCTGTCTTCCTTTCCACTTGTTTTTCCTGTCACATGTTTTTACACATTTGCTCTCTTTCTTGCGTTTTGTCCTTACTCGTGCCCAGCTGTCTGTTGGTTTGAGGTTTTCTGTCCAAAGGCTGGAAGATGCCGGACCAAAGATCAGCTTTGAGCTACAGATTCACAGGTGACACACCCACCAACTCTCACACATTGCCCACACATACATACATACACACACCCACACACACACAAAGAGCTGTTTGTTTTCCTTCTGAGCCATGTAAATAAGTTCTGTGTCTGTCCTGATCCTGTTGCTGTCTGTGGTTTGATGAAACTAACCGCAGAGACAGAAGAAGACAGATGGCCCAGAGGAAACTCCAGAGAAGAGACAAGCTCTACACAACATGTTCACTGTTTGCTTCATTGTGTTGATTTCAATACATCACATCACTAGACCCAGACGGCTAAATGCTGGCCAAGCCCGCTGCCAGAGAAAGAACATAAAAATACAGCTTTATTATGAGCTTTTCTGAGCCTCGTACTGTCCCACAGCCTCCTTTGAAATGTTTGCAAATAGATACAGAAAGCAGAGCATAGTCAGTGTGATGTGTTTTATTTCATGCCTTAGATTTTATTTAAACTCGCTGTAAATCTCTCCACAGCTCCAACAAAGACAACTCCAACAGCAACCTAGTCAGTTTGAATTTGTCCATCGTTGCTCAAGCTCAACTGGATTTACGCGGGTGAGTCAAGCATCTTTGCGTGTGAGAGAGTGGCATCCTCTCCGAGAGAACGGTGACAAGAATTGTTTGTTGCCGTGTCTGCTTCGCAATGATGCAGTTGGTCTGATTTCAGCCTAAACTTTTTGGTGTTTGCAGGATATTACTGCCCCTTTGGTTATGTTTAAATTTGCAGAGCTTGTTTATATACAGATGGCAAACAGCATGAAAACACATTTCTAGAAATAAATTTGAACTAATCATGGGCACATGGGATACTTGTGAGCCTTTGACATGTTCATGGGTACCCACATTCCCACTGATACACACACACACTTCAAAGCTTGGAGCCCTGCTTGGCGTTGTTTGGGTGTGGTCAGTTGTACATACAAACAGAGGAAGACCTGGGATGAGAGAGATGAGTACACGCGACTTCCTGTGTTTGTGCTATGAAACTGTCCTGCCTCGACTGTGTCCATCTATCATTTTAAATTTAATATTTTGAATTCTAAATCACAGTTATACATAGAGGTCACATTTGCTATACAATTCTCTATTATGAGTGATTATGAATGTTTAAAAGCTCCAAATGTTCAAATGTTTTTTGTGTTTGATTTCCCTTTTATTATATGTATACATAATTATATGTTACACTGAAGCTGCGACCCTGTACTCAGGATAAGCGGTTGATAGATATTACACTTAAGTTTTAGCACTATGGTAATAGTTAGTGATGGTCATTCATATGGTCAGTGAGAATTATATTTAGATGGACTTACAAAAAATCCAAACCTATCAATGCGCACATGCATCAGTGTCACTGAGCTGTTTCTCCTCTCTTCAGGGTGTCTCATCCCTCTCAGGTGGTGCTGCCGTTCCCACGCTGGGAACCCAAAGAGAAGCCTGTCAAGGAGGACGACGTGGGACCACAAGTAACACACATCTATGAGGTAAATGCACTGCCTACATTGATACACAGCCGGGACGGCTACATCTCATACGAAGAGGAAGGTGGGCTCAGACATGATTGTTTTGTTTTTGTTGTTGCTGGTCACAAAGCGTGTCTCTGCGCAGACTGTTAAGATGAAAAGAGCAGAAGAATAAGTGTGGGAAGTTGTAAAATAGGCTACAGTGAGAGAAGGGCTCTGTAAGGTGAAGTAAACACACACAGTAAAAAACAGTAGCTCTATAAAAATTGGGCTCTGGCTGATCAAAGGGCTCCAGCTCAGGACTAATTACTACTGTCAAGGTGGGAAAAAGAGAGAAGGGAATAGAGAGCAAGGCAATGAGGAAGGAAGGCAGGGAGGATTTTTCTTGAGACTGGACACAGTGTAATGAGTAATGATTACTGAGAGGAAAAACAAGGTCATAGGGAGGTATGGACAAATAGATAGAAGGAGGGAGGATGGCTGACAGACTGGTGTCAGTTTACAATAGGGGTATGTACATGTGATTGCTTTTTGTTTTAAAGGGACAGCTGCCTCATTGAACCGGAGTGCAGCCGTGTCTGGCCTGTCCTGCAGCTGATAATGATTTTCATTTGCGGTACTTTTCCCAGTTGGCAGCTGCTTCTAGTTAGAGAGGACGGAGTACTTTGCTCTTGCAGAATTCCTGCCCTGCAGCACCAGGATCATGTCCTGTTTGGATGACTTGCTTCAGTGTTAATGACAGTGTGTGTGTGTGTGTGTGTGTGTGTGTGTGTGTGTGTGTGTGTGTGTGTGTGTGTGTGTGTGTGTGTGTGTGTTTGTGTGTGTGTGAGAGAAAGAGAGAGAGAGAGAGAATATAGGTTGGGGGGAAAAAAACAGGATTTATATAATTGATGGTTCATTTAAACTCATAATTCATTTGTCATGATTTTCATGTGGAATGATGAGCCAGGTGTTGCTGTAGGTTTTACTTGTCTTGTATTTCAGTCCCCAGTGACTGAGGGCTGTTAGCATAATTTTCACTAAAACACAGGTGGCCTGTGTCATCATCCCACAGTTATGATAACCTAATTATAGCCTTGTGCACTTGAGACATACTAATAAGACAGAAGAGAGCACAATACTGACAAGTTTCTGTTCCCTCTTTCACTCTCCAGCTCCATAACTTTGGTCCCAGCAGTATTCGGGAGGCTGAGCTCCAGGTCGGCTGGCCTTCCCGTTTCCGGGACGAGAACCTGCTGTATGCCATGGAGATTCAAACTGACGGACCAATTAGCTGCAGGACGAACACCAGCCTCAATCCACTTAGCCTTCAGGTAATGCGACAATTTATGAACATATACACGCTTATGCATGCAGACACATGTTCATAAACTCATTTCAAGACCCAAAGATATAATTATGGACTTCTCCCCTGCAGTGGGAATGAAAATGCTTCATATTATTCCTAACCACTTATTTACCTTTCTCGCATACTCAAACCAGCAGACCTACTGCTAGCGGCTTATTCGTAGGGCCATTTCTCCATCATTTATACCCGCTTATTTAAAACATAATTGTACCCGTTGTTCTGGCTGCTTTTCATGTTCTTTGCCAGTTGGCTCAAAATGAGCGGGATGGAGTCTTATGCTTATTAAGAGAAATTAGAGCTGGAATAGTTTCCAATATCTATGATTTCATCTGTAGAATAATTCAAAAAGAAAACATGCAGTTATTTCAAAAAGTGCATAATTATGTCAGAACGTGAAATGCTAGGAGCTATAATCATATAGGAAAGTAAAATGACTCAGATACACAGCACTTGTGTGGTTAAAGGTCAGATTTTTTTTCTTCTTCTCCCATTTTCTTTCGGATATGATCATTTCTCATTTCTCAATGTCTACCAGGGTCTGGTAATCTCTGTGTGTAGACTATAGACTGACTGACACACATCGGGTCAGCAGACACTTCTTTTACCTGAAAGTGTATGGAGCATCACGCTATCTTCTCCAGATTCCTTCACTGAATAGGTTCCCCATCGATAGTATTGATTCATCAATCAGCCAGTGGTTGCAAAATGTACTATTTTAGTATTTTGAAAATTGCTCAGTTTTTTAAGAAATTTGTCTCATATTGTCTCACTGGTGTTAGTGTTTACATCAGATCTCTGTAAACTAAATACTATTGGGCTCTTTATTTTTGGTCAGACAAAGGAATTTTAAGATGCCAGTTTGGGCTCTGGTAACTGTTTTGCTAAAAATATTTTTTTAACGTTTCATAGCTAAATGATTAATCAATGAAAAAATATATTAAATAAACGAGAATCAATAGCTTCAACACAGCTGACTGAGCACTCAAAGTCACTATTGCAGAAACAAGGACACGATCCACCAGCTTCCCACCCGCCAACACCCCCTTTTCCATTGTTAAAGAAACTGGCCAAACTGGAGGCCTCTGTGCCACCCCCCTGCCCTGTATAAGGTTACATTCAGTAAAACATTTATTTTACTGTAATACATTTACACACCTCAACCTGTCATTTAATAAAGGGTTCATCCAGCTGTCTTAGCGCCCTTAGACTCCCAATCTTTGATCGTTGGCCTGTCAGCTTGACAGTATGAGCTGCCATAAGGAAGTAAAATCTCTTGAAATCCTTTCAACAAAACACTTTTTGATCAGATCGCTAAATGTCACACTTGTTGCCACAGCTGGTGATTTTGTGTTATTTTATTACGGCTGTTAAAAGATCTTTAAAATCTCATTTTATAAGTATTCTTCAGGTCTGTTTTCAGGTCCACCATCTCCTTCTCGTTGACTGTCCAGGCTGCATCATGTGCAATACAGACCACACTAAACCACCAATATGTGATAATCAGTATGTTCTGAATAATAACTGTCCTCAAAAGACCCAAACACATGCTGTGGAATGAATGTTTAGAGATGAAACAGAGGACTGTGAGCTGTGGAGAAACTTAACCTTTACCTTCTGTTTTCTGCTTCATCAACTCCTATTTGCAAAAAATGTGGTTTTTCTGTTTGAAGGTCTGTTTTGTAGTCTGATAGACACATTATAGCTCAATTATAGCTGGCACAAGACACAAGACAATTCTAATCTACATGTTCACTTTATGTCCACTTTATTTTTTTTTCAAAAGGGTTCATCAAGCATTCATTTCAGATTCATAATTTCCAGTGGAATTTCAAAATGTTGTAATCTCTCTTTCCTTGTCTTAGATTTCCTCTCTCCAGGACACACCAGAGTTATTGGGTTTCTTGAGGAACACCAGTGTTCCTCCTCACCGCCACAAACGAGCCATCACTGCCGTTGAGAGTTATAGCGGTAAAACTTTGGTAAGCCTCAAATACATTCGTACGTTCACCACAAAAACAAACCAAACCAAATGAGCATTAGGGATTCACAGGTGTCTAATGTTTCTCCGCACTTCTCCACGTGTCCTGTTTCTCGGCAGAACTGCACTAATATCTCCTGTCTGAGGATCATGTGTGTGGTAGGCCGGTTGGACCGTGGGCAGAGCGCGGTGGTCAAGGTCCGCTCAAGACTCTGGGCGCATACTTTCTTGCAGGTCGGTGTCTTGAGTTGCCATCTTGAAATGTTGTTCATTTTACGCTTTAATTCCTTCCTTTATTATTTATTCCAGTCTTAGTTTATCAGGGGTTGTCATTGTTTTTCCTGGATCATTCCTGACTTTTGAAAGTTGAGAAAACAATTTCACAGTAATGTGCCTTTAATACCAGTTCTGGAGCTTTTGATCTGCAGATGGAGTTTGCCCAGTTGTCATGGAATTGTAGATTATTAATCATATATTATCATTTTTCTGAGCATTTTAGGGACTTCTCGTCCATCCAAGGTTCAAACTAAACTCCGCTAAATGTATTAACTTACAAACCATCATAATTAAAATATGTGATTAGTCAAAGGGGCCCCTTTTAATAGTGTTATATTTGTCTTACAGCGGCGTAACGACCCCTACATTCTCAACTCTACTGTGTCCTTCATGGTTACAGCCATGCCATACCGCATCCAACCCGCCACCCTGCTTCAGCACACCACCTCGGTAAAATGCAGGCAGTAACAGAAGTGTGTGAGGTTGTGTCAGGCGCTAAAGGAGAAAAAGGTTCAGCACTTACAAACTGTATCTATCTGTGTCCTGCAGTTGGGGACCCTGGTGGTATGGGGGACTCCTGATGTGTCGTTTGCTGTTCCACTCTGGGTCATCATCTTAGCCATACTGCTGGGGCTGCTGGTGCTGGCCATGCTAACATTAGCCATGTGGAAGGTACATATACACATAAACACATCATCCACCATCCTCAGCATTCCTTGTGGTAGTTTAATTATGCAATATTACAGTAATGGGTTAATGTGATTCCCTCAGTGTGGTTTCTTTGACCGGGCGCGGCCACCAGCTGACGATGATGTCTCCGACCAGGAACAGCTGACGTCTGATCAAACCGGGGACGCCTAACACTGTGCGTGGCTGTTCCTGATTCGAGGACTTTGGTTTGGGAGGTGCACTTTCTGAGTAACTTAAATCAGATCTGTGATCTGTATTAGTTGGACCCTACATTCCGTGGCTGGAGGTCATCTGCCTCTAAGGTAATGAAACTGACTAAAAGAAGAGACAGAGGACTGCAACGCCACACAGACTGGGACCAAAGAACGAGGTTCAAACCAGACATAGTGGGACCAAAACACACTTAACAGGCTCAATCACACACACATGTCCATCATTTATCCATTGTGATGAAGCACCAGATCTGAAGACAGAATGGACTTTGTTTGAAGACAATGCTTTAAATATTTCTGAACATATTTGTGTGTCTGTGTAAATGAGGCACAAAGAGACTTGAGATCTATGCACAAGTGCTTTTGTGAGTGTGAGAAGATGTGTGTGTGTGTGTGTGTGTGTGTGTGTGTGTGTGTGTGTGTGTGTGTGTGTGTGTGTGTGTGTGTTTGTTTGTTTGTAGGTGCTGTACATATACGTGTTCATTATGTGCCTCTCGTGACATGCTTTCATTTAGTTATGACATTCTTTCCCCACCTGATTTAATTTATCCAATTATTTCTTCGAGCTTGGCTGTATACAGATTCATCACACACACACATACAGATGCAGCCACATGCATAAACACAAAGGCACAAAGTTAATGTGTATATTTATGAATATATGTGCAATATGTGGGTGTTGCGTGATACTGAAGCTTGTTTACACTGGCATTATTTTATTAGAGCTTAATGTGTTTATGTATATAAATGATTCATTGGTATATTAGATATTAGTTTTGCTGAACAACAAAAGCAATTGTTTCAGCAGATTTACAGTAAAGCCAAATAACTAACTTATTATTGTCCTGATAAAATGACTTTTAAGAATCTTATCTCTGAGGAAACAGGCCACATCTCCACAGCTGAAGCGCCGCTAGTTTGTATTGTTTTTGTATTATTGTCTCTTGGGTATTATTGTCTTTACACTTGTTAAAGCACTTTGTAACTTGTTTTTGAAAAGTGCTCTACAAATAAAGATTATTATTATTATTATTATTATTATAGTTCAGGGTTCCCCTGTTCACTTTGGATTCTTTTCTGAACATTCCAGTTTAGAGGACTTCAAACTAGCTACTCCAAACTATCTGCAAAGGTAAACAGTTCAATAAAAAAAATTCAACTGTGTGTTTAATGTTGTCATCTGATATTAATGTATCATGCACAGGCAGGCGAAACAAAGCGGTCAGGGCATCAACAGCTCCTTGGGTTAGAAACAAACTTTTAAAGTGTCCTGTTTGAGTAGTGTTTGGTTTTTGTATCAAGCGTGAAGTTTTAATTACAATAAAGTGTTGTTTGGTTATTCATTCTCATCCTTGTCTGTATATTAGGTTGCTGAACTTTAAATTGTCCTGTCGAAGATGAAGTTACAGATGGAAATTATCAATGCATCTGTTCCTTACTTACAGTGGGTACGGAAAGTATTCAGACCCCTTTAAATTTGTTTCATTGCAGCCATTTTCCAAAAATCAAAAAAGTTCATTTTATTTCTCAGTAATGTACACTCAGCACCCCATCTTGACAGAAAAAAACAGAAATGTAGAAATTTTTGTAAATTTATTAAAAAAGAAAAACTGAAATATCACATGGTCATAAGTATTCAGACCCTTTGCCGTGACACTCATATTTAACTCAGGTGCTGTCTATTTCTTCTGATCATCCTTGAGATGGTTCTACACCTTCATTTGAGTCCAGCTGTGTTTGATTATACTGATTGGACTTGATTAGGAAAGCCACACACCTGTCTATATAAGACCTTACAGCTCACAGTGTTGAATTGTGGCAAGGCACAGATCTGGCCAAGGTTACAAAAAAATTTCTGCTGCACTTAAGGTTCCTAAGAGCACAGTGGCCTCCATAATCCTCAAATGGAAGACGTTTGGGACGACCAGAACCCTTCCTAGAGCTGGCCGTCCGGCCAAACTGAGCTGAGATGCAGTCGGGAGATGGGAGAAAGTTGTAGTAAGTCAACCATCACTGCAGCAATCCACCAGTCGGGGCTTTATGGCAGAGTGGCCCGACGGAAGCCTCTCCTCAGTGCAAGACACATGAAAGCCCGCATGGAGTTTCCTAAAAACCCCATGAAGTACTCCAAGATGGTGATAAATAAGATCCTCTGGTCTGATGAGACCAAGTTAGAACTTTTTGGCCTTAATTCTAAGCGGTATGTGTGGAGAAAACCAGGCACTGCTCATCACCTGTCCAATACAGTCTCAACAGTGAAGCATGGTGGTGGCAGCATCATGCTGTGGGGGTGTTTTTCAGCTGCAGGGACAGGACGACTGGTTGCAATCGAGGGAAAGATGAATGCGGCCAAGTACAGGGATATCCTGGACGAAAACCTTTTCCAGAGTGCTCTGGACCTCAGACTGGGCCGAAGGTTTACCTTCCAACGAGACAATGACCCTAAGCACACCGCTAAAATAACGAAGGAGTGGCTTCACAACAACTCCGTGGCTGTTGAATGGCCCAGCCAGAGCCCTGACTTAAACCCAACGGAGCATCTCTGGAGAGACCTGAAAATGGCTGTCCACCAACGTTTACCATCCAACCTGACAGAACTGGAGAGGATCTGCAAGGAGGAATGGCAGAGGATACCCAAATCCAGATGTGAAAAACTTGTTGCATCTTTCCCAAAACGACTCATGGCTGTATTAGATCAAAAGGGTGCTTCTACTAAATACTGAGCAAAGGGTCTGAATACTTATGACCATGTGATATTTCAGTTTTTCTTTTTTAATAAATTTGCAAAAATTTCTACATTTCTGTTTTTCTGTCAAGATGGGGTGCTGAGTGTACATTACTGAGAAATAAAATGAACTTTTTTGATTTTTGGAAAATGGCTGCAATGAAACAGTGAAAAATTTAAAGGGGTCTGAATACTTTCCGTACCCACTGTATAGTAGCTTTGTGCCCAGACCAGGTTAATTATTTCACCTATCATCCCAGAAGTCAAACTTTTGTGCATTTTCCTATGTTTTGTAATCATATAACACATTTACACTGTCCTGGTTACATTACCTTTTAAAAACTCTTATTTCCAACCCCAAAGTGTTTCGCATATGCAGAGCATAGTTTTAACCTAGTTTTCGAGGCTGATGTCTCCACCTGAGAGGAAGCACTTCTGCTCCCCCTGGTGTTGCAATGTAGAAATAAGACTGCATGACCTGAGAGAGACGTGCAGCAGGACAGGGACCTCTGGTGGTAATGATAGGATGGAGACATTTTTGAATGTCACTGAGCAATGAGTGGAGTTAACAGCTTCAAACTGATACAATTTACTACTGATTCTAATTTCAAAGCATTTGAGTTTTTTATGTACTGTGGTTATATTAATGTGACTGTTAAAAAGTGCACAACCATTTGTGAATGAGTTTCCATGGAGCAACATGCTAGCAGCAAGTTTTCTTTTGGCAGAAATTTGTTGTGTAACCTGTTGAGATATTGTTAATTTACTGCTCTTTATAACACCTGCCAATGTAAATGATTACAATGAACTGAATTGCACTGATATGCAGTGACCATACAGGAGGCAATACATGCATCTGTTCCAAAATACAACAAGAATGTACATTTTTAAAAGTATTATCTGTATATCAGATCCCCAAGTATTCAAATCTAGAGCAGGTCCAAGGTCAAAATTGTGCAACACATAGCAACATTGAGCTTTCTTGGGACATGAAAATGTAGTTCAGACTGTTGCAGATATTACATTAGTCTTCGATATTTCCATAATTGCATCATTTGTCATTTACGAGTTATTAAACTGCAAATTATATCATTCTTCATAAGCAGCACTTTGAAACACAAAGCAAATAATTTACATGTGATCCATTCTTCACATCAATTGAAGGCCCATGTGCTTGTTCTCAACATAATCTGAGGCATACTAAACACATTCAGGCCACGACCCTTTTGCTGAAGCAGTTCAGCAATATGTCAAAATTATATTGCTTGTACAGGAAACTCTCTGTTTCGATTATGCTGAGCTGAACACTGAAATGTTAACCAATAAAAAAGGAGTGGCCATTCAGAGCCATTTTTTACTATTTTTAATTGCTCTGGGGGTTTTATCAAAGGAGATACAATGTCCAGAGAAGTTATATTGTATGTTTCAGAGGAAAGTGATCACGATATAAAAGCAAATAAGGAAAGATACATCTTAAGGCAATACTATACTAATACTATACTAATATAACCCATTAAAAACAACACAGACAACATTCAGAAATAAAAAATCTTCAATTTGGTTTAAATGCATGACTCTCCAAGTGACTATGTAAACGGATATTCCCTAAAGGAAATGGCTATTCATGATGTATATACTATATAAAAGTATATAAATGCAAAACAGCAAGGGTTATTTTACAGCAAGAAATTCTCCAAATAGTCCCTGGTCTTGTCATGGCTGGTATTCAGAATATAAAAGTTTCTTGTGGCAAATATCAAAGCAGCACAGCAGAGGTGAAGATATTATCAGGCATATCTGTGGAAACATTTATCACAGTCACACAGCTAACAAACCACATACTGCCAAACACACACTTTGTCTTTGTCACCCAAAAACAGACATGCTGCGTTTTTCTTTAGACTCTTTTATTTCTTTGAATATATTTGATCAAATGTGAAATAAAACATTTGAAGTAAAGATTTAACAGTTTCTGACTAGCAAACCTCAACACCACCAAAATAAGGAAACATTATTGATACTTACTACATACTGTACGTAGGACATACTGTGTCTTAGCTGAGATTTATCCATAAAACAGACCCACAGACCCAAGTTACAAAATATTTTTTAAAGTCCCCCATAGCTCCCATAATTTCCTGGTTTTTTGAGCTGGTGCAAAAGAAAATATCTTAGGTGAAGGAATATGTCAAATACATGTGATGATGTATTTAGAAATTAAACTTCACTTTAAAGTTCTGTACACGGGGATCAGTGTGTATCCTCTCCACTGGCAACAAGGTCATACCAAAATTATAATGGAAGACTTTGGCTATTTACAAATCACTGAGATGCTGTACTGTTAGTGTACAATTTCTCTCAGACATGCTGTACATTACTTCTGTGTATTATTTAGACTGAAACACCCCCCAACCCCCATATGACAAAGTGCAATTCCATAGATCACCACAAGGCAGCGCTTTTACATCATACTGAACATTATTTTGAAAGGCTCTGTTCCTACACACCTGTGGTCCAACCTCACAGTGTACTTATTTCGCTTGATTAGGCCTCTTCTCAGAACTGTAAGGGTGTGTACAGGCTGATTGATTAACAACTCCTCCTTGATGCCCCTGTTGGGGCAGCACAGCTCTTCCCAGCTTCAACCTGAACTGAGGTCTAATTAGCCAAAGTGTGGGTGAGCAGGGTCTTTACAGAAATATTTCGACATTTTGGGAAATGCGCTTTTGGCAAAACTTAGATGACAAGATTCATACCACTCTCGTGTTTCTGAGTGGTATCAATCATCTCACCTAACTCTCAGCAAAAAAAGCAAATATGCGTATTTCTCAAAAATACAATAAAATAAAATAATTATTTTAAGCATTAATCTTACATGTCATAGATTTGCCTGTGTCATAACGTAATTTCAGGTCTGTATTTGAAAAATAACAATTTCTTAAAGAAGAAATACAAACACAGGCCAGGCTCCCATAGAAAGAAAATGGCTACAAAGACAAACTGATGAAACAGTACCTCTACTTTTTAACAGTGAAAAATACAATACCACATTGTTTTGGAGAAGAACAGTCACTGGGCAGTGTTTAGCCTGAGCAGTCAAACACAAACAGAAGAGAACAGTCTGGGTTTACAATAAACACCTTTCAAGAATTATAAAAGGTTAATGGCTATTATGATAAACCGCAGTTCAAATTCACACACACTGTAGTGTAGTAAGCGTGCAAGTCAAATTGATTTCTGAGGCGGCCAGATTATGTAGACGTTCCCAAAGAACTGTAGCACATTCATGAACATTAGAGCAATACCTGAACTGACAAAAACGACCATTTGATATTGGTGAGTTAATGGAATGATTGAAGAAAGAGGCGCTGTGGCACATACAGTACATAGGTTACATAAGGGTAAGAATATCTATACACACACACTGTACACTCTCAAGGATACAATTTACTGTACATGATGAACACCAGCTGGCTAGTTAACTCTACAAATCTCTCTTTCTTTCTCTGTATATTAGCTCTCTCTGTCATCAAAAATAAAGCTGAGATAGTTTGCCCGATGTGTGTTTACATTCCCTGCCCCGGTCTATAAGGTTTTTCTCTCAATGATAAACCTGTAGGACGTGATGTGGTGAAAAACAGTCAGTTGATTATTCTCATTATATCAAACAGCTGAGGAACGGGGGACACCACCACCACTGTCGCTTGATGCTTCATCAAAGTGCTGCTGCTCAGAACGCACACATCCACATACACCCCACACACACTGTCTGTTTACACACACATACAGATACACACTGTTCCTGAGTATGAACTGTAGGATATTTATTTTGGCTCTTTTCTAAGAAAGAAATGTACTCTGATCTAAGAGAAAGAAAGCTGTTTTAATCAAAAGAGCAGTACGCTGATGTAATAGGTATGGACTTATGAAAGGCATACCATAATTGAGGAAAACAGGTTTTAATGGCAAAACCCTAAAAGCCATGTGCTGTTTTGAACTAGGTACATATATCTAAGGCCATAGTCTTCTGTCAAGAAAGCAAATAGCATAGGGGCTGGTACAAATTTCCATCAGTAAATAAATATTACATCACTTTTTTTCATATGGTATGTTTGCATTTTAAGTTGCTTTAATCAATATTTTTATATCAACAATGGGTCAGATGTGTAATGTGAAATTATTACCCAGCTCTGCCGAGCATGTTAGCATCCTTCAGCTCACTGTTTTGGTTTTATGGCCAGCAACTTTCACTCACCGTTCAATTTCAGGCGCAGCAGGCAGTTGTTTCAGTGAAAAAGCTTTGGTAAACCCACTATAAACTACCTGCCCGGCACCAAACTGCAAACAGACAATGTTAGCAATTAGGCTGGAGAACATGATGGAGAATTTAGCAATTTAAAGGCCAGATGTTCCTCTCAGGTGTTGGTCAAGTCCAAAAACAGAGCTAAAAGTGGGATGAACTGGACTTGCATTCAACAGACCGCCTGAAACATGACACCAAATGGATGTTAATGTTTCTCTGTGTCTGCTGGACGTGAAAGTTTGCCATATCAAATCTAAAAGGTTAGTGTTTTGTTTAGTTTGCTGCGCTGCCCCAACTATGATTTATATTGTAGAATGAGAAGTAAGTCCATACATAAATTGGCTAAAAGCTCATTAATTTTTGGATTGATAGAAATGTGATAGAAATACCGTACTTTCCCCCTCAGTTTAATAGCTGCTCATAGCAGCCAGGGTTAAAGACAGACATTAGGAAAGGAAGGAAGACAAAAGAATACTTTGGGAAAAAAAAGTATAACGGTGAATTTGACTGGGGAACTATATCAGAGGGATGCACCCATGTTCGATGCTGTCACCCACATACTGCAAAAGCAATGGTATCAAATTCTCAGCATACTCCACTGGTGTAGCATGCACCATATGGATGACTTCATTAGTTAGTTTCGAGGACAAATTCAGTGATTTACATTCAGGTTGTATTGACAACTGAGCTCTCAGCTACACCCACACAGATCATGTGCTCCGTCTGACAGCCACACAGAAAAACACAAGCAAACTCAGGCACATACACATAGAGACAAGTGGCACAAGGCCACCTGCAGTAGCAAACACACATCTGTAATGATACGAAAAAAAGAGTCAGAAAATATAGATACGCAAGGCAGCATAGATCCCATCCATGACGATTGAGCCTTGTCATTGAAACTACAAAGGTTTCTCTTTGACTCCAACCACTCATAAACGTCACTACAAACCAAATAAACGGTGAAGCAGACAAGATGAGAGGCTAAACATGCTTATCCATTTTCTGCACGCTGACATCTGGGACTGTGCTTGTTCATGTGATAAGAGGAATGGTTGACTGGTCTTCATCCAACAGGTTTAAGCCACGTGACAAAGGAGATCCAGCTTATCATATGTGAGACGTAAGTCGAATGTCTCTCAGGCGACATTCACGCTGCATTCATTGTTGCTTTCAGCATTGATTGCACTGATCTCGTGTGTGATACCACTTATGAAGGTGCTCTACTATACTTCATCGTTGATATCAGACTTGTGTGAAAGAAAAGGAAACGTGAATAGTGTGTAAACTCAGATTATATTACAGTAGTCTGGATGGAGAAAAGAGAGGGGACAAACACAAAGTAAACCACATGTAATCAAAATTCCTTTAAGTTCTCTCAACAGTCTACTCTTTTGTTCAAGCACCTTTCACTCCCAGCACTGGAGTGCCCCTCTATGCAGATTTTAACCTCCTGAGGGATGAAGGAGGGTTTGGGCAGAGTCAAAGGAGGCTCCTCCTCAGCCCTCTCAGTCTGGTCTCGCTCTGGAGCTGACCAGCGTCTCTTGCGGCCTGTGGGTCTCTCTGGATCACCACATTGTATTTTGGTAAGAGCAGGAATGTCTGTTTTCACTGCTTCCTGTCTTACTTCTCCAGTCCCCGAGACTGTCAGCACTGGTCCAGCGCCATAGATCCCCTCCCCTTGTCCTGTAACTAGTCCCAATCCCGGTGGTAACTCTAGCCCTGGTCCTGGGCCAGTTACCTGCTCCCTCTCTAGCCTGTCTGCACTGGAAGCCTTCATGAGGAGGCCGCTGTTACTGCCTGCAGCGTTTGGACTCATACTGTTTCTTACAGTGGCATCCACACTGTGGATGTCAGAGGGGTGACCGGTCTTCAGCTTGGTCCCACAAGCCTGGCTGTCTGTCACTGAGCCGTTCCTCAAGCCGCGGAGGGTCAGCGACACGCATACATCACCCACACACAGCTTAGCACAGGACAGCTCAAACAGCTGGGTGGTCCGGTCTGGGCAGCAGGACGACCAGCCCTGGCCAAATACAAAGAAGGGATACTCCACCAGCACCTCCACACACACCTGGAGATGAGCACATGCACCATAGACACAGTTAGCTTTTAACCAGTACAAACTAGGTTTTATATTATTTTGTTGCCATATGTTTTTATTTGTAAATAACAAGCCTTTGGCCTTTTTCACAGAAGACATTTTGATGTATCACAGTAGGAAATCCCAGATGTAAAAGATAAAATTACTGATCCAATTAGTTGCTTCAGTTTCAGTGTCCTGGTTTTGTGCATGCTGGCTCACTGTCATGACTTACACCGATACTTAATGGAGTGAAGTCACTGTTAATGTAACTATTTTCACCTGTGCTCCTACTGTGTTGACAAGTCAAAATGTTGTGAAAAGGCCTTTTGTAAAGTGTATTTTAGAGCAAGAGCAGTAAATCAACACAGCTGATAACTACAATCAGAACAGCTGTATATGTAAATAAATTACAAGATATTGCAGCACAGAAATGCCACATATTTTTGTTAAATTATTTCCCCATTTGTCCATCAGAGAGCACTGACAAATATATTTTCCATGAAAAATAACCTTGTCAGTAAATTGTCCCGCTCAGTACAAATTTGTTCAGAACAGATTAAATGGATCAAAAATGTTTGTTTATGTTATGTAGTCAAATTAAAATGTCGATGCCTAAAGAATCCAGTATCAGTCGAGATCTGTAGCCCTTTATAAACATGGTTCATTTATCAGTAAAAGTAATGGCTTTTGATCTTTCAAAGCTAAGTTCTGCATAATTTAATGTTATTTTGGCATCTCATACACGAGAGGGAGCTGTGTTGGAACTGCTGGAGAAAAATGGTAGGTTGGAAAATTATTATATGAATGAAAAAGAGTGTTTTCATTTCTCTCAGTTCTGCATCAGAGATGGATTTCAAAGCTTTGTAGCTGAGGGCTTAATTGATGACCATAGTGAGCACAAGGGGAGATCGACAGTGCTTATAACTAGTGGATTCCTGGATGCATTTTCTCATAAATGTCATTGCCTTTAGATAGAACAAATAATTCTGGTGGCTATTTATTTATGTGCGCATTGCTATCTGCCACAGTGGCTCTTTGATACCATCACTGGGGGGCGCCAAAGGTTCAAAATTCTATACGTAGTGGCTTTAAAAATGAAACTAGTTATTAATCATACAAGAATGATGAATGAGGAATAACTTACCTGGGCTTTGAGCTCTCCCACAGAAAACTGTATGACCACAGCATTAGGACTTTGCCCACTGTCAATACGCTCAACAGTGCTGGAGTCAATCTTCAGCTCACTGCTAATTTCCGCACTCTGGATGAAGTCCTCAGTCTTGAGGTCCTCCACACGCTTCAGCTCCCCATCAGCCAGCTGGATGATGGAGCCTCGCATGAAGAACGGAGGAAGCGCCACAGGGGAAGAGGAAGAGGAGACAGTGGGGGAGGCTTGAATAGAAACAGGTGCAGGAGTGGGGACACTAGCAGGAGTTGGGGAGGGAGCTGACACCACTGTAGGACCCGGGATTGAGGGCAGGACCGGCAGCGCTGGTGCCTGTGCGACGGCAGGGGGTGGCTGATTTCCATCTGACCCAAGCGCCTCACACTTTGACAGGGCTGTGGCCAGATAGGCATGCGGCATGGCGGTGGATATTTGAGGGGTAGTGGTGGCAGTCATGGCGTTGACAGAACGACTAACCTCAATTTCTGTGCTGTTACTAGTGCCACTGACTGGGATGAGGAGGGACTGGCCACTCGGGATGACCAAGTGCTGAGGCAGTGCTGCGTGGTAGCTGACAGCGTGCTGATTTGCACTGGTGATATAGCCAATGATGGGTGGCTGTGTGGAGGAATACAGACTGGCTGGCAGCTCCTCGGAGGCAAGAGTGGTCTGGATGACTGTGTGAGGAGCAACAGACTTCACCACCTCTGAGGACGAGAGGGAGGTGAAAGAGGAGGATCTGGACACTGGTTTCCCCAAACAGATGCCTCCTTTCTCAGTCTGGACTAACGAGATCTTATTTGAGCCAGCTTCACGTTCCGCTCCATGGTTGGGCTGGGCCACAAGCACCAAGGACGTCTGGAGTCCTGCAGGGTTTTGGCCATAGTCTGCAGGCAGGAGGATATGTCTGGCCTCATAGCTGTGGATCTGCTGATGGTTTGCTGGGTGACTGGGAGTTTTAGTCTGTTTGACCATCTCAAATTCCCCATTCAACATGCCCTTAGCATGCCCCTCTGGTTTCTTTCCCAGTGAACCATCTGCATACTGAACCACCAGCTGGGAGGGAGTGAGGGTAAGCGTTTGAGGCAGGACGGCGGTGTGAGGATGGAGCTGGAGGTGGGCCGTCTGTGAAGTGACCGTGTTTCCGCTGACAGTCAGAGGTGTTCTGCTGTCCAGATGGATGTACTGGCTGGTGACGTGGGGAGAGCTTGGAAGTGACACAGGAGCCAGTTCTGAGGGAGAGAGGCCTATTTGAAACTGCTGCTGCTCACCTTTGGTGTTGGGGGAGATGAGGGCAGTGGTGTAACCATCCAGGTGGGGACGCTGTCCTATGGCAGAGCTGTTAGGTGCAGAGCCAGCATTAGTGGAGATGATGTGGGAGGAGATGTAGCCAGCATACGGCCCAGAGCTGATGAACTGAACGTTGGGTCCCAGCTGAGCAAACTGGATAGTCCCGGCCTGCTGGGGGAGGGCTGTGGGGTAAACTGCAGGCAGAGAGGCCAAGGGCACCGCAGACAGAGGAGTGGCCGAGGAGGGGATAGAGGTGGAAGGAGAAGAGGAAGTGGAGGAAATGATGGGACATCTCGGGCTGTCAGCGTCCCTGGATTTGCAGCGTTCACTGGCTACGCTTGCCAGCCATGCTAGGTTCTCCGTGTGGGGACTGTCAGTAACCACTGCAGCTGGAGGTGTTGCTGTGGTGACTGCCACTGGCCTCTGCTCTAGAGCCAGGATCTCACGCTTCTTAGGAGGCAGGCATCCATTACTCCGCTCCTGGTTGGATTTCATTGTGACAGACTGGTTTTAATATTCCCGGGTAGTACTTCTAAGTTCTTTTGGGTCTCTCTTTCGCTCTCTCCTCCACTCGATGGTTGTGTGCCGCGTGGCTCTGGCTCTCTTTGCGTTCACTGGTAGACAGCTCCAGGTCTCAGACCAGAGAAGATGGAGTCACTCCAGCTCACAAAATGAGCTCCACAGACTTCATGAGGAATCATCTCTGACTGATCCACCTCTTCCACGGTGTCGCCAGGAATCTGATGGCAGAGAGAAGCTCAAATCAGACACTCAGGTAAGATAAAATAAAATTCAAAAGTCCATATCATATGATTTTAAAGCTCTGTAGGAGCACTTCTGACTGTTGGCTATATAAATAAACTTGACTTGACGTTCTCATTAGTCTTAATTGCGCTGCAGAGCTAGCTCAGTAAGCACAGCCTGTGTTGATGAACCAAATTCCTACAGGGCTTCAAATGCAAAACAGCAAGCATCAAAATACTTCACTCTTAAAAATGTCCCTATTTTCATGTGTCAAGGTGTCGTTCTTTGTTTTGCCACAAGGTGGTTCCTGATATAACTACTGCATCTGATATACATTTGTCTAACGCACTTGAACACAAACTTGTAGGCGATTCTGTGACCATGATGCTCAACCTCTTAAGATTCCCATAGAGTATCTACACGGACTAATCTGTCAAAACTCAACCAGGCTTTCCGTGATAAATGATGTATGACACACCAGGAAAGTACAGTTCAATGTTTTGTCACCATTTACATAATGTGGGAAAGGCTCTTTCATGTTTTCAACACCAGGTAAGAGTTTCCTGAACTCCAGTGTTTGTGTGTCTGGGTGTGTGCACACTCATGTGTACAGGGTAAGTGTATATGCGTAGCTGTTGGCTGTTATCTTGCTCCAGGCTCTAGGGTAAGAAAGCAGAGCAGAGTGAAAGGATAACAGCACAGAGTAACAGCCTCAGCAGAGCTTATGCTTTTGTCTTTGTTTTAACACTCTGCCTTGGCTTGTGTTGAGTCAGTGGGGCTACTGTAAATATAACATCCACCTCCAGACAGGAACTCTGGGTCAGTGGGCACATCAGAAAAAAATGAAGTGAAAACAATATGGACTGAAATTTGATTATGGAACATTTTGCAAGAAGGGTGAATGGGCCTTTGTTGCCATCACTGTAGTGCTTCAAAATATTTTAACAATGGCTTTCCACTGTACCCGGTTTGAGTGGTGTTTCAAAGTTGAAGGGAATACAAAGTGGACAACAAACAATTAATGCACTCTTTACATGAGTACACGAAACAAGTTCTTTATTCTCAGCTAGAAATGGGGAGGTTACTGGAACTAGTACTTATAATGTGGGTTAATGAGAGGTAAGTCAACAAGCCACAGCAGCAGCTAGCCAGTATCAATATTTGACCGCAGGACTACCCCAATATCCAGTCCCATATACTGTAGATTCTTATACATATGCATGCTCACACAAGAGGACACTGTAGTATGCATCCATTAATTCAACAATATCAACATGCAGCCTTTTGTTTCGCATGAGATCTTTTTTTCCAGTTTCAGATTGACTGTTCTTTCCTGCAGGCTTATCTGTGGGTCAATGCACAGGACTCTGAGTTGTTCATTAGCCAGAGGCACCACAGAGATGGAGTGTGTGACACACACTCACACATCCATCCATTTGTTTTTCTCCCCCTACATTCCATTCAGAAGAGCTGGGCTATTTGACAGTGCTGAATTGTATTTTCATATTACAGAGGAGGTTCACTATAGCAGGCAGCAACACACGTTACATAAAGCCAGGGGGGACAGAAGGCGACCTTGGTCAGTTTCCATTTAGATGCATCCACCTCTAATGCTGGCACTGACAAGGTCACTGCATCCGAAAGCAGCGGAAACCTCCGTGCAATTCAAATAACCATGCAGCCTGGTAGATCCACCAGATGTAACAAAGAAGGCGAGCAGCAGAGCTGGAGAGGAACACAAACAGAACGAGGAGAATGAGGGGGAGCAGAGGGAGAAACAGCAATGTAAGATGACAGAACTGTGTAGAAGGAGGAAAGGGCGTACGAGGGGAGGAGTGAGACGAGAAAGAAGATTAGGGATGAGAAATAGGGAGAGAGAATGGGGAATGGGGAGAAGACAGAGTGCTGCCTCTCCTGACCCACATTGAGCAGCGCCTGCAGCATCAGAGCGCCATAGCCCCCACCTCGCTGAGAGATCCCCGCTCAGCAACACAGCCGTCGCTACAGCCTGAGCTACACTGTGCACCATCGCTCAGTGGCAACAACCCCACCTAAACAACACCGTGTCAACACTGTAATGACATCACATCTAAAGCACAAGAAATTCCAATGATCACAGCAGCACGGGAAGACAAAGCCAGCATGCTGTGATTTCCAAATATCACAAAAACACATCATTACTGTCAACAGACCCAATATACAACAGGATGCTCTTAAAAGGTGTCTGTGTACACAGCATTCTGTGCACATGGTCCCACACACACACACACACACACACACACACACACACACACACACACACACACACACACACACACACACACACACACACACACACACAGCTCAGCAGCCAAAAGCCACTCTAGATTTTCCAGCGTCAGCCTATTATTAGAACACTGACACCAACAAACATACGGCCTTTGTGATACTATGGAGAACAAAGGCGAGCTTTCAAGACATGACTGTGACACCGAGCCAGACAGCACGGGAGCCCTGAGTCAGTCCCCTGGCCCAGTCACCTCTGAGACATGTATGGAGGGATGACAACAGAGGCGGGGGGGGGGGGGGGGGGGGGGGACAGGCCACTCTCTGTTCCACTCATCACACTGATGCTTTTCAGCTCAGAGTGATAGAGCCAGCCTTGCATGTGATCCTCTTTCATACTCCCACGTAAAAAGCTGCACAAATAAGAGAAATAGCTGTGTGTGGCGGCGTTTCTGCCATCACTGTGCTCGCAGGAGAGGAGATGTTTTCATTCAACGTCCTCTCTGTTGTCTCCAGGTGAGAGGCCCCCCAGCAACGTTGCATCTCCTCTCTTACACAGCAGTCGCCAGCTCTCCTCCAGTGCCCCCGCCTCCACTTCTTCTCCCTGAGTCTTCTCTCATGCTCCCAGACCCACTATTTACTCCTCGCATTGATCCACTGCTTCATAGCCATATCTTATTTCTCTGCAGCAGGATGATGCAGGGAGGAAATAGAAAGGCAACAAAATTATTTAGTGACAGTGTTCCAAGATGTTGCTTCTTTGTAAAAGATTCATGCAAAAAGTTAATGCAATGATCCTAAGGTGTTAAACCTGTTGTCAATACTGCTATACATCATGTTCCACCTGCAAGACCAGTCATAGATACACAGTGAATGTCGCGTACAGCAAATGGCTATATATAGAAAACAAAAACATCATTATCAATCTGAGCTCTGGCATGAAACAGAGAGGGAGGTACTGTGGAAGACAATATGTACGTGCGTGTATGTGTGATTCGCTGCATATAAATAGGACCTCCCCTCAAGCCCCTTACAAACATAGCGGCTTTAACCACAGAGCAGATCAATACAGCGTAATGCTTTTTTCTAATACCCAAAAAAGCCATTTTACTGCCCCTTCTCTGTAGATCCAGAGTGCCTATGCCTTTAAGAGGCGGACCTACCGTGTGGCAGTCTAAAGCAGACAGTAAGAACAGGCAGTGGGTTCCGGCTGTTTGTCTTCACAATGACTCCAGAGTTCTGCATCACTGCTCAACACACACCAATCACACAGTATACAAGCAGAGATGTGTATGCAGGCGTCCCCCCAGCGAGCACCTCTACACCCAAACAGGGTCAATGCTGATGAATCCTACAACTGTGACTCTGGACAAATGCTGTGGCTGTAGCCTCCGGGGGCTTTCGAATGACAGTAAGAGCACATGAGTGTAGTAGCAGGGCATAAAATACTACTGTGCCACAAATCAAGAAGAAAAGAGACAACCCCCCCTCCTCCGGTTAGAGTACTAAGAATAGCTCACCAGTCTCTCCACAGCCACTGCTTGCAGAGCATGTCCAAGGATTCTTCCTGCCTCTCAGTGTGTGTGTGTGTATGTCTGTGCGTATTTGTGTTGGGAGACGTGTTTCCTAGGACTCGTCTTCCTGAATCTCTCCTTTGTGCCGCTATCCTCTCCTGAAGCCTCTGCTGTAGCAGCTCCAGCTCTGACTTCCTTTCTGGACTCTCCGGTTCGGAGGCTACGCTGCCCCTGCAACGGGTTGACGGTAAAAGAAGTTCCCCACTGCTGAAGCTAACACCAAGTCCTGCATTCAAGGCTGCTCCAACGTGTGTTATGCAAGGCCACCAGACCGCCAGCTCTCTCTCTGCCTGGCTGCTTTTCTCTCTCTCTCGCTCTCTCTCTGCCTCTTTCCCTTTCCCTCTCTACCTCCCTCCTCTTTCTTTCTCTCTCTCAGTACTCCACTGACACAGCTCCTCCTCCAGCCAGCCTCATCAGCCGCATCAGGTATTCATTCAAAAAAAACACACTCTACTTGGCTTAGCGCCCAGACTACGCTCACACAGAGAGTGAAGGAGGGGGAGGGAGCAACAGACGGAGGGGGAGGGAGGGAGAAAGAGCTGGAGATTCAGAAAGGCTTTGCTCAGACAGACATACTGCATGACTGTGAATTGTGGGATATTCACATTGCCATATACATGCAGAGACACTAACACATATGCACAAACACAAACCGACAGGGGATTAATTTGTTCAGTGTGTTAGCACAAAGCTGTTTTAATGCACTGTTTCATTCTTGTTCATTTTCATGTGCATTTTCCCCTGTAGAGACAAATCTCCTCCTAATCTGCCCTGCGAGCTGCCCTACAATTATAGCCTCTATTCAGCTGCAAAGTGACTCAGAGTAACCTGCCACCCTCCCAGGGCTCCCCAGGCCTCCCCCATTTCTTCCCCAGAGATATTTCCTTTCGTGCAGGCAGGCAGCGCTGATAAACACCCTGCCACCCAGCTACTTGGCAATAGGGCTCTCCTCACCCCAGGGCCTCCTTCTTATCCTCTACAGCACACAGCAGAGAGAGCCAGGCTACAGACAGGCGCTTCACCACCAAGCCAGCCAGCTATCTGCTCCTCTACAGGCAGGACAAGCAGGGTGTCCCTCCACCTAGATTGCAGACTGGGGAAAACACAGATAATGCAACAAGAGGTTTAATGTGGATAGCTATGGGTAATAAAAACAATAACAATTACTGAAACATAGAGAACATTACAACCACAAGATGGCCCATACTTGAAAAGCAGTGTGACTGGATCCACCAAATAAAAGTACAATCAGTTATAAACATCAATTACAGTATATACACAATGTGACAGCTTCATTAAGGAGCAGTCCAATGATGACACAGATCTAATATCAACAGGTAAATTATTCCAATCTACTGGGGCTTTAAACATAAATTGTTTTCTAATCACAAGGGACAGAGAAATAGGGCAGAGCAGAGTACCGAACTTATAAATCTGAAGTAAAGGGAACACGATACTGTTACTATTGGCAACATTCAAATGAAAACATGTTAAAACCACTGAGTGCGTCTTCTAAAAATGTAGAGATGGCCTTTTAAGTGCATCATACAATGTACAGTGATGAGTGAGAAAAGGACATCCAAGGACAAATCTGCAAAGTCTTTTATATGCTGCCTTAAGCCAGACAAGGTCTGATTTCACACCGATTTGATAGACAACATCACAATAGTCAAAAATTAAATTTTTTTAACCTTACTGTACTGTATGTTAGAGCTGCAACGATTAGTCGAATAATCGATTAGGCTAGTCCAGTCGTCAACTGATCGCCAACTATTTCGATAATCGATAAATTGCTTTTTTAAAGAAAAAAAAAGTCAAAATTCTCTGATTTAAGCTTCTGAAATGTAAGTATTTTCTGGTTTCTTTCTTCCTCTATGGCAGTAAACTATATATATATAGAATATATTTGGGTTGTGGACAAAAGAAGACATTTGAGGACGTCACCTTGGGCTTTGGGACACAACTAATCAATTAATCGAGAAAATAATCGACAGATTAACATAATGAAAATAATTGTTAGCTGCATCCCTTCTGTATGTCTTTCTACCTACAAGAGATTGTGGCTCACTGTACAATCAAGGTCAGAATCAAGGTCAGCAGGTTAGTTTAAAGAGGTGGTATTGTGCTTTTTGGCCTTTTCCCTCTCCTTTATTGAGTTATATCTCTTTTTTGTGTTTGCAATGTGAAAAAGCCCAAAGTCCAGCCCAAAGGGAGTTCCCATCTCCCACAGAAAGGACTGCTCTGAACCGCTTGAAAACAGCTCGTTGTAGTCCAGCCGTTTCCCTTCCTTCCCTGTGACGTCACAAGAAAATCGCGTCATAAAGCTTGCCATGCGGGTAGGCATTCCCTCAAACCAAGCTGGTCTGAGCTGAGGCCCTTTGATTTTAGTTAAGCCCCTTTTCCACTGCACAGTTCCAGCTCGACTTGGCTCGACTCGCCTTTGTTTGGTTGTCCATTGTAGAAATGTTGTACCTGCTTCCAGGTACTTCTTTACGTATCACCTCACCTCCGTCGAGGTTCCAAGCGAGCTGAGGGATACTAAAACGTAATGTGAAAACACAACAGACTGCTGATTGGTCAGAGAGAAAATTCACTATTCACTGCATCATCATTGCGTGCACCGGAGGCCAGTAACAGAAAGTTTTATATTTTACAGTTTTCGTATGGAATTTCATCACTAAATCCACTTCTGAGAAGTTTTGAGGTGAGAAATCAGCTGTGTAGATTTCGAATATTGACAGTTTTACGAGAAGTGACGGCGGAACAAAAATGTGCTTGAATATTTTCGGAGTTGAGGAGCTCCGCAAGTGGCTGTGGGGGAAGCCTGTGCCAACCCGCGGGAGGAGCGTGTGAGGCCGGCCAGCCGCCCGCTCACAGAGCCCTCTGCTCCCGCCGTCACACAGACCGCTGCAGCAACAATGGCAGAGGAAAACACAGCTGGAAGGTTTTCATACCGCTTATCTGTCTTTACATTCTGAGGAATGTTGAAATGTTGGAACTTAAAAAAGAGAAAGCTGTGTACGTACTATCTCTGGGCACTATCTGCAATGGAAAATGGAGCAGGGCCGAGTAGAGTCGAGTCTATCGATTGGCGCTATGGTAGCATTTTTCAGCAAGGCAGCATAGATCGTCATAACACCGGCAACAGTTCAACGTTTAGTCCTAAAAGACGATGCAACTCCGACTCTGTTTGGGCCTGGAAATTCACATTCACAACCTGTAAGTATGCTTTATTGGTTGTGAATTATATTTAAAATAAACACGGCAATGTAACTTCACAGATGTTATAACTATAATGCTAATGTTACACCTGATGTGGAAGCTACTGAGCAAACGTTCAAATTGTTCGGCCAATTTTTATGTAGAATTTAGTTGAAATATGGTGATTTTTGTAGTGGTTTATGGTAAGATGTGGAACAATGATGTTGTGTGGTTGTGGACTTGTGAGTAACTTACACCATCTGCTAGGTTACAGTCGCAGTCTGAAATAGCTTTGATTTGGGTCACACTACCTTGTTTCTTACGACCCGCCCTTTTCTGCTTCTGATTGGCTAGTAGTCCTACCTGGGAACTGCGCATGTGCAACTCCCAACAAAGATTTTGTACAAGTAAGATGCATCACTCTGAAATTATGGTGTTTTTTGAAAATTAAACCATGTAATCCTGTTCTGGTACAACCCCTAATTAAGATTTTGAACCTGAAAATGAGCATAATACCACCTCTTTAAATAAGCTTTCCTGTGAGAATTCACAAATTCAGCTGGAGTTGCATGCAGCAAAATGCTCACTGACTGTACAGAGCGGATCAACAGTGAGGCAGCATGAAGACACAACTGTCAAATCTGTCTTGCTGTTTGTTGCTCGATCAAAGACTTCACCTGCATTTCTGCAAAGGGATAATGCTGAAGATTAGGGCCCGCAACATACAGCGTAATTCTTCCCAATATACAGTGTACTTATTTATACTAATGGTGTACCAGAACAGCATATACTGATATCTACATGTACTGCAGGTACATGTGAACAAGATGTGAAGTTAGGAAATAAGAAGTTAGTTCACCATTAAAAGAGACACGCTTAGTTTGAAAGTTTGTTGAAAATAAATTTAAGTTTTGATTTTGTGGAATAACTCTCAATAAAGCTCTCCAATGACTGTGGTGTGACTGTCATTAACTGTTCATGACAGTAATACAGTGACAGGACATACAACTGATCATCATCTACACCTGTCCCAGCTGTTAAATGGACACTCCTTGCTTTCAGTTCAGGTGTTTTACTGAGCAACCTCATCATTACTGTACACCATTACAATGGTGAAAAGCACCCTGTGTAACAACAGTGTCAATCCACATAAACTTCCACCACTTAAAGCTGCTGAAGTCCCCTGTAAGTACATAGACAGTAACATATAAGCTATAGGCCTACAGTATGTTTCTGACAATACTATTTCCCTGGACCTCTGTTTGTTTCAAAGTAAAAGCACAAATGTACCTCATACTTAAGAGAAGAATTGTGTTGTCCATTACCGGAAAGACAGATCAGGAATATTAAATCTTTGTTCACAGCTTTTCAGATACTATATTGGAAGCTAACTATAGTGGTTTAACCTACCTGACAGATGGTTTTGCTGGCCTTGTTGCATGTGCTCTTTAAGTCTGAGCGCACACAACTAAAGGCTATGCTACCAGTGTTACATTCCTCAGTGTGGCGTATGCATGATGAGTGGGAGTGCCCCAAACCATAAAAAGATCTCTGTCATCTTACAAATATAAACTCTGAAAGCTGATGATGCTCTGGATAAGAGTAGTAGTAGTATAAAGTGGGTAATATTAGTAATGGTAGTAGTACTCTACCTCACCATCTCAACAAATCAACACTGTATTATACTTACATTCTTCAATTTTTAAACTCCCAGATGTCTCTACATCCTGCCTCTCAGTGCTCTCTCTCTTACTCACACACTCCTAAACAGCAGCCCTCAGTGGAAAACACAATGACAAATCAAGTGAACTCCGGTTGCTGCAGGTTGTAACACTGCTTGACCTTTTCCACAAAGCAAAACACAAGTTCTATTTTAAGTTCTAGGGGAACATTTTCAACCACAACCTCCTCACAAATCTGAAGAGGCGACTCATATTACCTTGAGACAGTTCAGTGTCCAGCAAATAATTATCCAAAATACCATTACCTCCATTCTGCTCTGCATCCTCACCATACACTAGCTGGAGCTAAGTGAGCCTCCTCTGCTGCAGCAGACATGTCCAGACATGTAACACTGGTATTAAGACACACACAGGAGGCCAGGGAAGCATGTATGATGCAAACAGTCACATATGGGAAATACCAAGATGTTTCCCATGGTGTGCTATTGTCTACATTAATGAACTCATTCATAGTGTTTTCCAAAAACTTGTTCAATACTTTGCTAAAATACTGCAGTTTGGGTCAGTTATACTTATAGGTTAAAACAGTGGTAGAAGTACTCATATTGTTTTAAGCAACAATACCACACCATACTAATTCTAGTAATATAGTAGTATCATTACAAGTATCAAAGGTAAAATTAGTCATTACATACTAACTGCAGACAGATGTGTGGGTAATGTTATGTAAGGTCTTTAATCTATAACAATGCATTTTATAAGTTGATCATGTTTGGTAAGTAAAATAAAAGTGACATGTAACTATAGCTGTTATTTAAATGTATTAGAGTATAATACGGTAACTTACTTGAGTAAATGTACTTTTCACCACTGCATTAGGAATAATCAGCGGCATAGCACAAAAATCTTCATTTCATGCACCGAACGATTAATCAATTAATTTATGAAAATAATGGTTAGTTGTTAGTTATAAAAGAAAACCAATCCACCAAATCTGATCCACTTTCTGAGGCTGCTTCTGAAACTGAAGGCAATGCGGCATAATTTCTCAGCAAGCTAACTTAATATTAGCTTGCTAGCCATGTCACCATTGTGAAACACTGCCAGCAAGCTGTATTGATATTTTCCCTGTGATTGCTTTCTCCCTCTGTCTTTCTTTTCTCTTTTGGTTGCCTGACTTTCCTTTATTAAATGACAGAATTCGTTTCAAAGCTAACCTGAAGTCCTCCTCAGCGCTAGCATCAGCGAAGTTACCGCGTTTGAAGACCAACTACATTTGTAAGGAGTGGACTATACCATGGTGCACCTGTTAGATGGGGGACACCTATGAAGGTATTTTTGTGTATTTTGATGTAAGCAGAAAAAAA
The DNA here is from genome assembly GCF_014851395.1 of Micropterus salmoides. Taxonomy (NCBI): domain Eukaryota; kingdom Metazoa; phylum Chordata; class Actinopteri; order Centrarchiformes; family Centrarchidae; genus Micropterus; species Micropterus salmoides. Next base: position 18,370,708 of record NW_024040152.1, read on the forward strand.
TGTTTTGAGAGAATATTTATTGCACTGCAATCAAAAATCAAGTTTGTAATTAAAAATAAACTTGAATTTTGATTGCAGTGCGATAAATATTCCCTCAAATATATTTCTTGCATTAAAAAGACACAAAAATACCTTCATAGACACCTGAGAGGTTTTAATCGGATTTTAGAAACTTGAAATAGTCTGTCAAACTATGTTTATTCAGCCAACAATTATTCACTCATAATGCTAACAAAGCAAAAATTTATTCAAAATTACAGATAAAAACAAAATTTTAATTTCATTTTTGGGAGCCCTCCCCATGTTGGTTGTAGTTCCACTAGTCCCCTCAGAAACATAACTAACCAAACTACCTGTAGTCTAACCATGTGAAAAGGAATAACAAAGCTTGAAGAACTATAAAAATAAAAAAAAAGTGTTGGAGCAAAGTTTAGGTAGTGTAGGTGAGCAGCCAATGGGAAATACTATGCATTAGTAATAAAGAGGATGGAAAGTGGAGTGTGGGTGGTTGGATAGAGGGCATCTGGTATCAGAGCGGGAGGCAAATAACCCTGGCTTGGTCCTGTCTGAGAGCAAGACCTGTCTCTGTTGTGGTTCGCTGGAGTTGGGAAGGAACAACATGCACGCTGCACACTATGTGGGGAGAATGTGAAAGCGCTTGCTGCCATGGCAACAAGGCAGCTCCACAGTCTCCACTCCCCATTAAGAAAGATGGGTGGCAACGTGGCTGTAGCTCAATGGTGGTGTAGCATGACACGCTGAAAGAGCCTATTGAAAGCCAGTGAATTCAGCAGTTAATGAAAAGAGCAAAAGGACAGCAAATCCGCCAGGCAGGTGATACTGACCTCACCTCTCTGTTTGGGTGCATTCATTTGTGAGAAATGTGTGAATATTTGCCTACATCTACTCAGTTTCACCATTTTGATCAGCAGGTAGCCTATAGTAGTCTACACTGTAGTAAAATCTGTGAGAGATTGCCATTGAATCCCAGATTCAGTTACAATTGAGCAATTGTTGAGTGCTACTAAGAGTTCAAGTGACCTTGAGTCCTCAGATTAAATGTCTAAAGATGAAAATGAAAGACAGGTTAGCAAGGGGATGAAGCTTTGAAAACCAACAAATGTTGTCCTGGTTCTTAACAAGGTAAAGAAAACAGTGTCCTTTTTATTTCAGGGCCAAGGTCCTACATTCAGTCCAGGAAATGGTTATCTACAAAAGCCTGTAGAAAATGGGCTGTGATGTAGTCTATTTTCTTTAACCTATAATTGTGTGTCATTTCACATCAGAAAGGGCACTCTGGTGTTTTGTTTATTCAGGGTCTGAATGTTTTCCTTATACAAAACAAGTGCAATGTGATTCATAGTTGAGGCAGTGGCTGCTTTATGCGAGGGAGTACCATTTAATCAACATGTTACATCAAAGATTACCACCATTACCACTTTCTGCAAGCATCTTACAAACAAATTTACTCCATCAGCCAAATAATAAGACAGTTGTCAGAATGCGACATTTTGTATTTATGTTACTAAGGATAACATATTCCTCTCATATGACAGCAAACAGATTATTCAAAAGTCACCCTGCTCAGTCAAATGGTTGTGGTTTTACTGTAGGACATAATTAAACTGAATTCCTTAACTCTGTTACATGTAGATACTGTGCATGTGGTGAAAGCCAAATTCAGCGGAACAAAACAGATTTCATCCTGAGTCCAAGTGCCAAGACTCTTTTCATTCAGCTGAAAATAGCAAGCCACTGCTTACGCACATCTCCAGAACATAGTTTAGGCAACTAAAGGATTGGGTGGGGGTGATTTGTGGAGGAGTAACACAGCCACTGAAGGAACTCAGTAGAGTTGTCATGTGTTCAAACACATGAACCAAATGAATCTGAATGATACCAAATTGTGTAAAAAAAAAAAAGCCAAGAAGCAAAGATTTAATCATAGTTTCCAAGAGATTTGTTGGTTGGTTCAACAGGTGAGACAGGGGGAAAAAATGAGCCTAGAAAACTCTCTTTATCGGTTACACTGAACATAGTCATTATAGAGTACAAGTTACAAGTAATCAGCATGGATCCATGTTTTTTTCTTTCGTAGGTGCCTGATTTGGATATTCAAGCCAGGAACCTGACCATCATTGAAATGACCTCAGTGACCTCAGTGAAAGCCTGCCCAGTCCTGGTATAGGTTCAATACCAGATCCACACAACAGAGGGCAGCACATGGACATGATTAGCTGCAGCTCAGAATTATATAGATACTGTACATTGATTCTTGTAATGCAAAGTTATGTTTGTTTCAACATGTTGTTAATAATGAAAGCAAACTACAGTAATACTTTTTTCACATTTCATACTTTAAAACATAAAATAACAATATACAGAGCTCAAAACATAACAAATGAAAATAATTATAATCAACATTATTTGCCATATTATTAGTATATAATATATTAATATAGTCGTTAAACAAACATTTCCAATACCACACCATGGGTTCTCCCCTCCAACCACTCCCATGATGAGTGACTGAGTGATCAGATATCACATTTAAAGGCTTTTGGAAATATTATTTTATATGTATTTACATAAATAGGCACTGACAAATGACCAAATAATCATATCACAGTGACCAACAATATCTGCCCACAGAGACTCATGTTAGAAGGCTCTTAGCCAACTGTGAATCAAATGTATGTTGTAAAACCACAATTTCATGTCATTGTAGGTTGACCACTGATAGATACTTTTGATATATCCTAAAGCAACACTGTCTAAGAAAGAGAGAAAAGGGTGGATGTATCTGCAGTAACCATTGCAGAGTCCATGGTTGTCTTGACAACTCAAGCTTCTCGCAACCTTAAGAAGGAATCTACAAAAACACACTCAGAAACCCAATGTTATGTCATAGAAACTGGTATGAATGCTGTACTGCTCCCCCTCAACACACACACACACACACACATATATACACATACACTCACTGTCTCTCTTCATGCTTTGACATCACTCATCCTGAGTTTGCCTCATATGCACATCTATTTTTATACCAGGAAAATGAACTCTAGTGTACTATTCTGGAAAATGAGTTTATTCATATCATATGTTTATTCAGTTCCCTAGAAATGAATTTATTCATAAAGTATTGACATTGTAAATGGCAGTACATCCAACTGATACAGTGCTGATATGATGCCCACATCCAGTTTAAATTGGCTTAGGGACTGTATGAAAAGCATCAGCAGTGAGGAGGGCTGATGAACTTAATGATTCACTTTTTTTTTTAAAGCAAGGCCCTGCCCAGCTTTATTAAAAATTGAAAATAGACCCTATTGACTTAGATGAAAACTGAAAACGCCTCGTCATTAATATCTCAAAATAATACCACACTTTAGAATTGGCGCAACTCGTTTGATCAAAAAACTTTAAAAAAAAAGGTACATAAAAACATTTACATGGTTTACAATTTTAAAGTATAATATGCCAACAGAGCAATGATTTTTATACCAGATTTCACATTAGATATTATAGCAAACAAAGACATGCATCCAGCTACTAAGTGGACAGTTCTTCATTATGAGAAGATTTTAAAAGACCTTCTCCTGCACCGCCAAATATTTCAGACTACAGTCACTTCAAAAAAAGAAAAATTACAAAACCCTGCTGCTTTTTTCACTCACTACCCCCCCATTATAAGTTCCCTCCCTTAAAAATAAAACCACCCATGACTCAATATTCATCACTGCGATTAATTAATATTGTCCTTGTATGCAAATGCCATTGTTAGTCACAAAAGTCCTAAAAAGATTGACAATAATTCACAATGTACAAATGTATGTGTTTATATCATATCTAGTATTAGAGCAGGCGTTTGTTTCTGTCCCCAGTCAACAGGTCAGCTCTTCATCAACAGCCCACTCCAATCGGGCACAACCCAGCCAGCCTGAAATTACTGATTCCACTTGAGAGGAATACCAGCAGACATAGACTCTATGGGAGAAATACCAGCAACCATGAGCAGCATCTCAGTCCACAGCACTTTTCCACAACTTCAAAACACCTGGAGCCTGCTGCTGTGCGTGTGATGAGCAGCAGCCAGCTGCCATTTGGGAACTTCTAATGAAAGAATAATGACTTTAAGGACACATATTTTATCATACACAGAGAATATTTTAGTCCAGACTGTTTACCTTGTCCCTCTGCCCTGTACGTAGCTCTGTTCAGACACGGACACATGGCTGTCAGAGAAAGCTGTGAGCCCTCCATGCTGCCTGTAGATGACTCCCTTATTAAAAGAGCCAGAAAGGGCGGCAGGAACTCAGGCTGGACACTTCACCAACTCGATACCGTATGGCATGCCATGTGGCAGCAAGGAACTGGGCTTGTCAAGCATGGCATCACACAACAGACATGGGGGAAAATCATGTGAATTAAACAGATTCAACAAGATGTTTTTTGCACAGTTGCAGTGATACGCTCACTTCTTCTCACTCCTTCATGTCTGACTTACATTTGATGTAAATACATCTTTAAGCCAGTGGCAATAGCAGGGATCTATTTTAGCACTACTATCATTAGTGCAACATTATAGGATTCCTATTTATAGACACAAGGATGATCTTTATATTGATTTGCATATTGCATTATTAGCATTCTTAATAATAAATGATTGCTATTTGTTAATTTACTACGAGGGCTGTGAGGTTAATTGCAACATTTCACATACAGGTCTGTCATAAATTGTAGTAATAAGTGTTCCCTTGAGCTTTTCTAAAATCTTCCTCCTGCAAATTCTCTGTGGATACAAGCCAGAGCATGTCGACGCAAAAATAGATTACAAACATGCCTTGACTCCAAATACAGCTACACTCACTCATCAGCATACAGTGCAGCAAGAGTGGTGGGCGGTGTCTGCCCACACTTTTCTGGTCCTCAGCACAGCCCTTCACAACTAAGAGTTACATTATTCTGTTGCCTACAGTGATGGCATGGTGCATGGCAGCTGATGGGTTGCTCTGTAATCTGGGAGCACCATCTGTGGCTGTCAGCTGAAGCTGCCACTTAGTGGGCCTAACACAATCACCACGTCAACACTTGCCAACAATTGGAGCTCCAACAGTCTCCTCCAAGAATATGTGACACGCCAGAAAACTCAAAGACTAGGAGAAAAGTTCATTCATGCTGTCCCTCAGTTTAGTAGAGAATGATTCATTTTCTAGGCAGACAGACTGATTGACTTTCTGTGATAATAAATGGGACAGTTTTTTGATTAAATTATTGTATGCAGGTAACAGTGCTGTGAGTGGTTTTCTCCATGATGCATCAACCTAGGCAGAGTGATGTCTGTATGACCAATAAATATACATTAGGTAGAGCCAAACTCCTGTAAATAAGAAGAATGTGATCACTGTATTCTGTAATCTACCATAATTTACAATTTCAGCCTCTCACAACAGAGCAAATAATAACTTAAAAATGACTGTATTTATGGATTGCATGTTATCTCATATTTAGAAAGGCAAAAGTTTGATACCTCAGTTCAGTTAACCAACATTATTGTAAATATTCCCAGTAGTGATGTACTTCTCATGTTATGATCTCTTAATATCCTTATGTCATAATTTCTTAAACTGGAAAGACGATGTACTTTGGAAATAAAGCCTGGAATGTGAGGGAAAGAAACAAATACTAGCATGTTCTCATTAGGGAGTAGGTGTGTGTAGTGACAGAAAAGTAGTTTGTTATCATAATTGATAATGTTAATGTTGAGTGAAATATTTCTTTGCATTATCCAAAGAAGGTTAAAGTCAAGTCAAGGGCAACCGGTGCCCTTGACTTGACTTTGGATAACTATGACCTGGATGACTGAGAACATTCACAGACATATATTTGCATTACAAAGATCTATATAGTATCTATATCTAATATAAAAACTTCAAAAATACAAGTCATATACATAATAATAGTCAAAACAAATCAGTAGATTAAATTTGGACAAAATCTTACATATTGTCTGAAAATATAGCCAAAAAGTGCAGGATAATGGGGCATACTAAAAGTCAGTCTCTCAAACTATTGGAGCCACCACAAGTTTTCACAGCAGATTCATGCCCCTTTAGATTCATTAAACAAGAACACTGGTGGGGACTTTTCAAAAATGTACACTGCTCAAAAAAATAAAGGGAACACTTAAACAACACAATGTAACTCCAAGTCAATCACACTCCTGTGAAATCAAACTGTCCACTTAGGAAGCAACACTGACTGACAATCAGTTTCACATGCTGTTGTGCAAATGGAATAGACAACAGGTGGAAATTATAGGCAATTAGCAAGACACCCCCAATAAAGGAGTGGTTCTGCAGGTGGTGACCACAGACCACTTCTCAGTTCCTATGCTTCCTGGCTGATGTTTTGGTCATTTTTGAATGCTGGCGGTGTTTTCACTCTAATGGTAGCACGAGACGGAGTATACAACCTACACAAGTGGCTCAGGTAGTGCAGCTCATCCAGGATGGCACATCAATGCGAGCTGTGGCAAGAAGGTTTGCTGTGTCTGTCAGCGTAGTGTCCAGAGCATGGAGGCGCTACCGGGAGACAGGCCAGTACATCAGGAGACGTGAAGGAGGCCGTAGGAGGGCAACAACCTAGCAGCAGGACCGCTACCTCCGCCTTTGTGCAAGGAGGAGCAGGAGGAGCGCTGCCAGAGCCCTGCAAAATGACCTCCAGCAGGCCACAAATGTGCATGTGTCTGCTCAAACAGTCAGAAACAGACTCCAGGAGGGTGGTATGAGGGCCACATCCACAGGTGGGAGTTGTGCTTACAGCCCAACACTGTGCAGGACGTTTGGCATTTGCCAGAGAACACCAAGATTGGCAAATTCACCACTGGCGCCCTGTGCTCTCCACAGATGAAAGCAGGTTCACACTGAGCACGTGTGACAGACGTGCTCGCCAGAGGTAGCCTGACTGCCATAAGGTACCGAGATGAGATCCTCAGACCCCTTGTGAGACCATATGCTGGTGCGGTTGGCCCTGGGTTCCTCTTAATGCTAGACCTCATGTGGCTGGAGTGTGTCAGCAGTTCCTGCAAGAGGAAGGCATTGATGCTATGGACTGGCCCGCCCGTTCCCCAGACCTGAATCCAATTGAGCACATCTGGGACATCATTTCTTGCTCCATCCACCAATGCCACGTTGCACCACAGACTGTCCAGGAGGAGATCCCTCAGGAGACCATCCGCCACCTCATCAGGAGCATGACCAGGCGTTGTAGGGAGGTCATATAGGCACATGGAGGCCACACACACTACTGAGCCTCATTTTGACTTGTTTTAAGGACATTACATCACAGTTGGATCGGCCTGTAGTGTGGTTTTCCACTTTGATTTTCACTGTGACTCCAAATCCAGACCTCCATGGGTTGATAAATTTGATTTCCATTGATCATTTTTGTGTGATTTTGTTGTCAGCACATTCAACTATGTAAAGAAAGGAGTATTTAATGAGATTATTTCATTCATTCAGATCTAGGATGTGTTATTTTAGTGTTCCCTTTATTTTTTTGAGCAGTGTATTTTCTTATTTGGTTTTTTGATGATGGTGGTGGTGGAGAACATCATCTAAAACATCCTGTTGGTTTTTGTTGAGATTTTGTGCCAATGAAGACCACAGCTTAAGATTCACATACGTTTTTATACTCTCCGAACTATTCAATGACTCCTCATGCATGGAAGCTCCTGCATTTAGTGTTTTTCTCCACTCATTCTGGGTTTTCATTTGTCACTTGTCTGTGTCTCTCTGACTAGTACACTTATGTGGAATTCTTCTTAAGCCTTGACATAGAAAATAAAACTATATTCCATTATGAGGCAAGAATAACGACACAAGTTGATGCAAAATAATGAGGACACTTAATTAGTATCAAAACATTGTAGGAGTTACCAGATAGCAGGCAAACTGATAAAATACAGACATTTCAAACTTGTAGATAATTAGTGGTTTCATTTAATTTTAAATGCAAAAAACAATTAATCACACAAAAATGTGTCATACAACTTTTTCCAATCACACACATGCAGTCAGAGTAAATGGAAGAGCAGTTGTGGCCAGGTTTACATTTTCCCGTCGATACATTTCAGCGTGCCTTAGGACCAAAGTATTTCAGCAGCTGAAAAAGATGAACATGATGCATCACTCCTGCAGCAATGAAGGTCAACAACTCAAAAATGAAAAGTCTGAGCATACCTCTTAAGACAAATTTTTAATACAAAGAGATACTGAAGGTGTAATCTCATGAATGCATTAGACTTAAATACTGAGTGATTAACCCTTAATCTGGAAAAGTACTTAAAGAGGCAAATCTTGTGTTAATCAAATGGTAGTGGATACCATCATTTTTCCTGTCTTCAAACAAGACCTCAGTATGGCACAGGAACAGATTCTGACAGCAGCATGTAGACATACATGCAGAAATACAGTATGTGTCTGGGACAAACCAAACCCAAGTTGTAGGGAGTTGAATTAGTTCATACTGATGTGTATCAAACTTTCTGCAACCGTCATAATGCTCCTGCATGTTCTGACGATACCTTGAAAGGACAGTGTCTGAGTTCTGCAGGCATTTAAAAAATAATAATAATAATAATAAACAGCATTAATGTAGGACTCTTTTCTGTGTTCTTCTGCGTCATCTGGCCCTGGGGCGCTTGACAACAATTGTACCAGCTACCATATCATACACAGTCCTGTTGTGCTGGAAGAACAGAAGTGTGATGAAGGCCGGAAAAAAGAAGGCAATTGAAAAGTTCTTGTTCAAGGCTCGGACAGTTGATCTGTAGAGTGAAACAAAGACAGTGATTAAAACACAAACAGGAGAAACAAACTGGGTTGCATTTATTATGAAACTGCTAAAATATAATCTTTAAAATGAGCTACTTACGCAGACAGAGAGACATTGGTTGCTGGCACAACAAGCACCCGGTTAGGCTGAACCAGAACTGATGAATCACATGTAACAACTCTGAGTCCAATTAAAAACTTCCCTGGAGTGGCTCCTCCTGCTCCCCAAATGCACACAATCTGAAGGGAGAATGCTGAGCTGTCACTTAAATACACAGTGGGATATTTTCCAAAAAAAAAAAAAAAAGATTAAAAAAGGTTGAGACCACTGTTCTGTCTCACCTTAATTGTATAGAATCTGAGTAACATGCATGAAACTTTTATGAGTGCTCACCTCATAAAAACACACTAATATCCGGTACACAAGTGCAACAAGCATCATTTTCTGTAGCTCCTCCATCGAGGTGTCCTCATCTATTTCCTCCACTATGAAATGCATGGCAAACTTGGAAACATCCCTGAAAAGCAAAGGAAATATTTCTGTGATATTAATCCAAAGAGTTTGTGTTTTTGAGAACTGCACACAGAAAGTAAATAAACTCACTTGATTCCACTCAGGTGCATAATACTGATGATAATGGTTGCTTTGATGAAAAACAATATGAAGAAATCCACCATTTCAGCCAGGAATCTTTGAAAAGGTGAAGGAATGCTATATTCCCGACCTGGTGAACAGCAAAATGAAATTGTAGTCATACATATTATATGGCCAAACACCCTAGCATTACACACATATGTGATTGCTGAGCATGTCATTCCAAACTTATTCTGATTTAGCCTCGCACTCTGCGTTCCAGTTCATTCCAAAAGTGTGCAATGGGGCTTTCAATATAGGCTATGCTAACCATCTCAATAATAAACCAAATAATAAAATGGACCCTGGATCTAGTGATCCAATCATATCTGGTGAGACAGCCACTGCTGCCACTCAAAAACTCTTATAAAGTATGTTACTGTATTTCAGAACTTTGTGGTGAACCCATCGTTTGGTAAGATTATTCTCAAGTTAGGTATGATTTAATAACTATTTGCTTAGCCTGCATGCTCGGGTGGATATTGTGTCCTCCTGTAGCCTGCATAACTAAGTCGGAGTCCATTGCTGTCAAGAAGTACACACCTCTCATATTCAAACTTAAATTGGTTGCCTGAAACCGTACATTTCGACAACCTGGTGGACACTAAGCGGTCAACGCAAAGCCAGCCGCTTTTTACCTGGTCTCTGTGCATTTCCATTCTCCTGCGGCTGCTGCGGCTGAGCGGACCCTGCAGCCCCGCCAGCTGCTTCACCTGCCCGGCTGCTTGAGGAGTTGCCTACATGTGGATACGGCGACATCGGAAGACCAAACGGGCTGCTGTACCAGTTCTGGGAGTTGATATCAAGAAGTGGCGTCGACGTCCCACTGGCTGGCTGTAAATAACAAGGGTAGGACATGGCTGACACTGCCAGCCAGCTCTGGCAGTTTACATATCCAGTGTAGTACTGCCACATCCATGCCTGCAGCTTCTCGCAGTATTCCGTTGTGGCGCGGCTTTTACCGGCGGGTTTCTTGCCTTCGACATTGTTGTGGTTGCCTATTATGTGGGTAACTTCGTCCAAGACTGGCTCGACTTTGGTAGCAAAGGGTTTTTTCTTTTCCTTATCGACTTCCATGTTTGTGTTTTCTTTGTCAGCCATGTTTGACGGTGGCGTCGCATCACGTGCGACGTCATTCTGGATCATTTCATCTGGACGTCGAAGACAAGATAACTTCAATAGTCAAAAAGTCAATATGATTACGAAAACATTTACAAGTATATTTAGTTCAACATATTAGTTATTTTCTGAAGACAAACAAACTCATAAAACTGTTTATGTTCCATTTCACGACAAGTTGTGACACCCCCAACCCCCTTTATTAAGATACAGGCAATGATTGGATAGTGGTACTGTCCAATCATTGCCTGCTATTACACGACTCAGCCGCAAGGAAGTAGCATTTCTGCCTGATGGAAGCTGCTGCAGTCAGGTGACATTTAGGGTCTTCAAGTCCACATTGTTGGAATTCAAATGAGCATGTATGAGCATGTAATGCAACAAATAGATAAGGCCGCCTCCAGCTGTGATAACATTAGTACCTGTATATTATATAACCTTGTGTTAAAACTTTGTATTAAAGAACTTGAAAATTGTGTTTATGTAAAATGTGGTATGGTGGATTGTGTAAGGGTAAAACCATTTCAGGACATCCACTTAAAAGCCTGCACTCACGCATCAGCCCAAGTAAGCTTAATCCATATGGTATTGAGAAATCCAATGAGTTTGGAGGGGGGACACACACCCACACGTCTCTAACAGATTTTCCCCACTCAGCGACACACCCGCTGAGAAACCAACTCAATCAACTCATTGGCAGCTCCATTTTGAGAAACGTGAAGTTAGCGAAGCCAGCGGCCATAGTTAAGTGCATCCCTGGGGCCAGAGCGGGCGACATTGAGTCTTATTTGAAACTGCTGGCTAAGGATAAATGTAAATACAGTAAGATTGTTATTCACGTCGGCGGTAATGACTGCCGGTTACGTCAATCAGAGGTCACTAAGATTAATGTTGAGTCGGTGTGAACATATGCAAAAACAATGTCGGACACCGTAGTTTTCTCTGGACCCCTGCCAAATCTGACCAGTGATGACATGTATAGCCACATGTCATCATTCCACCGCTGGTTGTCGAGGTGGTGTCCAGCAAACAATGTGGGCTTTGTAGATCATTGGGAGACCTTCTGGGGAAGACCTGGTCTGATCCGGAGAGACGGCATCCATCCCACTTGGGAAGGAGCAGCTCTCATTTCTAGAAATCTGGCCAAGTTTATTAGTGGACCAAATCCATGAGAACCCAGAGTTGAGACCAGGAGGCAGAGTCGCAGTCTAACAAACTTCTCTGCCCTTCTTTTTCAGCAGTTACCCACCCAAAACCCTATGCAGAGTCGCAGTCTAACACACTTCTCTGCTCCTCCATTTCAGGAGTTACTTAGTGAAAATCCTATAGTGACGGTGTCTGCCCCCCGACCATCGAAATTATTTAAATCAAAGGTAAACAGAAGAGGAGCTGTGCATAAAAACCTCATAAAAATTAAAACCACAAGAGCAATAGTGCAAACTAATAGGAAAATTAAATGTGGACTCTTAAACATCAGATCTTTCTCTTTTAAAGGTGTACTAGTAAATGAACTAATATCAGATTATGATATTGATTTATTTTGTCTTACTGAAACCTGGCTAGGTGATGGAGAATATGTTAGCCTAAATGAATCCACCCCTCCGAGTCATATTAATACTCACATTCCTCGAGGCACAGGCCGAGGAGGTGGAGCTGCAGCTATCTTCGACTCTAGCCTACTAATCAGCTCTAAACCTAAACTAAACTATAACTCAAGTCTTGTTCTTAGTCTTTCGCACCCAAGTTGGAAATCACTGCAACCAATTCTCTTCGTTATAGTGTACCGAGCACCTGGTCCGTACTCTGAATTCTTATCTGAATTTGCAGAGTTTTTGTCAACTTTAGTCCTTAAAACGGACAAAGTTATTATTGTAGGGGATTTTAATATTCATGTGGATGTTGAGAATGACAGCTTCAGTACTGCGTTTATCTCTCTGTTAGATTCCATTGGCTTCTCTCAGAGTGTTCATGAACCGACTCACTGTTTTAACCACACCCTCGACCTTGTTTTGGTACATGGTATTGAAATTGAACATTTAATAGTGTTCCTACAGAATCCCTCTTTATCCGACCACTGTTTGATAACTTTTGAGTTTGTATTGCTGAACTACACGCCATTGGGCAAAAATTTCTATACAAGATGTCTGTCTGATAGTGCTGTAGCTAAATTTAAGGATGCGATTCCATCAGCTCTAAATTCATTATCAAGTCACAAAGTAACGGAGGACTCCTATGCTCATTTCAGTCCCTCCAAAATCGATCATCTTGTTGATAGTGCTGCAGGCTCGCTGCGAATGACACTCAACTCTGTAGCCCCTCTAAAAAAGAAAATACTAAAACAAAGACGGTTAGCTCCATGGTATAATACTGAAACTAGCAAATTAAAGCAAATATCGCGGAAACTTGAGAGGAATTGGCGTTCTACCAAACTGGAAAATTCTCGTTTAATTTGGCAAGATAGTCTTAAAACTTATAGGAAGGCCCTCCGTAATGCCAGAGCAGCGTACTACTCGTCATTAATAGAGGAAAATAGGAACAACCCCAGGTTTCTTTTCAGCACTGTAGCCAGGCTGACAGAGAGTCACAGCTCTATTGAGCCAAGTATTCCCATAGCTCATGAGCTTCTTTAATGATAAAATTCTAACTATTAGAAACAAAATTCACCAAGACCTGCCCTCAACTGGCACCAACTTATCTCTAAACTCAGGAACCTTAGAAACAGCTGTAGAACCAGATAAATGTTTAGACTGTTTTGCTTCCCTCAATCTTTACCAACTAACTTCAATTATTTCTTCATCTAAACCATCAACCTGCCTCTTAGACCCCATCCCGACTAGGCTGCTTAAAGAAGTTTTACCCTTAGTCAGCACTTCTATACTAGATATGATCAATATATCTCTATCAACAGGCTATGTACCACAGTACTTTAAAGTAGCTGTAATTAAACCTCTTCTGAAAAAGCCCAAACTTGATCCGGATGTTTTAGCCAACTATAGACCTATATCTAACCTTCCATTTCTCTCTAAGGTCCTGGAGAAAGCAGTTGCTGAACAGCTGTGTGCTACAGAGCAATAGTTTATTTGAGGATTTTCAGTCAGGATTTAGAGCTCATCATAGCACAGAGACAGCACTGGTGAAAATTACCAATGACCCTGTTATGCAGATGAAACTCAGTTATATCTATCGATCAAGCCAGATGAAACTCATCAGTTAGCTAAACTTCAAATGTGCCTTCAGGATGTTAAAACCTGGATGACCTGTAATTTTCTAATGTTAAACTCAGATAAAACTGAAGTTATTGTTCTGGGGCCTAAGCACCTCCGTGACGCATTATCTAAAGATATAGTTTCCCTTGATGGCATCGCCCTGGCCTCCAGCACCACTGTGAGGAATCTTGGAGTTATCTTTGATCAGGACATGTCATTTAAGTCTCACATTAAGCAAATTTCAATGACCGCCTTTTTTCACCTACGTAATATTGCGAAAATCAGGAACATACAGTCTAAAAATGATGCAGAAAAACTAGTCCATGCATTTGTTACTTCTAGGCTGGATTACTGCAATTCCTTATTATCAGGCTGCTCGAAAAATTCCATTAAGACTCTTCAGCTGATCCAGAATGCTGCAGCACGTGTTCTGACAGAAACCAGGAAAAGAGATCATATTTCTCCTGTTTTAGCTTCTCTGCATTGGCTTCCAGTAAAATCCAGAATAGAATTTAAAATCATTCTTCTTACCTACAAAGCTCTTAATGGTCAGGCACCATCTTATCTTAAAGAGCTCATAGTACCTTACTACCCCACCAGAGCACTGCGCTCCCAGAATGCAGGGTTACTTGTGGTTCCTAGAGTCTCTAAAAGTAGACTAGGAGCCACAGCGTTCAGCTATCAAGCTCCTCTCCTGTGGAACCAGGTTCCAGTTTGAGTTCAGGAGGCAGACACCATCTCCACATTTAAGAGTAGGCTTAAGACTTAAGGCTGGCTCAGGTGAGTCCTGAACCATCCCTTAGTTATGCTGCTATAGGCCTAGACTGCCGGGGGATTTCCCATGATGCACTGAGCTCCTCTCTCCTCTACTTTCTCTCCCTCTGTATGCAACCTCATCCCATTATTGCATGTTACTAACACAACTTCTCCCCTTTCCGGTAGTCTTGTGCTTTCTCGTCCCTCTCCTCTCTCCTCCTATCACTTCCTGCAGGTATTTCTGGCTCTGGAGCTGTGGAGTCTGGATCTGTGGCTGCGGGTCACCTGATGCTCCCAGGTTCCTGCTCAACACCCTCTGCTACAACAACTATTCTTACTAGTCCTATTGTAATTATTGTTATTATAATCATTAACATTACGATTGTTATCATTAACACTACTATACATATCTATACCATTTTTCATTTAGTCTATAGCAACATCACCTTTACTGTCTGTACCTCTGTGTGTATATTGTGTAGGCTGCCTCCCTCCCCTCTCTCCTTCCATCCCTCTTTTTCTGTCCATTCCTCTCCTGCCCTCTTTCTCTCTGTTCCTCTCTCGTCCTCTCTCTCTCTCTTGCCCTCTCTCTCCCTCTTGCCCTCTCACTCTTTCTCTCTCCTTCACCCCCAACCGGTCGAGGCAGATGGCCGCCCACCCTGAGCCATGGTTCTGCTCGAGGTTTCTGCATCTTAAAAGGAAGTTTTTCCTTGCCTCTGTCGCCTAGTGCTTGCTCTTGGTGGGAATTGTTGGGCTTCTGTAAATAACATCATAGAGTACGGTCTAGACCTGCTCTTTTCTGAAAAGCGCTGTGAGATAACTGTTGTTGTGATTTGGCGCTATATAAATAAAATTGAATTGAATTGCTCAACTTTATGTCCAGTTGTATGGTCATAGATCCTGTATTCAACTTTTAAAAGTTGAACCTACCCTTTGCCAACTTTAACCAACTTAATGCTAAACCCAGAGTTGGAATTTCCTGCCTTAGCTCAAGAAAATGAAATAAAGAATAATAATAAAGATTTGCTATAAGAATAGAATTACAGTGTTTATAATGATACGCAAATGAAGAACTAAATTAGGTGGAAGTACTGGCCTAACTGAATATTTAACTGCATTTCTTTTCTTTTAGAGCTTCCTGGGATCATTAGGAGTCCACAGTGGTGACTGAGGAGTCACACAGGATGATGGGGGAGGGTGGGGCTGGGCTCTTTCTAAAATCCACGACCATCTCCACTGTCTTCTGAGCGTTGAGCTCCAGACTGTTGTGGCTGCACCAGGTCACCTGATGGTCGATCTCCCACCTGTAGGCAGACTCATCCCCACCTGAAATGAGCACAACGAGGGTGGTGTCGTCTGCAAACAGGAGTTTGACAGACTGGTGAGTGAAGGTTCAGCTGTTGGTGTACAGGGAGAAGAGCAGAGGGGGAAGAACGCAGCCTTGAATGCTGATGGTTCTGGAATCAGAGACATGTTTTCCCAGCTCCACGTGCTGCTTCCTGTCCGTCAGGATGTCTGTGATCCACCTGCAGGTGGAGTCAGGCACATTCAGCTGGGAGAGCTTGTCCTGCAGCAGGGCCGGGATGATGGTGTTAAAAGCAGAGCTGAAATCCACAAACAGGGTGGGTAGCCTTTAGTCTGCGAGTGGTGTTAACCTGTTGGCTTAATGTCCACAGTGAAATAAGCTAGCTAGCTACAGACTAGTGTTAGCCTACATTTCATCAATATTTAATCAGTGCAGGAAAACATTTAGCAAGACATTCATATTAAATCATTGTCCCTGCCCCTTTTAGCAGACTAATAGGTGCTCCGATCAGGATTTTTTAGGTCGATCACTGATTGCTGAAAGCAGTATCGGCCGATACCGATCACTGGGTCTATTTGGAGCCTTTTATTTATCATATAGCATTATACAGTATACTGTATATTTATTTAATTGGTCCTAAAAACAATGTATTAAGTGTGTAAAGTATCATGAAATGAAAACTGTTTATTTTATTGCCAGGAAACATGGGCAACAAATTCTGCTCAATCTGTGTTAGAGACTTAAACCATAGCAGCCTTTGCCTGGTTACTGTGAACATCTTATAGCTTAACAAATATATCTTTACTGTGGAATAAACTACAAAAACAGAACAAACAGCATCTTTATAAATTTACTACAACCATAAAAACTGCAACAAAAAGGCTGTAGCCAAAATATTTAGGAGATAAAGGAGCACAGGTATCATGAGTCGATGATAAACTCTGAAGTAGCAGAAAACAGACTGGGAGTTGTCGCAAAGTAAATACAGCGACATGCACAGTAGGCTAGGCAAACTGTTAAGTGTTATTTACACAGTACTTATATTTTAATAAAAATACCAAAACTAAAACTCTGTAAAGCATCGTGTTTTTGCTTTGCATGACTGATAAGACCGACTCACAAAGCCAAATGTGAGTGTCATCGTTTTATAAAGTCCTCTGTTTTCGGGTCAGCAGCGTTTTCAAACAAGCATATTCTGATTCACCGTTTTAATCTGGACGGGAGGCGGAAACGTAGAAAAAGGTCTCATTTTTATAACGAAAACAGAGAGAGAGAGGCAGTCAGCTGATTGAGTGGCGCCGCTGTTTGCATCAGGAAACTCACACTGAAGGATCAGTCAGTTCAATTCAATTCAAATTAGCTTTATTGGCATGAATGTGTATTAACAATATTGCCAAAGCATCATAAGAACAATCAGCCCCATCAGTCTCTCTGCCTGATGCGCTGTCTATTAAACACCGGTTGCGGGTGGCGTGTGTGTGAGATGAGCACAGCTGCAACAGTTTCACATGATCGCTCCTGCGTGTTGCTCCACTTGTCTGAATTCTGCTCAACTCTAATTGTAAATGATTATGTGGGCACATTAATTCCTTCTTGTCTGAGAAGGACTTTGGTGCTAGCTAGCTTTGAAAACCGCTCACACAGCGTAGTGAAACATTTTAGCTGCCAGAGAAAATTTGTCTGGCGAGTATTGCATCATCTGATCGTCTTTTCTTACCTGCCTTTTTTGCGACCAGTGATCAAACTAGTTAAAGCCATTATCGGCCGATTATGATCGGTAACCGATCGATCGGAGCACCCTTACTAACATGAGTCAGCAGCACCCCAGTTTCCCCATAGCCCTCCCTGTCCCACTGAAGAAGGGGAGCAACACTGTGTTAATGACAAGCCAGTTTGCATCATTCCAGGGACTCTGTGGGGATTTCTGTCTCTCTTGCTCTTTTTACTATGACAAAAAGATATTAATGACAGAAATTCAAACACAAATTATTTTCTCACATAATGATCATTATGAAATAAAATAAAAACAACCTCCTGTCTGTACTGGATGCTGGACAGTTGGAAACCGTATAGCTTAACTCAGCCTGCATGTAATTTACAGACAATATTAAAATAGTCCAGTTTGATAAGTTCATTTAGATTTAATTATGGCCGTTAAACGACATCTATAGATAGTTAATTTTACTATAAAATACACTGAGACTGTAAAAGATTGCCTTAAGGACATTTTTATGGTGGCTTTTAATCTTGCATCAAATAGTGAACTGCATAGCCTACTGTATGTAGACTTGCATGTACAAATCACCAGCAGTAAATATTGTGCTAGTACTAGTATTGATCTACAAGAAACAAGACAGTTGCAAGCCTTTAATTAGAGTTAGGCCTATGTAAAGCTTTTGATGGGACAGTTAGGTCCTAGAGATGTGCTGACAACAGTTGCGCAAAGGGGGCCCAATTACATTTTTTGTCATGGGGCCCAAAGTTTCTGGCAGTGCCAGCAGATTGGGACTGCAGATGGGAGACCGGCTGCGAGTGCATGGAAGGAACGTCTTCCGGCGACGTATGTGAGAATTCTTGTATTAATATACGCCTACTATGACAGTCAATGCTTGTGCTCACACCAGCACACACAGCAGCGTGCCCCAGAAGCGGCTCTCCGCTCCGCTGTGCGGAGAATAGGCAGCCAGTCTATCATTGACGGAAGACGCGTCAAGCACCACAGAGCAGATCGAACCAGGCAGGAAGTCAAACACAGAACGGCATGGTGAATCCGGTTGATTTTCAAAATAAAATACCTTTTGCAGACTCCCGATTGTATATCAACAATAAACACAGTTAAAACAAAAATAAATAAACAATTTAACAAGGTAGTCTTATTAACCATGGTCGAAGCACAAAAATCAAGGACAACTTACCAAATCAACTAAATCTAAACAATTCAGGAAAATCAGGCAGGCAAAACGCTTTTATTCTGAAATGCTCCATGTGGTAAATTCACCCCTGCATGGAACAGGGGAGGGTAGGAACGGTACGCAGAGCTGTGAACACAGCTGTGATCGGTAACAGAAGCACATTTGCAAAATTACAAATAAACAACAAGTCAACTACGTGGGGTAGACTAAACGCTCCGCTGCTCCAGTGTGAGTTGACAAAGGGCTGAGGACACGCCGCCTGTGTGAGTCCGGGGTCTTGAACCCAGCGGTATAGTCTAGTTTTCTGTAGTACGTAGGCCTATATATGTGATTTCCCCTCCCAGCCTCATACACCCAAGGGGAAGCCAGAGATCGGACAGTGAAGCCGACCAAAGCCTGCATAGAGGGATAGGCCCAAAAATGAGCTTCAAATCAGCGGGGTGGCTTCGTCCAGTGATATACTGTCTATGCATACACATCGTCCCAGAGCGACTTCCCATAAACACCACTACACTAATACATACAGTATGCATGTAACAGAGAGCATTCTGAAGGACTGCTCAGGGTAGCCTATGTGTTATTAACACTGCAAAGACTTTAACTGCTAAACAGTTACAGGTGGGCAAGGGCGTCACTTTGAACAGTGGTGGGGACATTTAGGGCTCAGATTAGAGTTGTGACAAAACACTTTGCATATGACAATCCAGAATATTGGGGTCTGGAGACATTTTCTGCACCAATTTATGGTGGAAATGTCTTTATTTATATAAAGGGAAACATGAAATTCAGGTGGTAGGTGACAATTCAGAATATAAAAATATAATGCAGTAAATGTTTTTGTTTTTTTTTAGCTTAAGTATTTTTTTGACGCAGATGTTTTTTCTATATTTACATTGTATTGCATGTTTTCTTATTGTGCAAAAAAAACCACACACACTTACATTTGTTATTTAACATTGCAAGTTGCAACTATTATTAACAATAACAGTAATAACAATGAACATAGGCCTATGTGCAGTTATATCACCAACACTCATTCATTACAGAACATTATGAACAGTGAGGACACAAAAAGTGGTCCACATCATCTCAAGCGTAGCCTACTGTATCAGCTTTTATGCATGATCAAGCATCCTGCAACTTCTACTACTGCACACCTTTTTATATACAGTCTATGCTCCGCGCGCGCACACACACACACACACACACACTAAATTAACGTTAGTTAACTAGTACTAGATGCAATTCAATATACCAACAATGTTGTTACAGTTCCGTTAATGATAACGTATTTGCTACTTTCACTCACCAGGTAACGTTACGATAGCATCAGCCTCATCCAAACGTCGGTTCAGTGCTTCGCAACACAGACGGGGTGAATTTGAGTGAACGTGTGAAAGTTGTGTCTCAAAACGATGTTACGTATCATCTCGCTATTTTAAGTGGGTATATAAGGAAATCTCTGACCGTCCCTAGTGGGTATATGGCGTAGGCCTATACCTGCGTAGACTTGGTATAGTCTATTACACCACTGCTTGAACCTCTCGTTTTCTTTCCACCCCACGACTGTGGTTACACAAGTTTGCCATTCTCAAGAGTGATGTCTTAAAGTCATGTTGGGGCTGTCAGAAGCACCGCAATATATAAAAATAGCGTCTATGTTTAGCCTGTAACAAAAGATGACCCACCTTGGTATTTCGTCCGTCTGCAGTAGCCTCCTCGAATTCTCGCTCAGCTTGAACTTGACCTCGGTGGTCTTAAAGTGCTCTCAGACTTCATCGAAATAACCCCAGCATCATCCACACTGATGAACAGCTACAGGAGTGATGAGGGAAGACTGGTGAAGACGCAGATATAATGCAGGGTGACACCAACTGCTGTCTACAGACTTTGGTGGGAATCCAGTCTCACTGCTCCATGTCAGATAGTTGTGCACGCTCCCCCAGGAAAATATAATGATCGAATGTCACAGCACTGCACCTGGTACAGCAGTGATGAGAAAGAGAGAAAAACAATTGTCTGTAGAGATTTGAGCACGATGTGCTAATTTTTTTATTTGTCAGTCATTAACCATGTGATTTTGCAACTGCAACTGTTTGTTTTTTTAAACCTGTCCTGCCCAGCAGCCTGTTTTTTTTTGTTTTGTTTTTTTTTAAACTTAGTACTATGTAGGGTATTATGTAATACTTAAATGTTTGTGTTGCTGTGCCTCAGTGTTGTACATGTTGTGGAGACTTGTTTTGTGGTGTTTGTTCTGTTGTATCTAATGATGTTGATTGGTTTCTTATTGTTGCTTGTTATTTGTTTAATCCTGCTATCCGACCCTGTCTTGACTAGGTCTCACTTGTAGAATTGGTTTTAACCTCAATGTGACTTTCCTAGTTAAGTTTAAAAAAAAAAAAAAAAAAAAAAAAAAAAAGATTTCTGAATAATGTCAAGTACAATCTGATTCTTTTCAACCATCCTTTAGTAAAACGCAGGAAACCTGTACATGATAGCAGTTCTTTCATTGTTGTACCCAATGAACTACATTCAATGCAACTTTATTGCACAGTTTAGAGGATAAATTCAATAAGGGTATATGTAGATCATGGACATTAGGTCTAGCAGTAGCACTAGTTTAAATGTGAAATTAAGTCACATTGGTGGGATATATAAATTTTAATCTGAGTTATTCTAGCAATTATTTTGCATACCCCCCCCCCCCCAAAAAAAAGCTGTTCTTTTGAATGGCTCATCACTAAAGTGGACCCATGATCACACTGGAGTTGCAGGCAGTTTGTGACCAGAGTGGTAACATTACTGTACATGTCAGAGGGAAGAGACCATCAAAAGAATGGCTTACCAGGTACAGCTTTTGCTTCGTTCATACCAAGAGAGAATCTGACTGTTCATAAATTTACCAGTTTGTGAGAACTGCTCATCCTTTAAAACCGCCGTTATGTGTATTGTAAGACCCATTTAAGACTTCCCCACCCCTTAATAGTTAATGAAACTGACTTGTAATTATGCAAAAACATCCATATCTTGGTTTCCAAGACATATGCAAGACACTGCATGTAGCAAGGAATCAGCATTTCAATAATCAGAACTCATGCCCTTGAGCACCTCCAGACATCACAAAAGCCTGGAAATTGGAGGATTTGGGCTTCAACCCAAGAACCCCCAGTTTGAACAAGTTACATGCACTTGCTTGAACTCTGGGCATTCAAGACAAGGCCTGGCACAACTGAAATCACTGCGGTAACCCCAAAGTAGGGATTTGGCTTCCTCCCAGTCACCCGCATCCTTGTCATGAGTGCTGCTATGACATTACATGTTGCCTTCTCTTGTTTAAAGGAGGCCCCTGTGCAAGTTTAGAAACATGGCTCACTAGGTTTTAAACATGGCAACAGTAGGCAATTTAAAAAGGTTACAACCCTAGTCTTATCATGAGCAATGATTTGAAACAAAGTCAGTAAAATTTCCTGAGAGCATAATATTTGTCCATTTCAGTTGATTTGCAACCTCTGATACATTTAGCTTTGAACATATTTTTAGCATTAACAAAAACTAATTTAAAGTGAGTTTGTTTTGAAACACTCAGCTGCCCCAGTAATGCATAGCCAACCTAGCACTTAATCTCTCCCATAAAGACTAAGTGGTCCAAGAAAGCAGGGGTGAGGGCATTAAAATACAGACTAACCCACACCATGTGCACCCCAAACACTGCACACAGACCAAGTATCGCAGTTCAGACTTTATTGTTTGGCAATCGCTCAGTGCATTTGGGTTGGCTAAAGGAACAGAGGGTCCTAGCTCAACTTGGATGTGGAACAAAAGCAATTAAGCCGCTCGCTCATATGTCCTCATTGCAACAACGTCATCCATGATACATTTCTGTTGAGAAAGTGGTTAAGTGTTAGAAATCTCATATTATAAATTCAAGAATAAAGTTTGAAACGCAAACATTAGGAATGCATATGTAAAGGCCATCCAAAAACTTCTTATTCTAGTAGTAGGCTCACATTTGCTCAATCAAGCAATTACTCACAGCTGTTAGTTTCCCGTCTTGAAACTCTCGTTCCAGTGTCGTCTTCTTTCCATCCCACGTCTGTTGTTGCACAAGTTTGCCATTCTCAAGAGTGATGATGGTCTGGAAGTCACGTTGGGGCTGTCAGAAGCACTTCAAAATATAAGTCTTTACATTTATAACAAGATGACTCACCTTGGTATTTCGGCCGTCTGCAGTAGTCTCCTCGAACTCTTCATTCAGCTTGAACTTGACTTCAGTGGTCTTGAACGTGCTTTCAGACTTCATTGAAATAACCCCAGCATCATCCACACTGATGACCAGCTTCGGTTTTATCACGTTGCCCATTTGCCGAGTGGCCAAGCCCACACCTTCAACACAACAAGATTTAAGTAGGATGCTGTTTCTAGATGTTGTTGCAACTGCTGCTACACATGATGGTGATAAGGCAATATAATACCCTCAGTTTACAATAAAGTAGAAAGTCTTACCGATTGCCTTCATGTATTCATCAAAGTTCTCGCTGGCAACCAGAGTCCAGTTTCCAACAAAACGCTCAACCATGGTGAAGACAAAGCTCAGGCTGCTAAACAAATACGAGATATTTCAGGGTCTCCTGTCACAAAGTTGAAGAGCGGAAAGATTGTCACTCCAGGTAACCATTTGAAGCCTGGTGAAACATGTCCTTGATTCAGGACTACCAATCAAGACCAAGATTCCGACGTTGCCATGGAAATTAATGGTTAGGGGGCGTGGTTTGGAATACGTTTTCAATGATGTGTTAATAGGAGTGTTACAATGTAACACTCTGACTTCTTGCATTAAATTAAATATCATAGTATTTTTATTCTTACAAGTGAAAATATATCAATTATATTATTAATTAGTGCACATATATGTGTTTCTTGTATCAAAAGATGACTTGTGTATCTGAAGTAGTCTGTGAGTTTTTAAGGAAAATGTAAAAAATGTTACAACTGCCCCCGGTCTCCCCATCTTCAGAAGCCAGATACATAATGCTTTTTTGCGCAAATAAACACAATTCACGTTAATATAATAAATTTAAAATACAAAATTAATATTTAGGCTACAACAAGTAAAATAATCATCTAAATCTAATCTAAATTTAAATGAAAATGAACACTTATAGATTGTTCAGGGAACTCACCAGACATCTCCTATAACGCATACACCTTTTAGTTTGTGGTTAGTCTACTATTATATTTTTGGGGATCTAAATAAAAGTAAAAAAATCAAAAAGCCATTTTAATGACGGAAAGACTTCTGTCTGTGAAATGTAGCCTACCCATGTCAACGATAAGATTTGCAATAAAGGCTGTATCTGTTTAAAACGTCACATACAAAAAAGCATCCCTCCTTCTATGAGTGAATGGTAATACTGGTGATATTACCAGTAGATGGCGCCTGTGAAACGCAAATGATATACAAAACTGCAGCAGAAAACAATCAGATATCAGTGGATTTGTGTCCAAGTGTCAGACTTGTCTGTACTGGTCTCTGCTGGTTGAGTAGCTCTCCTAATCTAATTCAATGCTTTTGTAGAATGAGACAATATGTCTTGAAGAGGTCAACATCAGACTCCACAACTACAGACTCCGTCATTGTGCAGTAGATGTGATTTCATTTATTTCTGTATTTAATTATATCATGTTAATCCTCTCTGTTAAAGCCAATTCAACGCAAAATGCAGACAGTGATATTGTTTTGTTTACCAAACAATAAAATGAAAAGAAATGGCCTAATAAATGGCTTTTTTCATCTGTTGAGTTGATGTAAGAGCCCACGAGTGCTGCTGGTGAATGTCTCAAGGAGATCAAAGCTGAAAAGAGTCTTCACAAAGAGATGATTGGAGCTGCTCAGAGCAAATCAGATTGAGGTCAGAAGAGTGCCCTGTGACACACTGTATTGCCTCAGTGGATTCAAATGGATTGAGTTGTTACATCCTCCACTGCTGTCCACAGTGCAATACTTTATATTTGAGTTGAAAACACATCCCCTTTTACATATAAAATATGTCAACATAGGTTGACAGTTTCCTTTACAAGGGGTTACACTATTTATATCCGAACAAACAAACATGAACATGTATGTAAAAAAATTTTATCAAAACAAATGGAAATAATAATAAAAGCAACATACCAACGTAAATAACACAAACTAAAACACTAAATAAATAACACAAACTAAAACACTAAAACTAACTAAAATTAAACATAGGTTATATGTTAGTTGACCTTACACAGACATATTCAATCCAGTATACAAGGGAACATAATATACGGACTGTATTATTACATCCTTTGCCTAATGTGAATTACATCTAGTTTCATCCCAAAAATTGCTATTAGAGGGTCTCAATTTAACACCTACTTCTTTCACAGCGGTAAAAATTGATTTCCAAAAGTTATACGTATTACAATGGGCATTACCAAAATATATGCAAATTTTCATGGTCCTTCCACATCCCCTCTAACATCTACTTGACTGGTTTGGATTCATATTTGCCACAATTTGTGGTGTTCTGAAAAATCTGTTAATTAACTTTGATTGACATTTTCTCCACAAATTGGAGTAGTGAGATTTGATGGGTGAAATTATGCAAATATCTGCAACAAGACAGAAGTTGTTACTGTTTCAGAAAACCATGCATTCCCAGACTTAATGCAGCGGATAAATAAATGATGGCCGTACACAGGGCAAGAACCTTGCAACTGTCTAAGATCATGGGCAAAACTCATGTGACAACCCTTTTGAGGTGGATTCATTCTTTTATCACGGCACATCTGTGCTAGGTGTATTATGCAAAATTAGCCATCAATATGAAACCAGAGAAAGTGGAATCAATGTATACCATAGAGATTACCTTATTGAGATGATGCAATCTTTGATTTCATGATCCAAATGCATTAATTATTACTTCCCTTCAATGGCAGCCTGTCATAATGTGATAGTCAAAGTGGGAGGGCTGTGATATATCATGAAATGCTGTTTACCCTTCCAATAAGCCAATTACTTGTTGTTGTGTCTGCCGGGGGGTTTCTACGTACATACAGGTGCCATCCAGCAGGCGCAGAGCCCATCTAATGAATATGAACTTTTGCTGGCAGCCACAGAGAAGTCTTTTCCTCTTGGTTTTCATCAACACTTCAGCCCCCATTGATGGGAGAACAGTGGCCATGGACAAAAGCTGTATATACTGTACAAACACAGCTCTGAGCGGCAGCACACTGACTCATTCTTCAGTGTGTGTGAGAACGGAGGGGGACCCCTTTCAGCTCCTTTGTGTTGGTGTCTGTCAACAGTGTAGTTGGAGGCAGAGCCCATTGTGGCGGCCAGTGTTTCGTATTGACACAGGGCCTCGCTCAGCTTGTTCCCAGGGTCCAACCTGAGGACTCATGAATAATGGAGAGAGGATCCTCAGGTCCAAGGGGGAGTTCGCAAGTCTGACTGGGCTCATTATAAACCTAAGCTTTATACGGCAGCAGGTAAAACTGCGGTCACAGCTGATCATGTTGACGGTGAACTTTGCTGCACTTCTTTGTAGCCAATAATCTGACAGTGTTGATCTTCATAAAGTACAATAAAGAAAAGGGACATAAAACATTTAAATCACACCTATTTCCAGATCATGTAAGTCTCACTTTTGCAGAGCACTGCCATGCACTGTAGTTGAGACATGTCCATAATTTGTTTACTTGTTGAACAGATGATTCCCACAGATGATTCAATCAGTTTTTAGGAAGCCTCCTGCTGGAATGTCCGGGAACCCAAAAATGTTTTTAAATTGATGCTCAGAATGGGCAGAAATTTGTGTCATAAGAAACTTAATTTGAATAATTTGGATTTGAATTTGAATTGCTCATCTTGAATAGTTGCATTAAAAAGTTTAATCTGCATACCATAATTTGAGATTGAATGTATTAGTTTGGAACGGAATTCCAGTAAACTTGAAACTGAATGTAATATTATGAAATTGCATTGATTTCCTCTGAAACTGGATTTGATCCTCACTGAAAATTCTGCTCTCTATAAACTTTCACACTTAATTCTCACAGTTCAAAATCAGTTCTCAAAATTCAAATTCAGTTTGCTCAAACACACACCTTGGTGCTTGAGGAAGAGCAATCAAGTTGCAGATTCGCAGAACTTCGTTTTTGGCCAATTAGCAAATTTTTTTAACCATTTTATCTTTTTTACCATTTCCACCATTTCCTTCACTCCTGGAAAATGATATGTGTGCATTAGAGGACCAGTGACATTACAAACCAGGATTCACTTCAAAACTGAAGCTCAAGGATAGGTTAATAACAACTTCAAATGTGGAACCTGTTATTCGGTATTTTTATCTTGCTTATCTGTTTATTTTGCATGTTAGCCTGTGAACTTGGTGCTAGAATGCACTTTTTGTGGAACATACTGAAACGCTAACGTTAGCTCAACTTATTTATTGTTTCCATAAACACGAGCCCCTTCTGCTCGTGATGTTCACCCATGTCAGAATCAGAATCAGAATCCACTTTATTGCCAGGTATGTGTACACATACAAGGAATTTGACATTGCTCATGATGTGCTTACTCGTACAAAAATACCATAACATTAATAATAAAATAATAATAAAATAAAATCAGACACAAACTACAGTATAGACAACACTAACATACACACTATGAAAAAACAATATAGACATATTGACAAATAGTGCAGTGATCAGAGTGCAAAGGATGCAAGAGTAAACTATTATTCTCATTATGTACATGTTGAAGGTGGATATGATAAAGGTACACATACATGAACACATGTACACAGCGTGATGGAACATAGTGCAAAGGATGCTGGAAAAAATAAATAAGACCTATGACCTTATGACCTGAGGTAGGTGTATTGGTATACAGTATATACAATATGACATAGTATGAACAGCACTGAAATAGAGAATGGTGAATAAATAAATAATAAGTGGAAACCAGTAAACAGGTGACTGATTAGAGACAGAGTTACTGGGTTATTGCACAGGAATTGTTCCTGACACTGTGAGTCAGAAATCAGCTGTTCATCAGAGTGATGGCTTATGTGACGAAACTGCTTCTGTGTCTGTTGGTTTTGGCGTACAGTGCTCTGTAGCGCCTACCAGAGGGGAGGAGCTGGAACAGGTTGTGTCCGGGCAGTGATGTTTCCTGCCCGTTTCCTGACTCTGGAAATGTATAAGTCCTGAATGGAGGGCAGGTTGGCACTGCTGATTTTTTCTGCAGTCCTGACTGTCCGTTGTAGCCTGTCCCTGTCCTTTTGGTGGCAGATCCAAACCAGACAGTGATGGAGGTGCAGAGAACAGACTGGATGATGGCTGTGTAGAACTGGATCAGCAGGTCCTTAGGCAGGTTGAGCTGACGCAGGAAGTACGTCCTCTGCTGGGCCTTCTTGATAATGGTGTGTGTGCTAGGGTATAGAGTAGACAGGGACGTGCACAGGAATTTTGAAGGGCAGTTGCTCTGACCTGAAAAAAGGCACTAAACACAGTATCCAAAATGTATTAACAATATAAATGTCACCAAAATACATATGAGAAAAAGAGTTCCTTATATTATTGTTTATTGTTTTTTTAATCATTATTTATTTTTTTTTTTTCCTTTTTTTTATTTGAAAATAAATAATCTAGATTGAATTGACAGATGGGGAAAACTCGCTTCTAATAAAATATTAAATAAAAAAACGCTTAGATTTCGGAAAAAAATACAATCCTTTTTTAACCTTTTGGCTTCCCGTACATTCAGTTGCGCTTCTAGCTCGTATTCACTTCTGTTGGTACGTATCACGTATGGTAACTGGGCAAAACTACGCATGATTTGTTGTAGTATGATTGCATAAAGGAAGGAAACAGGAATTCCGGTAGGGAACAGAATCGACTGACGTGCAGGCAGCGCTGCAGCAGTGCAGCCACTTAAACAGAGTTTGCCCTTCCCCTACTGACTTTCACTTTCGGTGCCCGAATGGAAGTGAATGAGGCTTTGCGATCGCGATTATTTTTTATTTTATTTTTTTTTCTCGGAAGGGCGAGTCGGAAGGGCAACTTGAGTCAGGAAAGGCAAACGGGCAGTTGCCCGGGCAACCAGAGCAACCCCCCTGTGCACGTCCCTGAGAGTAGAAGTACTCTTTTGGTTGGCACAACATATTAGTATGGGGGATTGAGTCCTTGCAAGACCAACCTGAAGAAACCTTTTCAAAATGCCTGTCAAGGTCAATGTGTTGCAGGTAGGGGAAGTCCCATCTTCCCCTGGGCCTACAAAAGCCCCTGTACAGTCTCTTTTCCTCAATCTATTTGCACTTCACCTTGCATAACCTGACTACAGCAGAACCCTGTTCCCTACCCAGAGTGTCGCTATCAAGGCTGTTTCTGCGTGGTGCTTGTTTAGCAGTTAACGGATATTTGTTTAGCCTTGCAAACAAATAGCCCATTCCAACACCTATTTATTACTGCCAACCACTCGCCTGTTTAGCTCTGTTAACTTGCAAAGAAAGACAAATGAATGGTTCCCGGAAAGAAAGAAGAGCTCTCCTAGAATGTCGTTGTGTTGCTAGGAAGCCCAAGTATCGGCCATGCCCGAGCGCATGTGGGTTCTCCCTCTCCAAGACACATACTCATAATGCTTGCCCAGTCTGTCAGTCAGTGTGCATGTTGCACACTAAAGCGTGATTTATACTACTGCATCAGGTCTTCTTGCATAGCCTATTGTGTAGCTACACACGTAGCCATGCATTTATACTTGTGCATTGGTGTCTATGTCGCTCTGCTGTAGCGCTACAGCATCCACTGTGTCCAGAGGCCAGAGTCCAGAGGCACTCCCGTCCCCCAGCTTTGTCCTGAAGCATACGACGGCCCCAAAAAATTCTCCAAAAGGTAGACCTCTGCCTAGCTTTGCCGGGGACAGCAGGGCAGGCTGACGAGCCAGGGGCGCTTGCTGTCTCCCCCCGATCTATGGACTCAACACACAGGTTTGCCCAGTCTGTCTTGGCTGTCGCACACTTTGAAAGACTACTCTGGAGAGATGTGTGGCTTTCCTGACTAAGGTGCTGGGGAGCTCAGCCACTCATACTGACTCTCTGCTGTCCAAAGCCGCCAAGTCCCCCACGGGGCCTTAATGCTCAATTCCGATATTTTCCCCAGATCCGATTTTTTTGGTTTGACAGTTCACATTACTGTTTAAATGTGGCCCATATAAGACTACATATTCTACTACTACTACTACTAAACTGTGACCTGAGTTTCCAGACTGAGGTCACATTTCAAAAGATCCGATCTGTATCGGATTTGGACCACATATGAAGTGGCCCAATTCTGAACTGGAAAAGAACGTAGTCTGAATATAGCCTTAGACACAAGTTGCAGGCCTTTCCTGACTTCGCACTTGTGTCCTGGGCATCCTTTCAAGGCCATACTCTCTCTGCCTCTTTCCCAGTTCGTTGATATGGAGGGTATGGAGTCTCCCGGGCTGACCAACCTCTCTCATATGGACGAGAAGCTGGCCATTCACATGGCACATAAGCCCACACTCTCCAGCAGACAATGCAGATTCTCTGCCTCTTAGCTGGAGAAAATGTATCCCGCCCAGAGGCTCTACTTGTGTGCTACAGTCTCTATGCTGCAGGCTTATCAGACTGAGAAGTTGCGAGACCTGCACTAGGTTCTGGGGAAGAAAGAGAACTCGGGGTGCTGTACGAGGTGCACAGAATGGCCAGTTTTATCCTCTAGCTCTCCAGCACAGCAGCTGTAGCCCTGGGGAAAGGCATGACTGAGATGGTGATCGCCCATCGGCATCTGTGGCTAATACTGACGGATCTTCCCAAGATGCAGAACTCTGAGTTTCTACACCGATCAATCACTATCTGGACAGGCTTTGGACAGATGTCAGATCTGCTGCCACCAGAGGTAGAAGCAGGAAGAGGCATAACAGATCAGAATGCCTAGACGTTCATACGCTCAGCCATAGTCCACCTGGTTTTGTCCTGATCTCAGGTGGTGAGAGGAAGAAGGTAGACATTTGCCTAGCTTTGCCAGGGACAGCAGGGCAGGCTGACGAGCCAGGGGTGCTCGCTCTCAACCCACAGGGCTAAAGTGAGTGCTCCGATGATAAAGAACACAAGCATACTAACTCAGCCCCCACATTCACACTTGCCTCATCAGGTCAGAGTTTGCCATCTGTTGCTTATGCCATTAAAGGTCAATGTTGCCTTCTGTAGAGTTAAGCAAAACAGTACCATGTTTTTGTGTTCACAATGTTCAGAGTACCTGCGTGTTCGCCCCCACTCAAAAACCCCAAATTGCGGACATAAGTGAAGAAAGAATCCCTCACTCAACAAGATTTCAGTCCCTCAAACACATCCCGGTTATTGCCCCAGCCCCCAGTAAAGGGCACAGTTGTACCACAAGTTGTAATGCTGGGCCGGCTGGCCACAAGACAGGCCTACAGGTGACCATGCATGACCTCACAATAGATCATGGGAACTGTCCCCTAGTCCAGGGCTACAACAGGTAATTGCGCACATTAACAAACAAGGTCCTACAGGGCTACAGACTTCAATTCAGATAGTGTCCTCCATTATTCAGATACGATCAAAGGTGCATACATCCTCCGCCCCAAGAGAGAGGCCTCTGGAGTTGGATTCTGTAGATAATCAAGTACAATAATCTTCCAGGAGACTTGCCATTTCCAACCAGTGTCTGTTGCTGTTTCAGCTTCGACGCACTGTCTGTCTCCCCCAGTGGCAGCAGTTGCTGGGATTTATGGCATCTATAATGAGTCATCGTGCATGATTGCTGTGCTCCCATAGAGAGAATCAGCAAGTCTGAGCGTGGGAGCCCCTCTGGGACACATTCAGATGGGGCTGAGGTGGCATTTGGAGAATCACGCAAGTGAATGTTGACCTGGATAAAAGAAGAGAGGACATGACAGCAACGATGTGTGTGTAATTTTGCACATAAACAAACAAGGGGGTACACATTCCCTTAGTTTTTAGTAACATTAGACACTCAGTTCAGTTCAATGAATAGTGTGAAGTTTGTTAACAAAGTTCAATAACACCTAAAATTAGCCTACAGAATAATAATAATAATAAAAAAAAAAAAACAATATTAAAACAATAAATTAAACAAACCATGATATATTTTTCATTTACTTGAAATTGAACGTCCACCTTCACTCAATGCATGTGCATCCCACGGCCAGGGGCACACTTCCTATCAGAGGCACGACACCTGCGAACATCACGAGCAGAAGGGTCATTCGTGTATGTAAACCTCACTCCCCGACACCTTAAGAGACGCACTGGCGACCGACACCAGTGTCCATGGGTTTTTGCCTCCTCGTCAATGCGCCTCTCTTACCCGAGGTCGCCGTTTCGAGTAGGACCATGTAGTACGCATCAAGATGAGACATGCCATTTAAAGAATGCTCAATACAATTCTATACTGAAAGCCCATAACACCATAGATGGCTGTTATCCCCCTCCTCCCACTAGAAAGCCAAATGTCTGCTTTTAACAAGCCAGGAAACATATGAAGCCAATCGTGTGGTTCCACTGACGTGAGGGTCTACCACGCATGCGTCACTACTACCATGCATGTGTAGTAAGGCAGGGCAAAGCAAGTTATTTGTATAGCACATTTCAACAACAAGGTAATTCAAAGTCCTTTACATAAAACATAAAAGCAACAGGGAAATATAAAAAAGTTAAAAAGCAACACAGGGAAACTGAAAAAATAGTAGAAGTATAACTGATGGGGAAAAATGCTTTTCTAACCTTATTTTGGGGCAAATTATGTCACCAAACTTTTCCAGCAATTTTTATTAGATTTTACTGGTGTTTCTGTACATATAGTTTTTATGACCTGGTGACCATTGAAAGTGCAGTTATGGTTCTCTCCCCATTCATTTGGATAGGGGCCTGATGTTGTTAGTACAAAATAACTGCCCGGAGGCATTACCAAGATGGCTGCCAAGTGGCGGGAATTGCCTGTTATATTTTTTTATTTTGCTATTCAAATTAGTTTTTATAAAGCAATTATTAAAGACTCTGACCAAGTTCACATGCATACTAACATACAAAATAAACAGTAAAGCAACATAAAAATGCTAAACTTTACAAGTCTGAAGTTGGTATTGACCATAAACTGTATATAAGAAGTGGACGTAGTCATTGTGACATCACCCGTTGGTTTGTGGACTGCCGTTCTGAAGCCTCAAGTTTAGCCAATAGTGAGCTGCCATGTTGATTTTTTGCAACCAGCGGCACCGGACGTGACCATATTTGGACGAGACGGTTGAGCTAACGGCCATGTGTGGAGCATGTTGATTAGCTAGGCGCATCTGTAATTCACATTAAGTGTAATTTTAACCGGGATGATAATTTTGTCTAACGAACAACAACCTTAAAACTAAATGTACTCACCAGAGAAAGTGTACAGCCAACTCCTAATAAGCTTTTTCAAAGGCGCTGGTTAAATTTGCACAGTGCCATGAGTAGTCTAGCCTGATTGACAGGTCGCCATGGTAACGACTTGTCAATCACAGATAATCCCACCCTGAAGCATACTCTGCTTTCTGGTCTATTTTCCTAAATTTTGGTCCTAAATGGGACCATAATTTACTAAATAAACATCATGCTGTATTGAAGAAGACTTGAAACTAGCCATTGAGACTATAAACTCATTAGGAAAGTGCTTACTCAGGTAATAAATCAGGTAAGAAGTAGGGTCATTTTACCATTATTTCTAATGGAACCAGACTTTGCAACCAGGAGAGTCACCCCTGCTGGCTGTTCAATAGAATGCAGGTTTAAGGGCATTTCACATTCACCTCAGGTCTGTGACCAGAAGCTTCCCACTTGATATCGGCCCATACTTACGCATCAGTTGTAACATTAGTGGTCCTCTAATGCACACATATCGTTTTCCAGATTGGCCGAAAAGAACTTCTGTGAATCTGCAACTCGATTGCTCTTCCGCAAGGACCCATGTGTGTGTTTCAGAAAACTAAATTACAACTGAATATGAATTTTGAGAAATGAATGTGTAAATATAAATTTTCAGTGAGGATCAAATACAATTTCAGAGAAACTGAATTCAATTTCATAATATTACATTCAGTTTCATTGGAATTCAGTTCCAAAATAATAAATACAAATTCAAATTTTGCTATTCAGATTAAGTTTTTTTAATGCAATTATTAAAGTTGAGCAATTCCAATTAACAATCCAACCATTTTAAAAGCCTATTGCACTTTATGAAAAACAAAAAGCTTTAAAAGATCTCTGTGAAGATGTTTCAGTCATCCAAGTCATAGTTATCCAAGGAGGGTTAAATCAAGGGCAACTGGCAACTAAGTATCTTCAACCAGTCCATTTGCCCTTCCTAACTTTCCTAACCATCCTTTGATAAAAAGCTGGAAATGAAATAGAAAACAATGATAGGAAGATGTGTTTAAGTTTGATGAGAACTGGGTGTGCAACCATCTGCTGAGAGGCTCACACGACCTGAGTGACGTGCCCTCACCTCTTTGCCTTTTTTAAATGGCTGTCGGATGAGGGAACCAGGGTCCAAGGGTGGGCGTTGATCGCTCTGCTTAGCCAGGATGAAGAGTGTGTATGTGTGTGTTTGTGTGTGTGTGTGTGGTTGTGTGTGTGGCAGAGGTCAGAGAGGTGCCTCTTGCTTGTGTGCTTTGAGCTTTTTCATGCTTCCTGCTTTGATCTTCTCTCTCATCCCTTCATCCCACATGCTCCCTGCGCCTCAGGCTACTGGTTTGCAGCACACCGATGGTGGGGCTGGAGAGGAATGGGGGGGGGGACTGCCTTTCACAGAGACTCTGCTTGTTCTGTCAATACAGGGAGAGGTGCAGGGAGAGCTGCCAATGGGGCGAAGAGGGCAGTGGGCGGAGGGTTCACCAGGAGCTAAAGTGAAGCATACTGTATAGTACTATGCTCCTCTTTTATGCTCTCTTAGATCCCCCAACAGTGGGCTGGAATTTTGTGTAAAAAACGACTGCCACAGTGTGGTGGCCTCCTGACCCCTTACAACATGGGAAAGTGCACCCTTCAGCTGGTGGTTATATAAAGCCTGCCAGAGTCATGAG
The DNA here is from genome assembly GCF_014851395.1 of Micropterus salmoides. Taxonomy (NCBI): domain Eukaryota; kingdom Metazoa; phylum Chordata; class Actinopteri; order Centrarchiformes; family Centrarchidae; genus Micropterus; species Micropterus salmoides. The sequence goes on from NW_024040152.1 coordinate 18,405,634, forward strand.
AATCACTGATAAATCATTCTGCTTGAGGCCTCTCATGTCTCTCTGCATCTCACATGGAACAATTGTTTTCAATAGGTCAATATAATGTCTCCCTTTCTTCTAAAGCTTTCTATAGGCTGTGTTCAAAGTGTTGCTGTGTAATTAATGTGACAAGAAGAGATGGTTGTGGGACAGCATGGCAGTGGTCATGTGAATGTGTCATGTGTCCGAAAACATAATTTTATCGCTGTCCTGTGTCCACTCAGAGCCTGATAATCCTCATATAACCCCTCACACACAAGAACAATCACCCACCATTCGCCCACCTGCTGAGCCAAGGCTGGGAGACACAGAAGCAGAGGCACAGAGCAGCACCCTTAATTGAAGATTAATTGGAAGGGGGAGAACTTATCTTTATTTAGACATGTGGTAAGTGTTAGGCTGTGACAATTAACCATCTCAGCAGATGACTGCACTTAATATTTCATGAGAACCTTTGAGGGAGGGGTGTTTTCAAGGGGGATCTGCCATGCAGCACATTCACATTCATCCCTTTCAGGATGATGACAGAGATCATAGCTGTAACATCTCCCTGGTAAACAGACAAGTGTAGTCTGACCTTTCCTGGCAATTTTTTTTTTAACAAAGGCTACTTTTAAGGCCAGTGATTTGATTTCCAGATGAATTAAGAACATATGTTGTTTTCAAAGATTTTAATGAATACTACCTATTGACAACAGTTGACATTAAATGTGACATTCTACATAATCACCAGGACATTATAACATGATATGGACATATGATAAATGAAAAAAAGGTGAAGAAATAGATCAACTGCACAAGGCATGTGGATTGTAGAGTAAAAATTATATACAGAGACAGAATTAACTGTAGAACTTGGTGGGATTCTGATGCATGTTTGTGTGAGAGAGGGAAAAGAAAGAGTAAAGGGGTTGTGCTAAGAGGCTTTCTGCAGATCACTGGCAGTTTGACTGCAATGGAGAGTAATGGGGCTGGCAGGGCGGAATCAATTACTGGCCACAACAGATTTTCCCACAGGTCGGAGCTTGGGAAAGCAGTCCTTTACTGCAGCGCAGACAGCTGGCACAGAGCATCCACTGGGAAAGGAGTAGGCTCACAAAAACAAAAAAAACAGATTTTTTTTTATAAACTTGTGACACACCATAAATTTACTATTTTTTTCTCTCTGTTCTGTCTAAAAAAATATCAGTTATTGTAGTCACTGCTAATCAGATTTTATTCCAAATTGCATCAGACAAATATAAGTCCACCCAAAAACCTTGGCCTAGGTGTTTGAGGTAACGTAAAGGACTAACTCATAACATGATGGCGGACTTTCAGAGACAGACCTACTCTACTCAACATAGATTTCCCCTGGCAGTGACCATTCATGTCTTGTGCAACACGCACACACAAAGCAAAGGGAAGGGAAGTAATCATCATTATGATTTTCTACGGCCTGACTTGACTAATAATTCATATGGCTGGTGCCTGTGAAGTTCCTTTTACCATGATGTAAACCAGGAGATACATATCAATTAGAGCCCCAAACACCCCCCACCTCACCTCTCTCTCTCACACACACACACACACACACACACACACACACACACTCCATTGACATGCAAACAATGTTTTTCCTGTGGCAACACAATGTGTGGCCTTAAAAGTAGCTTGCTCAGTGGTCCTCCTTTCACTGTGTGGACATCACGTGCCGTCTCCTGTTGCGCTTATTTGGGAAACGGTCTTGTGATCTCCCTTCTCCCTATTGTGGACTTGCATAACTTAACTGGTAATGGGAAGCAGACTGGTAATCCTTACAAACAATATAATTGGGGCCACTGTGAAGGAGTGTGCATGCAATGACATACATTTCTATTTATTCAAGAGCGACTCATCCACGTTTTCCTTTTAAGCCAGCACATAAAGTTGTCTATATCAGAATACAAAGTATTGTTTGAATCTTTTCTAAATGCTGTTCATGCCTTGTAATTGACTCTAAGCCTTGTAATTGGCAGCTGGTGCTGAGATCCTGGTGTCAGTATTATGACCTGAGGAGTTTTCTTCAGAAAAGATTTTTAAATAAAGCTCCTGCTAAACAAAGAAACAAGGAAGTCAACACATCCTTCCCTGGCTTTACCTATCCAAAAAGCACAAGGAGAATGGATGCCAACAAAGGCAGGAAAGTAAAGAATGAGAAGGCGGGTGCATTACGGTCACACAGTGGGAATGGGTCTCAGGACCGGTCTGGTCCCTACCCAATATAGCGCCTGGGTGCTGAGTGGAACCGGTGTGGACAGGCAGGAAGTTGTGGCCCATAGGATAACATTGTTGAATAGAAGTTGTCTGGGAGACATTTCCCTCAGTTGGACAAACTGTTTAAGACCAGCATGGGTGGCATTTTCTCTGTTTTACATAATATCTCATAGCTCATGTGTATATGCAGCAAAGTTAATACTTTTACTTTACATACACCTCCACTCAATTTAAATAAATCATGGACAAAATATGATCTCACACACACAGGAATGTCCCCCAGATACCCTCTGCCTCAACACACACAAATGCAAACTCCATTGCAGCAGTTGTTGAATGACAGGTATAAGATGTCAGGATGGTGTGCACACAGGATGAAGGCACGGCTGTGAGCGTCGCTGCTGCCGACAGCCCCAACGGTCGACATAGTAAATCAATCCTGATGGGAGGGTGGGTAGGATGGAGGTGGTGGGGGTCCAAAGGGACTGAGCCGGCCTCTGTCAGACACACTCAGCCACTCAGCCAGCCAGAGAGAGACTGTCGACGGGTGGGAGAACACTCGCCGGGAAGCGCTCACACGGAGATTGAGTTACCACGGAATTAGATCAGGGCTGTGGGAAACAGCACCTCCTAAACACACTCGCACACTCTCGGTCGCACACACATAAACACATGCAGACACACCAGCACACACACAGGCCGCACTCTTGCACACAAAGAGTCACCAAGGGAAACCTAAGGGAAGATTGAGAAAGGCAGCTGGGCACACGCCAGTTTCAAACAAATGCTTGCTTATACCTCTTAGCTTCCTGGCACTGGTTTGAGAGTAGTTTCTTCAGATTGGTGCCGAGTTAGGCCCGTGGTCAACAGGCAGACTGGCATGTTCTTCATGTCATTAAATGTAAGGATAATTTAGAGAAACAGGCCACCGACAAATGAGCTCAAACCAAACATACTTAAATGGGATAGGAAATTTTACATAATTCAAAAATCATCAAAAGTCAACTGGAGTCGACGCTGAGAAAAAGTTACGATGCCTCAGGTAAAAAGCCAAGGTTTTTGGAAATAAAAACATAATTATGTTTAATGGAGAACAGGAATTTCAGAGCTAATGTGAAAGACCTTGATAGTCAGGTGTGAGGAGAGAGGTTTGTGTCCGCTTAATGGAGACCACATGAACCTGCCTGTCCTGTAGAGCTGGTGCCACTGTAGAGTCTTATTACCATAATAGCATCATAAACAATACTGAAGTGATCCCAAATATACTCAAGCTGCCTATCAGCAAAGAGAGGCCATGTGGGGTAGAGGGCAAGGAGAGGGCTTGTACTTACTTGGCTGAGGATCTGTGTATGAATTTGTCCCACAAGCACCAAACTTTCTGGAGCAAAGAAGAATATAGATACACGAGAAACACTGTCCAGAAAGCGAGTATGCAGGCATCAGTTTTTTTCAAAACTGGATTATGCACACTTTAAAGGGTAATTCTGGTATTTTTCTTTTTGAAACATATTTTGGGGCCTAAATGACTAATAGGTAAAAAGGTTTTGCAATTGGTCCAGTAGATTGCCTCAGCTAGCTAGCAGGCTCAGATTGTTCTCTAAGTCTCTGACCACATGGAAAGAATCCCTACAGAGATGGACCTTTTGTTAAAGAGTAAACTGACTTATGGACTCACATTTCCACCGTTGTCTTCCTACAGCAACTCACCATCTCGCGAGAATTCAGAGCGAGACTTCTCCTTGAGAGATACTTCTGATCCTGGTTAAACAAAAAGGATATTACTCTTCTTACGCTTCTTTGTCAGTGGCAAAAACAAGCACCTTTGGTGACATACTTTTGACATGCGCAATTGGCTTTAAGGATTACATCGCAGCCATTATAGCCTGATTCACAGCTGCCGGCGGAGGTGAGCTACTGGAACAATTTCAAAACTTTTTGTACCTATTAGTCATTTAGACCCCTAAATATGAAAAAAAAAAAATAGAGCCCAGGTTTAAAAATACCAGAAATACCCTTTGAAGGCTATAAACCAACCAAGGGGGAGTATGGGAGTGTAGAAATGCATGAAATGGGTGAAGGTACAGGCATGATTTTTAAAAGGTGTGTGCTGACAGGTAGTTGAGGGGAGGTGGGGGTCTATGTATGTGTATATCTGTGTGTGTCAGGGATGGTGTGGAGGCTCATCCACACTCAATGCATCAACAGAATGACTGAACCTTGCATATTGTATCTGTCACCACCAAACCCCTCTGACATTCTGGAAACAGCGTGTTGGTCTGCAGTTGCTCCTTGCAATCAAGCTCTCATACGCACTTGTCTAGCTCCCAACGCACCAAGTTAACAACTGACCTGATGGACAGAGCAGAGAAACAGCTGCTGCTCTACAAGGTACTGGAATTAAAGACAGTGGGCGGGGTGGGGGGGCGGTCACACACTCCCACTGATGGCCTTACCAGACATGTCATACTCCATGCAGGAATTATACCAACCTCAAGTGTTGTCGTTTCCAGACCATCAGAGAAAAGACTGACATTTGACTGCTGCTTTTATATTAATAGTGTTATTAATATATGGTATTTCATGTATTTCATATGTCTACTTATATGGACAATAAAAACATTACAAGTGAACTTCCTGAATTCAAATAGTAAAAGTATATGTTTTGTATGTTAAATCTTAATCTGCAATGTAACGAGTAACTTTATCATTACATCGTTACATATATGTAGTGTAGTAAAAATAACACAATACAGTTTTTGCCTCTGAAATAAGTGTAAAGAAGCATAAAATGGAAATACTCAAGTACAAAAGTCTCACAATTGTAGTGATGTAGGCTAGAGGTCGTTTAAGTGCTGTATCACCGGCTCTCGCCTCATCTCCACATCCAACAAAACCAACAAGAGAGTGAAATCCCACATAATTCAATGTTGGAAACAAAGTAAGCAAAGTGGACTTGGATCCCATTGACTTAAAAATTCGAAGGAGAAAGTGGAGTGGGACTGGGCACACCCTTTTAAAACCGGCCACAAACATCACCTGATAAGCCCTGAAATGAAACCCCCCAAGGAACAAGGAAAAGAGGTCGGCCCAGGAACAGCTGGAGAAGAGGTGTCCAGGCAGAAATGTCTGGGAGTGGACTCAACTGGAGAGATCCTGAAAGAACCAGCAACAGCTAAGTGAGGTGGAGAACATTTGTCAGTTGCCTATGCTCTCTAGAGGAGCAAAGGACGTTGAGTCAAGACAGTTCTTGAGTGAATGTACTGTTACTTTTAGCCACTGTATGATGTTTTTATTAGTATGCATCACAACATTAACATTTGCTTTGTGTTCTTAGGCAGAAATATCTGTATCTCATGTCTCTCCTTAAAACAAAACAGCCAGAAGGGATCAGTTACACAGTGGAAGATTAACATTAAAAGCTCCCCTGTTTTATATAGTTTGCCCTTTGAACCATTCGTATCAGTGGAGTCAAATTTTCACACCTTCTGCAGACCACCCCAACTCCCCATCCAGAGTGAGGCACTTGTGTTTTGCCACTTATGCCTAAGTACCTTTGTATGTTTTTTAATGTCACTCATAAGCAAAACTTTAAACTATGGTTGGATGTAGCTTGAGCTTCAAGCCATTTACGATTCTCTGCCATACAGCATAGTGGCGTTCCCTGTTTTCCTCCACAGCGGTTTAATGATTCCCTGGGAAGGTCTCTGTGCGGCAGGCAGTTAACCTGTTTGCAGTGACTGGGGAGTAGGGGGGAAGTTTCCTAGGAGAGCCTGGCAACGCTGACTGACCAATGTTGGGCCTCCCGGCTGATCAGTGCTGTTGTGGAACCACACAGCTGACAGCAGACAATGTACAACACACTCTGCTAATAGGCCGTGTGTCCTTCACAACACGAACGAAGAAGAGGGCTCCCGCTATAATGGGGCCTGTTGCTCACGAACTGGGGTCTCAGCAGGCAAACCCGGGACCTACGGCCAGGAGTCCAGCAGTTAGCCTGACCTGTCAAGCACAAGATTAAGGACCTCAGACTCAATATGCTCTACAAGACATAAATGTATAAAAAAAAATCATGCTTTTAAAATATAATTTTAGATAGATAGATAGCAGAAGTAGGTTGCAATGATTATGATTTAACCTCTATTTAAAGCTTTCCTGTGAGACCTTGGGCTTGTTCATTTATTTATTTTTGTAAAGCAGTAAAGCATAATGTCACTCAAAATGCCAGCTCGATTTTAACAGGCTCAATTCTTGTCAAGCACCGCCCATATAATTCCGTCGACCCCGCCCCCCTGTCCGCGGTGTGAAAATGATCACAGCAGAAGCAGAAGCAACTCTCTGCTGTCAGTACCCAACTAGAGCTTTCTCTGCCAGGAGTAGCCTACTTCTGATAACTGTAGGCTTGGAAGAAAAATGAAGCGAAGCCACAATTACAGTTCGTCGGATAGCGACCTGGACGACAATGTTGAGGTGGAGAAGGATAGTGGAGACGAAAATTGGTATGTTAACTGTTTGTTTTAAATTCGCCGCCATATTTTAACTTTGTTTCATGTGTAGGCTATTGATGTCTTGATGATCTCATGTTTTGTATAATCGTATAGTCGTTTTTTTGTTTTTTGTTTTTTTGCGGTTTTACCTTTAAGTCAACTTGATTCCCACGGCTCGATGTCACCCTCCACAACCACACAAGTTCAAGCCAGAAAAAGGCGAAGAGGGGTAAGTAAACTCATGTCTGGCGCCAGGTTGCGCACTGCTGTTTAATAGATCCCACTGTTTTCCTTCCACCTGTGACCTAAATTACATTGTTTCTTTTACCCATTTACAGATAATTGAGAAACGCAGACGTGACCGAATCAATAATAGCTTGTCAGAGTTGAGAAGACTGGTGCCAAGTGCTTTTGAGAAACAGGTAAATTGGACACATTCCATCATTTCCTTATGTACAGGCACACATTTGCCCATACATGTTTTTTCCACTTTATAGGAAATATGAATAGGCCTATTATTAAAAGTGACACCATTCTTTCCTGTTTCTTTACAGGGATCAGCTAAATTAGAAAAAGCAGAAATTTTGCAAATGACTGTGGACCATTTGAAGATGCTTCATGCCTCTGGTGGCAAAGGTAAAAGACCCTTTCTTTGCCTTTGGATAATAAATGGATTAATTCAAAATCAGGGATTCAAAAATATGTTTCTAACCTTCTGACTCCGCTTCCTTTCTTGACAGGCTATTTTGAGGCTCATGCTCTTGCTAAGGATTACCGCAGCTTGGGCTTCAGGGAGTGCCTGGCAGAGACGGCTCGCTACCTGAGCATCATAGAGGGTCGGGAGAGTGCAGACCCCCTCCGTATACGTTTGGTGTCCCACCTCAGCAACTACGCCTCTCAGAGAGAGGTGCACACTGGACTGGAACACTTAGCCTGGGGCTCTGCTTACAGGACTGGCCCTGCCCATCTTCCCCACCCCCTCCTCCTACAACACCCCCAGGGCAGGACACCTGCATCCAGAAGCAACAGTAGCCCACCCTCTTCCTCCTCGTCTTCCCCTACATCTTCTTCCTCCTCCGCTGAGGCATCTGGGACATCCAGACTCGGTGTCATGCCCCCCACAGAGTCCCTCAGGGTGCCTCCCAGTGGCTCGCTGCCCCTCGGTCTGTCTCTGCCAACATCCAAGCTTTCACCACCGCTCCTTTCATCCCTCTCCTCGCTGTCAGCCTTCCCCCTCTCCTTCGGTGCTTTCCCTCTGGTCTCCCCGACGGCTCTCAGCACAGTGAGCCCCTCCTCCACCCTGTCAAAGCCTTACAGGCCTTGGGGCACAGAGATTGGGGCCTTCTGAAGCTAACAGCAGGACTGAAGGCAACAGCTGAGCTGTGCCCACCCTCACAGACTAGGCAAGATAACCTGCCTCATCTGTTTTTATAGCAATAAAACACAGGAGAACAAAGCAAGCTGATTTATTTTGTTCAGTATAAAGAATAAGTTTGACAGGTTGCTGAAGGGTGTTGTTTCCTCTCAGTATGTCATTACTCCCATAAAGAAAGGAATTCTAAATGATTTTATGTTATTCATTGGAACTGATAACTAATTTAGTTGTGCACTGTCTCCAGGTTGAAGACTGATATGATGATATGTCCATGAGTAGATTTTCTGTAAGCACAGATGTAGAGATAATATTTTGTAGACCACATACTGAAACTTCTACATTTTCCGAGCATGGATGTCTGTATTTAACATAATGTAGAATGACTTAATTGGGCCTTCTTCTTCAGTGGTATCAGAAGTCGTGGAAATGAATATGCATATTATATGTGCCACTGCTGTAAAACTAACCACTTGAGAATTGGAACATTGCATTCGATTTGTAATATTTTTGTACCAATAAATTGAGTTAAAAGTATAAAACATGGATTTAAACCAAAGTGTTTATTTCTGTTGCATTTGCTCCTTTAACCCTCCAGAATGTTTTGTTTTCATAATCTATAACGGGTAGCTATTTCTTTCTACAGTCATGCTACATAATCCTGTATACAAGCAGACATAAATGACATATAATCTGCAGGTGCATTTTTGTTGCAATCCCTTGGCAGTTAATCATGAGCTAATAAGGTCCCGCTTATTGACTGAAAGGCAATTCCTTTACTGTGTGCCAGGTAAGTAACCAAATCTGAGACCATTGTTGCCCTTATGAATACCCAGGAAATCATTAAGAGCCAGAGGAAATCCTTTACAATGTTGCCCTGACCTCACCAGCTTGAGTTGGTCTGAAATGGAGACAATAGTGTGAACAGGATGGGGACATTGGAGGAAAGCGGTTGAAAAGTAACAACAACACACAGATTGCTGGACAATAAATCACTGATCAGCTCCACAGTGTTGTTTCTGGTCCAATCTAAGTGACACAGGGTTTTTATTTTTAATTGTTTTAATGACTCAGTTTTTTATCCATCAGTGCAGCATTTCCAGGAGGGACAGTTTCTGTCTGTGATTTGTTTCCTGAGGGCTTATAAATAATATATTATGTATATTTTCTTCCTTTGAGAGCCAAAATATCATTCAGCTTAAAGCACAATATACAAAATTGTCCACATTTGCTGATTAATGACAAAAACCTTACTCCCTCTAAATTATTTTATTTATTTATTTAAATTCCAAATCCTTCTGATTTGAAAAGATGATACAAAAATGATCTAGATTCTATTGTTTTTATTATATTTCATCTATATTTACACTCTGCATATTGTGAACTTTTGCCCTACTTTTGGATTGGTATGAGCTCCAGCTTGGCTTCTTTGGCTTAAAAAAATCTGACACTGACACCTAGTGGAGGAACTTTGTCTCATTCTCGCCTGATGGATGATCATGGATTAATTTTAGATGTTAAAAATATGCTAGTATAACCCTTAAGAAGAATTGTGCCAAAATGGCTACAGTATCCCAAATGAATGAATTGAAGAATGAAAAATCAGCTGGGAGAAGACTGTGATTCTCAGGATGTGTAGATAACTGGTTCTTTTATTTGGCAGTTTACATTTTCCCTCCTCTTTTAGCACAGAAAAGTATTAGATGGTGCATGCCATGTTCACAGAACCCCAAACCTTTATTCAGCGAAGCTTTCACAGAGAAATATATGAAGGGAGAAACACAAGCAGCAGAGTATGCAAGCAGATATCAGTGGTATTGTATAATAAAAAGAGACTAGTTCAGTGTGCTGAATGTAAAGCATCCTGCATCCATTCTCCATCTAATCCCCTAAGGAGAGCAGAGGCTAGTGATGCCTTGTGGTAAATTTGCATTCACACACACCCACACAGACATACGTTATGTTCGCACTATCACTATCAAGGTGGGAGCAACAGCACATTCCACTGTCCAAGACAATATGCATGGTACCAGTATGGTGTCATAACATTCAAGAGACCAATCCCCAAATACTGTGTACGTAACAGAGCTATTGATTTGGCTAAAGATGAGAATTCATTGACAAAGAAAGTAGTCAGGGTAAGCGGGAATCTGCAAGTGTATAAACAGCTGCTCCCATTGGGCAAAGACATTCTTAATAACAATAAAGCACCTATCAAGTTCATTATCAAGCTCATTTCAGAGGAAGTGACACTTTATGAATCAGTGGGTTTGGCGTATTGTTAAGTTCCAAGCGTGCGTGTTCCAGAATGAGTAGGTGTGTGCGTGAGGAAGATACAGATGGGATACGCTGATATGCTGAGGAGTCTAGGTACACCAACCGTCGTTCTTCACAAAGACACAGAAACATCATCATCATGACATCATCAGGAAACACTGCAAATGTCAACACCGAGGGCTTTCACAAGAAAATTATTTAAAATTAAAATTTCAAAAACTGAAACATTAACCAATTACAAACAAAATGTTTGAAATTGTACAGTGCAGTACAGTACAATCCTTGCATGTACTTCACCTACCATAGATAGATAGATAGATAGATAGATAGATAGATAGATAGATAGATAGATAGATAGATAGATAGATTTTAAGAGAATGTATTTACAAAATAAAAACATATAACATATTCTCACTTTTTCTCTAAAACCAACAAACCTATTCAACTCTCAAGATGAGTGTTACTGATGTTTGTATCCACTGATAATACTGATAGTAGTGAGTACTGGTGGTGTGGTGTTTTGTGATGTGGTGGCAAGGTCCTCAAACCTCTCGGCCTCCAGGGTTGGGTGTCTGTTCTAAGGAGGGTGATGGCAGGAGGAGGATGGAGGGATGTTGATGGACCATGGAAGTCAGGACTTGTGTGAGGCTCATGCTGTCAGCTCTTCCCTCAGTTCTTTGTTCTTGCGCACCATGGCTGCATGTCTCTCCTGAAAACGCCAGAACAACAGAGTAAAAATAATTACACAGTCTTAAAAGTGGACACATGGACTTTTTCTCAACTGCGATTCCTGAATTCTTCACCTTCTCCTGTAGACGCTCAATCATGGCTGCCAGATGGGCCTCACGGTTCTCCTTGATCTGCTCCATCTTCAGCTGGAGCTTTTCCTCTGCCATCTTGCTGAAGTTGCTGTTCTCTTCCATGGCCTTTAGCAACACGTCCCTCTCATGCTCTCGCTTTTCTGCCAAAGCCCTCAGCACCTGGGCCTCCTGATACTAAAATCACAATTTGAATGGTTTAAAATCTAAAAAAAAGTGTGTCTTTTTTTTCCTTCTTTTTTTTCACAAACAGGTAAAATAATCACCTTCCTCCGTTCTTCAGCAGCCTCAAGTTTCTTCTCAATGTCCTCCAAGGAGATATCCCTCTTGGGGGTTAAGGGGAGGTTGTGGGCCACATCTGACACCGGCGACACAGGCTTGAGAATCACCTCAAACGCCTGGCCAGAAGCCCGCTTGTTTATAGGTTTCACCTCCATGTCTGTAAATCATTATGATATTATTATGAGAACACCAGCCAAATCAATGTCCAATAACCATATCAGTCCAATAATAAGTCATTATTACTAACTTCTATATTAACAGGGTAGATAAAACATCCATAGGGGGCAATTTGTTTTAACCGAAAGAAAATCAATGTTTTAGCTGATCCATACCTTCAAACTCACGCACAAGCTTGTTGCGTGCCTCTGGGTAGAAGCAGGAGCAGATGAGGGAGAGGACAGACAACTCCTTCATCTTCTCTTTATATGCTGTGGGAACAAAAACATACCATAGCATCATGGTGAGTCTCCTACTGTTACTCATGAAAAAAGTAAAACAGGCAAATGAACACACAGATTAGGTTTCTTCATTACCACATAACACTGTCCAAACAATGTCACCAATTCATAAATATACTTGCAATGTTTCCAAATGAAGAGTTATGAAAGAAATTGCTCAATAAAACATTAGCATCAGATGACTAGGGCATTAATGATCTATAGAAAGTCTGAAAAGTGCCCTGTTGGTTAATAATTCATTGGATGCATGTATTATGTAAGGGCGAACAAACTAACATTGTTTGATTGGTAGTTATAATAAGACACTTGTGACTCATTTCAATCAAGAAATCAGAGAGCCTTGTCTAATAACCCCCTCGCAATATGGCAGACAGGCCGTATGTCAAGTTATTCCATTTCCTGTTGAACTCTCAGCGGTTTGTCCTGTGTCATGATCACAATAATAAGAAACTCTTAAATGTATCTGCCTCTTCCCTGCCTTATTGTTGAGCGCTGCTGTCATATCTGTCAAATACAGTTGATTAATTTTGACTTTAATAATAGATCTGGGGTAAGATTAACCAGTTCCGTATTGACAATTATTACTCTCATCTGCAAATTCTGTCAGTTTTTCCATGCTTTATTCCCTTGTAGGGCCCACCTGGCGGCTCAGAGAGGACTACAGATTGCCACCGCTAAGCCTTCTGCTGCAAAGGCCAGCGTGTGAAGCGGCCCCTTGCTGCAGCGCTGGCCTGCCTCCCACACTGCCATGCACCTGTCTCCTCCGCTACATCTCTTCCACCACACCATCATGAAAGCGAGTCTGCAGCTGAACTGTATTGTAAAGGGACCAAATGGGTTGCACATATTAAGGCACCATTCATGTTTTAGATGCAAACCCATGAAAACAAATATGCTAAATGCCTGACCTACAACAATAACTGTCCATCAGAAAAGATGACTAATGCAGGCTACAATCTAGGCTACTTCTTATGTGTCAATATAAGATTCGGTGTGCAAACGCCCAGATATAAAGAATGGAATTAAAGCCATTCATTTGTTCTTACGCCAATCGGGTATTTTTGCGAGATAAATTGCAACACATCTGTCACAGCTGGTGATGCATCCTTGGCAAGGAATATATAAGGAAAGGAGACATGAATAAAAGGAGCAATGCCAAATAAACGAACCGATTAAACAATCATGTTTAGGGGACGTTTAGGGAACAGAAACGCTTTCAGTTACAGCTGTGCATGTTTAATTAAAGCTAAGCAATAGGCTATGAAAGTCTGACTGATGAAGACCTCTCAGCTTTGCTGTCGGCTAAATGGTCGGCAGCCCAGCATCTTGGGTGGGGTCCGTCTGCATTATGCTGCATGTTGGGGCCGCTGTAGCACGAACCGCAGCTGCGGCGTTGTAAATAAAGCTGTCTAGAGGCCTATTCACATTTTAGAATTATCCATTGTTACACAATATACGATTAAAACAAGTGAGGACTCAGAGCAATTTGACATAAATGAGGGAAATGAAAGAGACATTTCAGTAACTTAATGAAGGAGGATGCTTGGCTTGTACGCCCATATTTTTGCTGTCATTACCAGACTCTTGTCCTGAGACAATAGGCCAGTAGTCGATAGAGAAATATGAAGGTGAGGGATCTAATTTCTCTTGGCTTTAATCGGTCAAAGGATAACATATCTGAGTGGAGCCATTACAGAAGCACGACCAACAGCCGGTAGACAGTACCGGGCCGACATGGGCTCAATACAGAATCTGTCACAAATTCCTTCCTTCCATGCATCTATTAGGCTATAACATGATCAGTCTGACAAGCTTACCGGTTGCTGTTTTAGCCATTGCTGATGTATTTCTCCGCAGAGGATGCTGTAGCTGTGTTCAGGTGAACGGTGATGCTGCTTAAGGCACTGAGTCAGCGAATAGACCGCGTAGGATCGGATAGCAGACGGGAGGTGGGCGCGCACGTGAGCGCGCAAGCAGACCCTCCCCTTTGTCGCGCAGAGCGGTTTTCAGTATCCAATGTGACCATATAGCCAACTTAAACCTGGCGATTAAAGCTCAGACACACAAGAAATTTGAAGAATGTGTTCTCCGGACCGGATACTTGCGCCGTGTGTTTCTTTGGATCCAAATTTATGGAAAAATAGGCAGACAGCAATCCAATCTGGCAATGCAGCCATTGCTCGTTTAAATAGCCTACACACCACTGAAAATACTGAACACAACAGAAAATATCATAGTCGCCTTGCAAGGTATAGGCTAATAAGAATACAGACTACAGAATAGCCAATCTGCTGTGTAAACTTCTTATTTTAGTAGTCGGCAGTGGTGACAATGTTGGTTTTGAGCATATTGGGCTTCTTCATTGCTGCACATCCAAACAGGTCACACTGCTTTTTGCAGGGAGAAATAAGTGTAATACGTCTTGTGTTAATGAGTCAGAACATATTAACAAACAACTTCAGACTGCAAAAGGCTTTATTAATAACCCATTTAATCCCATCGGTCACAATAGGCCTAACTGTAAAAAACTTTTTCATTTATAAGACTCTAAAAATGTTACTGAATGATGTATCAATGCATTTCAAGCAAGTACTGAAATGGTAAAGGGTCTCTATGAAATATGTGCAGTGTCACATGTTTAGTGTACATTGTCACATGACCAGAGGTCTGGGTGCACCAAGAAAAAAGAATGACTGGCCTCCCAAACAAAAGGTTAGTAAAGAATGTAAACATAAAGATAGAATAGAGAGTTCTGGTACACATTATCTTTAAGGTGTCTAGTACTAATACAGCATATGCATTTGGATTTACTCAACTTTCTTCAGTTTGGTCATAGAATGAGTAAACAACAAAAGTGACCGGCGGGATAACACAGTGCATCAAGGTACACATTCACAGTTCTTTTTGTACTTAAATTTCTGCTTAGTTTTTTTATTTTAGTTTTACTCTAAGTCGAGTTCTGGGTATGTTGGATCTAGATGACCTCCCAGGCAAGGCATTCACCATGATATATAAATAAAAAAACCCAGCTCACCCCTCGTTGGGTGGTACGTGTCATCTTTACCTGAAGTCTGGGAGTTGAAGGGTTCTGCACGGTATCTTATATGTTCCTTGGACTGCACACTTCTGGTCAGAGATTTCAGATGTTGTACCTCCTTCTTGATGTTGCTGTTCCTTGGGATTGATACATCTATCACTACTGTCTTCTCCTGCTGTTTGTCAATAAACATGATGTCTGGTTGGTTAGCCATCATCAGTTTGTCAATCTGGATCTTCCACAGGAGTGGAAGTTCCACAGGATATTTGCTTGGTCATTCTCCTCACCTTGACACTCACAGGCCATAGATGATGTTCCTGTATGCTATGCCAGCTACCTGGTAATGACATTCCATGTTAACTGTTACTGCCTGCATCTGCAACTCTGTACTGTACTGTCTCTGGGGCAACTTTGCACAGTCTGCACCTGGGGTCCCACCTGTTGTGGTAGACCCCGGCCTCTATTGATGTGTGCCTGCTCTTGTGCAGCCATGATTAGTGCTTATGTGCTGTTCTTTAGTCCAGCCTTTCTTGATGTCTTCTTCTATCTGTCAGTGGTACAAGATGTGCAGGGGCTTGTCCCTCCATGAAGGTTCATCCTCCTCCTGTCCTCATCCTTGGGTTTCTGCTGCCTGAGGTATTCACTTAGCCCTTCATCTTTGGAGGCCTGATCCTGATGTACTCCTGGATCTTTGTTGTTTCATTCTGGACAGTACATCTTGCCACTCACTGCTAGGTATCGGATGACTCGCAGAGCATGTGTTGATGGCTCGGATCTTGTTCTTCCCACTCAGCTGACTTTTCACGACCTGCCTTACTCTGTGTAGGGATTTCACTGTGGCTGACTTCCTTGCTGCCTCCTCATGGTTTCCCTTTGCCTGGGGGATCCCAAGGTATTTGTAGCTCTCCTAAACATCTTCAATGTTGCCTTCTGGTAGTTCACCCCCCTCGGTTCTGATCATTTTCTGTTTCTGATACCATCTGACTTATCCAGTCCAAATGTTTTTACTGTAGATCCTGGTAGTGTGGATCAGTGAGTCATTGTTTCTCTCATTCCTGGCTAGCTTCATGTGATCCATGTAGAGGAAGTGACTTATGGTTGCTCCACTTTGGGACCGGTATTCCTAACCACACTTTATGATAACCTGGCGGAGAGGGTTCAGGCCTCTGTAGAACAAATGTTGTGCAAACTGTTTTTTCTAAACTGCAAGTTCAAATGTTACAATAAAGTTAAAATATTTATGTTTCAATACATGTTGCACTAAAGTTACAAAGCTGAAATACATTGTGTTTTTGTCCTTGCTTTGTCAGTGTTTTAAGGGATTCTGATGATGTAAATAAGTCACGCAAAAATGTGATAGAACATGTTAGTGTCAATGCTGAGGACTGCCATTGTCAGTTTTAAATGTGTTAATAACTGGTCTTGAATACACAGAAATTTTGATGAATGCACAGGAGAAATTGTTTGATTCAGGATACAACATATGATCCCACCGGTCACAATTGTGACTGACCATAAAATACACTTTTTCACCTACTCATTCATATAAATTTGAAAAAACAATGATTGATTATTTCAAAGGGTTACTAAAGACACATGATTTGGATATTTTCAAATCTGGGAACAATTTGAGATTATGATAAAACATCCAGTAGAAATGTTTTCCTTTCAAAATGAGTGATATTTTGTTGGTTTTAGGTTCAAAATGAAACTTTTATTAACATTACATAAGTCTAATCCTAAAAAACACTGGGTTTTAAAAAATACATTCTGCATAAAAAATACTCCAGATGATACATATTTGTAGAGTTTTGCAACAACCAATACCATCGTAAGGACATTTTTTGTTTTCATGAAACAATAGATATTTCAGTGGCAGTTAAGATGATTTTGTTACAGCACCCTTGTAAGTATAGACTTACCTAAAGTCATGAATTTGTTCAAGTTTTATAGATACGGATCTTTACATGTTAAATGAAACAGTGGCAGCCTTAAATAAGACATACAGACGGCTACATAACATTTAATACTCAGTTAAATTGTATTTAAGTTAAATACAAGAGGAAACAAAAGTGAAATAGTGCATGCCGGTTTATAATGACAGTGAAATCAATCAACTAAATAAGTGTCACAGGATAAATAGAAGGCAGTGCATCACTTAAAATTTCAGTGAATCTTCTGGACATATTAAAAAGGTATGGCTAATCATGAGCAAGAAAGAATGAATAAAAAATGTTTAAAGCTTGACTTATTGCATTGTGCACATTTTCATTGTTTAAGAGATACCCAGAATTTGAAGTATGCTTGCAGACAAGTGTAATAACTGGTTGCACTTAGCGACGTGCTGCTTTGGTTTTCAGTTGCTTCTTAATGTAGTGGCCAACCAGCATCTGAGGACGTTGTTGGTAACTGTGAAGAACTTCATGAGAGCTGCTCAGCTGATCCCCCTTCAGCCGATTCAGTAAAGTCACACAAACCACAGCCGCTTTACACAGGAAGAAATGAATGTTAGAAAGCCACCATCTGTGCTTTGAGGTCAGCTATAATATCATGCTGATATTGTATTTTCTTACCTCGCAGACCACTCAGCTTGCACATAGCAGCAAAAACAGATGACTCCATTTCAATATTGCAGACTCCTGCATCACTGGCTTTATTGAGGAAGTCCTGTTTATCCTTCTCAGTGTAGGAGCAGAAAGCACCATCCAAACGGGCTTGCCCTGGGTTATCAATCAGATAGAGAAGACAGACAAAAAGATAGCAAAATATGCACATTACAACTGTACCACTGTAAAATATGAGAAAATATACATCCATGTCACACGCATACCTTCATAGAAATCCAGTGTACACATTGTGTTGCCAATCACGGTCTCAAACTGGTTCAGTTCCTTGCTGCATTGCAGAAGCTCCTCAGCCAGGCTTTGGTCCAGATCAGTATTGCGCACCACCGTCTTCCCCAGTATCACCTGCTCAAACTTGGGAAGGAAGGTGGCATCCACAGACTGCTTGGTGACAACAACAGTCCCAGGCTCAAGCCCTGAGAACCAGAAAAGGCAAGTGTGATACACTCAATGGTTTGTGCCATATTCAGCATAATGTAAGCGGTTGATATATATCGGAATTAATTTCAATAACTCACTTAAAAAAAGCAAAAACAAAAAGATGTTTTCTCTTATCTGGCAAACTGGACAAATACCATAAATGGCTAATATCAACTACAGGAATGTACAAAAATCCATATTGGCTGACACTGCCCTAAATCTTAAAGTACCTTGAGCTCCCTCATGTGGTACATTTACATTTATTCATTTAGCTGACACTTTTATCCAAAGCGACTTATAATTGCTTTATATGTCAGAGGTTGCACGCCTCTGGAGCAACGAGGGGTTAAGTGTCTTGCTCAGGGACACAACGGTGGATGGGTCACAGTGAGGAATTGAACCCAGGTCTCTCACACCAAAGGCATGCATCTCATCCATCACCACCCCGTTGCTGGTAAAACCAAGAAAAGGTGTTTGTAACCCAGATCAGGGCAAGGACATTTGACCACAAGGGCAGTCATTTCATCTTCATTTTTCCAGTCCAAGTTTACAAAATCACAGGGAAACTAGCAGCCCTGTAGTGTTAGCAGTATTTATCATTTGACAACGCAATAGATACATAATCAAATGAATTATCAGGCACAATAATAAGCTTACCTATTCCACCTGATGTCCCAATGCGTATAATTGTAACATCGGTGCAATGTGCGTGATGGAGGAGCTTTATTAGCTCATGCAACATTATGGCAATAGATGGGATGCCCATACCATGCTGCAAAATTAAGCACAGACATTTCACACACTATTTTCACATCTATGTAGTTTTTTAATTGAAGGACACTAACTACACATATTGTCAGAATTCCTCCTATTCGTAGTATAGCATTTGCTTACAAAATATTGTGATAGAATTTGTTTTTACATACACTGACAGAGAGCACAGGGCCAACTTTGTACATTGCATAGCGGTCCGTTCCAGCACATATATTTGGGTACTCTGATTTGGGGTCTTCCATACTGAGCTCAGCAGCAATGTACTCAATGAATGATTTCATTCTCCAGGGACTGCCCCCAACACACACAAACTGAAAGAAAACACACAAATATAAATAACTGCTGAATAAAGATGATCATGGAGGTGATTTTTTTCTCTCAACAAATGAAATGAAAAATCATTACTTTGACATCACCAAACATAGCTGGGAGGTTGTGAGTTCCGGTTCCTAAACTGAAGTGGTAGAGGATGTCATCTTTCAGTGCATCCAGGTGTGGGTTGTGCACAAAAACAGGGCTGGGAGGTGGGGTAAGAGATTTTAAAGGGTCATTTGTAGCCTGATCTTCCATCAATTTCCATTTTGTTTCCCTTGAGATTTGTGCTGTGATTCAGACATCTGAAACCAGGCTAAACTAAATCTAACTTCTAAAATCTAAGTTCAACTAAAAAAATACCAACACATTTAACCCTGTGTTATCTAGCCACACAAATACTTTGTTTAGTCAGGTAAGGCATTTGGATATTTGTCTCTTTAAAGTTCTGTTAGGTAATGTGAATTTCAATTGTGATACTTACAGTAATGAAACATTCAATTTGAGATGTAATTTTCCAATGGTTTGAGCTGCACCAATTGTATTACCCTGCATTGTGTCACGGTGGCCACACTTAATTCAGGAGGAGGATATCACAAAATCTTGCCACAAAAGAATAAAAACAATCTGCATACTATATTATATACATTCATACTTCCGGTTGCCAGTTTATTAGGCACACCTAGCTAAAGCTAACAACAACAGTCATCCTACCTCATCAAAAGTACATCATGAGGATATAGTTTGTGGTGCTGTTTAACTATTGCATTATACAGAGTCTTTCTGTTATTGCACTACCCTCTCTGACATTAATTGGGTGGGCAAAATAATAGGAACAACTGCAGCCACCACAGTAGGCCTACCTCAAAAACGAAAACTAAGGAACATTAAAACAAGGATTTATTTTATTATTTTTACATTATCATGTGAGAAAATGTGGGGTTGTGATTTAGGTGAAATGACCCTTTTTGTTATTGAATTTGTAATGACCCTATGCTTGGTAGCTAACCGGACAGGGCAGTTGGCTATCCTGAATGTGTAATCACTTATGTAAAAAATAAATTGGTTACTGTAAGAAAACAATAATAGCTTTAAGGACGGTCAGAAAAAGGGCAACGTCCTGCTATCCTGACACACCCAGAAGTTTCCACATTTCGAAATTAACCTAATCCATTGCCGACGGTAAACTTACACGTAGGCCTATCAGTTGTGTTGAACTATAACGTTACATACGCGTAGCGTAAGTTTCAAAACAAAAACGTTATGACTTTAACTGGACTGGATCTGCTCACCTGCTGCAGGGCTCAGTGCGCATATCGTCCTTTGAATCCATCTTCCTGAAAAGAGCTGTGTTCGAAAAAAAATTTATTTCAGTGACCGAGAACAAAACCAACCTCTAACACCACAGTGGGGTGTATGCTTAAACCTATGGCTTAAAATGGCCTAATCTAAAACTCAATTACACACAATGTCAAACAATTAAGACACACGTTCTTTTTTCAAATTAAGAACACCCCTCGTAGCAAAGAGCATTTTGTCACTCACAGCGGGTAAAAAGAAAAAGTGACAATTATCGCCATCTTTACCTTCAAGATAAGACAACAGGACTATAAAATCCAAAAAGCTACAATACAAACACCGCATAGATATTTACCGTAAGAATGTTGCTGGTCGGCTGCTCTTTCTGACTTATTAATTTCGCTTTCTTAACGTCTCACGTCCACACCGTAACGTAAAGCTACAGCCCACAATGACGTAGCGTCGAACACGTCACAAGCCTCATAACCAACCGAGCACAGAGTCCTTTACTCAATAGGATGTAGGCTGTTTACTCTGCCTCTGTCACGTACAAAGCTGACTAAACAGCAGGCCGAACAGCAGATTTGATTTCCACAGCGGAAATAACAGCATGTTGTGAAAATCCCTGTGTTGCTAAATAATTACTGGCAGCTTCGTAATAATATTTTTATTAGCCTATAGTGTGATGACTTTGGTGGAATGTACACTGAACAAAATTATAAACACTTTTGTTTTTGCCCCCATTCATCATGAGCTGAACTCAAAGATCGAAGACATTCTCTATGTACACAAAAGGCCCATTTCTCTCAAACATTGTTCACAGATGTGTCAAAATCTGTGTTAGTGGGCACTTTTCCTTTGCCGAGATAATCCATACACCTCACAGGTGTGGCTCATCAAGATGCTGATCAGACAGCATGGGTATTACACAGGTACACCTTAGGCTGGCCACAATAAAAGGCCACTCGAAAATGTGCAGTTTTTATTGAGGGGGTCCGGAAACCAGTCAGTATCTGGTGTGGCCACCATTTGCCTCACACAACACATCTCTTTCACATAGTGTTGATCAGGTTGTTGATTGTGGCCTGTGGAATGTTGGTCCACTCCTCTTCAATTGCTGTGCGAAGTTGCAGTCAGGCCGAGACCCCGATGAGGATGACAAGCATGCAGATGAGCTTCCCTGAGACAGTTTCTGACATTTTATATATAAATTCTTTCGTTATGCAAACTGATTGTTGCGGCAGTTGTGGCTAGTCTCGGATAATCTTGGAGGTGAATATGCTGGATGTGGAGGTCCTGGGCTGGTGTGGTTACACGTGGTTTGCGGTTGTGAGGCCCGTTGGATGTACTGCCAAATCCTTGAAACGCCTTTTAGAGATGGCTTATGGTAGAGAAATGAACATTCAATTCACAGCCCTGGTGGACATTCCTGCAGTCAGCATGCCAATTGCACACTCCCTCAAAACTTGCGACATCTGTGGCATTCTGCTGTGTGATGGGGCTGCACATATTTGAGTGGCCTTTTATTGTGGCCAGCCTAAGGCACACCTGTGCAATACCCATACCCAGATTTGGGCAGATTTGTGAACAATATTTGAGAGAAATAGGCCTTTGTGTACATAGAGAAAACATAGATTTTGACTTCAGCTCATGATGAATGGAAGCAAAAACAAAAGTGTTGCGTTTAGTGTTGTTCAGTGTAATTACTAGTAAGCACATTTACATAAGTAGGTTACTGTACTTATGTACAAATTGGAAGTAGCCTACATGTACTTTTAATTTCATTCCACTTATACTTCCCCACATTTCAGAGGGAAATATTGTACTTTTTACCTCACTACAATATTTAACACCTTTGTTACAAAACAAAAAAAATGTTTAATTATAAATTAAACTACCCAACAGAATATACAAGGGTTTCACTTTGTGTTGAGAAGTGGTGGGGACATATGGGCCCAGATCAGGGACGTGATGATACATGAGAATATGCTCAACAACAAGACAAGAAGATTTTTAAACACTATTTTGAACAAATAGCCTATTTTATACTTAAATAATTGAGTCGAGGGTCTGGGGGGCCTACCCCATGAGATTTTCAGCATTAAACACTTAATTTCCTGAATTGGAGACATTTTCTGCTCCACTTTACGGTGTAAATGTCTTTCAACATTTTTAGCTTAACTTTCTTTTTTGGATAATGAACATTTGTTTCTTCTAGTTAAATTGCATTGCGTGTTTTGTTATTGTGCAAATAAACCTTTCTCAAAGCATTTTCATTTATTATTTAACATTTCTTGGTGCAAGATATTTTTCAGAACATTTTTAACAAATGCTTTCAAAAAGTGATGGGGACAAAATCAGCCATTTCAAAATGTGGTAGGGACATGTCCCCAGTGTAAATGACACTGATACAAGAGCAGCTGAAACAATTAGTTGATTAATCAATTACTTGACTGACAGAAAATCAATTGCAACTGATTAACTTTTTAGTCATTTCCCATGCCAAAACATTTCATAGTCGTAAGCTTCCCAAATGGGAGGATTTGCTGCTTTTCCTTAGAAATATTTTAATCATTTTGTATTGTGTACTATTTGTTGGACAAAACTAACATGTTTTAGTGGCTCTGAAAACAGATCAATCTAATTTAAACATTTGCTCCACCTCAATCAACTATGACAGCAATCTCCTGCTTTTACATGAATGCATTTCTGCATTGAGTACTTTCAATACTGAAAAGAAATCCTGATTTTACTTAATACTGTTACAGTATTGAGTATTTTTTTAGTGTGGTATCATTACTTATTAAAGCAATGGGTGGTGATAACCTCCATATACTAGATACTCCACAAATGCACCATAACAGCCCAATTTAGAAGTGATCAGCCAGAAATTATTCATCATTTCCAGATTTTACTGTTAGGGGCTATATGTGTATTCAAGTATGCAGAATTGTGTGCAAGATGTCAGTATTTACCATAATTAATTAGGTGCTGATTTTTGTCTCTGAGCCTGTAAAAACTCAACAATGTGCTTTAATACCAACACAAGTCTGGTTTCTTGATATTGAGTACCTTCTTTTCGTGTTTCCATTTTGAAATTCCTGCTCTGCAGAGTTGGGTAATGTTTTTTGTGTGTTTATCACCATGAGCGACACCATTGGCATTACATTTAATCATTTGATACATTGTTAATATAAAAATATTAATTATTACAGCCTTAAGTTTACATGACATGTCAGAAATAAAATGTCAACACAACAAACTGTTGATCCAAACTGTCCTTTATAAGACAAGAAGTCAACATGTTCAGTAGGACACGATACATCACAATGATATTGTAACCCCAGCTAATACAGCTGATGGCAAACATCTTTTTGACCACTGTCACTTCAGGTAGAGTTTGTTTTATGAATCTAATATGAGGAGTGATGACCACCACAGCTGAAAAGTAGGCATTAATATCGTATGTTTAGAAAATGTTTACAAAATATAAATACAAAGCGTGCACAGCAGAAAAACCCAGGCAAAAATGCAATACTCAAACTTAAGCAAATAAAGTGGTGTTTAGTCTTATCACCCCAAACTGTTATCAGTCTCATTAAAAAATGAAAAAAAATATATGCATCTTTAAATGTTAGTTTAAAGTCAAATTAAATTCACCACGACAAAAGATGAGAAAACAAAACAGAAACACTGTTTGGGGTAGCGAACACCTGTGCAAATGTCTTATGGTGAGTGAAGCCTTTCTGCCATCCTAAAAACAGAAAATAATATTAACAAATAATCTTCTATACCTTTCATCTTTGTGACTTTATTAAGTTACCACACAGAATTCAACATAGTAAAAAGCACCCATAGACCCATAGTAAATAATACAGTTAAACAATGATAGTCAGAACCAGTAAAGAGTGAGTTATATATTTAAAAATAATTACACTGATTGTATAATTAGCAAGAGTATCGAAAAGGTTTGATAAACTGAGTTCGCATTTTTTAATTAAACTCACGTTTCTTCTTTTTCCTCGTTGCATCTCATTTCATGAAGCCTTAGATGCCTAACGTCTCTCTGTTATGATAGCATAGAAACATAATTCAATCCAAGCTGCACAGTCATTATTTTGTCCATTTTGTGAGGATGCCACAATAAAAATTTAATACAAACACCCAACTTACTGCCTCGGTTAAGACTATGGGGTGCTCTGGCAAGAATTCCGGCTTCCTCCTGGCCTCAGGACAACTTGCCAGACCAATTAAAAAATCTCTTGAGTAAGATATTCTGCCTACAAAAAAACAAAACAATGTATATGTGTGTGTGTGTGTGTGTGTGCATATATATATATATATATATATATATATATATATATATATATATATAGGCTCTCTCCCCCTCTACCCACACACACACACACACACCTATACATATAAAAAAAATAATCAAATCACCATTATGAAAGAGTTCAAATCAGGCATTAAATATTCTTTATATTTACTTACACTGACAATACAGCAGCCTTATGTCAAACAACTGTAAATTACAATTTGAAAAAAATAATCTCCCTGCTTTAAGTAAACATGTAAGTGTACAGCATGTGTCTTACCTTCTTTCTGTTTGTGGAGGTTGACAATCCTGTAGAACTGCTCTATGCCAATTTTTGACTATCAAGCACACAATTAAGCAAAAATTGTTTTAGAAAACTTTATCTTGTCTAAATCAATTGCTTCACAGGCAAATGGCTTACTTAAAGTCATTTTAATGGGAAGTGTGTAAAGAAAGAAAAATGTGAAAGGCCTTTTCGCAATGTTTTAAAGATAATTAATTGTAGGGATAATTGACAGAATAATAGCTAATTAAAATAACTAAGTTTGCAACCCCCAAATATTGTCTTCTTTGGGATTTCTTACCTCTTCTTCCTCCATCAGTGCTTGTGCACATGTAGCAGCATTTATTTTGGGCTCTAAATGAAGAGACAGAATCCACACATGAGCACGCATGAATAAAGTGACACCTTGGATCCATTCCCGTTAGTCAGACCAGCTGGTGTGGATTGCTTACCAATGTCAACCTGGAGGGAGCGACGCAGGGGCCTCGCAGGCTCCAGATGTTTCTGGAGAATTCTTCTCCTTGATACCTCCATTCTGGTGTCAGTAAGGTTCAAAGATGTTTTAACCCCACTACACGGCTTGCTCGTCACATTTATACTGGATAGCGTTGTTTTACTACGGGCAGACATCACTGAGGTTTCAATAGATTACTTTTCAATGTTTTCCAAAGTGCAGTCTTTTAGGGGTCCTTTAGTGGGTCAAAGCCACCGGCATGACAGGAATTATTACAACTTACTCAAAAGTGCCTGAGAAATGTTTGGGGGTTACTATCTATGCTAATCTCAGGCTTCAACTGAGCTTTCCCAATGTATAGCTGTCACTGAAAATAGTATTAACTAGCTCATAAATCATGATAAGTATCCTACATAATTTGACAGTAACTTTGGGCTTCGCTAGTGGAGCTAATTACAAAAAATAACTACTAGAAAATAAACAAAACATTTAGCAGTCACTGACCAGGGATGACTCTGGCTGAGTGTAGCATGCCAGCTAACGTGAGATATTTAACAGAAACGACTGAAATTGGCCCCATTAGCTTAAGCAGGTAAGCTAACTTTTAATTCATTATCTGCAACACATCTCTAACACTTCTTTTTCCAACACTCTTTTTACCATAATTGTGGATTAAAGAAGCAACTTTGGAAA
Source organism: Micropterus salmoides (assembly GCF_014851395.1). NCBI lineage: Eukaryota > Metazoa > Chordata > Actinopteri > Centrarchiformes > Centrarchidae > Micropterus > Micropterus salmoides. The sequence continues at coordinate 18,431,795 of NW_024040152.1, forward strand.
CAGGTGGAAAATGCTTGTTGCTCATCACAAAGTGTTTCATGGCAGACATCTGTGTAAGCCATGGACTGCATGATAACGGCAAGCGGCTACCATTAGCGGTTAACGTTTACGAATAACTGCTTTACTAACGGTCGACAAAGTGGCTATAATGATCATACACGGTTTCGGATTTTAACATAAACACAACCACATACGACTGTTAAGTGTAAACAAGCTGACGTTAAGTAAAATGACGACAAATTAAGCTTAATGATGCATAAGTTTCAACTGCAAAAACAGCGGGTGACTGACCTAATAACTCATTCGGGAAAGTTACGAGTTCTCGATGTAGTCGTTTTACTTTATAAAGAAGACATTATGTTTAATTATTCACCTGGTAATTTCCCTCTGCGTGGTTTTCGGACTGCTCATTCAATCGGTGTCATGCCAGTCAAAGCAACCCATAACCTCCGGTTAGAAAGACTTTCAAAATAAAAGCTCCATTCATTAGTGGGTAAACTTTTTGCTGAATAAGCACGAGGCTTATATTCGTTATTGTGCGTTTCCAAAACATTTTTGGCTGTTTAATTTTTTTTCCAACATGTTATTGTGAAAGTGTGATGGTCAGAAATGCTACAAAAATTCCATTTTCATTTTTCAACAGGAAATGGTTTAAAATTTGCCACACAATATAATTACAGGAACATACATCGCTTATGGATTGCGTGCTGAGATTCCAGCAATGGAATTTCTGCCATTGCTGGAATTCTGCAACTGTTTTCATTTAGAGTCTAAGCACTAAGACCTTTCAGAGACGGCATTTCAACAGCAAACAGTGTACTGTTGACAAATATAGGGGACAATTCCAAGCACCTAAATCTTTCAGTGCCATTAGGTGTTAAATGTTGTAGGTTTATAACTTCTTATATCTGCTATACACCCAAAGATGAGGAATAATCATGTACATTGTGGCATCAGTGAAGTTTTTAACCAAACTAATTCAAATACTGAGCTCATACCCTCCCTCTGATATAAAAAAAATCCTCTTGTTCTACTGGTGAGATGGTCCACATTTTAGATTCTCCCAGTGGTCACTGTTCCTCTCGCTAGTGATTATGGCCTTCATAAATCTTCCTCTTGGACTGATGGATTTTTATAGAAGGCAAATACTGTAAATAGCAACTTAATATTTAATCATGAACAGAGACAGTTATCAGTAACTGATCTGTTTTAATTGGTTGTAAACCTGCACTTATATACACATCGTTTATGTCAGCAGGCAAAATTTGTTTGCACTGTGACAGATCTGTGAAGAAAAACTGACAACCTACAGGTATGTGTCTTTATAAAAACACTCACAATCACCACATAGTACAATGAATTGTAAATTTTTTTCCACACAGTGTTGTAAGTACAAACAAAAATGAGAAAGATGTGAGAAAACCAAAAATCTAATATTTCACTGAGAGAAAACCCACATATAGTCAGACTATATTACCTTATGATAAAAACAAATGCAGTTAAAAAATATATAGCTAAATTTACATTTACATATTTAGCCATGGCACATGAATTCAAAAGAAAAAGAAAATGCAGTACTTCCCATAAATCAAATTTGCTTCAATTAACATTGTGTATATGTCCAAACCTTACTGCTAGGGCATGCCACTTTCACACAAGTAGAAGCTGTATTTTTCTTGGGCCGATTGGTCTTCCACTCAGTTCCTCAATTGCTGTTAACGCCTCCGGACGGGACTCAAATACTGCAGTCGCAGAGCCTTGAGGTTTTCCCCTCTGGTCATATTGCAGTGAGACCGATCCAGGGATGATTCGATATCCATAGCAAAAGTCATAGATTTCTTCGCTTCTGATTTGGAATGGTAAATTAACTAGCCTTACACAGGTGGGACCATCAAGATTCTGCACCGAGGCACCAAAGCCGCCACGAACGCCATTACCTCTGTCTGGTGGAGCATAAGGGGCTACGGCAAAAGGCTCATAATCCCCACGGATACGACCCTTTACATTAGTCATTGGTATATTACCGTCACGAGGAATCCCAAACTCAGGGTACTCAGTGTCACCAGTGTGATAGGATGCCTCGCTTCTCCTGCTCAAGTATTGCTCCTCCCTCGGCAGTGGCTCTTGCACCATTGGAGGCTCAACACCCAACTGCCGCATCTGAGAACGTGAAATGCATTTCAGTAAGACTTCTGACCCCAGAAACCTTCGTCCGTTGAGAGACAGTACACTCATAGCCTCTGCCTCAGACCGGAAGAGAACCAAAGCCTTTCCAACCCCAGCTCCTTTATGGTCACGTAGCACAAACACTTTGTCCTCTGTGATATTAAACCCAAAGAAGAAATCCATGATCTCAACTTTCCGTACATCAAATGGCAGGTTCCGCACAAATAGACACACTTTCTCAGAGTCATAAGCATCACCAGGGTGAGATGGAGTTGTCTCCTGAAACTTTTCAGTGTTTCCAGAAGGGCTGACATCCATGCTCTGAGATTCCAGAAGGGCGATCATTTTCTCTCTTGAGATTGGGCGTGTATAAACCCATCGGTTGAGAAACAGTCTTTTTTCGTGACTTAAGGCATCACAATAGTCACGCAGACTCTTGAACAGCACAAATGTGGATCTAGTTCTTCTCCCATCAAGGCCAATTAAGTGCAGGATCTGGTCATCTTCAAGTTTTGCATTACGAAAAAGCTTTTTTATGTCTTCTTTTTCAGCTGCATAGGACAGATTGTCCAACAAAACGCAGTACTCATCCTCAGAATGAGCAAAGGGCCTCTGAGCCAAAGGAGATTGTGACCTTGTGGGATGTTGTGGATTCCTCTGGTTGCGAACAGGTGATCTCTCCCTTTCAAAGTTGTCGTACGATTTGACAGCAATTGACATTTTACCAGTAGCCCGACGCCATTCGTCTGCTGTTGTTGTGGAAACCTCCACATACCTTGACCCAATGTACCTCCTATCCCTCTTCAGGCCTTCAAATGAATCCTCTCTTGTTGCAAATTTGACAAGACCATTCCCATTCTTCGCACCATATCCATTCTTCAACAAGACTATTTCATCAACATGTAAACCACAGAAAAAGTCACGGATTTCCACCTCAGTCACAGAGAAAGGCAATCCTTTCAGAAACACATACAAGAAGTCATCAGTGTTTGAAACCCTCTGGTGCTGGGGGGGAGGGGTATGACCCGATCTGCTACCTGATCTCCGGCCCACCTCAGGGTCCACAGATCTTCTAGTGTGTCTTGTGTTCTCCTCAAGATGCCTCTTTTGATCTAGCTCAACATGTTGTGTACTTCTTTCAAGGACGCTCTGCATTTCTGTTTTGCTACTTAGTAGCAATGTAACAGATGCACCCTTAATGCAACCCCCTGACCGTGTCATGGCTCTTCGTGCGTCTTCATCTGAAGCAAAGATAATGAAAGCTTCACTTCGCTCTCCACCAATTATATGCACCCCTCCATCTGGAATTTTGAGGCCAGTGAAGAACTTGCGAATATCCTCAGAGCCTGCTGTGAGTCTCAGTCCCTGTAAACGGATGACGACCGCCATGCTGAAGCACAAACAACAGCACCTGCAGACAGAAGGGTATAGAATAGCATTATTGCCAACTGAGCTTCTCTAGCTCAGCGCCAATTCCAATATAACACCACTCAAATGGAATAGCAATGTGAGAGGAGTCACCAGAGACAAGGGACACCATAGTGATCAAAGCCCACAACTCTTTTTAAAAACCAACCAATTCCAATCGGTGAGGTTAACATAACAATTTAACATATACTTTATCTCACGCTCTGGAGTGGAAAGCTGAAACACAAAATATTGAACTTAAAGAATCTGCCTTTCATTGAAATGGCAGCTAGCTTTATCAAGAATATTAACTACAAACCACATTTCAAAACAATTCCAACCTAAATGTATTTACTGTTCAATTCAATCAAGTTCCACATGAATCTTTCTCAAACCTGACTTTATCATTACTCAATATATTTTTGAAAACACCAATGCCACAGCATTCACCAGTACATTCTAAAATGCAATCCAATGCTGGCAAAGCAACACAAAATCTATATGGCACAATCATTTTCCTTTTTGCCCTAGATCTACGTTTACCTTTTAATCAAACCACTAGAATCAATCAATCAGTCATGTTAAATAAGAAAATGTTGCGCACAGCTCGCATACTTGAATCTTAATTATTCAAATCCATTACTTATAATTCAACTAAAGCATTTATGTTGATCTGAAAATCACTACTAGCTTAACTTATCTAAACAAATATGCATCTTGCAAATGAAATGCCTTAAAGACCAATTCTTTAAAAAAAAAAAAAACAGCTGATAAAGTTGTAATCTTCAGAAGCCTGAAGACTAATAGACTGAAAATGTGTCCCCTCCCAGAAAGCAACAGTCCACAGAGGATTCACCATAGCCCTGATTTTATGTTTATGATGCCTTCCCAACAATAATGCTGCATCCAGGTGTCCATCACAATGGTAAGTCAGAAATTTTCAAGTTTATCTCCAAGTTATTTCCACTTATTAAGCCAATAATGTGATCAATAACCCCAGGGGCTGAACAAGATTTTTTCCCGATGCATTTGACAGCCTTGTTGATCCATTTGGTCTTGAAATGTAGTCTTGGAAGAAGCCAGTTCTTCAACTGAGACACAGCAACTACGCAGCAAGTACAATATCACCGTGCTCATATCAGCACCACCACAAGCCAAAAACGCAACAAAAGTGATCATTTTTATAACTTGTACATTTACAACACTGATCTCTAAACAAGATCTATTGCCTTACCAAATGCCAACAGTCAAAAATGTACGGCTGTGCTAATTGCAGCCCACCTTTGTCCCATTAAAACCATCACAGCATGATAAAGACAATACTAGTGGTTTCTCATATTTAAACTAAATAACTACCATCTGGTTAATCCCTTCTGTTAGTGGCAGTTATTTCCCAAAGCATTCAGCTATTTTTGAGCTTTGTAATATTTTTTCTAAATTCTTTCAATTTTAAAAACTAAGTGATCAAGAACGTAAACCAACAAAACACACATCGCCATTCATAACTCATGATAATTATGATTTTTGCTCTTAAGACAATATTTTATCCATGGCAGAAACACTTATTCCTTCAGTTTAGTCCCGTGTTGGATCAGTTAGCAGGTCATATATTCCACCTACAAGTAGTTCTGACAGGAAAGACTCTTCACCATGGAGCACACCACGTTCCTGGCCAAAACATACTAGCAACAAAGGACGCACAACTACATCAACTTTCCTGCGCACTTGCAGGGGAGTGCTGAAATGAGGATGTCTTGACACGGTTCGTCCACTCCATCGCTGCGTTGCTCTTACTCGTCTAACACAATATTCCATTCATGGCAGCAAAAATGGATTGTATTGATTTGTTTGGCAATCTCGACCACAGCTGTTCCTTCCGAAGGCTGGCGATTTGGTTAATCCGAGCAATGGCCTGTTAGCAAATCGAGGATCCTCAAATTGGTCATCCACGTATTTAAATCCACCGTGCGGGCATTAAGTTCACTGAAGTACAGTGCCACCCCAACTAACGTTAAGCTAACCAAAAACACAACTCACGCATCGCCACCTTTAACAACGCCTTTATTTCACCGTTATATATCTTCACGTGATACAACGTGCACAATCTGACATTACTGTAACGTCGTGTGCAATTTCACTTGGCTAATGTACGTCTTTCAGAAGGTGGCAAACGTCCTTTCCGTCCAAACAAAGCTTAGCAAAATGTCGAGCTGAGCTAACGTTAGCTATGTAGCCAGCTAGGCCTGTAGCTTCAGCTCATCTGATGGCAATGACAATGCGTTTTCCATTAATAACACATAATAGCTACCTGGCCGACGACACAACTTACAGGAATGACAAGCACAGATTCTCGTGACAAATCGAGAATAACAGATATTTTCAGATCAATTAAGTTCAGCTTCGTTTCACTCTCGTCTCGAAGATTCTTCTTCTTCGTCTTCTTCCGTGCTTCAAATCACGCGCTGCAATCCGACGGTGCATACCGCCCCTATTGTCCGTGAGTGTAAAACATCATACCCCATAACGCGTTTCTGTATATTAAATCTGTTTCATTTAATTATTTAAATAAAGCCATTCTCACATGATATTGTTTGTCTCTTTGTATCTCCCACAGACCTTTAGCTCCACTCTCTTTCCATTTCACTACATTGAACCTACTAACGTTCAACCTAACAGCACATTCTCAACACTTTCCTTACCGTATGACGCTTTTTTTTTAACGATATGTTGCCTTGAATCCTGTGTGTCCTAGACATAATCCTAAATTTACCTTAGTTACTCACTGACAGACTTGAGAATTATGTAACAATATTCTATCCAAGTCCAACTCTCCCACAGCACGCATTTCCTGGGCACAAAATTAAAAAAACAATTTAATGTATGGCAAGACCAAGGAAAGTGGTTTCGGTGTAGGGGCCCGAGGTTGCTCTCTCATTTCTCTGCCTCGCTGTTTCGTTGCTTATTAAACATAATAGAACTGGGGCTTTCAGTTTTTCTGTAGTCTCATTTGTTTATTTCGGTGGTTGCAGTGCGCTCCAGGGTTCGCGCCAGCTATTCTCCCACATCATGTGATGCTGTTGAACACAGCAGCTACAGCCAGAGAGACACTGTGAGAGTCAGTGTGTGGAATAAAAAGGTATTCCAAAGACATGTTCATTATCCTTTAAGGAGATCGGGTCGCCAGTCTTATTGTAACTTTATAGCTTGACCAAATGAAGACACGGTCTGTGGCTTGGCTTTCGTGATCATGTGTGTTCTCGATCTCTCGTCCAACTCTTGGCTAACTATGTGAGCTCATGCTAGCTCGATAGTACCAACATTCACCCAGGCTGAAGCTGGGGCGCAGCAGTAGCAGAGCTTCTGAGCCGACGATCATTTCCGACAGCTCCGTATGGATTTGACGTCGGCATACATTGTTGCTTGATGTTTTACAAAGGGCCGATTACAGGCGATTTCGAAGATGGGGGAACCGTGTGACCTTAAGCACTTCGTAAAGTGAGTACCTCGTGAACCGATGATTTTTACTTAGCATTACGTTAACTGTGGTTTAACCATCTTCCTAACACACAAGTAAGACAAAACACTAGCTAGCATGCTAGGAAAGCCGGGTGCCGAGACTCTAGTACACGGGTCCATTATATCCTACAACGGAAATGTATATCAAAGCCTTCCTGTTAATTCATTTAATTACAAAAGTTACGAGTTCCCTACAAGTTGAGAAACCCATAGTCATTATGACTTAACACATTCGTGACAGATCAAAGATCGACAAGTAAAACACAAGTTAACAACAGTAACGTTAGCCTGCTAGTTACAGTGCGAGAGTTAGCTAAGTTGACCCAGCTAGCGTTAGCTGTTGCTGCTAGTAGAGTTCCTTGGCTAGTTAGCTGTCTTCGTTTATAGACACAAACATTGATTGTTTTCCTCTAACTGGGATAATACCAGTTACACTTGATATTGATGGCATTTCCTAGCAGAAAATTGTGCAGTACTCAACATTAACAACATGATATACACATAGCACAACACGAGCTAACGCTATCTTTAAAGATGGCCTTCGGAAGCTCTTTTTCGCTTCCCCAAGTTAGCTTAGCTGGTTCTGATCTGTTTTATAAACCAGCGCCACAGTCGAATAGCTAAATTAATGTGACAATACCTGCCTGTTTACTAATTATATAAAATGTGTAGTGTGACTGGTTAGCAAATCTTGATAAAGTATGTCACTTAATTGATATGTTTTCAACACATCCTCTACTCGTTGTCATAGTGGGTAATCATCCTTTTAAAGGCCATGTTTGGCTGCATTCAATCCTCCCGCTCAGGCCAGGCTTTAGTTAGTTTACTAATTTGCTTCAAACCGGTTTTCACAAGAGTGTCGACGTGTTGTTTTATATAAATCCTTATTCTGCAGATATGCTTCGTTTTCTGCAAGCCATTAGCTTGCGCTTTACATGTTTAATGATGAGATGCATGTTCTCTACTCGTCCTACATCCATGTTTTTCATCTATCTTCGACCATGATAGCACTATTTATAACATAGGTGAACGTAACCTTTTATTTATGCGGTTGCCGTGATCCATCTAAAGCGGCAGCAGTAGAGATTAACAGCCCACCAAACTGAGAAAAGGGGAGTCTTTGTCTCATTACACAGTAAATATTAAGACGTGCAACTGGCAACGATAGATAACAGGAATATCAGGAAGGGATGCCTGTAGAATTCGGCTCAATGGTTCAAAGCATGTGACACCACGTATTTTTTGAAGTGGTGTACATACAATTTGTTTTGCACAAGCCAGACCCACTATTTAACACTATATTTAATATGTCAAAGGAAAAAGTTGAATTTCAGCATTTGTAGGACTTTTATCAGATGTCAATGATGTCAAAATTAAAAAAGTTCCTGACAGAATAGCTGTAAGCCGTTGTGGGCAAGACTCAGTTCATTGCAACCCTATCTTTCTTTTTGTCAGGTGTGGCGTCACTTTGGAGGTGTCATTTCTCTGATTTGGATTATTCTTGGCCAGCAGCCTCTTCAGGCCTTCTAATCCTAGACGAGTTTCTCAATGGACACTCTGCTCAAGTCAGAAATCAGGTATTAGACAGCACAAAATGCAACTCACTGTTGTCTTGCTTAGAGTATTTTGATATGAATTTGGGAATCATTTTTGTATGGTTACCAAGTTGTATTTTGTTTTGGGTGCAGTCTGTTTAGATCTTTCTGGCACCAATTTACTGTGAAACATGTTGATTTCAAGGTCATGCTAAGTCCTCTTAAACACAACTAACAATTGTAAATACAAGACTGTCGTCTGCAAAAGGTGTTTGGCTATTTTTCTTTAAATGTAGGAGTCTGATAACATTTTGTCTTCACTTATTTTTATCTATTTATGTTGTTATTTGTGACTGGCCAGCATATAGATAGGGATTTGTGCACTTTTGCCACATATAGAGTATACAGTAGCCTAGTGAAGTAAAGATGTGTACTTTAATTCTCCTTGATGAACAAAATCACTACATTATTAGTAGGAAAGAAATGTTATCAGTTAGTTTTATGTCACAGTATTGGAGCAATGGATGACCATAAGCCTTTGTATTGGATGTTATGTTCACTTTTTTTTTGTTTGCTAACTGAAACATGAAACAGTTGTGCACTACAGTTAGGAAGACATTTGGTGTAAAAAATATTTCTGCGATGTTAAACTAAAAGGGTGCATTTCGTAGACTAGTGGGTCCAGTCCATTAATCACTTGATTTGTTGCTGCTTGTTATAGCTCTGTCTATATAACAGAATGTCATTGCAGAAGTGTCTCATTTTGAAGGTCACAGAGAAAAAGGAAAAAATGAAATCCTAAAGGATTGAATGACCCAGTTGTTTCCCTGCACCCATATTGAGCCAACCCTAAGGAAAACACAGACACTTTTAATAGGACAAAAGGACGTACAAAAACCCAATTGTTCTTTTTTTGTATGAATACTTAAATCTCTGTGTTTGTGGGTGATTTTGTTTTTTTTTTTTTTGCTTCATTTGTTTTTTTTTTTTAATTGATAACCAGTTGCTAGTCTCAGCAATGTAGATGGTCAAGCTATTCAATGTGAGTTGGTCAGGTTATTAGTTGCTAAGGTTGTTTTAACCCTGGTTTAAACCTTCACGGATCACCCTTGTTTATGGACCTTCACAGATCATCTAAATATACTCTACATTTTGTTTACAGTTTGTTTTGGTGTATTTACGGTCTGCTTACTTAGGTTTAGGGGTTAGAATAAATCTGAAATGGATAGAGCAGAATTTATCACAGAATCACAAAAAAATTTAAACCCATGTTCATCCCATCAACACAGACGTTTCAGTGTTCTCTTTAAAGAGTGATGGAACCTAACAATAGAAAGATCCAAGTCCATAACCCTAACCTTTGACCACATTCAGCAGTTTGGCAAATGTAAATATGCAGAATCCAGACTGTAGAGGCTTCCACTGCTGAAGACTTAAGAGAAGAGATGAAGGATGATGCAATATTTTCTTAAAGGATGTGTAATGTTGACTAACTACATCATTTTCTAAAGTTAAACATATAATAATGTCAAAATACTTTTACAGTCATGTCCACAGAAAAGAATACTAGTTGAAGTCCTTGTGATTGAGCAGGTATCTTGGCTCTTGTATGCCGGGTTTTCCTTTTTAGCGTACATAATTGTATATATACACATGCATGCGTATGCAAAAATATATTTTAGTCTATCATACAGATCATATTAGTTTCATATGGCCTTTACTTTATAAGCCCTAATGGCTTTGTTTGGTGTCTCAGTGGTGTTGAAGGGATTGTATCATGTGACAAAGTGAAGCACACCATCTATAGTGCAATGTACATTTTTGGTAGGGACTTAGTCCAGCCTTTGCAAGCTAGGCTATTACTGTGGAGGCTCATTGGACCCATATTTGATTATCTACAGAGGTCTGTAGTTGTCTTTTTCTGCATAGTGGTTCTTGTTTAGCACTGTAGCCTCAAAATAAGAGACACATCCTGGGGCTGAATAGCAGTCCTGTGCGTAGCTTGCATGCGCCTTTCATGTTTGCATGGGTTTTCTATGGGTGCACCAGATCATATTCTGAGGGGATATTTCTCTAAAGGAATCCACATCCAGCTTGGGTTAAATACCAAATATCTTTTAGATATCCAGTATTCTCACTTATACATTATTTGAAACTGAGCTCTAGTAAAAATGAAGCTGAAGTTGATAATTCAATTATTACTTGTGTGGATATTGGCATATTACATACAGCTATCTGTTGAGTGGGAGACCAAGAAAATGTGCTCCTAGCCAAATTTGCCCTCAAGTGCTTAATTTCCACTGCATGATATGGCACAGTTTGAAACGCTTGGAGCTCATCTATGGATTATGGATGGATCGTAAGTTCATAATGAAAAGGCACTATACTTTTATTCTTCTGTTTAAATAAATAAATTACACCTTTTTAATTGATTTTGTTTAACTGTGGCCGGCCATTCCCTTCTTTTAGCTATTCCAATGGTTAGTTCTCCGTGTAAAAGATAGTGGAAACTCTAGTAATATGTGTAGTCAGTGGGCCAATATACCTGACTGGCACATGAGGATTTCCTGCCATTTACCTGCCATTTAAATCCATTAATTCCTGTCACTGTCTGTTCTTCACTGCACCAACGTGAGCATGTAGGCTAGATACTATGATATGACTGCAAAGCACTGGGATGTATCCTAGGAGTTTTGTCACATGTTAGCCATTCATCTCGATTTCTTGTCACTCACTACTATTTGTAAATGACAACCGTTGTTTAGATGAAATTCAAAAATGCTCTCTGTATTATGAGTATTTTCTATACTTAAACATGGAGATAAATCTCAACAATGCTTAGTAATAGTAAAACAGGTCTTTTTAACTTCACGATTTTGGAAAACATACAAATTACAGAAGGCAGTGGAAAGAGTACACCTAACGCTGTTGTAGACTGGACAACAGATGTTGTGCTTTGAAGTCATTAACAATTAGGAGCACACACAGTATGTTCAGGGACATGTTCATATATTCATATCCCTCCTGATTGTCTTAAAGTAGTTATATGTTGTGCTGCATGAACTGTGTAAATTGATTTCTCTTTCTTCTCTTTTGTTCCCATGATGTTCTAATGTAACCACAGAGAGGAGGGGAGTGGTGCCTCGGTAAGTCTTAACTAAACAAAATCAGTGATTGTTACTATCTGTTTTCATCAGCATTTAAGCAACCTTTGTTATGATACAACAGGAATGTCTCATGATTCTCACAGTACTCCGGTTACAGCCTTATTTGTGGTCTCTCTTTAATTTTAGGTGAAGGTGGAGGGCCTATCCAAGGCAGCTCTAATCAAAAGCTTGTCTCCCAGAGTCATGCTATCCAACCATCTCCTGCCTAAAGGGACCAAGATGAAGGTCAACCTAGAGGATCAGGGTCGTCAGAAAGTGTCCTTCAGCTTTGCACCGACCAAGAAGCCACTGCAGAGCCTGTTCTTCATCCCCGCCAGCCCTGACAAGTCTGTCGCTGAACCTCTCCCTGCCTCGTCACAGTCCACCTCAGACAAAGGCGGGCAGGATACCGACAGCAAAACTGAGCAAAAGCAGACACCAATGGTGCCAACATCAATAGCAGACACACTGTCTGAAACACAAATCTCCTCAGCCACTAAACTGAAAACGGACTTAGCAAAGATGCATTTTAAGAAGCAAATTCTTAGTGTCTCTGTGACTGAAAAGAAGCCAACACCTGTTGTGCCAGAGGAACCCCAATCCTCTGAATTGCAGATTCTGCCGAAATCAACAAGGAAGAGTGTAACTGAATTCCCAATACCCCAGCCTCAGAGTGTCGTCAGTGTCTGCCCCTCTGAGAATACGTACATTGAAGACTCTGAGACAAGGGTAACCCCTAGCCTCAAGAAGCCAGCGGCTTCCTCAGGAAAAGACAGAGAGAGTTCCAGTAGTGCTGAGCAGGACAGTAAGGTATACAAAAGGAAAACCAGGTCCCAAACTAATAGTGCAGCCCCTGGCTCAGAATCTGATGGAGATTCAGTCCAGATGTCTTCCAGTCGCAAATCTGTTGACTCCAAAAGTAAAACGAACTCTGACAGCAGAAACAAAGAGATAAAAAAGTCTTCCTCGGGTTCACACGTGGAGGAAAAGGAAAAAAGTTCCTGTAAGCGGTCAGAGAATCATGAAAGGTCTTCTAGTTACTCCAAATCAGACCGTGATTCTAGACACACATCTTTACGCTCATCTCGATCAGACAAAGATCGTAGAAGGTCCAGGTCTAGATCACGGTCTAGATCAAGAGGGTCTCGAACAAGTTCATCTCACTCTCGGTCAGAGAGATCTCGAGGTGACAGAGGATGCCGCTCTGAAAGGTCATACTATCATGATTCTGATCGGCGATCACACAGGAGTTCTCCACGCAGAGAGAGAAGACGTTCTCGTTCTCGCACCGACAGAACTCGGGACAGTTCTGACTCTGAGGATGACCATAGGAAGACAAGGACGAGGACAAGTGACTCCAGCAGGTCATCTACCCATGCAACCTCATATAAAGAGTCAAAATCATCTTCCTACTCAAAATCTGAAAAGGCCTCTAAATCTGCAGATTCTCCTCACTCCTCAGAGTTGGATAAAAGAACACAATCTTCAAAGTCTGAAAGGACTTCAAAGCGACTATCAGACTCTGATTCCCAGCGCAAATGCTCACCTGATCAGGACTCCAGTTACCATAAATCTAGCTCCCATCACAAATCTTCTTCTTCCAGTATGCATACTCACTGTCAAACATATGAAAAACGCCAAAAAGGCAGCTCTAGTGACTCTGAGGCAGATCATAAGGGAAAATCACAGACCTCTGACAAAAGCTTTGGCTCAGAGGAGAACTGTAAAAACTCCCAAAAGAAAACCAGTAGGCCAGCCTCGAAGCAGCCTTCTAGATCTGTGAAAACTAGTGGACATGATGGAGAATCAAATGACTTATTTCACAGCCCCGGCAAGGCACCATCACGTGCAAACAACACAGAATTGTGTGAAAAAGAAAAATCTGATAACCAACAAGTTGGAAATGATAATCAGGATTTTAAGGAGATTGTCTCATGCACTGATAAGAGTCTGCAAGAATCGTCGTCCAAGAAATCAAAAGAAACAAAGTCAGGTGTTGAAGTTGAGAATGAAAATGCCTCAGCTATAACCTCAAGTGAAAGCTTAAAGCATGTAAATTCCGCCCTGGAAAACTTGACCAATGTGAAGGATAGCCTTTCTTGTAATAACCGACCACATGTGAACTCAAATGCAGCTGTCTTATATTCATGCAGTAGTAATGATAGTATAATGTGCATCCAGGACAAGAAAGTTGTGGACTGTGCACCAGGGCCAATGTCCTTACTTTATACAGCAGATGTATCTGTCACACATGATGTCCAGCAGAACACTAAACCAGAGATTGTTGAGCCGAATAAAGGTCCGACAGTTGACAAGCAGTGTGGCACAAGTGTGCTGCTCAAATCTGATTCATCATGTCTTGAATCTAAGAATCCGCTTACACTTGAACAACAAAATACAGATACTGTGACAAAGAGCAGCAGTACTACCAAAAAGTCCCGATGGGATATTGTTGGGCAGGACACCTCAGAGAGTGATCATTCGCAGAGGATACTTTGTGTAGAGAGTAAGCCTGCTGTTAAAAAAGTGATATCTGTCAAAAAAATAGAGTTTTCTAAAGACAGTAACCAGACAGACAGTAACTCTGACATTAACAATACTATTCAGCAAGAACCTGAAAAACATTCCAAATTGGCAAAGTGGACTGAGATGTCAATGCAAGAAGTTGGCTCAGAGAGCACGTCCATGACTGATAACTACAAAGACCAAAGTGAGCCTTCACAGGCGAGCACTTTTATTAACC